>NW_026692505.1:1303125-1954687 GCF_021218885.2 Marmota monax
CCCAATTTCCAACTGTTTACTACATAGACAAAAATTAGGTTCCTGTTTGTGGATAGGACATAAAGGAGTAAAATAGGGGGTTCAGGAAAGTCTTCAAAAGTGAAGAAAGTCTTTAAGAATGAAACCAAGCAATTCCAGAATGGCATTGGAAATCTTTATAGATTGAATCGTGCCTTCTGTAAGCACATTCATTAGATTTAAAATCTAATTCCTAGTGTGAAAGTACCTGTGGAGGCAGGGACTTTAATGAGGTAATTAAGGTTAATTGAAGTCATAGGTGAGGCTCTAATTCAAAATGATTGCTGTACTTATAAGTAGAGGGAGAAGGTTGGGGATGTAGCTCAGTAATAGAGCCACTTGACTCATAAGAAGAGGGAGTGACATCAAGGCTGCGTATGCATGGAGAAAAGATCATGTGAGGACATGGAGAAGATGGTCATCTGCAAGACAAGGAGAGAGCCCCCAAAGAAGTAAAACCTACAGACAAATTGATTTTTGCACTTCTAGCCTCCAGAACTGTAAGAAAACTAATTTCTATTGTTTAAGCCATCTGGTTTGTCTTATCTTGTTGTGGAGACCCTAGCAAATTGTTAATATCTGAAGCATTAAACCACAAAATATTTTTAAGCTATAGATAAATGCCTACCAATGAAAATAGAAACATTTCAGGAGTTTTGCATGTCATTTAATCTAGAGTAAGTGAAAACTGTAATAACTGTTTCTATATGCAATAGAAAATAGAATGACTACATGGGTCTGGATGTCTTAATGATTATGCTGGGTTGAACTGACTGCTCTAGAACTAAATCATATTCAGAGTTGCCATCTTAATCAATATATAGGGACTGGGAGTGATCCCAGAAAAGATACAAGGACATCAGTGTAATCATTCTTCCTTTATATAGCACCCATATCTAGTAGTAATCTGACTAGATTTTCTGCCTCAATGAAGACAATCAGGGTCCTGATTGTAACAGGACCCTGTAACAATGTAATGATCAGGTTACATTTCAAACTATGAGATATATGAAAATATTTTAGCAATGTTTTATAATCATAATGAGTTGCTTAGCTGAAGTTATTGAAGGTAAATTCTTACAAGGAAATGCTCCCAACTCAATTGCTTTCATTCTGGGTTTTTTTTTTTTTTTTTTTTGCCTTTAGGACAATTAAAATTCATTTAGCATACTTGCTGACTTTGGATAAAGTTGTTAAAGATATGCACCAACTTCAATCATATTGTGTGTGTGTGCGTGTGTGTGTGTGTGTGTGTGTGTGTCTGTGGTGCCAGGGATCAAATCCAGCACTTTACAAATGTTTAGCAAGTGCTATCACTGAGCTGCATCCCCAATCACATTCATTTTGTAACCCATGATTTTTCTTTCACTGGTTTAAGAATAATTCATCCCCTTAAGGAGTGCATTTTGGGTATAACCTTCTCTTTTTAAAAAGTGTACTTGCTTCAGTTTGTTTCCTCAATGTACTCCTGTAAATTCTAGTGACCCAGGAAGCTGAGGCAGAAGGATCACAAGTTACAGGCTGTATTTAGTGAGACTGTCTTAGGAAAAAAAAATCCCCAAAAACATGTGGGGATGCGGCTCAGTGGTAAAGCTCTTGCGTGAAGCCCTGGGTTCAAACCCCAGCACCATGAAAAATAAATAAGCTGCAAATGTGGTTCAGTTGTAGAGTGCTTGCCTGGCATACGTGAGGCACAGAGTGTGGTTCCCAGCACTGCAAAAATAAATAAAATAAAGGGCTGGGGGTGTAGTTCAGTGCTAGTATGTCCCTGAATTTAGTCCCCAGTGCTGCAAAACAACAATAAAAAAAACAAAAACCCTCATGATCTCAGAGTTGAAATT
The DNA here is from genome assembly GCF_021218885.2 of Marmota monax. Lineage (NCBI taxonomy): Eukaryota > Metazoa > Chordata > Mammalia > Rodentia > Sciuridae > Marmota > Marmota monax. The sequence continues at coordinate 1,304,985 of NW_026692505.1, forward strand.
AAATTTGGGCTCCTTATTTTGGCTTTTTAAAATTATGCACATGGAGCTGGACATGGTAACATATCCCAGGTATTCAGAAGCCTGAGGCAGGAGGATGGCAAGTTTGAGACTAGTCTCAGCGATTTAGGAGAAATTGCCTAAAATTAAGAAAACGAAAAGGGTTGGGGATGTAACTCAATGGTAAATTGCCTCTGGGTTAGACTCATACTTCAAGGAGAAAAAAAAAAGCTTAAAACACATTGCACTTCAATACATGAAGGAAAAAAATCCATCAAATCTTATTTTTCCCTGTCTTTTCATATCCCTTTATATTGTCTAAGAAGCTAAATATTGTAAGCCAAACTCACTCTGCCCCATCTTCATTACCCCTGCTTACTTCAAGGGGTTAGCCTCCCATTTGCCCATGCTACAACAATTAGGTCCCATAGCTCCTAACCATCATTCTGCAATGACATTTAGTCTATTTCATTCTTTGTGGACTTGTGAATTCTGGAATCACCATCTTCCCTTTTCATGCCATGTAGTTCCAGTTCCATTGGCTTCAGGGGCCAGGTGAGATAGGTAAGGCTACTCTGCTTTTTGCTGCCTTATCTTTTAATGCCCTGCCCATTGATCCTACAACATGACTAACAAGTTGGTCACTGAGTGATGTACTTTTCTGAAAAATAGGAGAAAATCTATAGTGAATTACAATGTAAGAAAAAGCATAGAACTTGGTGATATGGGTCCAAAGGAAAAGAAATAAGCTTTTATATGGGTCCCTTTGGGTGAGCACCACAGTTGGTAGACTTGCTCCCACCTTCCTCCTTCAAATTTCACTGTCACAGAGAATCCCTTCTTTATCCTGCACAGTGAGATTCCACATCTTGCCAATTTTTTTAGAAGTAACCTAATGAAAGAGGTAAAAGATCTATATAATGAAAATTACAGAACCCTAAAGAAAGAAGTCAAAGAAGACCTTAGGCGATGGAAAGATCTACCTTGCTCTTGAATAGGCAGAATTAATATTATCAAAATGACCATACTTCCAAAAGCACTATACAGATTTAATGCAATTCTGATCAAAATCCCAATGATATCCCTCATAGAAATAGAAAAAGCAGTCATGAAATTCATCTGGAAAAATAAGAGACCCAGACAGAATAGCTAAAGCAATCCTTAGCAGGAAGAGTGAAGCAGGTGACTACACCCAGACCTTAAACTATAGTAACAAAATAGTAGCAATATTAGCAATAGTAACAAAAACAGCATGAAATTGACACCAAAACAGACTGGTAGACTAATGGTACAGAATCGAGGACACAGAGACTAACCCCCAAAATTAAAATTATCTTATATTAGACAAAGGTGCCAAAAACATGCATTGGAGAAAAGATAGTCTCTTCAACAAATGGTGCTGGGAAAACTGGAAATCCATATGCAACAAAATGAAATTAAACCCCTATCTCTCACCATGCATAAAACTCAACTCAAAAAGGATCGAGGACTTAGGAAGAAAACCAGAGACCCTACGTTTAATAGAAGCAAAAGTAGGTCCTAATCTCCATCCCGTGGGATTAGGCCCCAACTTCCTTAATAAGACTCCTGTGGTGCAAGAATTAAAATCAAGAATCAATAAATGGAATGGACTCATACTAAAAAGCTTCTTCTCAGCAAAAGAAACAATCAGGTTAATGGAGAGCCTACATCTTGGGAGCAAATCTTTACTCCTCACACATCAGATAGAGCACTAATCACTAGGGTATAAAAAGAACTCAAAAAGCTAAACACACACACACACACAAAATAAAACAAACAAAAAAACCCCAATCAATAAATGGGCCAAGGACCTGAACAGACACTTCTCAGAAGATTATATACAATCAATCAACAAATATATTAAAAAATGTTCATCAGTACTAGCAATTAGAGAAATGCAAATCAAAACTAAGATTTCATCTCACTCCAATCAGAATGGCAGCTATTATGAATAGTGTTGGTGAGGATGTGGGGGAAAAGGCACACTCATACACTGTTGGTGGTGCTGCAAATTGGTGCAGCCAAATGGAAAGCAGTATGGAGATTTCTTGGAAAATTGGGAATGGAACCACCATTTGACCCAGCTATCCCTTCTTTCCTTAGTCTATACCCAAAGGACTTAAAAACAGCATATTACAGGAATACAACCACTTCAATGTTTATAGTAGCACAATTTACAATAGCTAAACTGTGGAACCAACCTAGATGCCCTTCAATAGATGAATGGATAAAAAAAATGTGGCATTTATACACCATGGAGTATTACGCAGCACTAAAAAATGACAAAATCATAGAATTTGCAGGGAAATGGATGGCACTAGAGCAGATTATGCTTAGTGAAGCTAGCCAATCCCTAAAAAACAAATACCAAATGTCTTCTTTGATATAATGAGAGCAACTAAGAACAGAGCAGGGAGGAAGAGCAGGAAGAAAAGATTAACATTAAACAGATACATGAGGTGGGATGGAAAGGGAGAGAAAAGGGAAATTGCATGGTAATGGAGGGAGACCCTCATTGTTATACAAAATTACATATAAGAGGTTGTGAGGGGAATGGGAAAATAAACAAGGAGAGATATGAATTACAGTGGATGGGGTAGAGAGAGAAGATGGGAGGGGAGGGAGGGGGGATGGTAGAGGATAGGAAAGGTAGCAGAATACAACAGTTACTAATAGGGCATTATGTAAAAATGTGGATGTGTAACCGATGTGATTCTGCAATCTGTATTTGGGGTAAAATTGGGAGTTCATAACCAACTTGAATCTAATGTATGAAATATGATATGTCAAGAGCTTTATAATGTTTTGAACAACCAATAAAAAAAATTTTAAAAAAAGTGGCATATATACACAATGGAATATTACTCAGCAACAAAAGAGAATAAAATCATAGCATTTACAGGTAAATGGATGAAGTTAGAGAAGTTAATGCTAATTGAAGTTAGCCAATCCCAAAAAAACAAATGGCAAATGTTTTCTCTGATATAAGGTGACTGACTCATAGTGGGGTAGGGAGAGGGAGTCTGGGAGGAATAGACAAACTCTAGCTAGGGCAGAGGGGTGGGAGGGGAAAGGGAGGGGATAATAATGTGATAGACATTATTATCCAAAGTATATGTATGAAGACACAAATTGGTGTGAATATACTTTGTATACAACCAGAGATATGAAAAATTGTGCTCTATATGTGTAATAAGAATTGTATTACATTCCACTGTCATATATAAGTTTAAAAAATAATATTTAGAAATAAAGTGACACAAAGAGTAAAAAAAAAAGAAATAACCTATCTCATAACACAAGTGATATGCTGGCTCTGGGCTCTGTGCCCACGTTTTCTCGGGGCAATTCATTTGAAGCTGAGCATTTCCCCAAATCTTCATTGTTGTCTAGAATAACAGTATATGCAAACTGTTATCGGGCAGAATAGTTCCAGACTTTGGGATTCAAAGCATGTACCCTCTCATGAAACCTTTGCTAATTTAGAGCAAAGCTGTGCCACCTCCTGTGTTGATCTAGTTGAAAATATAGTTACACATGCACACATAGTACACACATTCATTCACATGCATACACATTCCTGTGTGTGCATATACAAAAGCACCTAAGCAGTCTATGTGATGGCACATGCCTGTAATCCCAGTGGCTGGGGATACTAAGGCAGGAGGATCACCAGTTCAAGGCCAGCATGAACAACTTAGCGAGACCCTGTCTTAAAACAAAAAGGGGGTTGGATTGTAGTGTGGTTAAGCACCCTGGGTTCGATCCCTAGTACCAAAAAGAAAAAAAAATGAGCGTACTTTCATATACTCATGCTTGTACATGCAAATAATTTCCATACCTTTCCAAAACTAGACCAACCAAACTTCAGCATCCTTAACTGCATAACCTGATTTTAAATTTAGCTTTTCTTTACCTTTGACCAGATCAAATTCTTAACCAGACTTTCTTAATTACTCTCTGAAAAAGAACAGAAAGTTCTTCCTTTTTGAATTTCTCTACATACCAACCCTGAGACCAGGTATAACATTAATATTTTCATTTATACCATCAATAGATAGAAAATGAAAGTTTACTTTTCAGCCAGGTCTGGTGGCTCATCCCTGTAATACCAGCTACTCTGGAACCTGAAGCAGGAGGATCTCAAGTTAGAGATGAGCCTGGAAATTTACCAAGATCCTGTCTCAAAATAAAAAGACCCGGTATGTAAATCAGAGGTATAGTGCTCTTGGGTTCAATTCTAAGTACCACACACAAAGCCCACTTTTTCTAAGAAGGACCTCTATGTGACTGTAGGCATATATAAAAACTTAATAAAGTGAATGAATCATGTTTATACTTCAACAAATGTTTACATATATACTTCACTGTAAAGGTCAAAATACAAAATATTACCATCACCCAGGAGATTCCTTTGAGCTCTTTTCAGTTAATACCACCAATCCTGCCCCACCCCCACTTGCTGAAGTTTTTACTTTTCTAGTAAAGTTCTACTTCATTAAGAAGGATGAAGTTCTTCCTAGGACTGAGTACAGGAAGTCTTGACTAGCCCCTCTTTTAAAAATATTTTGGACTTGTATTTTTAACTGTCAGACTTCTTCATCTCAGTATATTTTGGATGGATTTCAAATGCAATACAGCTCAAATGGAACTTGCTGCATTTCCCCAACTTGCTCCCTCTTCTAGTTAAGAACACCATTTATCTAACCCATTTATTTAAGGCTTCCAAGTTGAAATTTAAGAATTGTCAACATTCCATTTTCTCTTTCCTTACATCATATATTCCATGAGACTTAAAAGTTCAAATGTCTTTCTTTTTCTTTTTTTTTTTGGTGTCTGATCATTGTATTATTATTATTTTTTTTACCACGGACAAAGATTTTTAAAAATTTGTTCTTTTTAGTTATACATGAAGTAGAATTATTTTGACATATCATACATATATGAGTATAAATGCCCATATTTGTGGCTGTACATGGTGGGGAGTTGCACCGGTTGTATATTCATAAATGAGCATAGAAAAGTTATGTCTGATTCATTCTACTCTATTTCCTATTCCCATCCCCCCCCTTTCTCCTCCTCTCCTTCACCATTCCAATCCAGTGAAGCTCCGCCCCTTCACACACACACCTATTGTGATTCAGCATCCACTATCAGAGAGAACATTAGTTTGGGGGGGGGGTTGGCTTATTTCACTTAGCATGATAATCTCCAGTTCCATCCATTTATAGGAAAATGCCATAATTTCATTTTTCCTTATGGCTGAGAAATATTCCATTGTGTATATATACCACATTTTCTTTATCCATTCTTCTGTTGAAGGGCACTTTAGCTATTCTGAATTGAGCTGCTATAAACTTGATGTGGCCATGTCACTAGAGGAGTGGAATAATTGGGTCAAATGGTTGTTCCATTCCAAGTTTTCTGAGGAATCTCCAAACTGCTTTCCATAGTGGTTGCACCAATTTGCAGTCCCACCAGCAATGTATGAGTGTTCCTTTTTCCCCCACATCTCACTAACATTTATTGTTGTGTTCTTGTTAATTATCACCATTCTTACTGGAATGAGATTAAATTTTAAAGTAGTTTTGATTTGCATTTCTCTAGTTGCAAGAGATGATGAACCTTTTTCATATATTTGTTGATGATCATATTTTTCTCTGTGAAGTGTCTGTTTAGTTCCTTTGCCCATTTGTTGATTGGGTAGTTTGTTTTTTTGATGTTAAGGTTTTTTAGTTCTTTATAAATCCTGGAGATTAATGGTCTGAGGTGCAGATGGGAAAGATTTTTCTCACATTCTGGAAGCTCAATTTTCTAGAATACTCTGGAATACACCCTTTCCTCTCCTATCCACTCCACAAATTTTGCCAAAATTGGCACAATTGTCTCTTTTGAGAAAATCAGACGAGTATCTCTCTCCTACTTCTCTCCCTAGATCATCCTACTGTCTTTCCAAGTACTTCATCACATCAAAGTACCTCTTAAAAATCCCTTAGTCTCCTCCCCATACCCGTGGGGGCAGGCGGGGACTACTGTTGTGAATGCTAATCTTCTCACACTGCTCTTCCCTATTTAGTCAACCTTTCTTTGATATGTAATCTCTGCTGATCCGAAAATGCATACCTTCCTCTTTGGGCACTCTTGGTTTATCTAAATCCTTTCCATAACAATAGCACTAAAGTAATTTATTGTGTACTAAGGGATAGGCACTGAGTGAAGTATTTTACATTCATTAGTGTATAAGTACCAATTTATTTTTATTTTATTTTTTTTTAGAAAATTCAGATCTATTTTTTGAAAGAGAGAGAGAAATTTTAATATTTATGTATTTATTTATTTTTTCAGTTTTCAGCGGACACAACATTGTTGTTTGTATGTGGTGCTGAGGATCGAACCCAGGCTGCACACATGCCAGGCAAGCCCGCCACCTCTTGAGCCACATCCCCAGCCCGAAGTACCAATTTACATGGAGGAAACTGGAGCAAGTAAAATGTCCCAAGATTCACGTCTTAAGTAGAGAGCTAAATTGGAATTACAATTCTGATTATCCCATTCCGAGAACCCAACAGTTAAATGCTGCCTTAGCCTACAATAGTCCATCTAACTCAGGCTATGTTTTACACCTGTCTTCCAGATCATTTTAGTCCCCGCTTTGACATCTCTAATCGAGGTTTTCATTAACATCAAACTGTTTAGTATTAAATCATCCTGAATGTTTTAATTTTTGCTAAATCCTAACTAGACTGTAAATTGTGAGCAGGGAACAACAACAAAAACTACATAACTCCACAAAAGCATAACATAATCTTATAACAGCAAATAGTTATCCCTTCATCAGGAAGATCAGAAGTGTGCTTTAGGTATACCTACCATTTCATTTGCATATGTTACGAACACTTAATATTTGCTCTAGCACAATTGGGAGAATTGGGTGAATTTTATTTAGAATCTAAATGAATGCGAAATTTTCAGCAGGGGCAGAGACCTGAAATATGTACGTATATTCCATTATTTTTCTGTCCTTTTGAGTAGGGCCTTTTCCCCCTTCTTTTTTAGTTGTAGTTGAACACAATACCTTTGTTTTAATTATGTATTTTTATGTCGGGCTGAGGATTGAACCCAGTGCCTCACATGTGCTGGGTGAGCGCTCTACCCCTGAGCCACAACCTCAGCCCCCATCTTTTTCTTTTATAAAATAATACTGACCTTGTCTGTGCTTATAATTGTTTTAGTCGGTAATTTTAAAATGCTACTCTGTGGGATTAGTTAGCACTGGTCTGAATGTTCAAGTTACCAATTTAGGCAAATATAAGGTACAAGTTATTTGTTTTGTTTTCTTTCGGATGCTTTCTCCCTTCTTATGAAGTTATATTTTCATTTCAAATGGGCTCTTTTTTAGGTAGTGTTGCGCTGAGCGAATTTCGAGAATTTATTTCAAGTAGGCTCTTTGAAGTTCTTTCTTCGGAGGGTTGTAGTTCTGCATTATTCAAAACTGTTTTCCGCAAACCCACAATCCCTTACGCCAAAGACATCCCTAACACGAAGGTCCCCGTTGGTCTGCAAACTGAAATTCCACTTGTAGTCAGCAGTTAGCTGGGGGCCTCGGCACCACGCCTTCCACGGTCTGAGGCTGGGGTGGGAGCCCAGGACGTGGTCCCAGCAGGGACCCTGATCTTTGAGGCTAGGGCCCAGCATCTTGGCTTGGCAGCGAGATAGCCCAGGAAGCGGTTTCCAAGCTAAGGCAACAGTCACGTGGGGCCGTGTTCCCGAAGAGTCCTGGGGCCTTTCCCCGTCCACCAGTCCCTCAAGGCTTCTCAGAATTTAGGTTGTGTCCCACATTCCATGAACATAAAAGTGCACTTCTTGTATTTTTTTTTTTTTTGATGTGTTTTTGAGGCTACAGAGGTGTATCCGCTAGGCCTGAGGAGTCTCCCCCGCATCTCGGCCCGAAACTAGGTCCTAAAAGGGTAAAACTGCCAAGAGCAGCGCCAAGACCTGCTGAGATCTGAGGGGTAGGAGGCGTGCCCAGGGTCCCGGTAAAAGCTGTGGGCAAATAACGGCTTTCAGCAGCCCCGCCCCTGAGACCCGCCCTCTCGCGCTTCCCCCCCACAGCCCCCCCAACCCTGAGGTCTATAACCATCTCCCTCCGCTTCCTTTTTAAGGCGGAGCCCCGCATGGATCTCGCGAGATTCGGGTTGGCGCCGTGACCTCCATGTGGGAGCTACAGCTCTATAAGTAAACACTCAGCTCGGCCAAGACATGGCTTCTTCCTATTTGTGAGGAGGAGGCTGTGGTAGCACCTCGGGCTGGTTCCGGTTTTCTCTCCTCAGCTGGCCTGGGCGGGCACGGGGTCTGGGAGGTGGCTCCGCCTGTCGGGCCCAAGTCCGGTAGGTCGTCTTTGCCTACCAGCTGCTGAGAACCTGAGGCGCTGGGGAGGCGGCGGGCCAGGCGGGGCGCAGCGTCCTAAGCACCGGGGGAGACAAAGGGGACCCTCTCTCCCGGTACTGAGATGTGGATCCAGGTTCGTACCATCGATGGTTCCCAAACGCGTACCATTGAGGACGTTTCTCGCAAAGCCACAATCGAGGAGTTACGTGAGCGGGTTTGGGCGCTGTTCGACGTGCGACCCGAGTGCCAGCGTCTCTTCTATCGCGGCAAGCAGGTGAGGCACTTCACCTTGTCCCTTGGGAAGCTCTGGGAGGGAGCAGCCGGGTGCCTCTGGATGCGTAGGCCGTAGGCTTGACAAGGCTTGTACCCTGCTCTGCTTCGGGAGGGCAGCCTTGGGAGGCGCTGGGTGCGGGCCCGGCCTGCTATAAAGGTTGCAGCAGGTCCCTGCCAGCCCTGGCTACAGGTGCGTCTAGCAGGTTCAGAGGTGAGAGCACTAGGCGTGTGGACACCTTGCTGTTTCCTATTAAGTGGGGGCAGAGGCTGCAGTCCGAGCGTGACAGGGCCCTGGGTTCCTTCCTTACCGCGCTCGATGGAGCCGGGGTGCCTGGAGGATGGGGAGGGCAGTGAGCTCTGGCGGCCATGCCACAGCACGGGAGGGGTGAGCTGGCATCTCCAGCTCCCCACGCTCCCAGCTGCGCTGACCCAGCTAACGGCGCTTATAGCTTTGTGGCCCTTTCGCGCTCCTGGCTCCCAGATAGGAGATGGAAACTTGAGCATTACTCTCTCGGGTACAAGAACATTAACCTTTCACCTAATGTGGAAGGGTTTGCACACATTGAAGATCTGAAGGGCTTCCAGAATGTTTGGTTCTTCTCCCTCGCTGCCTCTCCTAGACTTGGAATCTGTCCTAGGTGAGGTTTGAGACCTGGACTTGAGCTATTGATGTAACTCATTTTAACACTGCCCAGTATAGGGCCAGAGGTTTTATTCCCAGAGTGCTGTTCTTCTCACCTTCAAATATTTCCCTCATTCATGGCTAGCCTTCGCACAGCTAGCAGTAACTTGAAAGCTGAAGGTGGAAGGTGTTTTCGATGGTGAGTGTGTTTGTGGAAGTCTCTGATAGTCGTTATAAATAGACTGTGTTCTGGCCAGTCTAAGATATTTCCTATCCCACAAGTCTCATAGTATATCCTCATACTCCCAGACCCTTTGCATTCTTTTGTCTTCTTGTTGTTAATCCACTAAAAAGTTGTCATCCTGAAGTTGATAGACTGCAGTTCGACTCCAATTCTGAGGTTTAAAATCAGTGCATCTCTTTAATTTGGTAGAACCTCCTAACTGCAAAGAGTTTGAAAGGAATATTTTTCTCTTCCTGATAGATTTACCTTTCCAGGATCATTCAGAAGTTTCAGAATAACAAATTATTGTTACTTGGAAAAGAGGGAGCCAAGGTGTTTTTTGGTTTTGGTTTGGTTTTTGGCTTTCCATTAAAAAAAAAAGTTATAGCCCTTTGATTTGTGACTGTAGCCAGTTTTAAACTGATTCCTTAGTGTTGGTATTTTTTTCTTTTTCTTTCTTTCTTTTTTCCAAAAACCAGGTGTTGAATTTAGTTGTAAACTTTTCTTTTTTTTTTTTTTAAGAGAGAGTGAGAGAGAGAGATAAAGAATTTTTTAATATTTATTTTTTAGTTTTTGGCGGACACAACATCTTTGTTTTTGTATGTGGTGCTGAGGAACCAACCCCAGCCGCCCACATGCCAGACGAGCAGGCTACCGCTAGAGCCACATCCCCAGCCCATGTTGCAAACTTTTCTTTGGAAGTAAATAACTATTGCTGTATTTACTACTATGTAACTTTGTATTGCTGTGCCTCAAGTGGCAGATTGATAACATTTCTTGTTTGTCACAGGTGAAAAAGAATGTAATCAAGTCTTCTGAATTTTATTTTCAAGCCAGGGAGAGTGGTGCCTTATTACCTAGGGCATTTTGGTAATTTCGGCACCAGAGAGAGAAATAAAGAATGAGAATGTATTCTGATGAATTAATTTCACCCTGAAGTGAAATTAATTCACCTTAAAAGTCTATCAGATATCCTAAGATAAAATGTACTTACCTGTCTTGAGGAAAGGATTGGGATTGAATTAAGTTCAGGGCAACAAAGTAGACTTCTAGTAAACCAGGATGTTGGTTCCAGATTCTGGGAAAAACTGTTGAGGATAACAATCTTTGTACTTCTCCCAGGACAGTTGATAATTCACTGCTTTGATTTTTTTCAGCCCAGTGATAAACCAATAGGGATGAGGAATAGACTTTCCGTGCCAGCTCATTGACTTGGAGAGAGAAAAAGAAGACACTGCTGCTGGCTGTGTTCATTTCCTTATTAATGACAAATAGCCATGGCAGTCCACGGAGAGCATACTGTGCCTATAGCAGGCAGCTACTGGATTGGTATCATGGAGGTGTTCCTATCCTATAAAATGACTTTGTGCACATTAGGAAAAAAAGGCATCCCTTTCTTAAGGTGCCTTTACAGCCACACAGTGAAAAATGTCATAAATAAAAACAAAATTTACACAAACTGGGCATGGTAGTCCCAATTACTTGGGAGTCTGGGAGGATCCCTTGAATCCAGAGTTGGAGACTAGCCTGGGTAACATAGGGAGACCCTACCTATAAATAAGTAAATAAATATGTTTACAGTTTATACATTTTAAGTTCCCCCATCCTGTTTATTATGTCTGCTGCTTTTACTCTTTGGTGTGTATCAGACTGACTTACAGATGTTTATTACAGATGCTTAGCTCACCTCAGATTTGCAAATGCATAGTAGGATTGATAGACCACAGTTTGGCTCCAGTTCTGAGGTTTGAAATAAATGCACCCAAGGCACCAGGGGAAATTCTGATGAACACCAGGGTTTGAAGATGAATTTTGAGAGCATAGTCTTCTACTAGTTTCTTACTAATAAAAGTATATTTACTATGTTCTCAGGACCAAGCAGCATTAGCTTGGCACAGGTATGTCATACCAGGTCTACTGAAGCTGAATACATAGTTTAACATGGTGATTTATATGCAGTTAAATTGGAAAAGCATATAATCAACAGGGCTGTAAATTCTGGTTGAATAGGGTATCCTCATTTGGACTTTTTTTAATCCGGGAGGTTGGGGTTGAGGCACTGTGGGGAGTGCATATTTTTAAAAGAATGTAGAATTTAAAGTGATTTCTATATCTCTAAATCTTTCTAGAATCTAGAGTGTTTACTATTTTGTAAAAGACTTCCTCCCCTTGTTTTCTTGCCTTGTCACTATCTGGGTAGCCATAAGTGGATTGTAGATATGAGGCATGAAGGATAGCTGAAGAAAAACTGAGTATTTGCTTTTTGCTTTCATACTTTTTCACATGGAGAAAAAGTAAAGATTTTGCCTATTTAAAAGAATATGTATGTGTATATATATGTGCATATATATATGTGTGTGTGTGCGTGTGTGTATATATGTGCACATATTCTTTTAAATAGTCGTGATTTAAAATATCAACATGGAAGTTATTCCTTCTACTCATGTTCCTTGGGAATGATTTTTCCCCTCTCCCTCTGTGGTCACTGCCAATTTTTTTTTCTTCCTAGTTTTCCCTTGCATCATTGTTATAGTTCTTTGTTTCCTGAAACTTCTTCTTTAAACCCAGTAAAAATCCAAGAGTGCAGTCTGACTAAATAAAGTCCTAACTATTTTTGCCTGGTCAGAATTGAAAATCTTGCACCTTAAATTCTAGTATGACAGTTTTCAAAGAATAACTTCTTTGATTCATTCATGGATTATAGTTACTTCCCTGAAACTATTGGTGTTTGTAATTTCTAGATGACATCCCTTTCTCCCCACTCAGCGTAATTTGAGTGACAGATATAACTGTGTACTTTCCTTAATACCGAAGAACTCTGATATTTAAATTATTTCAACACTTCAGCTCTTCATATGTGTGAAATTTGCAGAATAAAGCTGTATGAAACTTTCTGTGCTGTGGATAGTAGTGACTTGTTTTGGGAAGACTAGAATTTTTCCCAAATGGATGATCTGGGGAAAAAGTTTGTCACAGCAAGCATGAAGAAAGGTGATAACATTTATTATAGGACTTCAGCTTTGATGTGTTTAGTGTTTCACTGACTTCAGACATACTTTTTCTGTCAAACCAAGTTGAGAAAGGGAACCACTTGAAGCAATCTATATTTACTTTTGACAATCATTTGGTAGAAAATTGCCAGAGACTTTGAGTGTAGGAATGTCCCCAGGTCCCTCTGACTCTTGTGCCTCTAATGGAAAAAATGTTTATGGAAACACTTTCAATTTCTAATTATTTCACCACTTTAACTGCTGCCCTACCAGTTAATTTGCTTATTTTGTGAGTTACATTTTGTTTTTAACTTTAAACACTTAATTTTTTTAAATGGCAATGTTTATCAGTTTGCATATATAGTCAAAGTTGTGCTTTTTCAGCTCTTTGAAAATTAGGGTGTTCTTATTTTTGATTATTGGAGAATATCAAAATGAAGGTATCAATGCCCAGTTTCTGCTTCTAGAGTCCCCCACCCCTTCCCCACAGGAGTTCAGGACTAGAGGAGTTATTTGTTTTTAATAAAGTAAGCATTATTAAATTCCTATCCCTATAAGGGCTTATCTGGTTACTTCTTAGGCTTATTAAGGCTAAGCTTACATTGTGTATGTATATTGCTGAGGATCAATTCCTGGGCCTTGCTCATGCTATGTGAGTACTCTTCCCACTGAGCTATAGCCTCAACTCTAGGCTAAGCACGTTAACTAACCTGTGAGATAGTACCTAATTTAATTCCTTCACTGGGGAATTATGAAATTATTGTTCTTTTGTTCTGTTTAACAATATGAATGCTTGTGTGTTCTTGGACTATAGGAATTAAAATTACTGATCTAGTATATTAGTAAGTTTATAAGTGTGTTGCAGACTTGTTCTTTTCAGTTGACTTCTCAAATATTGCCAGAGTTGAGTTGTGAATGGTGATAAATATATATTAAAGAAAGGAGAATGAACACTGTTCAGATTGGTCATATTTCTGGGGGAAATAATCTGATCTTCAAGGAATTTAGTTTTCTTGATTCATTGTATCACAGTGAAATAGCCAATTGAATTTTATAAAGAAATAAAATGGAGACAGTTTCCTAGGGCTACTATAACAAAGTATCAAAAGTTCTAAAATCACAAAAATTTTGTCTCAGTTCAAGAGGTTAGAATTGAAGGTTAGTCAGCAGGGATGTGCCTTCTGATAAGTCTAGAGGAGAATCCCTGTGCTTCTGTGTTTGCAGGAATTTTTTTTTTTTTAACCTTGGAGATGTATCTAGTGCATTCACGTGGCCTCCTTTTCCCTGTATATCTTCACATGATCTTCCCGTGGTCCACATTTCCCCTTTTTATAAGGATACCACTCCTATTGAATTAAAGGCTTACTCTAACGACCTCATTTTAACTTAATTACCTCCTTAAAGATTCTGTCTCCAAATAGGGTCATATTCTGAGGCATTGGGGATTAGGACTGGACATGGGAGGGTGAGGCATGGTGATGCATGCCTGTAAACTCACAAGTCTGAGACAGGATGATCACAAGTTTGAGGTGTTCTTGGACTATAGGAATTAAAATCACTGATCTAGTGTATTAATAAGTTTATAAGTCTGCTATATATAACAGACTTATTCTTTTCAGTTGACTTCTCAAATATTGCCAGAGTTAGTTCTGAGTTGTGAATGGTGATAAATATATATCAAAGAGGGGAGAATGAACACAGTTCAGATTGGTCATATTTCTGGGGAAAATGATCTGATCTTCAAGGAATTTAGTTTTCTTGATTCATTCTATCACAGTAAGTAACTTGGCAAGACCCTGTCTCAAAAAATAAAAGAGGGCTGGGGTTGTAGCTCAGCTGTAGAGCTCTTCCCTCATATGTGAGAGGCCCTGGGTTCGATCCTCAGCACCACACATAAATAAATAAATAAAATAAAAGTATTGTGTCCAATTACAACTAAAAAATATTTTTTTCAAAAATAAAAGAGCTGGAGATGTAGCTCAGTGGTAAATCACCCCTGTGTTCAATCACTGGTACTCCCCGCAAATGGGGAGGGAGACACAACTCAGCCCAAAACAATAAGTTTGCATTTCTTCAGTGAAATGTATGATCTGACTGCCTCTAATGGCCCTTATTTCAAATATAGTCACATTCTGAAGTTTGTTTTGGTTTGGTTTGGGGAATTGAACTTAGGGCCCTAAGTAGGTACATCAATATCTCTTTTGGGAAAGGAAGTACAATTCAACCCATAACCCTCAAAATATGTCTGAGTTGCAAGATAACTTATTTGCTATTTGTCCTGGAAGATTTCATGCTAAAACTCAATAATCTTTGTAGATGCATAAAATCAGAGAACTTCAGGCAAGTGGAATATAGCATAAGCAAGAATTATAATTATTCCTGCCTGGTTTTTAAAGTTGGTCAGTGATGCATGCTTCTAAACTCAGGGACTTGGGAAACTGAGTTAGGAGGCTCACAAGTTCAAGGCCAATTTTGGCAATTTGGCAAGACTGTCTTAAAAAAACATCTTGGGGTGCAGCTCAGTGGTAGAACTACACTTTAATCCAATCCCCAGAACCAACAAGAAAAAATATCGAGGCGCATGTGTGCATCTCAGCAGTGTTTCAGAAAGATAGTGTTTGACTTAATATCTTTACACACGCAAGGTCATTGCTTTCAAAATTCTTTTTTCCTTGCAGTGGATTCAGGCACTGTTCATTAAAATGAACATTTGGTGATAGGCTAGGTCATGACATCACAGTCACAAGGATGCTCTTTTTTTTCTTCTTCTTCTTCTTTTTAATGGCTAGCAGTATTCCCTATAGCTAATGTGCAGTGTTGCTTTTTTTTTTTTTTTTCTTTTCTGGGCTTGAACCAGTGGTGCTCTACCATTGAGCTACATCCTAGCCATCCCCTTCCCCTTTAAAAAAATAAAAATAAAAATTAGGACAGGGTCTCAATAAAATTGCTGAGTTTTTCCTGGAATTTGTGATCCTCCTTCCTCAGCCTCCCCAGGCCTAAACTGGGATTATAGGCATATACCACTGTGCCTGGCTTATGGAGTAGTTTGTAAGAATTGATTGGAGTCTGGGGAAAATGCTGACATTAGAGGACATAAAATAATAAGAATGGTTTCAGATCACTAAGTTGCAGTGCTATGAATTTTAATAGTCTGGCTTGAACATTTAGGCAATGAAAGATAAGTTGTTTTTTTTTAAGACTTGAGAGAAGCCTTTTAATATATTTAATATATTTTTCTATTTTTTTTCTAGCTGGAAAATGGATATACTTTATTTGACTATGATGTTGGACTGAATGATATAATTCAGCTACTAGTTCGTCCAGATCCTGATCTTCCTAGCACATCTAAACAGACTGATGTACAGACTAAACCCTGTTCTAATAGTCCACCTAAAGTGAAGAAAACTGCAAAGGTGGGATCTTCTAGCCAACCATCTACATCAATTCGTGCTTGTCTTATTGATCCTGGCATTGGACTATATAAGGTATGTTGTCTTCAGACTTAGTTGTAAGAATACAGATGTCTGTTCTCTTTGGTATGTTGTGAATAAGTAAACATTGATTGCCTTTGAAAATAAATATTAGGCTGTCAGTATTTTAACTTATAAAAATAGTCTTTAAAAATTTGAACTTTATAGATAAATGTATAAAATGTGCATGTACAGTTTAAATAATAAAACAAACAGACGTAATTCTACCAAGGTTAAGAAGTAGAATGATGCCAGTACCTTTTTAAAGCCTCCTGTGTGCCCCTACCAGAATAGACTTCCCTAAGAGGTAAACTGACTTTGTTCTGACTTTTATGATCATTCTCTTTAGTTTGACTACTTACGTGTATTTCCCTAAACAATAGGTGGATTTGTCTGTGTTTGAATTTATATAATGGAATTCTATATAATTCTATATATAATTGAGAGATTCTGATGCATACAGCTATGTTTTATTACTTTACAATATTACATTATTCCATTTTGTTAACATGCCACATAACTAATCCATAAGAGATATTTGGGCTGTTTCCAGCTTCTGCTGGGGTTTCATTTGTTTGTTTGTGGTAGTGGGGATTGAACCCAGAGGTACTGTACCACTGACTGAGCTGCTTCCTCAGCTCTGTTTATTTTTTGAGACAGGGTCTCGCTGACTTGCCCGGACTGGCCTCAAACTTGTGATCCTCTTGCTTCAGCCTCAGAGTAGGTAGAATTACAGGTGAACACCATAGTGCCTGGCTAGTTTACCCTGTGTCCATACTGGTCTAAGGACTGTAGCCTTATAGACTTTTTTGATGTATCCCTTCCTCCATATTCCCAAATTCATTCTTCTTCAAGGGTATCTTTGATATTTGGCTCTTAACACTTACAGTTAAAGATTTTGAAATTAGTTTGTCAAAGCTCTACAAATAATCTGCTTGAATTACATTGGGAATTGCAGCTATGGATCAGTGTTGAGTCTTGTAATTCAGGACCTCTCCATTTAGACCTTTGAAGTTTTAATGAATTCTCTCTTTATATGTCTTATTTCTAGTAGCCTTATGTTTTTGATGCTATTATAAATAGTAGTTTATTTGCTGATACATAGAAATGCAGTTGACTTGTTGACTTTTGTATCCAGCAACTCTTCCAAATTCTAATAAATTGACACCTTTATTTCATTTCCTATCTTTATAACTTATTTTTCTTAATCAGTTTTTTTGGGATAAATTAGCACCTAAATAAGTTTTCCAAAACATTTTCAAGATTAAAAATTAAAAATTGCTAGATGAAATAAATTGTTTAAGAAAATGTAAATCAAGATAATTTTGGCATTTGTGGAAAAATGCAGACATCTGTATGTAAGGAAAGGTTCAAGAAAACTAGCAAAGAGCTTTAGCTCCAAAAAAGTCAAGTATCAGTTTTGGGAGATAAACTGAAGAATTGTTTTAAGCCTATAAGGAATAGATAATTCTGATGTTACCTAAATTGACACATAGCATAAAGGAGGAAGGAAAGCTTCCTATTGCTTTTTAAATTTAGCTCACACTAATACTAAAACATGGCCAAAAGCACATTAGCATCACTAACATTGATGGAAACCCAAGTTATATTTAGCAAATAGAATTAATACTATACTAAAAGACATATTACCTTGACAAAATATAATTTGTCAGAAAATGGGGATAGTTGATTATTTGGAAATGTTTCCATTGAATTTGTTAAGAAACTAAAGAAAATTATCTAAATTAAAATGTTTTCTACATTTAAATACAATTTTGAGTTCCATATGTTTAAAAAAGTCCTTGTTAGGAGGAACAGATGAATATGTTAAATCATGCTCAGCATCATGCTTAATGGTGGGGAAAAACTAGAAGTATTCCCAGTGAAATCAGGAGCCCACCAAGGAAGCCATTTAATGTTGCCTTTATTTGGCATCTTTCTGGAAGTGCTGGGTAACACTGTGAGGCAGAACAAAATGAAGCGTAATTGTTAGGGAAAAGTTATTCTTATGGATACCTAAGAAGACTGGAAAAAATAAATGTTTTAGAACATTATGAACAGGCAGTCAGATAGCCATTTTCAAAGTTAATATTGTAATATGAATAGCTTTCCTTGCTATAATCAATTAGTAAAGGAGAGAGAAAAAAGCAATAACAAAAGGTAAAACCTGGGAATAAATTAAAATAGTGCTCTATACAGTGCCCTTCCTTCCTGCCTTTCTTCCCTTCCTCCTTCCCTCCCTCCTGTGTTCTCAACAAATTTTGAGAACCCATAGTGTGCAGAGTGCTGTTCTAGGTACTAGATGTGCAATGATGAACAGCTCTGATGCATTTTTTCATAGAATTTTCAACTTCTGTTGGTTTGCTATTTAAAGTGCTGAAAGCCAACTAGCTGTTTTTTCTAATATCATCCATTCATTTCATCTCTCTTATAGATAACTGTCTTAAATCTGTTTTCTCTTGCTATTAATACAGTACCACAAACTGGGTAAATTATAAAGAAAAGATTTATTTTGGCCCTCAGTTCTGGTCAAAGGGCTGCATCTGGTGATTGTTTTCGTGTTGGTAGTCCCAAGATGGTGCAGGGCAAGAGGGATGTGTGTGTGTGTGTGTGTGTGTTTCCTTCTTATAAATTTTCACTTTATTTTTTTTATTTAGGGATTGAACCCAGGGGCACTTTACTATAGAACTACATTCCAGTCCTTATTTTTTGAGACAGGGTCTTACTAAAATGATGAGGCTGACCTCAAACTTGTGGTTCTCCTGCCTCAGCCACCTGAGTTCCTGGGGATTCAGGCATGTGCCATTATACCTGGCTTCTTCTTTTTTTTTTTAACTTTATTTTTATTTATTCTTACGTGGTGCTGAGGATCGAACCCAGGGCCTTACACATGCTAGGTGAGCGCTCTACTGCTGAGTCACAACCCCAGCCTCTGTACCTGGCTTCTTGATTTTTTTTTTTTTTTTTTTTTTTTTTTAAAGACATGGGGATTTGCTTTGTTGCATAGGCTGTCCTTGAACTCTTGAACTTAAGCAGTCCTCATGTCTCAGCCTCTTGAGTAGCTGGGATTTGTCTTTTCTCTCCCATTTATTCAGTTATTTGCATCTGTGTATGTATTGGTACTCAAATTATTCTGGTAGTTTTTTTTTTTTTTTTGCAGAGGTGGAGGGATACCAGGAGATTGAACTCAGGGGCACTCAACCACTGAGCCACATCCTTAGCCCTATTTTGTATTTTATTTAGAGACAGGGTCTTACTAAGTTGCTTAGAGCCTCACTGTTGCTGAGGTGTCAAGGGCCCTGAGCTGAGTAAGGAAATATATGCTAACACATGTATATACATGTATCTATGAATATTTGCATATTAAGTTAATATTATTACCATTTACCCTCTTTTTGGCTATAGTTTAGAAGCTGCTATGTTTGAATAGATTTATTTGGGGAAGAGATGAAATTGTTTGCATAGGAGAGCCAGTTTGGTACCCAGGGGCACTTAACCACTGAACTACATCCCAGCCCTTTTTATTTTGAAACAGGGTCTCACTAGGTTGCTTATAGGGCCTTGATGAATTGCTGAGGCTGGCCTCAAACCTGAGATCCTCCTGCTTCAGCCTCCCGAGTTCCTGGGATTACAGGTGTGCACTCCATACCCAGCTCAATACAGTATTTTTTTAATTATTATTTTTTAGTTATACATGATAGTAGAAGTATTTTGGCAGAGTATACATACATAGAGTATAACTTATTCTATTTAGGTTCCCACTCTTGTGGTTGTACATCATGTGGAGTTACTCTCATCGCGTATACAAATACAAAGCTAGGAAAGTTATAACCAATTAATTCTGTTTTATGTATTCCCCTCCTCCCTTTGTCTAATCCAATGGACTTGTATTCTTTTCCTCTCCACCCTCCCTTGTTGTGGTTTAGCATACACAAATCAGAGAGAACTTTTTTTTTTTGCCTATTCTCCAGTTTCATGCATTTACCGGCAAATGCCATAATTTCATTCAGTAATATTCCATTTCTCATATATATATATATCTCACATTTTCTTTATCCATTGAAGGACACCTAGGTTGTTTCCATAGCTTGGCTATTGTGAGTTGAGCTACTATAAGCACTGATGTGGCTGCAACACTGTAGTATGCTTATTTTTAAGTCCTTAAGGTATAAACCTAGGCATGGGATAACTTGGTCAAATGGTGGTTCCATTCTAAGTTTCCTGAGGGATTTTCATACTGCTTTTCATAGTGGTTGCTCCAGTTTGCAGTCCCACCATTAATGTATGAGAGCACCATTCTCCCCACATCCTTGCCAACATTTATTGTTATTTGTATCTTTATAACTGCCATTCTGACTGGAGTGAGATGGAATTTCAGTGTAGTTTTAATTGCATTTCTCTAATTGCTAGAGAAGTTCAACATTTTTCCATATATTTGTTGATCAATTGTATTTCTTCTGCTATGAAATGTATGTTTAGTTCCTCAGCCCATTTATTGATTGGGTTATTTGTTTTCTGGGTATTGAGTTTTTTGAGTTCTTTATATATTCTGGAGATTAATGCTCTATCTGAGGTGCATGTGGTAAAGATTTTCTCCCAATCTGTAGGATTTCTGTACACATTCTTGATTGTTTCCTTTGCTGTGAGGAAGCTTTTTAGTTTGATACCATCCCATTTATTGATTCTTCTTGTATTTTAGGAGTCTTTTTGAGGAATTTGGTTCCCAAGCCAACTTGTTAGACACTTGGTCCTACTTTTTCTTCTAGCAAGTGCAGGGTCTCTGGTCAAATGCCTAGGTCCTTGATCCACTTTGAGTTGAGTTTTGTGCAGGGAGAAATATAGAGGTTCAATTTCATTCTTCTACACAATGGATTTCCAGTTTTCCCAGACCCATTTGTTGAATAGGCTATCTTTTCTCCAATGTACATTTAGAGTGCCTTTGTCTAGGATGAGATAACTGTATTTATCCCTGTGTCTTCTGATCTGTTTCATTGGTCTTCATGTCTGTTTTGGTGCCAATACCATCCTGTTTTTGTTACTGTAGCTCTGTAGTATAATTTAAGGTCTGGGATTGTGATGCCTCCTGCATCATTTTTCTTAATAAGGATTGCTTTGGCTATTTGGGGTCTCTTATTTTTCCAAATTAATTTCATGGTTTCTTTTTCTATTTCTTGTATAGTAATATTTTCAAAGCTCCATTGACCCTTCTTTGTTGAAGAGACTAACAGATTTATTTTTGATGAAGCTTAGAAATTTTCTTTAAGTATTTGAGTTTTTTTTTCTTGTGGTGCTGGAGATTGAACCCAGGGCCTTGTCCATGCAAGGCAAGCACTCTGCCAACTGAGGTACATCCCCAGCCCAAGTATTTGAGATTTGACTAGTGATTTTTTTCATTTAGAAATGCTAATTTTGGGACAGTTCATTCATTCCATGAATATTTGGATATCTAGTGTATATTGATACTAAGTATTAGAAGCAGAAGGGTAAACAAATAATTTGTCCTAGCCTTCTTGTATCTTATTTTTAGATACTTTTTAGTTAAACTGAGAACAACTTAGAAGTTGCTACTTTTGGATTTAATTGTTTTGAATTTCCTTTATTTTTTATAGTGCAAACATGTATAAAAATTTCATTAAATTGTTTTTAGGTTATTTAAAACTGGGAGGTTTTCTCTTTATCTTGAGATCTTGCCCATCTCATTTAGCATTGTTAAGATTTTGCTTTGTTTTGTTTTGTTTTGTTTTTAGTACTGGGGATTGATCCCAGGGTGCTCTATCACTGAGCTACCTCTGTAGCCCTTTTTGTTTTGAGATAAGGTCTTCTAAATTCCCTAGACTGACCTTGAGCTTGGCTCCTGCCTGAGCTTCCTGAATTGCTGTGAGTATAGGAGGGCACCACATTCCCTGGTTTTGTTTTCCTTTTGACTAAAATATTCTTTGACCCTCATGATAAACAGGATGCAAAAGGTGAATTTCCAAATTAACTGTATTTAAAACTGACATAATAAACATTTAAATAATACAGTAAAATGAAATTTTAACCTGAAATTTGTTAGTTACCCAGTATCGTTCTTGTTTTGCTGTATTTTATATTTTTTAGCTTTTGTTAGTTTCAGAGTTTTTTCATATATTCTAAGAAACTAGCTATCACTAATCACTGTAGAAGATTGTGCAAGGGTCTGGGTTTGTTTGTTTGTTTGTTTATTGGTACCAGGGATTGAACCCAGAGGCACTTAACCACTGAGCCACATTCCCAGCCCTTTTTATATTTTATTTTATTTATTTAATTTTTAAATATTTATGTTTTTAGTTGCAGTTGGACACAATACCTTTATTTTATTTATTTTTATGTGGGCCTCGCATATGCTAGGCGAGCGCTCTACCACTGAGCCACAATCCAGCCCATATATTTTATTTTTTTGAGATAGATTTCACTAAGTTGCTTAGAGCCTCACTAAGTTGAGACTGGCTTCAAACTTGTGATTCTCTTGCCTTAGCCTCCCAAACCACTGGGATTACAGGCGTGTGCTATCATGCCCAGCTAATCACAGTGATTCCAGATGAGGAATTGATTTATATTCTGAAATGAGGTAGACTTTGATACCTAAGTTGACTTTAATTCTCATTTTTGAAAATGGAATATTTATTTATATGGCTCAAATAAAGTCTGCTTTTGAAATGGCTGTCATCCAGTCTAAATGATATATTTAGAAATGTTTTTTAAGGTTTAGCTAAGTATGTGGCACTGTTAAACTTTTTATATATTGTCTCTTATGTTCATAGAAAATACAGGAAAAAAAGAAACCTCAATAATTTACGTAAAAATATTGATATTTTGGTGTATCACATTCTATCTTTGTCCACAGTGCAATTCTTTTTTTTTTTTAATATTTTTTTTTAGACATTGATGGGCCTTTTATTTTATTTATTTATTTATACGCAGTGCTGAGAATCAACCCCAGTGCCTCACACATGCTAGGCAAGTGCTCTACCGCTGAGCCACAATCCCAGCCCACAGTGCAATTCTTGATATTTAACTTTTTTTTATTATAAAGTGCAATAGACCATACAAATCTATAAAAGAGTAAGTTTTAATGAAATATTACAAAATCAGTGTTTATAAATACCACCCCAAATTATGAAATAGAATACCCCAGGAACTCCTTCCCATGTAGTCTTTGTTTACTCAATTGCCTCTTCGCTACTTGTAACTACTACCCAAACTTCTGTAGCTATCATTTCTTTATTCTTTAGCAACCTATTAACAACATTTAACCTATTTATGCTACCCTAATTTTTCTGTTTCTAACTTATGTAAACCGAACCATATTGCAATTTTTTATTTATAACTCTGAAGAAAATGTTATGGGAGAATCATGTTCAAATTTGGAGAAACCTATGTTCTCAGCTTAGTGCTCCCATTTTTTTTTTTTTTTTTTTTTTTTTAGCTGTGCCCTCTCTGGAGTCTGTTTCATATATGAACCTCATTGGAAAATAGGAATGATTTTTGTATTACAATAGAGGAGATAATGTATGTTAACTGTGAATTACTAATGTTTACCAAGCAGAATATGGGAAATTAAGACTACTGAGTTTAAATGGGTCTTAACATGGGACATATTGATACTTAGTATAAGGAAACTTGTTACTTTTGTGCATATTATGTGCTTTGCTGGATTGGCACAGTATGGATTTTTTTAAAACCTTATCTCAAATGCACATGCTCTTACATCTACAAAGTAAGAAACTGGAACTATTTAAAGTGTTCAAGAGTTTACCTTGAAGGTGATAGATGAAGGATTTGAACCCAAGTTTATCTGCAGAGTTGAAGTATTTTCCCCAGAATAAATGAAGCATTTAGAAATATATTTGACATACAGTAAAATCTCTGATATTTGCTGGTTGGTATTATTGTTTTATTTTTAAAATTATTCTTCCTTCCTTCCCATGCTTTCAATGGCATTAGTTCATTTCTTTTTTTCCTCCTGCTTTCCTTTCTTTTCCCTTAACTATCAAATATCTGGACATGGAAGACTTTTCTCTATATATGGCTATATCTTTGATATGAATAAATTCAGCTCTTAAGTATAGACTTATGTTACTGGTTTTCCCCCCATAACTTTTCAACTCAAACCACCCACTCCATATATAATTTTTAAATTTTATTTTATGTTTTGACATCTTTGAGGGCCTTGCTTACTGGGGAGACAGTGGTGTTCCTAGGGCTAACTCCTGTTTTATTTGGTGGTGCTGGGGATTGGTAGGACAAGCTAATTCGTAGAGACAGTCAACAACTTGTCGTTGAGCCTGCTTTTCATTTACAACGCAACCAATCTTGAGTTCCTATCTCAACCCCCTCCATTATCTCTCTCACATCAAACCAATATTCCTCTGTACTGATCATGTAGGGTCAGGTACAACTTTAGATTACCCCTATAGCCTAGAGTTCACCCTCATTATACAGTAGAGGCTCTGTGCTATACTTTCCCCTAGTTTCTTCTGCCTCCTCACCAAACCTGGTGTTTACCTCCTGGTTTTGCTTTTGTTTCTTGGTAAATGCTAATTCTTTCAATGACTTTAATCTCTCTATATTATGATTCAGTTTCCACCATAAATTAAAATCCTGTGTATACAATTGAGAATTGATTTCTCTCTTTCTCTCTTATAGACATGTACACACATTCTGTTTTCCTCTTTTGTTATGTGTTCTCTTTAGTTTTACTATTCTCTTGGCTAACTACTTCAGTTCTTAATTTCTGCTAGATTATACTATTATGGCAGTATCCAGTTTTCATGTTACTTATATGGGTTTAGGTAATTTTCTTCTGAACTGTCATCAAAATTCATGCTCTGCAAAAGAACTTTAATCTCTTACACACAATTTGACCCATGTAAATTAGTTTGTCTATGTAATGTGCAAAAAACTTTTGAATTTGAAACACCCCACCCCATTTTATATGCATTATTGGGAATTATTCACTATAATTAATAAAATAATAAAACGTATATCTCTTATTTCCACTTATAAATGTAGGTTTACTCTACTCAAATAATGCCCTATCTTTATAGGTTTTCAATTCTCTCTGTGATGTTTAAGCGTTGGCAGTATTTTTCTGTTGATTTTGGTTTCTCTTAATTCTATTTTATTTCCAGTTATTGAGTTATCCAGGAACTACATTTGCCTGCAAGTTTCTTACACTTAATAGGCAAATTCAATGTTTGATTTGTACTTTTTACTACTCCATAGTCAGGTTTATATTGCTTAAGGTGTTTTTGCTGTTCTTATCTTAGTATCAACCATATGTCGTTTTCTCTGCTGCAACAATAATTGTGTAGTGCTCTATGAAACCTTACATTTTTTGACTTGCAGTGGAAGAGTAGTGACCTCAGTTTATTCTCCCAAGTATTACAGATTTTAACATTGATGATTTTATTTTTTGTTTTAGTTGTGTTGCCTAGAAAAGACAAAATGTCTTTAAGTTTGTCAGGAATGATTATAGAAGGAATGAGCCTGTGTCCATTTAATATGTAAATTAATTTATGCAGCATGTAGTATGTTCAATCTCTGATTCTTTGTCATACTTAACCTGGTTGGCCCTTAGGTCTTTCTTTTCTCCTAAGATCTTAATTCTTATGCTATATTGAACTATGTCTTTCAAACTCTTTTATTGCTACATGTTTTGGCCAAATATACCTCTTCTGGTAGTGAAAGTTAATACCTTTTGGCTTATCTGTACGCTCTCTACCTTCTGTTGTCAGCTTGGTGATTTGAAACTTTTCTGTATTTTTAATACCTTATTTTTTAGTTCATTGCTTACTTTCAATTGCCTATTTTCCTATCTTATTATCTGTGTCAAAACTCTTGGTATAAGGGTAAAAAAGTAAGTTTCAAGGTCAAGATGTCTTTCAATCCTGACTTTATATTTCAGTAGTTCTTACCTACAGCAAGTTAACTTCTGAAGCATTTGTTTTCTTTCTTTTTTTTAATACTATTTTTTTTTTAGTTGTAGTTGGACACAATATCTTTAATTTATTTATTTTTAATGTAGTGCTGGGGATCGAACCCAGGACCTCACCCGTGCTAGGTGAGCTCTCTACCGCTGAGCTACCACCCCAGCCCTGCTTTTGTTTTCTTATAAAATAGGAATCATTGTTAGGCTTAGACAAACCTAAGTAAGAAACCTTGCATATTATGTAGCATATGGGTATTTAATTTTTAGTATATACTTTCCTCCCCAAGCTATTGTCTGTCAGAATTATATTAAACACCCTAAGTGGTCTCTTTTACCTTCTAAGAAGCTTGATGAGATGATAATCATGTATTGACTTCAGGTTTTCTTTTTAAAGGCTTTTTAAAGAAAGAAAAAAGTAAAGGTTGAAGAGATCCTTTTGTTATTGTCCTGAAAGAACCTTAGCGTACCAATGTTCTCAGGTGTTTTAGGAGAGAATTTTTTAAAAAACCTGTTTCCATTCCTTGACTCAATTCTCTGGTATACCAACCTGAGAATTATTTAACACAGTTTTTTAATACTGTCTTTTATCAGATGACATGGTTTAGTTCTGGTTCATACACTTTCATACGTGGACTTGATTGTGTCCATTTTGTATATTTTTTCCCGTTTTTGTATCTTAAAAACCTGTCTTTACATTTTTATCTTTATTTTTTCCAATGATAAATAAATGTATTTTCCTAGTGATTTACTAACTAGTATTGGAACTTTGCCAATTTTGTACTGTAGATGGGTTCATTAGATGTTTCACTGTGTTCTTATGCATAATTTTCTCATTGTAAAGTTTTATGTTCTATTAATATTTTACTGTTTTCTGGCTGGACTGGCTATGTAAGTTATCTTTATGATTATAGAAATTAATGGAATAAATTAGTAACAGTCATAATAGTTTAAACCCTGGCTTTTCATTAGTGGTATTCTTATTGAACAACTTGCAAGATTGACTCTTGGGTACATAAAAATTACATTTGCAGCTGGGCATGGTCACATACCTCTGTAATCCCAGCTACTGAGGAGACTGAGGAAGAAGGATCACAAGTTTGCAACTAGCCTGTGCAACTTAGAATGCTTGCCTAACATTTGCAAGGTCCTAGGTTAAAGCCCCAGTACCACCACCAAAAAAAAAAAAAAAAAAAAAAATTTACAGTATAGTATAGACATAGGTTTTGAGTAATTAAAACACCTATTTCACTGAAGGAAATTAGGAGGAAAGTTAACTTTCATATTTCACCAAGTTTGAGATAGTATAATCTGGAAAGATTAGTTTTGAACTAATCACTGTAAACATCAGTGGCTGCAAAGATTGTATACCATGATAACTCTGAAATACTTGAGTTATATTAATATTTTTGCAGCAATAAATGAAATTAAGCTTCATTAACTAATTTTAAACTTTTTTTAGGTAAATGAATTGGTGGATGCCAGAGATGTCGGCCTTGGTGCTTGGTTTGAAGCACATATACATAGTGTTACTAGAGCTTCTGATGGACATTCACGTGGCAAAACTCCACTGAAGAATGGCAGTTCTTATAAAAGGACTAATGGAAATGTTAATCATAATTCCAAAGAGAACACAATTAAATTGGACAATGTACCTTCTACATCTAATTCAGACTCTGTTGCTGCTGACGAAGACGTTATTTATCATATCGAGTATGATGAGTAAGTGCTCATGCTATTGAGGACTTCGTGAAAATTCATGTTTTTGTTTATAGAAGCACAGCCTTGCATTCCAAGGTTATTTTAGTCATTCTGAAGAAATCATTTAGAAGTCATGTTCAATCTATTACTTTTGTTCTATTTGGTGATTGTTAACTAATGAACAAGGGTCCTTTAACTCTTGGTCATCTCTGGCTCTTAAGTGGTTTGTCTTTTCTGGCTTAATTTAGGATGTACATATTTCTGTTTGCCTTCATTAGGTTTTTGATATATACTTTAAGAGTATTTTAGAAAGTGTTTTATAACATAGTGTAGAAGCCATTAGAGTAAAGTAACAATTTTTTACTTAGATAATTTACACATAGTCTACCCAATTGAAGGGTAATCATCAATGTTTTTAGCACATCCATCGGACTATGCATTATCACAAACTAATTTTAGAACTTTTTTGTTGCCCCCCAAAATAAATCCTGTACCCATTAGCAGTCATTGCCCAATATCCCCTACCCCAGACAAAATATGTTCTGAAATGTGCAGATGGAGATGGGATTAAGAACTTGGCTGTTAGCCTAGATTCTAACACTAAATTTTCTTTATCCCTTTTGAAAATTGTAATACAAAAGTTATTGTTGGGATAGATTTGAATATTTATTAAACATACTAAATGAACTTACCACTCAAATAATATCTTAATATGTATGGAAAATATTATATTAGCAAATTCTTGTCATGTAAGAGTTTGAAATCCTAGGGTGGTTGTAAATTTTTTTACCTCGAGATGGTATAAAAAATCGAGGCATGGTGGTGCACACCTGTAATCCCAGTAGCTCAGGAGGCTGAGGCAGAAGGATTGTGAGTTCAAAGCCAGCCTCAGCAAAAGTAATAGGTCCAGTGCTTAAGTTTGGCTATTTTTTTTAATGGAGAAATTTGTCTTGATAAGAAGGATTGATAGTAAAAGGAAGTCTAAATCCAACACACATAAAACTAAAATTATCTTCCCTAAGTAATTTTACATGATAGAATTAAATATTTCATTGTTGGCATCTTAAAGATATAATAGCTGAACTCTCTTTGAGAAATAAAAGAAAACAGAAGCACAGTGATAGGTAAATATAAATTACATCTTTAAAAAGAGAAAAAAGATATATAAAATACAGTATACAATATATGCAATACAAGAGTATTTGGATAAAAGTTAAGGATAACTAAGTGCTGGTGTAAGCATCTAGAAAGAACCATTTTCTGATAGGATGTGACAATCTTTTAAAGTTTCATTTTTTATGGTATTAGAAAAAATGAATTTTAAAATTTAATGAAATATATGGTGATTTTAATAAGTTATAGAGTATGTTCTTTTTTAGATGGTAGATAGATACATTGCAGAGAGCTGGTGAAGTATATGGCCCATTACTAGTAATAAACAGATTTTTTAAAGTATTCTTCCCCCTGCCTCTCAGTACTGGGAATTAAACCAAAGGATGCTTTACCATTGAGCTACATCCCCAGCCCTTTTAAAAATATTTATTGTGAGACAGGGTCTAGCCAAGTGCCCCAGGCTGATGTTGAACTTGTGGTTCTCTTGCCGTAGCCTCCTGGGATTACAGGTGTATGTCACTCTACCAGACTGGATTGCTCAAGTTGGCTCTAAACTCTGGGCTCAAGCAATCATGTCTCAACCTTCCAAATATATTGGACTACAGGCCTGCATCACTGTCCAACTGTAATAATTAGATTTTTATTGAATATTATGCTCCAAGTGAGTCAATAGAATTAGGAGATGCTGTGGTTGTACTGAATTGCCTATTCCCTGTCTGCAGTATTGCCCTCCAGCTCCCATATTTTAAAACCAATATCAATAAAACCTGGTGCATGGTCAGAGTAGAACTAAAAATGTAAACATGTAAAACCATAATTAAAAATAATTGAAAACTAAATATTTAACTTGAAAGACTTTGAGTCATGATAGCCCTTACATTTTATTCATTTATTTATTTTTGGTACTGGGGGTTGAACCTAGGGGTGCTTTACCACTGAACTATATCCCTATTCCTTTTTTAAAATTTTTAAAAAATTTTGAGACAGGGCTGGGGTTGTATAGCTCAGTGGTAGAGTGCTTGCCTCGCATGTGGAAGGCACTGGGTTTGATTCTTAGCACCACATAAAAATAAAATAAAAGTATTGTGTCCATCTACAACTAAAAAAATATTTTAAACAATTTTTTTTGAGACAGTGTTTCACTAAGTTGCTGAGACTGATGCTGATCTTGCGATCCTCCTGCCTCAGCCTCTTGAACTGCTGGTATTAAAGGCATGTACCACCATGCCCAGCTAGCTTTTGTATTTTAAAAGTTTTATCTAGAAGGAAGTTTTGTCTACACAGCTAAGTTTCAGAAAACCTAAACTTCTAACAGTCAAACTTTTAAAGGTAGAGAATGGTTTGCCTTGAGATGTAGCTGATGAAAAGCCATTGGCCATCTTCAGACATAGACTGGGATACTCAGTAGAGATGATACATTGCTAAGGGAATTTATAAAGTTACTAATTCTATTAGTCAGCAGTAGGAATATTTCGACTCCAGAGATGAAGATTTGAAGGAATTCTTAAGTACCTGGTTAGTAGGCATACACAACTTGACTATGAGGAAAGCTACTTCCCTTTTCCACCTATCAAAGCCTTAATTACCAGGGAGAGGCTATGCCTAAATAAAAACTCTTTTAGAGATACTTGTACAGAAAACATGTATCTTTATAGTATAACTTACTTCCAGCATTTCTCAAAGTCACTTTTTTGTTATTGGTACTTAAACAAAATAGGAATTAAGTACTTATAGGCCATCATCTTATTCCATTTATGATACTACCACGTTCACCAATGAACTAACTTCATCTTCCTCCTGCTGGAATAAGTTAAAAGCTGTCTGCTTATTAGGAAAAATCTCTGCATAATCATATCTTCGAACCTCTGACTGCAGCAGTGTACAAGCTGTCATTTAGCAAAGGTAAGGAAAGTATCATATATGGGATTAAGGAACCCATCTCTGGAATTCTTAGAGAGTATGCAGTGTTTGTTAGTTTAAAATGGAACTATTTAAAAGCTTTTTTTTTTTTAATTTTATTTTGAGTTGGAGGTCTTACTGTGTTGCCTGGGCAGTCTTAAACTCCTGGGCTCAGGTGATCCTCTCACGTTGGCTTCCTAAGTACAAGGATTATAGGTGCATGCCATCATGCCAGAACCAAAAGCTATTTTTAAAATAGACTAATCTAGTATATTATCAGACCAGATGAATTCTTAGTCATTAAAATGAACTTCATTAAAATTGCTTGCAGAATCAGATCAGGATAAATGAGTATTTGGTTGTATTTTCAATTCCCACTCCACTCAGTAGATTTTCTATGAAGAAAAATAAACATTGTAGACCTATTATGTTTGTTATGTAAAGTGGTTTCAAAATACTCAAAGAATTGGATATTCATTGTTCTAACATGGCAATGAAATCACTTGTTCCTAATCTGCATTTTTCCTCTTAAAATTATAGATGTATACACTTTAAGTTCATGAAAAGCAGGTTATGTTAAGCAGATTTGAAATGTTTTAAAATTTTACTTTTAGTAAATGTCTCTTTTCTATAGGCTCCTTGATGGGGTATAGGCTGAAGAATATATAGTTACACTGTCAACTCTACGATTAACATCTTACTGTAGATAATGTAAAACAAGCATGGGGTAAATATCAAAGGGCCTGGTACAAAGTAGATATTTGCGCGTGTTTTGTTTTGTTTTCCCCTTGATTGCTGTTACATCTGCCATCACCTGTGTTTTATAAGGACTCAACCAACCTAGTTCATACTTGAAGAGAAAGTCAGCTGTAGGAATATTTCAACTCCAGAGATGAAGATTCAAAGGAATTCTTAAGTTGTTTTTAAAAGCACCTGGTTAGTAGGCATACACAACTTGGCTATGAGGAGAGCTACTTCCCTTTTCCACCTACAAAACCTTAATTACCAGGGAGAGGCTATGCCTAATAAAAACTCTTTTAGAGATACTTGTACTGAAAACAAAAGGGAAGAGGTTTAAGAAATGGGCAAATCTCAAGGTAAACAGGCCATTATAAGTCATTAACTGGTCAATTAAAAAAATGGGAGAGAACATCAAATTTTTCCTTATTTTGGTAAACTTGTACTATTTCAATTTTATAACTTCTAAATGTTTGTCAGTCCCATGAATTATCTTCTCTGTAGTTATTAAAAGTTAAGATTAACATTTTAAAGGACCCTCCACATCTAAATTCATAAAATTGTGACTAGTCTTGGGAAAATAGAGTCTGTGAAGCTTCTGATGAAGAGCCATGACGTTGACTGAAGGTAAAGAGGTAATCTTGAAGACAGTCATTTTCTTAATATTTCTAATAGGTAATGTCTATGGCACAGACATATGAATAATATGAAGTTCTCCATGTTTGCTTTACATTATCTACATATTTCCTAAGTCTTATGTGTTAGGGTCCAAACTTAACTACTTACATGAATACATAAACTTTAGAATGATTGTGTTAGTTACATTAACTTGTGAGGAAACCAAGGTTTATTATATAACTTGCCAAAGGTTGTAATTAAATTTGTCAGACTCCAGAGCCTAAGAGTTAATAATGTGGTATTGTCATTCAACCCAAAGGTGGTTGACATAATTGAATTCACCTCTGTTGCCTTCAAATAGTACATATAAAGCTAATATGATCTTAAAGACTTGCTTTAGATGTTGCCTGGGATCTAAAGCAAAAAGCACACCTACAACTTCTGTTTAGTTAAACCATAGATATGTAAGCAACTGAGACCCTACCATCAAATTTGCCTATATTCATTATTTGGCTGCTTTATCAGCAAATAAATGCTAAAATATTTGTCCCTTTTTTTGTGCTAAGTCCCTAGTGGATTTAGTGTAGATTCTAGTTAATCACTTAGACTAGTGATTAACCCTGGATACAGTTGTCTAGAAAGTTTTTAAAAATATTATTTCTTGACGCTTACCCTTGCAGAATTTCTAGTATAGATCTTGAGGGGCCCGAGAGGATTGGTGTTTTCAAAAGTTCTTAACCTGTGATTCTACTGTGTAGCCATGATTGAGAACTACTGTATTAAACCAGTGGTTCCCAACTACAGTCCTTGACCAGGAGCATCAGCATTACTTGTTAGAAATGTGAATTCTTGGACTCATTCCAGACATAATGAATCAATCTCTAGGTGTGGCCGAGATATTTCTGTGGGTTTTTAAAAAATGTTCCTATTGGTGCATTATGATGATATGTAATGGAATGCATTGTAATTTATTGATATATGCACATAATATTATTTGCTTCATTTCATTCACCAGAATTCACCCTTTATTATAATTATTCCTAGAAGTGGAATTCATTGTGATAAATTTGTACATGCACAAAGCATAATTTGATCAAAGAAATTTAAATTCTCTTAGTGATTCTGATGCACACTAAGTTTTAACAACCACTCATCAATAAGATTTCCTTTTGTCTTGAGTTTAACCATTGCTATCACATACCTACTACTAAAGAGCAACATTGGGGAAAGAGGTTAATATGACAGTGAAACTAAATATAGTAAATATATTTTATTAAAAGCCAAGGGTAGGGCTTGGATTATGGCTCAGTAGTAGAGCGTTTGCCTAGTATATGTGAGGCACTGGGTTCAATTCTCAGCACCACATACAAATAAATAAATCAAATAAAAATTTCATCAACTAATAAAAATATTTTCTAAAAAAGCCAAGGGTAAGGGGATGGGGTTGTGGCTCAGTGGTAGGGTGCTCACCTAGCATGTGTGAGGCACTCGTTCAATCCTCAGCACCACATAAAAATAAATAAATAAATAAATAAATAAAATAAAGGTTTAAAAAAAAGTCAGGGGTAATATGTAGTATCTGAAGAACCTGAATGAATGTTCATCCTTATTTTAGCACACAATTAGGCTTATGGCTCTCCTCTCCTCCCCCCACTCCCCAAGTACTGGGGATTGAATCCAAGGGCGCACTACCACTGAGCCATATCCCCAGCACTTTTTATTGTATTTTGAGCCAGGGACTCAGTAAGTTGTTGAGGCTGGCCTCAAACTTGCAATCCTCCTGCCTCAGCCTCCTAAATTGCTAGAATTACAGGCTTTTGCCACCATGCCCATTTATAGCTTGTTGTTTATTTTTTCATTTAGGCAAAACTATTAGTACTCATTCTTTCCTAAAAGATTATATTTCATTCAAGCTAAATGATCTGTAGATGACTTTAAATAAGGGATCATTTCTGCACTATGCCGTCTTTACCCATTGTTGTTTAGAAAGTAATGTTCATAATGTATTTATGGAGAATTTATTAAACTTTATGGGGAATTTATTAAACTTTTTAATTTTCTGACATAGAGGTTGAATCCAGGGTACTCTACCACTGAGCTTTCTCCCAGCCCTTTTTATTTTTTATTTTGAGACAGGTTCTTTCTAAGTTTCCCTGACTGGACTCAAACTTGTGATCCTCCTACCTCAACCTTCCAAGTAGCTGGAATTACAGGTGCGCGCCACCACCCAGCTCTATTAAATTCTCAAATGTGTAATCATTGAGTGCTTTTTCTGAGATCTAGATCTATGTTCTGTTTCACTCTTAAAGTCAGTCCTTGTAAGTCAAGCTTCCTGAAGGTTATAGGCTTGAAGTAGATCTCAGTTTCTCCCCTGATTGGAAAATGCTTTACTTTGAAATGATGTCAGTTAATGAAACAGTCTGTTCTCTGTTCATTACAGCATAATCAACCAATAAATTTTCATCCAGTTCAAAATTTCTCTAAAGAAATGTTAAT
Source organism: Marmota monax (assembly GCF_021218885.2). NCBI lineage: Eukaryota > Metazoa > Chordata > Mammalia > Rodentia > Sciuridae > Marmota > Marmota monax. The sequence goes on from NW_026692505.1 coordinate 1,339,483, forward strand.
ATAAAGTTCTTAATCATGTATCTAGACTTAAATTTTTGCCATAGTTACCACACTACCTATTCTCATTAGTGTCTATCAAGAATTCACTATTATATTCCTTTTGTCAGTCTTACAGGCCAATTAAAAAGGTAAGTTGAAGAAAACTTTGTTAGTGACTTGCTTTTTCTTTTATTATTTTATTAAATATAATGGCCTAATTTAGATATCTTATTTTACAAATTTTGCTGATTTTTATTTATTTAGTTGTAGATGGACACAATACCTTTATTTAATTTATTTTTATGTGGTGCTGAGGATTGAACTCAGTGCCCCACACATGCTAGGCAAGTGCTCTACCACTGAGCTACAACCCAGCCCTTTAGATGATTTCTATAAGGAGAAAAGTTAGAAAACACGTGACAGTTTGAGAAAATATGTATTTAAAAAAGAAAAATTCTTATGAAAGTTGTTATATTTATAAATCATATCTTAAGAATTAATAATTATTGTCTGAACTAGATAAAGTTGCAGTCTTTAAATAAACGTAAATGTTTGCTAAAAACCTTTTTATAATGATGCCAACATTATAGTAGCTTAAACTAGTAATTCTACTAAAATAACATTGTGGTCAAGCACTTTACCGGTACTTTACCTGAATTATCTCATATAATCCTCATTAAAAACTCAGTGAAGTAGATGTGTAAAGTGGGAATAACTGAGATTTTAGAGAGGTTGAATAACTTCCCCAATGTTACAAGCTAGTAAGTAGTAGACTTACATTCAGAAAAGCATACTTGCAATTTTACCTCTCATTTTGGGAGAAGCATGCTTATAAAGAGGTATCACTGTCTATACCTGTTTATAATACCTTATTATTAACATTGTCTACATATAGCACATGGAGTTGTTCATATAACTTAAAAAAAAATTTAATCCCTGTAGTTAAACAATTTTTGCAGAAGAAATACTGTATGCCAGAAGAGCTTTACTTGTAAGTGCTTATGATTTTTCTGTGGAGAAGACTCACAATGAATTAGTTAAAAGCATTTTTAAAACCAAATAGGTTAAACTATTGTTTTAATGGAAATATCAAGGCTTTACCATGGGATTAAGTGGAAATGTCAACAGCATCACCTAGGACTTTGCAGGTAATTTGGGCAGTAATTAAGAGTTCATTCTGGCAAATGTTATAGAATAATGATATCATTGTTCTCAATGTTGATTTTTGTAGCTATTTTTAGCCAAGTACATGCTTTTGAGTAGTCTTAATTATGGCTATTGCAAATAGAAGTCAGTGAAACAATTCTGAATAAAATCAAGTGGTATTTTTATTTTAAAGTAACTTTTCTAGAAAGTAGTAAAACTGGCTGGGGAATAGTGGTACACTCCTGTAGTCCCAGAGGCTCAGGAGGCTGAGGCAGCAGGATTGCAAGTTGAAAGTCAGCCTCAGCAACTTAGTAAGACTTTATCTCAAAATAAAAAGGGCTGGGAATGTAGTTCAGTGGTAGAGTGCCCCTTGGTTCCATCCCCAGTGCTGTTAAACAAAACAAAACATCAGAAACACCACAGATTTTCCCAGGTAAGGTGTTTAGGATGAAGATTGTTGAGGGGACTCCCCGACCCCTGTGATGTGCGGGCCTTTGGTAGAGCCCAGAAATCTGTTTTTTGAACAGAGATCCCAGGACCCCATGGAGTATACAGAGCAATAGTTCTCTCAGACTATAGTTGAGACTCTAGATTGAGAATGTGGTTTGAATTCCAGGTCTTCAATTTACTGGTAATCTTTTGTTTTAAATATTTCAGCATTAATTTCATCCTCTGTAAACATCTACTTGATATATGTTTTTTATTCTTGTAACTTTGAAAAATACCTAGTAGTAATAGAATCATACTTTCTGCTTTTTACTTACTAATTAACACAACATATATTTTGGTAAGTATTCTTAATACTGAAGTATTGTATTTTTTGCATAGGTGCTTTTAATCTGATTATGTTTTTCCATAATTATCAAATAGTTATCTGATATTGTTAATGTGTTCTAAAAATGAGATTTCCATGTAATGTGTAAAATCCTACTGTAAGCAGTTTTAAGTAAGTTTTTATTCTTAATTGTGAGTAAGCACTAAATTTAAGGTGTGAAACTTCATAATGTCATCTATTAGAATAAGAAATGCTTTCTTTTTGCATGTGGTATAACATTAAAGATTTGCTAAACTAGAACATGCCTGCAGATGAATGGTGTCCTTATTTAAACATATTAGCCACAGGAAGCCATGGTTTGAAGGAATAGTTTCATTGATACTACTTTGCTTATTAAAGTAGTTTAAGTCTTTTAGAATTAATAGATTACAAGCCATCTATGAAAATGTAGCTTCACTATTGTATAGTACACTTTTTTATTTTTAAGAGCCTAATCTGTTTCTCTAAAATTTAATTCCTTCATAATTGATTGTTTGCTGTTACTAAAAACCAATTTAGTGAGGACCTAAGCAACTCAGCAAGACCACTTCTCTAAATAAAATAACAAAAAAAGGGGTGGGGATGTAGCTCAATGGTTAAGCACCCCTGGGCTTAATCCCTGGTACAAAATAATAATAATAATAAAAAAGTTTAAAAGCCAGTTTTGTTTTTAATTGGCAAAAATGTCATACAGTTAAGGATAATCAAAAGCATATGCACTGAAAGGTAGCTGAAAGAATATTATACTTGGAACATTGTGAATTTTATTGGGAAAACTTAAACTTCAGATATATTTAAGGCTCACTGGAAATACAATCTGTGTCTCACCTAATTGGTTCAAAATTCAAGGATATGATTATCTTGTACCCATAGTAGAATAATACCTTGAATCCAGATTCTGAGAACCAAGAGATCATGCTTACAAAAGAAAGAGGAAGGACCCTAGTTTCTTCCATCCATAGGAATAGGGTTGACACTTGGAACAGTGGTAAGTAAAGTTGACCTTGATACATTTCTGTGCTCCAGTTCTTTGTGAATACCTTAAGATTTGTTTTAGAAGTGGTTCAAGTTTCCACTTCAGCCAAAGTGCTTCATATAGTTGGTATAATCAGTTCTTCTCAGTGCAAAGTCTGGAAGAAGTCAGCTGCTCGGACAATTTGCAGTGATTAGCTTCAGTGTTGTACATTAAACCTCATGGGAAAGGGAATGCTGTATTAGTGGCTGCCTATAATTGAATAGACTTTATCTTAAATCTACTATAATTAAGAGTTTAGCTATGTACATGTTTGTTCTTGTTGTTTTAAGTACACTAAAAACAAAACATTTTTCTCATTATCTCTGGCATGGAATTCTATATTCCCACCTGGTGTGGTTTGGATATGGTTTCGATAAGGATTCATGGTATTGGAAGTGAGGTCCCCAGTGTGGTAATGTGAGGTGGTGAAACCTTTAAGAGGTCCTGATTGAAGGTCCTGAGATCACTTAGGGGTATGCCCTTGGAAAATATTTTGGGACCCCAGTCTTCCTGGCTTCCTGTTTCGAGATATGATCTCTTCCTCCTACATATGCTCCTGCCATTGTGACACATTGTTTTGGTATATCTGCCATTAGGCCTTCACCAGAGGCTGAACCAGTGGGGCCCACCTGATCTTGGACTTTGAACCTCCAGAATTGTGAGCTAAATAAACCTTTTTTTTTTTTAAATAGAGTTACCAGCCTCAGCTATTTTGTTATAGTAATACAAAATGGACTAATATGTCAAATAACTATTTAGGTCAAGGTTTTTCAGGAAGAAGAGAAGAGTATCAGAATCAAGAAGATCTTTTTCAAATGCTGTGGTCATAATTTATTGTATTCAACCAAGAACTTCAGTTATATAAAAGCAGTTTTCTGTTTAATGGGTTGGGTGTGTTTCCAGACATTTGTATGCCTGGTATATCCCAAGCATCCTAAAATGTGAACATAGTTCCTTCTTCTCCATGAAAAATTCCTGCTTTGCAGTATAAGTGCTGTGATAGAAATATGCACACTTAGCTTTGAGATTACAGGGTTGACAATATTTCTGTGTTACTGAAGGGAAATAGCAGGATACCAAGGGATAAAGAAAGAGAAGAATAGATTACATAGCTAAAGAAAATAATGTGGCGAGTAAGAAGTAATGAAACTAAAGTTGAACAAAAATTTCAATTTAAACATTGCAAATTAAGATGCATATTTTTTCTACTTGTTCCTGTACCTTCCTAGAAGAAAATAAAAGAATAAATGCATGAACTCCCAGGACCAAAAAAAAGATAGATATAAAAAAAATACAAGACAAAGCAACAAAATTTTGGAAGGCAAAACACAATTGAATGCATAATATCTAACTTAGCAGGCCAAAGAAAGCCAAAACCTAAAGATGAGAAGCCAATCAATAAGCAAGTTAAATTGCCATTTGATAACATGGGAAGGCTCAGGCCTTGGATTCACTAGGTACTTTGGAGGTAAATTTCACTTGAAAAATGAAGAGCCTTTAAACCACTTCTACCTTACTCAGGGTTTAAATCAAAGAGGAAGACATGGCAATGTTATTTAGGAACCAGGATTCAGCACAGAAAGAAATGGAAGACGATCCCAGCATGACAGCTGTAGAACAGGTCTAGACCTGCAGAGCAAGTGTCCAGATTAGAATAAGGGCTGAAGAGATGTTTTGAAGCCCACAAGATTAGTAGAGTACCAGAAATGTTTGAACATATAGGAGTTTTACAACTGTGGTGAAATGGAGATAAATTAGTGACTGGTACATAGAAAACTAGTGACCAAAAAGGGCAATTAGGCACTGAAAAGAAAGCAAAACTATGAAAGAAATGTGATTAAAGAATATTTCATTGCTTAACTGTGAATACTGTTCAGTCAACATGTTAAGAAAAATACTGATTTTTTGTTTTGTTTTGTTTTACAAACTACATAGTTTGTATAATGTGCTTGAGAGCAAGTTAAAGTTTGTCAACTCTTGTTAAGAGTACGGAGTATAGAGCCAGATCATCGGTTTGAACCATGTCTCTGCTCCTCCCTATTATCTGAATAAGTTATTTAATTTTTTATTTTTTTCTGAAAAATGGGGATACAATGACTTCTATCTGTGTTATAAGGGTTATTGTAAATATATATAACTACTTAGAGTTCCTTGTACATGTTAGTAATTGTAAAGAACAGGAGGTTGGAGGCAAGTGAACTGGATATGGGAAATTGGTAGAGTAACTGTTCAAAAATTATAAGCATGCTATTTAAAGATATGTAGGTAATTAAGAGGCAGCTAAGAATTGAAAGTGATTGCCTCTGGGGAACAGAAGTCTCTGGGTGTGGTGGGCTGGGACGAGAGACTGTCTTTATTGTAAGCTTTGAGTGTTATCTTTTGAATTTTGCATGCATATGGTACAACACTTCAAAAGATGGAGAGAACCTTTTGTTTCTAGCTAGTATTTGGATTTTAACTTGTAGCATTTTTACTTTATTTTTGTTATAGAAATCTTTAAACACATGAAAGAACAATATAATGAACCCATTGCCTAACTTCAACCATGGCCAATTTTGTATTATTTATACCAGCATCTCTGAGCATCATTGATTACTTCGAAGAAAGCCCCAGACCTTACATCATTTTCATTCATTAATAGCCTAATGTATGGCTTTAGTGGCCTTGGTGGGTACACTGCTTAGATCTCCCTTCAAGAAAGAATTTTTACTGACCAACTGCAAGGAGTTGATTTAGCTGATAACCTTTAACCATAGCACTTTGAAGATCTGCAGCTTTTGCGCCAAGATTATGATCTTTCCTGGAATCCCTCAGTTAGTGACCAGTTGTGACAAGGCTTCTTTGCCTGGCAATTTCTGCCCGTGGTGGAACTCTGTAGTTAACTTCTTTTTTTTTTTTTTTTTTTTTAATTTTTATTTGTAGATTGGACACAATGTCTTTATTTATTTTTATGTGGTGCTGAGGATCGAACCCAGTGTCTCATGGATGCGAGGCAAGAGCTCTACCACTGAGCTACACAACCCCAGCCCTCTGTGGTTAATTTCTACACCTGAGTTCAGCATTGGGTTAGCCAAGAATTTGTCAAGTTGTACTACACTCTAACTTTTCTTGCCTAACATACTCCTTTCCTGTCCTTTCAGCACAACTGATGGTCATCATTTTAAGGGCTTTTATTTCCTAGTTCTAGTTTCTCCTTGTCTTTCATAGGTGTCACCTTCATCTTAATATCTGCTTCCTGAAACATTCATCTGACAAAATAGCTAAAAGAATTCTTTCTAGAGTTTCATAAGAGTAAACATATCAGATCCGAGAGACTGCTGTCCTTAAAAGGTCTGATGTGTTTGGCCCTTGGCCTTGATATTTGGTAACTTAGATTTTTTAATATGATTATGCTGAACCTACTTCCAGGAACCTGACAATTTTGGTATGATATGCAGTGAGTACCAGGGTGACAAACCCCTAATAATCTCTCTCATGAGCTGCGCTGGTAAACCATTTTTCATACATGTCACAATTTGTTGTTTGAGGGATTAAACATGTTTTATGTCACTCCATTAGGTGTCTCTACCTTTTTCAGTTTTCAGATTGAGGGTTTTTTCTTTTAAGTAGTATTAGAAACTTAGTGGATTTTAACAGTTTTAATCTAATTTTGGGTGCCGAAATTGTCCCCACTTTGGCATATGAAGGATTCTTCAGGTTGAACCTAACATAATTTTTGAGTGCTTTTTTGTATTCAGGTACAAGAGGATGCCAGAGGCCTGGGTTCAGCCATTTCCTCAAGGATCTCCAGTTGTTTTTAGTAAGAAATTATATTTAGAACACAGTTTAAACTGCTCATTGATACTTATTTGGGCATGTGTCTAGGTTTTTTCGTTGGATAAAACCAGGAAATATACTATGGGTTTCTATTGATATTTACAATGAAATTTAGAATTAGAGGACTGTAATTTAATATCTTAAATTTTATGTTATCTTTGACCCTCACAATCATGGTTCCTAATATTACCATTAATTTGCTTTATCCTATTCACATGGTAGTTTCAGACTAACAGTACTACTACCACAAATGATGTGATTACTGAAAGGTTGCTTTTTCAAATTTTGTTTTGTCCTTAGGAAATATCTCATTTGGGCTATATAGTCAACTTATTATGTTTTCAAATAACTTGTCACAGTTTTTCACAGTGTAGTGAAGTCACCATTTGTGTACATTTTTTTTAATTTTCCTTTTGGTTTTTAGGAACTTCTCACATTTTTTATTTGGTTTGTTTTATAATTATGTGAAACATTGCATGGTTTATAGTTAAATCTCCAAAAACAAAGCAGAGTAAAAGAAACATACTCCATTTCTAGCAAATATTTGCATTTACGTATTCATATACTAGATAGAAAATAGCGCACTACTGATTTGTTCCTTGCTTTGTTGAGTTAATATAGCCTAGAAGTCATTCTAGAGCATATATTCCTCGTTCTTTTTTTTTAAGAACATAACATTCCATTATATAAGTGTACCATGTTATCTTAAATGGTTTCCTATTATGGACGTTTGATTGTTTCTAGTCCCATTATTACAAATAGTGCAGTTATAAAATAGACTTTTATATGTCTCTTTGTGAAGATTTTTGTTATTTATATTGGGATGGATTTCTAAAAGTAGAATTCCTGGGTCAGAAGACATATGTATAGGCAAAATTCTAGCTATTGCCAGAGTCCCCTCCACAAGGGGGTCAATTACCACTTTTCATTTCTCTCAGCATTATAGGAGAATACCTGCTTTTTCTAGCCTATCAATAGATTGTTATCAAACTTGATAAAATGTCTTAAGTAGATCTGTGTTTTAGAATCTTCACTTTGGCAGGAATATGATAAGGAATGGAGGTTGTGATCTTTAAAAGTAAAGAGATATGTTGGGCCTTGGCAATTATCTGAGAAATGCAGATCTTAACTAAGATTATAGCATTACAGTAAATTAATATCAAAAGAATATATAATGGAGAACTTAGTAACTGGAGGGAGGCATTGTAAGAGAAATTAGGGAAAACTCCTTAGTTTCTGAGAGCATGAAGGGTTGCTACCAGAGACTAAAACTAAGCATCAACAGATTATGGGGTAGGGGGATTCCTTTGGGATGCTTCTGGGACTTCTGGGTTAGAGGTATACTTAGAAATAGGAATCTGAGGGCTGAGGTTGTAGCTCAGTGGTAGACCGCTTGCCTAGTCTGTGTGAGGCACTGGGTTCGATTCTTAGCACTGCATATATATAAATAAAGGTCTATCAACAACTAAAAAAATCTTTTTAAAAAAATAGGAATCTAAAAAGTTTCCTTCTCCGCCTCCCCCTCCCCCCTCCTCCTTTCTGTTATTGTTTGTTTTAGTACCATGGATTAGAACCCAGGGTGCCTAACTGCTGAGCCACTTCCCCATCCTTTTTTGTTTTTTTGGAGACAGGGTCTCACTAAGTTGCTAATGGCCTTGCCAAGTTGCTGAGGCTGGTCTCTAACTTGCATCCTTCCAGTCTCAGCCTCAGTCACTGGGATTACAAGCATATGCCAGTGCACCTGGCTCTGAAAAGTTTCAGAGTTGTCATTATATAAATGTTAAGATATGTGTAGATGAAGATGTCCAGGGAAAGAATAACATTAATATTAGGTAATATTTGAGCATTTGACACGTTCTTAACTTTGTCAAAAGTAGTTTTATGGTGTCCGTTCCTTGTTTTTTTGTTTGTTTTGTTTTAATATACCAATTAACCTAGCATCTCTCTGTCTAGAATTAGAAAATATGCACTTCATTTTTGTGACATATCTTAGGTATGTATGTGTACATAGAGTATATACACGTATAATCTACATTATTCTCTTTTGACATTGTAAACATAAATTCCCTTGTTCTTGTGTATGAGATGATGTGTTTTCTTTATCTCCACATAAACATGATTTTAAATATAATTTAAAAACTTTTTTCTAGTTCTATTTTGTTCAAAGTATCTCCATTCTAACTTTGACAGACTCAAATGGAGAACTTTCTTTTTTTTTTTTTTTTTTTTGCCATTGAAACATGGTTTGTTACGACATTGTTTTTAAAACAGGATGATGACAATATCATTGTGTCAAATTACAACCTTTATTATATAACTGAGAAATGAATCTCATCTAAAATAGTTTTTCTTCTCATTTGGCCTTAAGAATATTGAAACTGACAACAAAACCATAACTTTAGAATCAGTGAAACCTTAAGATAAAGTTTCCCTTCATTTTATAGGCTGAGAAAAATATTGGTTATTTTCTGATCAAGTTACATGAAACAATATGAACATATAAATACCAGATGCTGAGCTAAAAACTTTAGATTTAGTTTGACCATAAAAAAGTAGGATTGAAATAGGGAGAAGAGAAGTTGGGGTTGTAGCTCAGTGGTAGAGCACTTGTCTAGCATGTGTGAGGCACTGGGTTTGATTCTCAACATTGCATACAAGTAAACAAATAAAATAAAGGTCCATTAACAACTAAAGAATATTTTTTTAAAAAATAGGGAGAAGAGTGAAATATGGACATGACTTTGTACTTGTCAGGTTCCTACTTCTTATTTCCTTCAGGATTATTTCTATGTTATAATGATAAAATGAGTAGTACAACTGATATTTTCTTCATGTTCTGTTTTAAGCACTACAAAGGTTTTCTGGCCTTAGTTCTCAAAACCACCATAAGAAGTGCAATTACCATTAGTTACATTTTTTAGATGATGAATAGTTACAGAAGTTTAGTAACTTTCCCAGGGATACACAGTAGCAAGAAGCATAACTAGGAATGTAAACATAGACAGGTTGAATATAGAACATACTTTGGCTGAAGACACCAGAATGATAAATGGGTTCAAATCTTGTTGAGTTGAAAAAAAAATTCACTAAAACCAACGTATTAATTAGAGGAGGTGATTGAAGATGATAGATTTAAACTGTCAAATATTAAGTCTGTTGTGGAGAAATTTCTTCATGAAACTAAAATGTAGAGTAAGTTGCAAAAGCTTATCTTTGCTCCATTAAGTGTCCTATCTTTCCTGTGTCAGAACTTTGTGAACACAGCATAGCTTTTCTTAGGGTTAAAAATGCCCTCATATCAGGTCATCAACCAAGCCCTTAACAGAATTCCTGAGCTTTTTGATTATGAGGCTTAATAAACTCTTTACCCAAGCCCCCCCCCCAAAAAGCCTTCATAATTTATTATCTGAGAATAAATTTAGAAAAATTAAAAATAATAATTTATTATCTAAGCAGAGACTAATGTTTGGAAGGCTTGTTGAAAGGAATTATGGCATAGATTAAACCAGATAATCTCTGAGGCCCTTTGCCAATCCTGCAATCCCTGTCCCTCCCCTATTAACTAATACTTAGAGACTTGATTAAAGATTCCATACAGAAATAGTATCACTTATTCTAAATTAGTTCAGTACACTGTCAGTTCTAGACTTGCATAGTCCTTGTTTGATTGGAGGAATAAAGACTAGCTGCTAGAGCTTCTTCCAACTTCAGACCCACTTTCATATCGAACAGAATACTTAGGGAAGAAATCTTTTAACTCCTAATCAACTTAGTTTTTACTCTGACAGTATTGCCACTTGGGATATATAATATTTAATTACTCTCATGTTCCTATAGCATATTAAGTTCTCAAACTTGAACATGCATTAGAACCACTGATTTTAAAAGTATATTAGTAGGCTTCATTGCCAGAATTTCTGACTCAAGTCTGAAATGGAGCCCCATAATATGCTTTTCTAACACATATCCAGTTGGTGTTGATGCTGCTGGTCTGTAGACCATACTTTGAGAACCACTGCTATAGCACTTTGGTCTATCTTAATAGATTGAATTTTTTAAGAGCAGGAATTAGATGTTACTTGGGTTTTTTTGTTTGTTTTTTGTCCCTCTACTACCTAATAATATATATAGGCAAAAGTTCCTAATTTTACAGAAACCAGTGTGGACTGTTAAATTACTGTCTTTGGCCTGATGATATCAATAAATTAGGCCTAAAATTGAAGACCCTTCTAAAACTATAGAAGGAAATAAAGCTAAGTTCTTCTAGAATTCTTTTACACATAAATTTCTGGACTTTTGGTTTTATTTTTAAACATTACTAGAAAGCTGGCCATGTTGAAGAACTAGAATTTTCTCTTCCTGAGTAAGTTAAGGCTATTGGAGCTAGTCTAGCAGCTAGGCTCTGGTTTTTTATTATGCATAAGGCAAATGACAGAACTCAATGACTTGGTTCCAATATCCGGAAGAGGCCAACATCTAAGCCTATTAAGATAATTCTTAAACTTGGATTAAAAAATGTGAAGCCAGAGTTTGTGTTTACCACTCTCACACCCCCTATTCTCCAGCTAACAATATCTTCCTAAGATTTTAATAAGAATTGTTTTGCTGTGGTAATTAAAATCATGACTGGATGTCATTTAAGTGTCATTAAGAAGAATACATACTCTCATTCATAATATTCAGTTTATAATGGTAATATTTAACTAAATAGATGTTACATAAATAGTACATAGCCCCCTCAAAGTAGATATGATAGTGGTTGGTTGGCATACTGTAAGCCATGAAGACACCTGCATCTCCAAGGTGTAACAGGGCTGGGGAGTGAGGGTTCATGCTCACACTTAAGAAACCAGCCTGTAGGTATGTATCACAGTACAGGTGAGAGGTCATCAAAATATACCCTCTATTTAAAGATGTTGCAACCTGTTTTACTTATTCTCCTAGACTATTAACTCTAAGTTTTTCTAATTGTTGCAAATTGTTTAGTCATCTTTGGTGATTATCATAGGCTGTGTTCTGTGTTTTTTTTTTTTTTTCCCTTCTTTCTCCTCAGGTACCCGGAAAGTGGTACTCTAGAAATGAACGTCCAGAATCTTCGGCCACGAGCTAGAACTATTTTGAAATGGAACGAACTAAATGTTGGTGATGTAGTAATGGTTAATTACAATGTAGAAAATCCAGGAAAAAGAGGATTTTGGTATGATGCAGAAATTACCACATTGAAGACAATCTCAAGGACCAAAAAAGAACTTCGTGTGAAAATCTTCCTAGGGTAAGATTCTCTTCACATGCTACTTAGTTACTGAATTAAGGAATGTAAATTTTAGGTATAAAGCACATGTTCCTTGTTTTTTTTTTTTTTAAAGGTGTAGTTTATGAAAGATGGAAATTTCCTTACTATAAAAGAATATCTTGAATTTTTATTAAGAATGTCTTAAATCACTATCTCCATTTTAAGGCTGGAGATATTTGGAGGAACGGTGGACATAACTGAGTATCTCATTAGAAAAATCTTTACTTATACACAAGATTCTTATAAATGAAACAAAATATACAAAAGCATCTTAATAGTTAAGTTGATATAATAACAATAGATGACTATCTAATAGGTATCTGCTAGACTTCCAACACTAACCAGAATTTTCCTTCAATTTAAGGAATTTAGCCAACTTAATGAAGAGAATTCAAAATACAAAAAGTTACCTAAAATACCAAGCCACTCAGATATTTACATCATTAATTCTGTAAGAAATACTTTAAAGGTTTACCTCATCACATAATGAAGTACTCTGCATTGTTTCAGATAACCATTTACACCTAAGAGATTATTATCACCACCTCGGTGTTTAATCTGAATAGTTTATTGGCTGAATAATCATTAATTTACTTTTTTTAATAAATAAAATATATTAACAGTCCTTTAGAACAAATAATGTTTAAGTATCCTTCTATATTCATTTTTTAAAACATATTTTTTGGTTGTAGGTGGACACAATACCTTTATTTTATTTATTTTTATGTGGTGCTAAGGATTTAAAACCCTGTGCCTCATACATGCTAGGCAAGTGTTCTAACACTGAGCCACAACTGTAGCCCCTTCTATGTTCATTTTTATGCAGTTCTTTTTTTGATAATGAATTCTTCAATTTGTTGTATTGAGCATTGAGTATTTTAGAATGGCACTGACAGTTTTCTTACATAAGTAAAAAAATAAACAAGTCAAGTTCTAGTTAACTGGGTTAGTAACTTAAGGTGACAAATCTGGGAGCAAACACCTGCTTATGACTAAAAATATTCAGCAAGGGTAAGTAAACTGTAGCCCACTAACTGCCTATTTTTGTAAATAAAGTTCTATTGGAACCCAGCAATGCCCATTGATTTATGTATTATCTCTGGCTGGTTCATGCAAAACAGCATTGTTGAATAGTTTCAACTGAGAGCATCTGAGCTTAGACTGTCTGGCCTTTTATATAAAAACTTTGCTGATTCCCGAGATAAGGAAGAAGAATGTTAGCATGTGCTGAAAAAGCTTATATTTTATTATTTGTGATGCTAAGGATCAAAGCTGTTTTCATTGAAAACAGATTTCAGAAGTTTCTACAGAAACACAAGAGTGATGAAGTATTTAATTCAGTTACAGAATTCTAAACAACTTTAAATTCTTATATGGATATGAATCATTAAGAAGGAGAAACCACCTAAATAAATCAGCTGTGTTGGGAGCCTTATAATGTACTTGAAAGTAGGATATTTTAAAAAGCATGTGTATACAATAGGAGGAGATAACAAAACTCAAAGCACTGAGCTGAAAAACAAAACTGAGTATTAAAAATGTATCTCCAAATGATTCTGAGGGAGTACTGTGGCTTTGGAGACTAGATCTACATTTTGGTAGAAATGATGGAAAGGCAAATACTACCTTAATACAATGATTGGGATAACTATTCCAACAGTAAAAAACATGATCCTGTAAATTATTGTTTTCCCATCATACAAGTTTTTACTGAAAGTGTTAGAAACATAAGAGCCAAAAAAGTAGACAGTGTGGCTTGTGTGTGGGATTTTTTTTTTTTTTCATGAAACATCTTTTCCCTTCACAGGTAAGAATGGATAAATAATGAGCATGAAAATATAAATGCATTCTGTTGTTGATAATTTAGGCTTGTTACAAGTGTGCTGCCATGACATTCTTGAACCTGTGTCATTGTGCATATGTACATTGTTTACTTAGGATGCAAAATGCTAGAAGTAGTATTGTTGGATTATAGAACCTGTGCATCTTTAGTAAATAGAACCAAATATTTAAGTGACTATGTCAGGTTACAGTTTTGCACCAGTATGAGAGTTTCCATTGTGCTGCATTCATATTCACACTTAATTTTGTCAAACTTCAGTTTGTGCTAATTAAGTGAGTGTATAATAAAATAGTATCTCTTTGTGGCTTTAGTCACATTTCATTAGCTAATGGAGTTTTTGTTTGTTTATTGGCAGTTTGGATATCTTTTTTGATCATCCAGCTCCAAAACTTGTTGGATTTCTTTGTTGCTAGATACTGTTTTGGTTTTTAGGAATTCCAGGTGTGGATACGAGATCATTTCAGTTTATGTGACAAAAATATTCTTTTCAACTCTGACTTTTTTCTCCTTGTAATGTTTGAATAGAAATTTTCTTAATTTTAATGTACTTGAGGTTTCAAAAATCAAGAAAATTTGTCCTTATGCTTTTACTCTCTGTATCTTGCTTAAGAAACTTCCATTCCCAGAGATCATAAAGTTGCTGTTTTATTACCCATGTCATCCTACTTTGTTCTTCAGGTAGGTCTTAAATGTTCTTAGCTCTGTGTACTTGGAGTTTGAATTTTCCAGTCATCTTTTCTTTTACTTGTATGTAGGACTACAAGTAAGATTAAAATTTACACGTAGATTGTTTTGAAATGTTTATGATTATAATCATTGAATTATGACATTTTGATTTGTCCTTTATTTGGTTTCTTCCTCATCCTATTTAGTAGCTGGGCCCTTCAGTACGTAGCATCTTTTTTTTCCTTATTGCCAAAAGAATTTTAAAAATTTCATCAGTAATCATAGTGTTTGATTTTAGGGGGTTTGTTTGTTTGTTTTTGTTTTAAAGACACGCTTTCCTAGGTTTGGTTTCACAATATCTGGGGTAGGATTTTACATTTGTATTAAGTAAATTTGCATATAAATTTTTCTAACTCACCTGTATGGATTATGGTAGTTCATAAAATAATGTGGAATATATCTTTTCTGTTTCATAGTATATTTTGTATTCTTCAGTATTGGGTAGAACTTTTCAGTAAAGTCCTAGGGCTGAGTTTTCTTTGGGGAAGGTTTTTGTGATTAATCCAATTTCTGTAATGATTATAGGACCACTCATATTTTTTGTTCTTGAACTAGAATTTAATTTTCTGATAATCTGTATCTGAATTTTAAAATTTGTTAGCCACATGTTTTTAATATGTGCAATATCTCTTGTAATATTTCTTTTTTATCCCTGAAAAATTAGTTTGCGACTTTTTGAGTGAGATTGATCAATTTTGTTAGATTTTTGCAAAGATTAACCTTCAGCTTTAATCCCCTCTTTTGTATTGAAGGTATAAAGAAAGAAACAAATACAGGACATGATTTTTAATCTGTTTTGGAGATTTGATAAGGGAACTTGGAATTTGTTCATGCTTGTTTCTGTTTTTAATTTGTGAGTATCAAAAAGTGAATATATTTGAACTGTCTAATTCTAGTTTACAAATTGTATTTTTAAGTTGTTATTTTCTGTTTTTATTTTAATTCTGGAGAAAATTCACAACACATTTTGTGGTTTAAATAATATTTACAAAATAATTTGTTTACTATTATTGTAATATGTAGAGTATTAAATACCACATATAAATGTTCACAAGTAAAGTAGTAGTTGTATCCTATAGCAAGAAAATTTATTCAGTCTTACTAAAACTGTAGATATACTTGTTTTCAGACACTATTATAAGATTTATTACATTAAACTATGTACTAAATTTTTTTCATATCTATTACAGAATTTCTTAAGTAATATTATCATCAATGAATGTTCTTACAGAATATGTATTTTATGTCCATATGAAGGTATCAGTCAAAGTTCATTGTACCCTAGCATGCTGCCCTCCAAGAGTTGCTTCATCCTGTAAACATGCCCACACCTCAGGACCTTGTCTTATTGTCTGCCTGGGCTGCTCGTTGTGTTTCAAATCTCTGCTTAAGTATTACTTCAGAGAGGTCTTCTAGATTCCCTATGTACCAGTCCTGGGTTACTTGAATTCTCTCTCTTTTTTTTTTTTTTTTAAAAACATTTATTTTTTTTAAAAGACATTTATTTGTCTCTTATATAATTTGTGTTAGTTTTTTTTTTGCTGCGGTAGCAAATTACCACAGATTTCATGGCATATACAATACAACTTAGTTCTAGAGGTTGGAATTCTTGAGTTTGGATTTCACAGGGCAAAAATCAAAGTGTCACCAAGAATTTGCTCATTTTTGGAGATACTTTAAAGGAGAATCTGGTTAGGGTTTTGAGTGTTTTGTTTTGTTTTATTTTCCCTTTTTTCCTAGCTTTATAGGCCTCCTATGTTCCTTGGCCTATGGTCTGCTTTCTCCATCTTCAAAGACAGCCACTTCCTGCCCATTATTTTGTAGTCAAATTTTCTTTAGAGCTCTTCTACTTCCTCTTCCCCTTCTACTTTTAAGACCCCTTGTGATTATATTGCGCCTACCTGGATAATCTCATTTCATGGCCCTTAATTATATCTGCAAAGTCCTTTTGCTATGTAAGGTAACATTCATAGCTTCCTGGGACTAGAACAAGGACTCCTTTGGGGCCCATATTTTGTCTGTCCTGTGTACCATCAATGCCTTTATTATTATTATTATTGTTATTTTTTTGCTGCTATGTGTCAGGCCCTGTTCTAAGGACTTGTTACAGTGGATTCTCAATAAATACAGAATTTTATAGATTCTGAGAAGAGTTTTTCCCCCATATTTTAACATCTCTGAAATCAAATTTTATCTTAAAATGGGTATTGAACTAACCAAATTGAATTTTTCTAGAGATTTGAGTTTGCTTCTACCAGTCCTTTGGCAGTGCCATTTAACTTTAATTTAAATTCTCTGCTTGAATTTTTTTAGATAACACACACAGAATGAATTCAGACCTTTGAAACATTATGGATCCTAGTCTTGGTTCAATCCTTGGAGGATGCTTTTTTCTCCATATACTCAGTAGTAATATTAGTATTTTCTTCATCTTCAAGGTAGTTTATTTCCCATTTATCTTTTTTTTTACATGTAGTCTTTAAAAGAGAAAAAAAGCTTTGTTATTTATATATTTATTTTTTAATGTGATACTAAGGATTGAACCCAGTGCCTCACTTATGCCAGGCAAGTGCTCCGCCACTGAGCCACAACCCAGCCCTGCCCATTTAACTTTAACAATAAGAGAACTTTTTGATGGCCTTTTATTTGAGAGTCCTTCTTAGACATCTTATTTTGTTAACTTACATAGTATCTTAAGTAATGCTTATTTGGGTGTGCAGCTCTATTTGGGGATTTTTGTTAGACTGTGCCATTTCCAGTCAACTTCTTTTTTGGCAAAATATTAAAAAATGTTTTACAATTACTATTTTACTAAACCAGTAATTAAGTGTATATTTCTTGAGGGAACGAATTGTTTATTTGAATGTTTTGAATATTCTATGACTCCATCAGTAATGTGTATAGAAAATAGATGTCTAGATAAGCCTTAAATTAAACTAAAATGAGAAATACGTGAAAAGGCAATTTTAAGCTTTAAAACTAGTGGTTTTTGTGACAATTATGGGATCACTTAAAAAAGTGCATGGAAGGCTTCTGCTTCCAGGTAGGGTGGGATGGCTGGCAGTAGATCAGCACTCTTAGCTAAAACAACTATAGCAGCCAAATCAAATAGTTTATCAGAGGGCAGCAAAGTGTCAAAGAAAACTATTGTAACTGTGACTGGAGAAGGAATAACCTTAGGAGGCAGCTGGTTTGTGGTTGTGTTTTGTCCTGTGGAATCTAATTCTGAATCCAGTGAAAAACCTAATTGAGAGCAAATGGAAGCAGGGTAGGCACAAAAAAATCAGAGCTTTTGGCAGATATTTGTGATGCTTCAAGCATATAGCATATTTTCACCTTTGGACTTTGCCAGATATTGGATTTCTGCTAGGCAGGAGGCTAAAAATGTAAGTAAAAAAGAGAGTGGAATTTTCAGCAATCTTAGAAAGCAAACATTAGGATTTGGGACCACCTGTAGAGAGGCTTCACAAATACATGATGGTCTCTTAGTTTGCAAACTGCTTGGCTGCAGCAAACAAGGAGACTAAATCTTACCTAATACATTGATATGTAAGTTTGCAAAGTCTAGTTTCTGGACAACCACTAAAATTTAAGTGGATTCATTATAGTGGAAATGAAATATTAAATTAATAGAATAGAAAATATATAGTAAAGTGGCAGAAACAAACCTACCTCTATCAACCATTAAATTTACTACATGTGATTTTAATATTCCAGTTAAAACCAAAGATCAAAAAACTAGATTAAAGCAAAAATCCCATATGCTGCTTATAAGAAACAGTCCTCAAATATATAGTCATAGAAATTGAAAAGAAAAGGATAATTGGGGTTCTAGGAAAATA
The DNA here is from genome assembly GCF_021218885.2 of Marmota monax. NCBI lineage: Eukaryota > Metazoa > Chordata > Mammalia > Rodentia > Sciuridae > Marmota > Marmota monax. The sequence continues at coordinate 1,357,957 of NW_026692505.1, forward strand.
ACAGCATGGACTTTAAAACTCCTCAAATTTCCGTATAAAAACAAAGCAACTAAAAGCTCATGGGCAACATCTACAATAAAATGGGGTGGTGTTTTATTCCCCATGAATCCCAAAGTAGCTGGTGGGATGAACAAAAAGCCTTCAATATCAGTAGAGATACTACAATATCAGTAGCTCTTGGATGTGTGATGATTTGAAGAACTCCAAAGTAATAATAAATCAATATCTAATTAGAGAGTAGCAGTTATGGGAACCATCTTTCAGGATGACCCTCTTGTTCCTGCTTTCTGGCTCTTACCCTCATATATTTCCCTCCTGTATTTTACTACACTGACTCTATGTGACCAATAGAATAAGGCAGAAGTGATAGTATACCACCTTGGGATTAGGTTGTAAAAAAATGACTTCCATTTTGGACTATCTCTTGGATCACTTCTTCTGGGCTGAGTCAACTACATGTTCATGAGGCTATTCAGGCAACATGTGGCTATTCCCCCAGTACAGTCTTTAGGTGAGACTGTAACCTTGGCCAACAGCTTGACTGCAACTTCATGAAAGACCTTAAGCCATAAATTTCCCAGTTAAGCTATTCCTAAATTCCTGACCCTTGGAAATTGGGGTAAATTTTATTGTAGGTTGGTAACATTGACTTAAGCAATAATTAACTAACACAGCAGCTAAAGCTAGACAAGTGTGCATTCCAATTCAGATAAGTACAAACAATTTGCAGTCAGGTCGGAAGGGGTTACAGTCCTATAAACTCTTTAAATATGAAATGAACTAGAGCTCTATTCCAGGAAAGAGACTCAATGAAAAGAAACGAGTGTAGAATCCAAATTGAGTAGATCAAGAAAAATTGAGACAAAGGAAAAAAGGGTCCAGTTAGAACAGGAGGAGAGTAGAGCCAGGAGAGGAGACTGCAGAAAATAAGGGTTTGAACTTAGGGACATTCTTATTGCATGCCCAGATTCTGCCCCCATTTTGATTTTTATTATGAGACAAGGTCTTGATAAGGTGCTAGCTGAGGCTGTCTTCACACATGCCATCCTCCCACCTCAACCTCTGGAGCATAGTGTCTTTTTTTTTTTTTTTTTTAAGTCACTTTTGAGTATAGTTTATATACAATAATATTGTTGACTTTCTTTATCCAGGAGTTCTACACCCATGTTTTTTACCAACCACAGATCCAAAATATTCACACACATATTTTAAAGTTTATCTGTATTGAACATGAAAATTTTAAAATCATTATTCCCCAAACAATACAGTGCAGTGACTATTTACTTAGCATTTTCATAGTATTAAGTATTATAAAAGACATATACATGAAGATGTGTGTGATATGCAAATAAAAATGTAGCATTTTAATTTTACATAAGGGATTTGAATATCTGCAGATTTTGGTACGGAGGGCATTGGGATCAGTCCTTTACAGATACTGCGGCATGATTGTACATACTTATTTTAAGTGTATATATAGTTGAGTGAACATTGAGAAATGAATATCCCATGCTACCATTGTAATCAAGAATATTTTCAGGGCTGGGGATGTGGCTCAAGCGGTAGCGCGCTCGCCTGGCATGTGTGCGGCCCGGGTTTGATCCTCAGCACCACATACAAACAAAGATGTGTCCACCGAAAACTAAAAAAAATAAATAAATATTAAAAAAAATTCTCTCTCCCCCCCTTTCTCTCTCTCTTTAAAAAAAAATAAATAAATATTTTCATCACCCCAGAGGTTTCTCATATGCCCTATTACAATCACTGCCACCACCTCGGGGGTGTATTTATTTATTTAGCATAAAAGAGTAGGATTTATTCAACTGAGAAGAAAAGAGACAGAACTCTCACAGGGATAGAGGGAACCCAACAGGGGTTGCCCAATGTTTTTAATTTCTATTAGGTTAGATTTTAGTTGTCAGTTTTGAATTCTTCTCCTCTAAAAAAGTGAGTTATATTGCTGTGAACTAATAAAAAGCTAGATGAAATCACAGCTTCTAAAGTTTCAGAATGTTTATTTTATAAAAACAAGAAAAAAGAAAGTATATCAAATTCCATACAAAGTTACAAGAGAAATAGAAAATTTTAGGAACAGGATTAAATCCTTGCTGACAATGAAGCATCCCAGAAAGACAGGCATGAGTCAAGAAAAGGAGAGCCAAGAGGTTGGGGTTGTAGCTCAGTAGTGGAGGACTTGCCCAGTGAGACAGTGAGTTCAATCCTCAGCCCCACATACAAATAAATAAAATAAAGGTATTGTGTCCATCTACAACTAAAAATATTTTTTAAAAAAAAATTTAAAAAGAGAGCCAAAGATTTTAACTGTAGCCAAATTAGTCTTATATGACTGCTGATAAAATCTAACTTGTAGGAACTAGGGGGATATTGTTTTTATCAACTCTACCTGAGAAATCTTCTAGGGAACTAGCTTTAGACAACCAAGATAACTAAAGAGAATTTGACATAAAGAATTACGATAAACATTTATTTATTTATTTATTTATTTTTATACATACATGCTGGGGATTGAATCCAGGAGCACTTTATCACTGAGCTAATTCCCCAGCCCTTTTTTATTTTGTGACAGGGTCTTACTAAGTTGCTGAGGGCAGCCTTGAACTTGTGATCCTCCTGGCTGGCCTACTGAGTCTCTAGGACTACAGGCCTGTGCTGCTTCACTTTGCTAAAATATTTCTATATTTAGAACTAGGGATAGGGGGCTTGGAGTGCAGCTAAGTAGTAGAGCACTTGCTTAGAATGCTCAGGGGCCTGGGTTTGATCTCAACATCACCACCAAGAAAAGAAAAGAACCACCTATATTTCAAATGTAAGAAATGGGAAAATGTACAAAAAGTTCAAACTTTATATTGACAACCAGCAAGAATGTCTCGCATGTGAAATAAAGCAAAAGGTATATGCTATTTTAATTTAGACATCCTGGAGTCCTTGAGAACCAGGATTTCCTAGTTGAAGAAAAAACATATATTCCTGAATACCTCAAAAAAAGTGTTTGTGTATGTGTGTGTGTGTAAATAAATGTATGCAAAAACTTTAGTGCTGAATTTGAACAGAAAGTGTTAATATGAACTCATATTTTGTTTGAATGTGTGTAGTACTGTTTGTTTAAATTTTATACTTTCATATGCTGAAAAAAACCTATGAACAGTAATAACGGAGACATAATAAGCTTTCCTAATGCCAGATTGTGATCTTGAAATATTTTGCACTTAAAAAAATCCAGGGTATCTTGGAGATGGAGACTCCAGATTGAAGACAGAAAATGTTCAAGGTGGGCTGGGGATGTGGCTCAAGCGGTAGCACGCTCGCCTGGCATGCGTGCAGCCTGGGTTAGATCCTCAGCACCACATACAAACAAAGATGTTGTGTCCACCAAAAACTAAAAAATAAATATTAAAAAAAATTCTCTCTCTCTCTTAAAAAAAAAATGTTCAAAGTGAACCTAGAACATCTTTTCATACAAATAACAATAAAATCTACAAATGCTGCTAAGTTCTTGTCAATAGAGTAGGAGTCCTCTGGAAGCTCCTGTAGGCCAGTGTTGAAATAATTTGAATATTAATAAGAAAAATATAATTATGGTAGTTTGAATCACATCAAATATTTTTAAAGCCATGGGTTCATAGCAGTACAAAAACTTGTTAGAGAACTGGTTTTTAAAAAACTGCCAAATACTAAAATAGCCAAAGCAATCCTTAAGCAAAGCAGGGGTCATCACAATACCAGATCTGAAATTACACTACAGGGCTATTGTAACAAAAATGGCATGGTATTGGCACCAAAATAGACATGAAGACCAATGGAACAGAATAGAAGACACAGAGACAAATCCACATAAATCCAGTTCATCTTGGACAAAGGCACCATAAGTATACATTAGAGAAAAGATAGCCTCTTCAACAAATGATGCTGGGAAAACTGGAAATTTGTATGCAGTAGAATGAAATTTAATCCCTATCTCTTGCCCTGCACACAAGTCAGTTTTAAGTGGATCAAGGACCTAGATATTCAACCAGAGATCCTGAGCCTACTAGAATAGTATACACAATGGAATACTATTCAGCCATAAAGAAGAATGAAGTTATGGCATTTGCCTGTAAATGGATGGAACTAGAGATTATCAAGCTAAGTGAAATAAGCCAACTTCAAAAAACCAAAGATGGAGTGTTGTCTCTGATATGTGGATGCTGACACACAATAAGGGGGATGGGGAAAAATAGATGTTGAAAGGGGAATTAAGAAAAGGGAGGGAGGATGGGAATGGAAAGCTAGAATAAATCAGAACTTTCCAATATTCATATATAAATACATAACTAGTGAGATGCCACATTATGTATAACCTCAAGAATGGGATTCTAATTAGAATAAGTTATGCTCTGTGTATGTGTAATATGTCAAAGTACATTCTATTATCATGTATATCTAAAAAAACAAATTTTTAAAAAGACTCTAAATATTTGTTTTAAGCATATGCATTTTATACATTTTGCTATGTTAAACTAATATAAAGAAAAAAGTAATTTATTAAAAAATGCCAAATAAGCATTTAACTGCATATTATATGAGCTATACCAGTGGATCACCAAATATTGAAAAATGTTTCTTCTTAAAATTTCTCAAATTATTCATCAAATAAATAAGAAAGGAAATAATAGAACTAAAATATCAACATTTTCCAGCCTCCAATGAATTAATCCAGGCATTGAGCATCAGTGTGTATTTGTCATTATGGGGGGAAAAATTACCACTTCCAGTTGGAAAGAGACTTATAACGTAGTTTACCAAAAAATGAACCTAAATCTGATGAAGACTTTAGTGTGAGGGTTGACATTTTCACTTTTTGTATAGGGCATAACAGTAAATAGCTTAACTTTTATGCTTAAATGCTCTCTGTCAAAACTATTCAACTCTACCATTGTAGCATGAAATAACCATAGATGATGCATAATCAAGTTGGTATAGCTAGGTTCCAATAAAACTTTATTTACAAAAACACAGTGGGCCAAGATTTTCTGATCTCTTCTCCAGATCCAACTCCTAATATATGGACATACAGATGATCTATAAAAGTTGATTCAGCTATGCTTCTGGAATGTAAGTTTCAAAATCAAGTCTAAGAAATTATTGGACACAAGGAAGAGAGTGATGGTATTGGGATTTATATATTAACACTTGTAAAACCCAGGCAAAGCTAAACATAGGCTTAGGGATATGGGTGACAAGAATGAAGAAAATTAAAATAAATATAACTCATGGGATAATATGAAGATGTCATTGGTTGGGGCCTGTTATGGTTTCAGAGGTACTTAATAGTTCTAACTTCTCTGATGGCCTCTTACAAAGGATATGCACCTTACAGTTGGTTTAACTCTTTATTTGTCTATGTAGCTTTCTGCATTTGTGTGTATTTGATATTAAAAGTTTTTTAAAGAAAGGGTGAAAAGAGGGGGAAAAGTCTCCAAGGAAATGCTAACAAAAAAAAAAAAAAAAAAAGGGAAGAAAAACGTAGTATGATGAAGACTGCAATACTAGAGAATGAGACATTTCATAAGATGATTTGGGATTCTTAAATCTGTATGCATCTAATAATATGTCTTCAGAAATACAAAGCAAAAGCCGACAGATAAAAAGGAGAAATGCACAAATTCACAGTAGTAGGAGGAAGCTTGAAGAAGCATATGCAAATAGACATAAACTGAGACAGAAAAATATGGCATTGTATTTTAAGATTTTGTTTTTGAGGCGAGGTCATCTTATTTTTGCCTAGAAATTTACTATTCTTATTAGAAATATGTTGAAATCTTTCATTTTAATTGACAGAATAATCTTTTCTTTGAGCTAAATTTATAGATAGCTACTTTTTCCCAAGTAACCTAAGTAATGAAGTCTGCATTTTTTTCCTGATTCTACACTAAAGTTATAACTATGAATATTAAATAATCACTGTTGGACTCTTTCTACAATTGGAAACCATAGTACATAATAATTAGAATAGTATAATCTCAATATGTACGTGAGTAAAATTCAGTGAATTTCCAAACTCATTTCTAATTATTATTTGCACATGGTTTAGGTTTTGTTGGTACAAGTTAATTTTTCTTCCTTTTTTAAACAGAGGTTCTGAAGGGACTTTAAATGACTGCAGAGTAATATTTGTAGATGAAATCTTCAAGATTGAGAAGCCCGGAGCGCATCCTATTTCATTTGCAGATGGAAAGTTTTTAAGTATGCATTTTTCTTTTGAACTTAGATTGTGTTATATATTATGGAAATTTGTTTTTACTGACAAGTGGATAATTTGGAGGAAATATAAAACTGTAGACCACATAAATTTACTTTCAGGATGACAAAGAAGAAATAACTTCCAATGAAAAAAATCTTAAGTTTTTCTGAGTATTCTCAAACAATTTTTCAAATACATTTCTCACCAATGGTGTACAAGTTTCTTCATAACCCTATCAATACTGAACATTTTTAAATTTTTTGCAAGAGGATTAAAGACCCCACATATCAACTTGTCTCTCTTTGGATTCAATTAAGAATTTACCTAAGGTTTTGCCTAGAGTTTCTCAAGCTTTCTTAGTTAACTGAGCAATCAATGTCTCAGTAATTTTTTCTTGGCATTTAAAGGCCAAAAGAAATACTGAACAGTTCCATTTATTAAATTACTTTGTTTAACGAATTATATTTCCCTCTTGTGCCCTGTGAGTTCATTAAAGGGTCTGGTGCATCTGTGGGAAACTGGGTCAGTGTATATATAATTTGAGGGGTGGTTTTATTTTTAATTTTTGTAGCACTGAATATTGAATCCAAGGCCTCACATATGCTAAACAAGCACTATACCACTGAACTACATCTCCAGCACTTTTTTTTTTTTTTTCATTTCAAAATAGGGTCTCACTAAGTTGCTAAGGCTGGTCTTGAACTTGCAATCCTCCTGACTCAGCCTCTCAGATCACTGAGATTACATGTATGTGCCTTTATGCCCTGCTATAAGAAAAATTTTAAGGCAAAAGTATATGATGCGAGGATGTAGTTCAGTAGTAAAGCACTTGCCTCACATTTGCAATGTCCTGGATTTAATCCCCAGCCCTGAAAAAGAATATGCAAAAATAAAAAGTAAATATTATCATCATGTTTGGAGGTGATTGGATTTTTACTGAATTATGTTTGAGCCTCATCCTTGAAATTTTAATGCAGTAAATCAAAGGTGAGACTCAGGTTTTTGTCTCTAAACTCTCACATTTGATTATCCCTTTTGGTTCCTTTGATTAAAAAAAGTATATGCTAGCTGGGTGTAGTGGCACACACTTGTAATCCCAGCGGCTTGGAAAGCTGAAGCAGAAATATTGCAAGTTCAAGGCCAGCCTCAGCAATTTAACAAGACCCGAAGCAACTTAGCAAGACCCTATCTCAAAATAAATAAATAAGGGCTGGGGACATGCCTCAGTGATTAAGCACCTCTAGGTTCAATCCCCAGTACCCCCCCCCCCGCAAAAAAAAAAAAAAGTTGTATGCTGTTTCCATGAGTTTTTCTTTGAGATTAATAGATGAACAAGTTACTTTAAGGTAAGACTTACTTTAATTTTTTTTCTTAAGGGAAAAATGACCCTGAATGTGACCTATGTGGTGGAGACCCAGATAAGAAATGCCGTACATGCTCTTGTCATAAATGTGGTGAGAAGCATGAACCCAACATGCAGCTTCTATGTGACGAATGTAATATGGCCTATCATATTTACTGCCTGACTCCACCTTTGGATAAAGTCCCAGAAGAAGAATACTGGTATGATCATCAGGATTTGTTTTTTGCTTTATAGAGAATCAAATGTGAAATATCTATTTGAACTACCAAAAGTATATTTATAAAGATAAATGGTATATAGTAAAGTGCTTGAAATGTTAAGAGACAAATGCTTACTTGGCATTGATAGTATTTATTCAATTACCATAGCAGCTTCTGAATTGGTCTTTAGCTCCATGTTTTGATCTCTCTCATGTTCTATAATAGTACTTAATAATTATTATATATTTCATATGCTTTACACTAAAAAATGCTGTATATGGATGATTTTATCTAATCCTATGAAGTTGGTAAGTAGAACAGGGCTTCATGTGTGCTTGCCAGAATCTAAATGGTTTAACAAATAAAAACAAACAACCAATCAATAAATGGACTAATGATCAAAACAGACATTTCTCAAAAGAAGAAATACAAATGGCCAACAAATATCAAAAATTGTTCAACATCCTTAGCAGTCAGGGAAATGTGAATCAAAACTACACTGAGACTTCATCTCCATTTAGAATGGCAAGAATACAAATAATAATTGTTGTTGAGGATGTGGGGGGAAAGTACACTTATACATTGTTGGTGAGACTGAAAGTTAGTACCTCTTTAGAAAGCAATATGGAGATTACACAAAAAACTAGGAAGGGAACCACCATATTTCCTAGGTATACCACTGCTTGGTATTTATCCAAAATAAAATAAAAACAAAAACCAACTAAAATCAGCATACTGCAGTTATAAATGATAACATGTATAACAATGTATATAGCAGCACAATTCACAATAGTCAATGAATTGTGAAACTGAATTATGAAACTGACCTAGGTGCTCATCAACAGATGAATGGATAAATAAATTGTGGTATATATACACAATGAAGTTTCACTTGGCCATAAAGAAAAATAAAATTATTTCATATACTTGTAAATGGATAGAACTGGAAAATATCATGCTGAGTGAAATAAACCAGACTCGGGAGTCAAATGCTTTCTCTCATATGCAAATTAGAAAGAGGGATAAAAGAAGAATTTTTTAAAAGTATGAAAATAGAAGGGAGACCAATAGAGGAGAAAAAGGGGATTGAGGGAAAGAGAAGAAGAAGACAAGGAGAAGTACTGGGGAACAAAAACTACCAAATTATGCTATGTCCACATATAAATATACCACAATGAATCTTGCCATATGTGTAATTAGAATAATAGAAGGGGGATCAGTAGAATAAAACAAGGAGATGGGGAGTGAAAAGGAAGGTACTAGGAAGTGAGATTGATAATTATGTTTTGTGCATTAAAAATATAGCACCACTAAAAAGAAATTTTAAAATACAATTTTAAAAAGTGATTAGAAGAAAGACTGGGGAAAATGTGCCCAAAGTAATAATGAACTTTTTAATACCATATGAGGAATTTTGTTTCTTTTTTTTTTTTAAACTATATGCCATATTACTGTCATTGAGGGTTTTTAAGTAAAGGATATGACAGGTAGAAATACTGATGTCACAAGCATATAACTGGTATCAATATGAAGAACAGATTGTTCTCCATTCCTTGTTCTTTCCTTAGCCTGTTAAAAAATACGGTTGCTGTGCTATGTGTTATGTGTTATGACAGAGGTTGGAGGGGTGAGAGAAGGTGAAAAGGAATATAACTTCCTGTCACCTCCTAGCTTGCATGATCATACTCTAAATTTTACCTTTGCTTCTAACTCTTATTTCCAAAGTCTCATATTTTTCTTTCCTCTTGTTCAGTGTATAGTTTGTTCCTGATTCTCTAAAATGGAAACCCTTCTACCTGGCCTCAGAGCTATATATCTTTTTGCTTTCCAGGAACTTCATTCCTGCAATTAATTCCTCTCCTGAATTTCTATTACTAGATCATCATCATTAGCATCTCTTGAGCCTTCAAAACTCACAAAAACCTCTCTTGATTCCATTTTTCTCTGGATTTCCATCTGTCTACCCTCTTCCCTACTCCCTTTATAGAAAAGCTATCCTTAGTAATTGTTTTCATTTTCTTTCTTCCCATTTCACACCTCACAGCACTCCAGTCTGGCTTTCCTTCCCACTTCGCCTATGAATGCTTATGTAGAATTTATATATATTTTCTGTTTACAAACCCAGAGATCACATCTCAGTCCTCTTTACTGCTCAACTGGTTACTCTGTTTTTATAGATTCTATGATGTTATATGATCCTGATTTTTCATCTACTTCACTGACCTTTCCTTTTTAGTCTCTTCTTTTCCCCTTACCTGCCAGCTTTCAGGAGTTCACCTAAAGCACTGCCCACTGATTTTCTCTCTATGCTTGCTTCCTAGATGACCTCATTTAGTCATAAGACTTTAAACACCAAGCTAATAGTTCTGAATTTTTGTCTTGAAATCCAATCTCCCCTGAGTTTATATTTCTGGACCCATTTGTCTACTTGACCACCATCACAAAATTAGTCTAAATGGAGATTTGATTTTTATAAACACTTCCCCTAAAATCCTAACCCTCCCCCAGTCTTTGGTAAGTAGTTCCATCATCTTATCCACTTATTTGTACCAAAAGCTAAACCTCATCTTTAATGAGGATTATTTTTCCTCTTCCCTACTTTACATATAAGATATTAGTAAATCTTTTTCTCCAGAATATCTCTCTCTCTCTCTCTTTTTTTTTTTTGCGCCACATTCACCCTACCCCCACCCCCATCCCATTCCATACTACCATCTCTTCCCTGAGGGGAGATATATCTGTTGTATAGTTCAATGTTTGGTCCAGAACCATCAATTCTTTTTATTTTTGTTTTAATTAAAAGAATTTTGAATGAGTAATTTCTTTTCTTGGGATTAATGATGAGTTTAGAGTTCATGGTTTCATTGGAATCTCATCATTTTCTTTGACTTTTGAACTGAAATTGAGGATTTTTAACATTAAAATATTTAAGTTCTCTAAAAGAATGACAGGAATATTTTTTTACATCAGCCTAATCATGTAAATATTTTGAGAAGTTAATGGCAGCTGAAGCTCTGCAATATACCCCAACCAATACATGTTAAAACTTATCCTAACCTAGAAAGGCCATTATTCTGTTACTGGCCTTAATATGATATTATCAAAATTCCTTTGTTCTTTTTTTTTCTTTTAAAGGTATTGTCCTTGCTGTAAAACTGATTCCAGTGAGGTTGTAAAGGCTGGTGAAAGACTCAAGATGAGTAAAAAGAAATCAAAGATGCCATCTGCTAGTACTGAAAGCCGGAGAGACTGGGGCAGGGTAAAGAAGAATTCCTTTTTTTCCTAATAGCAAATTATAGTATGTTATGAATGTTTCAGTACCAGTAGTAGTAATGGTATAAAAGGTTAAATAATATAATTGTTAATATAAGCAATATTTAAATTACATAAATAGTTGATTTTCTGTTTTATTCACATCTTGTCTTTCATTAAGATTTAACATAATTGATTTCTCAAACAGCTAATTTTGTGACTTTACAGGGAATGGCTTGTGTTGGTCGTACAAAAGAATGTACTATTGTCCCCTCTAATCATTATGGACCTATTCCTGGTATTCCTGTTGGATCAACTTGGAGATTTAGAGTTCAGGTATGTTTTTTAATTGGTTAGTTGAAATGGTAAAATTGGGTATAGTTAAAACAGAAGTAAGTTTTAACAATATATTGATTGTAAATGGACCTTGCTGTTAGCACGTGGTGTTCATTTGTTAGAATGAAAGATTTTCTTTGGGATAGGTGTGCTCTTCCTTAGCAGATGACACACAGGAACATATATCACAGACTTAGTGATGAGCTATGCTTTCTTATCACATTGTTTTACTCTTCTATTATAGTTACAATGTTAACATTATTGGTAAGCTTTCTAAAGAATTTTTCTTACAAAAAGTTTAATATTTAAAATATATGCGTTGGAGTTGTGGCTCAGTGATAGAGCGCTTACCTGGCACATGTGAGGCACTGGGTTTAATCCTCAGCACCACTTAAAAATAAATAAATAGGAGGTGGGGGTTGTGGCTCAGTGGTAAAGCACTCGCCTAGCATAGGTGAGGCATTGGGTTCAATTCTCAGCACCATATATAAATAAATTCATTAAGTAAAGTTTCATTGACAACTTAAAAAAATTAATAAATAAAATAAAGTTATTTAAAAAATAAAATGTAAGTTTTTCTTTAAGCCACATGTTAAATTCTCATTTAGTGTCATTGAACTCTAAGCTTGCTTTGGGTATTTTCTTGAGGCTTATCCTCCTGAATGAATGCTGAGATATTGGGCAGAAGGAAATGCTAGCTAATCCAGGAATAAAATTATTTCTCTTTTCCCCTTGAGGAAGACAGTGTTATATTTATTCCTGATTTCCTTTTCAGAATATTAATTCTATCATGGGAAATTTAATGTGGAAAAAAATCTCTAAAGCAATTTCCAATTAGCAATATCTATGATTCATGACTTTAATTAAGATAGGTTTTAATTTTTATGTTCAGTGGCCCTGATACTTAGACTTTTAATACAGTTTTTTTTTTTTAAAGAGAGAGGTGAGAGAGAGAGAGAGAGAGAGAGAGATTTTTAATATTTATTTTTTAGTTTTTGGCAGACACAACATCTTTGTTTGTGTGTGGTGCTGAGGATCGAACCAGGGCCGCACGCATGCCAGGCGAGTGCGCTACCGCTTGAGCCACATCCTCAGCCCCTTAATACAGTTTTAAAATTAAAATAACATTATACATGGAACAGATTGAAAAATTAAATTGATTTGTATTTTTTAAAACCTCCCCTATTTTTCATCCCCATTTTCTGTTTCTTAAAGAGAAAATTTTAATTATTTCCCCCGGATTTACCTCATTATTTCTAAATAACATATTTATATGGTTTTCTTTCCTTCATACTTTAGTTGAAAGATGAACATTTAGTTTAGTACTTATGTTTGTTGTGGAATAACTATATCATAATTTTGGCTGAATTGGTAATCAGGATTTACATTTTTATGGCTCTAAGTAAAGTTCTATAAATAAATGTAATATAAAATGCTGTAAATATTTTTATTTACTTCATTATGTTTGTGTGTGTATATATCTGTCACTAATTCATTTCCAAACTTTAAAAGCCCCTTTAACATGGTCTAAGGTGATTATGAAGTTGTTGGCCTCAACAACTAATTAGATGGATTTGCTATTTAGAGAAAAAGAGAACAGATTTGTTTTTACCAAGGTTAGTGAGGTGGGGAAAGCAAATGGCCCGGTTTCCTGCTGAAGTGGTGGATGTTTTTAAGACCTAAGCCTTTCCAGGTTCTGTTGCTCTTATTAGCTTCTAAAGTGTCATCTTTTCTCATGCTTCCTATGCAAGCTTAAATTTCAGCTTCCTTTAACTCTGCTAAGAGCAATCTTATGACAAAGAGATGAATTATAATACCTTTCTGAAGGAGTTTGAAATACACAAAGAAGTAACACTTTTTTCAGAGAGGCAGAATTCAATATATATGAGAAAAAGCTGTAGGTAACTGAAATAGAATAGTATCACTAAACTGGAATAAGTTGAGTAACATCAAAAAATTTTGGTATAAGCATATAGTTTTCCATGAAGGAGATACAGGAGATACAGCTGAGAAAATAGAAGCCAGATTAAGAGAGGTGTATTGACATGCTTAACTTGGGCTGAATACTGTGAGACTATTGAATATATTTTGAAGAAGTTGAAAATGAGACTCAGTTCTTAAAAGAATCATTCTGTTTATGATAGATACAGTGGGTTTGAGTAACTAAAACTGGAGGCAATGAAAGATGGTCTATTATAAACATTCATGTTTCAAACTAATGTTGCACACCTGAAGTAGAAAAAAGATGGATTCAAGGGATTTAGAAGGGAAAATCAGGATCCTTGTGACCAAATGGTTTGGGGGAATGTGGAAGAAGTATAAAGTTTAAAATGATTTGGCAAACTGATAGGGAACAGTCATAATCAAAGAGAAAGAAGGGAAAAGAGGTTTCAATAACTAATAGTTCCTTTTTAGCTGTTAAGCTAAAGTCCCAATTATAAAAGAAGATAATTATTTAATAATATGAAACTCAGAATTCTAGACCTACTTATTTTAGGCTTATTAGCTCAGTGCTTTTAGGGGTTTTAGGAGGAGAACTAAATGAAAAAGCAAAAAACCCAACTCTGCTTAGATTTTTAAGGTACAATAATAAATGAGAAATAATTTTCTAAATGTAACTCAACTGTTCAGAGGTAATGTGGTCTCATTTTACTTATTTTATAGGTGAGCGAAGCAGGTGTTCATAGGCCCCATGTTGGTGGAATTCATGGTCGAAGTAATGATGGGGCTTATTCTCTTGTCCTGGCTGGTGGATTTGCGGATGAAGTAGTAAGTCATCATATGACTTTGTTCTTTAGAATCTGTCCTGATAATTCAGCAAATTACAAAAGCTTTGTCTAGGCTACAACAAATACTATCTCTTTTTAGCATTGTTTTTATATTGAAGCAATCAGTTTTATACAGTTATAAGGGAAATCAGTTGGCAGTGTCTAGTCTTTACATTACTGATTTGATATACACATATTTATATTTGTAACTGAATATCCTGAGGAGATACTGCATTCTCAATGGAGCTGTTTTTTTAAATATTTTTAAATTTTTTAAATTGTTGATGGACCTTTATTTTATTTATTTATATATATGCGGTGCTGAGAATCGAACCCAGTGCCTCACACGTGCTAGGCAAGCGCTCTACCACTGAGCCACAGCCACAGCCCTCAATGGAACTATTTTTAAAAATTAAACTTACTACTTTGAGATAATTGTAGATCACAGTGATTAATTGTAGCATTAGAAATAATGCATACATCCTGTTCCCTCCACCCAGTTTCCTCCATTAGTGACATTTTATAAAACCGTGTAGCACAATATCACAACCAGGATATTGACGTTGACACAATAATGCTACTGAACATTTTTGTCACAATTTCCATTGTCTTGTTGCCCTTTGATAGTTATATCCATTGTACTAGGTCTTCAAGCCCTCCCTAACCCCTGATAATCATTAATGTGCTCTTCATTTATATAATTTTGTCACTTCAGAAATTTTTATAAATGGGGTTATGGATGTAGCTCAGTGATAGAGCATTTGCCTGGCATACACAAGGGCCTGGGTTTAGTCACCAGCATGGGGGGGGGGGTGTTTAATAAATGGAATCATGTATTTTATAACCTTTGGTACTGACTGACTTTCTTCACTTAGCATGATTCTCCAGAAATTGTGACAGGTGTCAATGATTCATTCCTTTTTATTGCTGAGTATTAGTCCATGGTAAGGATGTACCACAGTTGACTATTCACCTGTTGAAGGACTATCTGGATTACTTCCAGTTTTTAGCTATTATGAATAAAATTGTAGTAGACTTTTGTGTACAGTCTTTTTGTAAGCATAAATCCTTATTTCTCTGGAATAAACATCAAGAAGTACAATTCCTACGTCATATGATAGTGGCATGTTTAGCTTTTTTCAAAAGATTGCCAAACTTTATTTCAGTTTTATCTCAGTAAAGCTATGGGGAAAAGAAAGATTGCCACACTTTTCCAGAGTTAACTGTATATACCATTTTACATTACCATCAGCAAGATAAGAGTGATTAAATTTCTCTGCATTGCACCAGCGTTTGCTGCTGTTGCTACTTTTTATTGTAGCCATAATGATAAGTGTGTAATTTATCTCATTTTTAGGATTTTAGGGAGATTGAACCCAGAAGCATTTTATTACTAAGCTATATTCTAGCCACTGCCTGCTCTGCCTCCCCTTCCCACCCCGCTTTTTTTAAATGTTGAAACAGGATCTCACTATTGCCCAGGCAGGTCTTGAGCTTGAGCTCTCCTCCTGCCTTAGCCTCCAAAGCAGCTGGGTTTACAGCTGCATGTCACTTTGCCCAGAAGTTCTTCTTATTTTAATTTGCATTTCCCTAATGGCTAATGATATTGGACATCATTCATTGGCTTATTTGTCATCTCTATAGCCTCTTTGGTAGCATAGTCCTTCAGGCTTTTTTTTTTTTAACCTTTTTTTTTTTTCAGAAGCTAAATTATTTTTCTTTTAAAAAGTTATTTTATTATAAAATGACTGCCATAATGTATTTATATATTCTATGAAAGGTTTTAAGGAAAATATCTGTATGCCAAAGACACTAAATTTTTTTGTGTGTGTGGTTGAAGGATTTCATCTTTATTTTTTTAATTTTTATTTTTTTTAAACTACATGACAGCAGTGGAAAGCATTACAATTCTTATTACACATATAGGGCACACTTTTTCATATCTCTATATAAAGTATGTTCATGCCAATTTATGCCTTTATACATGTACTTTTTTATTACAATTCTTAATACACATATATACCACAATTTTTTAACCCATTTTTAAATTAGGTTGTTTGGTTTTTTGCTGTTCACCATGTATTTTTTCTCCCACTCTGTTTTATTTGCTTTCTTTCATGGGATATTATGATGAATTAAAGTAGCATAGAGAACACATTTGTGGTATGCTTTTAGACAAAAATAGAAAGTTTGCCAATTTTCTAATAGGCCAATTTGGCAGTGTATTTATATTAACAGACGAAGAAGCAGAAAACGGAGATATTCAGGTTAGTCATTTGCAAACTTCTTTAATATACATGTTCTGAAGCTATATCTTTATCAGAAATAGTGCCAATGTTATATAGTTTATTACTGACTAGAACTTTTTGAACTGTGTAACAGAACCAACTAGAAGTGGAATCTCTTTCGCATTTATTTTTAGCATCTGGGAAGTTGTATTTGATCTGACATTTGTTGTGTATGAAACTTTGGGCAAATTACTTAACTCCAATAACTTCCCCATATGTAAAATAAAAAAATTGTAACATTATTTTATATCAGGAAGAGGGTTATGTTAAATTATGTAGTCCTGGAAACATAACGAGGACTCAGATGGTAATTATATTCTCGGTAGCAGAAACAGATCTTAAATATATGAAGTAAATTCAACATATAAAGCTAAATATGAGTACCAAGTTTAAGTGGAAGAATAGGTGTTACTATTTCTTTTTTTTCCATTTTTCTAATATAATTGCTAGTTGAACACTAACACATTTGTGGAAAAATGAAAGGTTAAGTATTTACTTGTGTTAAATAGTTAATTCTAACTGTGTTAAATAATATAAAGAATATAATTTATAATAATAATTTATTTTATATAATTTATAATTTATATTATATAATTATATAATTTATAATATAATTTATTTTAGGACTAAGATGATATACAGACTTAGTTGCCAGCTAAGATGTATCTGCAGATGTTAAAGTATAAGTGTTTTCAACATTTTGCTCTATTATAGGCAAGGAATAGGTGAGGGAAACTTAAATAAGCTTTTCTTTCTTTTAAAATAAGCTTTTTTTATTTGAGAGAAATTTGATGTAACCTTGAATTTGATGTAACATTCATGTAGCCAGTGATCTTTGTTCTGTTTGGGTGAATGGACATGAAACTCTTAAGTACCTGTTGACAAACTAGTTAATATTTAGTCTAGAAACTTGGGAATTAGCCAAATGCTAGTTTTTGTGTCCTGTATTTGGGTGATCTTTCTTGAAAAGTAAGGACCCTAAAAAGTGATTGGCCTCTTCTCAGTTATTTTGAGAAGCAGATTACTTAGAAGAAGACTTTGAAACCACACTGTAGGGTTTGCATCCTGGAGCCATTTCTTCCTTGCTATGAGTTTAGCATGTTATGGAACCTTTCCCTGATCTGTAAAATAAGGTTTACACACTTAGCTCATAGACTTAATGTGAAGGTAGAATTATGTGAAGGCTTAATGTGTTGGTAGAATTAGTTGTATGCTGCTGGGTGTGGTGGAGTATGCCTGTAATCCCAGTGACAGTGCCTTGGGAGGCAGAGGCAGGAAGATCATGAGTTTGAGACCAGCACTGGCAATTTAGCAAGATCCTGTTTCAACAACGGGTCAGGGTCGGGGGGCTGGGATGTAGCCCAGTGGTAGATAACCCTGGGTTCAATTAACCCTGGGTTAATTATATGTAAAATGTTTATTAACCCCACATACACAGTAAGTGGTAAGTAGGCATTATCAATTGTAGTGGTAGTACCCAGTTTTGCAGGCATGTAAAGGTTATTATTGAAAGAAAAACTGGCAAAAAAATGAGGTTTTGTTCTATATAGACTTGAATTAAAGAATCCTTAAAGTATCTGGGAAAAGTGTTGTGGTCTTAATTGTGCTTTAGGATAGTTTATCTGATAATATTTATGGGGGATGTTGAGAAGATTAAGATAAAGGTCTTCCATGTGATAAGATTGATGATAGGAATGGAAACATGCAGCTGGTCTTGGGCAGCAACTTCAAAAACTTATAAGAATAGAGACTGGGAAATTGCATTTCTCTGGGGGCAGCATCGTGACCCTTTTCAAGAGACAGGTATTTTATTTATTTATAAATAAAAGCTCTTCCTAGGCAGTATCCTCATTTAGGCTCCTACTAGGGGCACAAGTTAGTGGATGATGGACTTGGAGATGCAACAAATTTAGGCTGATAATTTTTCCTTAGGAAAAATAATCTGAAATAATGTTGACTGAACTCTGGCAAGTCTTCTCCTTCCTCTGATAATATAGAAGTTTTTGTTGTTATAATCTTTGAATTACAGATGAGTTAATATTGTAGAATTTTAACTATTATTTTTGATCCTTGATTATTTTGTTATTTGTTGCCTGAGGAACAATCAGAAATGTTTTTGTAATCCCACTATTTGGAAGGCTGAAGCAGGAGGATTGCAACCAGATTCAGCAGCCAAAATTGTCTCTAAAAATGAAAGGACTAGGGGTACATCTTGTTGGTAGAGCACCCCTGAATTAAATCCCCAGTACTGAAAATATAAATAAAATTAAATTTTTTTAAAAATTGAGGCAATTGAAAAAAAGAAATGTTCTAGATATATTTACTAGAATTCCTTTAATTGTAACATACATTAAAGATGAAATTCCTCAATGTCTTATTTTCTTTAAATAGAGACCTCAATATTAGACCAACAAAAAGTGAATTCAAGGTTTGGGGGCCAGTAAAAACACTTTTAAAGGACAGGATTTTAGTTAGGCTTTTAATCCAAAGGGAAACAAATGAAAAGAGGGGTATAATTGACCTCAGCAAGTAAAAATTTAGTAGAGAAAATGAGAAAAACATCAGAACAAAAAAAAACAATTAAAGTGATGTTTAGCTAATGTTGGTAGAATTAGTTATATGCTGCTGGGTGTGGTGGAGTATGCCTGTAATCCCAGTGACAGTGCCTTGGGAGGCAGAGGCAGGAGGAGCATGAGTTTGAGACCAGCATTGGCAATTTAGCAAGATCCTGTTTCAAAAATGGGGCAGGGTCGGGGGGCTGGGATGTAGCCCAGTGGTAGAATAACCCTGGGTTCAATCCCTAGCAACCCCCCCCCCAAAAAAAAAAAGAAGTTGTGTATTGATGGTTACTTCAGTTACTTTTCTCAACTACTGATGGTTATTTTTTCTCAACTTATTTTGAGTTACCAAATCACCTAAAGACTTAGTAATACTGATCTAAATTTTTAGCATTACAGAAATAATTGTGTAGTTTGTTGATATAACATTTTCTTTTAGCATTTTTCTTTTACATTTAGTAGATATTAAATACTGCTTTAATTTTCAAATTATTTTCCAAATTTTTTAATAGTAGAATGAGTATTTTACCTAAATATATAGATGAACTCAAGAGTATGAAATGTAGAGAATGAATTATGCTATTAGAATTCTAATATGAAATTTTAAGATAAACTTGCCTCATAAAAATTTTTTAATGTCAACATTAGGATTTGAATATTTGTCACCAAATTTAGGTATGGTGTAGATGACAGCTATGAATTCAGTTATGGACTGTTTGTGAAAGTGGTACTGTCCTATGAAGAATATAAGGACTGAGGATGTAGCTCAGTGATAGAGCATTTGTCTAGCATGGGCAAGGCCTTGTGTTCAATCCCCAGCACCACAAAAATAAAAGCCAGATATGATGGCACATACCTCTAATCCCAGCTACTCAGAAAACGGAGACAGGAGGATTGTAAATTTGAGGCCAGCCGGGGCAATTTAGCAAGACCCTGTCTCAAGATAAAATAAAAAGGGCTGGGAGTCTAGCTCAGCGGAAGAGCATTTGTCTAGCATGTGTGAGGCCCTGAATTCAATACCCTGTATTGAGTGTGGGCATATAAACTAGTATTGATATGTTTATTAACACTGACTTAAATTAAATCTAATATTTCTAACTCATAAGACCCTGTCTTGTAACATTCTGAGGATTATTTGGCTACATATATATAGCTTGAGAATAGCCATGTTTGGAGATGTTGGAAGCTAGAACTAGAAAGTGAAACTAATTTAGATCAAGTGATATATCTTGAAGGTATATCACTTGATCTGAATTTTGCATTATTTTGATAGACCATGAGTTCA
Organism: Marmota monax; assembly: GCF_021218885.2. Classification (NCBI taxonomy): domain Eukaryota; kingdom Metazoa; phylum Chordata; class Mammalia; order Rodentia; family Sciuridae; genus Marmota; species Marmota monax. Next base: position 1,378,248 of record NW_026692505.1, read on the forward strand.
ATATTGTGAACATGTCCGTTCACAATATTCTAATTAAATGTTCTGACTCTAAAATGAGAATTTGTGAAATTATACTTGCATTTAATATCTTAATGTAAAAATCTTCTCCTATAGGACCGAGGTGATGAATTCACATATACTGGAAGTGGTGGTAAAAATCTTGCTGGTAATAAAAGAATTGGTGCACCATCAGCTGATCAAACATTAACAAACATGAACAGGTACTGTTGTAAAGATGCTTAGAATTTGGATGTTGTATGAAAATTTGATTGTAGGATCGTAACTTGTAACTTATGCTGCAAGGCAGAATCGTAAATTAGGAATTAAAGAATTGAAATTAAAATTCCATCACCTGATTATATACTTATAAGCATCCTAATTTTTTTTCTAATTTATTTTTTAATACTGTTAATTTTCAAAAGGCATAATTCCCAGTCTTGCTTAATACATGTGTTATACTTTTTTTTTTTTTTAAAAAAAGTCTATCTTTAAAGAAAAGGAAGATATATAATTTAAGTAAAAGTAAAAATGAGGCAGCTTGTTTACTGTGCCATAAGTTAAAAACAAAGTGATGTGGGCTGGGGAAATAACTCAGTTGGTAGACTGCTTGCCTTGCATGCACAAAGCCCTGGGTTCAATCCTCAACTCCACAAAATAATAATATTAATAATAGTAATAATAATAATAAATAAAGTGATGTTCTCTTCAACATAGATTTCTTTTAAATTGACAAACTTCCTTTTAGAGGAGACTCACTAATGTGAAATAGTGTTGTGATTAGGAGCCACATGTACATAAATGAAATATAAGATAAATCAGATCTGCACTCAAGCTTTTATGTTAATAAGTTGCCTTTTGAGTGTTATAAAAGAGAATGTTTGTTTGGTTACCAATGATCTTTTCAAAATAAATCTCCTTCAGGCATTACAAAAGAGCCACCTTGTGCTTACCTTTATTCTGTAGAAATATTAATGACATTCTGGCTCCCACGGGAACATAAAATTTAATTTCACAATTTTTTTTGTAAATGCATGCTAATATCAATGTTAAGAACAGATAAGTAACCCAAACCAACAGATAACAAAGATCACAGTATAACATGTCACTCTAAGTGTTTGTGATCGTTTTATATAGTTAAAATTTTGTGTATTATCTAGTAAGAGTATTTTCACTGAATCTAAATCTCTTGGTTTTAAAAGCATCCCCTTAATTTCTAATTACCATGTGAAGTAGAGAATATACCAGTATGATTTCAAGACTTTACTGCATACTGAGTTACACAGAATCTCTGTTTTTGTGTCCTGTATATTATTTCTGACAGTAGGATTATTTTACTGAACCAGCAGAGAAGACGGGTCAGATTTGCTGGTGAAAAAAAAAAAAAGCATTCCTGAGGCAGGAGTCCAAACCCTAGCTATATACCTTTTCCACCAAGAAGACAGTTCTTCAGGAGGAATGATCTTTAAAAAAGTTAAAAGTACTTTGACCTATTTTTGTCAATGAAAATATATCTTGGATGTTCAAAACGTCTTTTTAAAGTTGTCAGATCTGAAAATTATATTGTCCCGTTAATAATGAGACTATTTTACTTGTATGAAACTTCTTTCATCAGTACCCACACTTGTAATGTAGGTCCCTTTCAAGTGTTTATACATACAAATCTAAACACTGTGAAAATCTCTTTAGAAAATAATTGACCCATTAAAATGTTTGCTATTAAAAGGGAAGTTATGAAAATGAAATATTAACTGAAGAAAATTTAGGGTTGACTTGCCACATAGACTTTAACATCCACTTGGCTACTTTAAACATTAAACTTTACACCATCTGACTAAAAAGACCTTTAGGGCAAAGAGACCTATGTCTTAGGAACACGAAAACTGGGATGAGAGGCCTTTAGGTTTGACCCATAGGTTGCTCTTTCCCAAATAGTATATGGTACAATTCCTTTACCCTTTGCTTCTCTGCTGAGAGAAAATTTAACATTTTTTTGCTTCTGAAAAGTTTACCCCTAGTTCTTCCCAACTCTTTCACTTTAAGGAACTAAAGAAGGTAGCAAGGCAACCTGGCCATCCTTTATCAGGGAAGTTAGAAGCAAATGATTGGGGGAGCTACAGATAGAGTAATGGAAGAGCTTTGTTGTTGTTTTGCCTAGTTTCATCCTTTAGACACTTCTTACATTATTGAATGACTTTTGCGCTTACCTGAAGCCAGAACTGAGTTCACAGTTCCAGTCAATGGTGGCAGTAATTATGAGTGAAGACTCCTTGAGCTTTAAAGTATGTCTCTCATTGAAATGAGGTGGTAATTACCCTCCCCCTTTAAGAAAATGAAATATACTTTTTAATTTTTTTTCAATCAGTCATTGAACCTAAGGGCACTCATCCACTGAGCCACATCCCCCACTATTTTCAGTATTTTGAAACGGAGTCTCACTAAGTTGCTTAGGGCCTTACTAAATTGCTGAATCTGGCTTTGAACTTGCAATCCTCCTGCCTCAGTCTCCCAAGCTGCTGGGATTACAGGCATGGGCCACTGCACCCAGCCAAAGTATGTATATCTTGATAGGTATTTCATAAGTAAGATATAAATACTAGCCCTAGAGTTAATGGCTATATTTTCTTCTACCTCCCAAAGTTGTTTTTTATTTTATTTAGAGACAGCATCTCACTGAGTTGCTTAGCACCTTGCTTTTTGCTGAGGCTGGCTTTGAACTCGTGATCCTCCTGTCTCAGCCTCCCAAGCTGCTGGGATTACAGGTGTGCGCCACCACACCTGGCTACCTACCAAAGTTTTAAAGTATCTACCTCCCTTTTTGATAAAAAAGATAATTTGGTAAGCTTTATTTTGACTACCACTATAAAAGTTGTTTTTAAAAACAAAATACTTCAAGCTATCTGACCACAGCTATAAAAGTTGTTTTTAAAAACAAAATACTTTAAGCTTGTTTACTTTAAATATATAACTGTGATCAAGAGGTTCCTTTTCAACAGGTTAGTCATAGTCTTAACATTTACTTTTTTGAGACTACATAAAAAAACCTTGCCCTGAAAAAGTATTTTGTATAATATCCGATTTGATCAGATTGGGAATACTTTTTTTTTTCCTAAGCCTTATGTGTTCTCAGTGTTTTCTTGTCACTTAAGTTAGGAAGTAGGTATCTCAGAGGAGAATACTGGTTTTAAACAAATTGTGCTATTTTTGGTAGGACTGGGTTCTCCCAAGAAAAGTCTTCTAACATCTGATTACCTCATTGATTTTTTTTTTTTTTATTACTACCTGAGTACACACACTAAAAAGTTTGGCTAAGTCAGATGCTCACTCCAGCTCAGTGTTCCTCCCTGTCTATATGTCATTAGTAACTGGTAGTGATCTCAAATAGTCAGAAATTCTTAGTATCATGATATAGCACAAGTGTTTTGATTCTTCAGTCTTATTTAAATTTATCTTTCTGTGAAGACCTTTGAAGAATATTCTAATATTTGTTCTTAATATCCCTTAAACTTTCAGGATTCTCTTGTCTGGAAAGTGGAAAGTACCTTACCTTGTTGGCAAATTAATTTTCCTGGATTTCTTTCTAATTATTCCAGCAATTTCCTAATACTCCCTTATCAAAAAAAGATTAAAACAATCACTTGCTTTAGTTTTCCAACATTCTCCCTTCCTTCAACAAACGTTATTTAAAGAAAATTCCATGTATTTTTAGTTGTTTTCTATTATACGTGGCACAGATGTTGTTACTTTCAGAAGAACCCTACAGGCTATATGAGAACCAATCCCCTGGCTTGGGGGTGACATCAGAAAACTGATTTGTCTTCTCTGCTGGTGGGGGAAAGCTAAATCCTATTATCTAGAATAATATGGAAAGAATCATAGAATCTTAACCATCAGGTAAGGCATAATTCACCTTTTAATGGAGCTAATGACTCGATTATATACATGAAGAAAGATTACTTGGTATAAAGACTTTGTTTTATTTTTTAGGGCATTGGCCCTAAACTGTGATGCTCCATTGGATGATAAAATTGGAGCAGAGTCTCGGAATTGGAGAGCTGGTAAGCCAGTCAGAGTGATACGCAGTTTTAAAGGGAGGAAGATCAGCAAATATGCTCCTGAAGAAGGCAACAGATATGATGGCATTTATAAGGTGCTCTATCTGGCATGACATCTTATTAGTCATTCTTCCTGGGCTTTCAAGACAGGGTTGCCACAGGGAATTAAAATGGATGGGCTAAGGGAAAAAGTGGGAATAGTGTTGGTATTTCTACTTTTTCTGGAAATTTAACAGATGCACAAAGTGAACTCTTAACTCTAATACTTTAAAAAAAATTTAAAAAGTTATTTGAAGTTTCTAAGTGCAGTTATTTTGGGTTAAGATCTTTTAAATAAGTATGTATTTTCTATGATAAACTTTTAAATAATTTGGCCATTATAAATCTTGATTCTCATATCTTTTCAGAATGCTTTTAATTTTAATGATTAATAGATTTTCAAAGCAGAACACATTATAATATTAAAATAGAATTGTATTCTTTGTTTAAAATTAGAGGCATCAATTGCCACCATTATTATCTACTTAATATGCAAAATTCACTGAATGAGCATAATTTTGTTAATATATTAAATTTATAGCAATGTTTTCAAACATTAGAACTATCTTAATAGAAGACAAGGTCAAAACAATATTTTAGTGAATATTCTTGATTATTTACTATTCTTACAGCAAAGCAAGTATCTTATGAAGTTGCACTTAATTCTGGAAAGTTTACTTAAACCACTGATATAATTATAAATAAGCCTAAACTTAATCTCAATCTTGTACTGAAATATTATGATATAGGTGGTGAAATACTGGCCAGAGATTTCGTCCAGCCATGGATTCTTGGTTTGGCGCTATCTTTTAAGAAGAGATGATGTTGAACCTGCTCCTTGGACCTCAGAAGGAATAGAACGATCAAGGAGATTGTGTCTGCGTTTACAGGTTAGATTACATTTGACTAGGATACTTTTGTTCATAAAAATGTATACCTCTATACTATCTATCTGCCTAACAGTGGATATAACTCATATAGCAATTGATCGGTGGAATATAAGGGGTGAGGAATAAGATCATGCAATTATACATATGCAAAAGGAGTAAGAAGGTATCATCCTAATTGTCAAACTACCCTAGGACCAAGGGTTGTGCTTGGGAAAAACTGATCTTGTCAATGCAAAATGAAATATTTCCAATTGGATTTGGAGACAATTTGAAGTATAAAAAAAAGAGATTCATCAAATTTTGGTTTAGGAAGTCTTGAGTCCAGATATTTATTCTAGAGGGCATAGGGGGTATATCTCTGGCAGGGGAAGGGTGGGGAGGTGGCTTTTAAGAGTGTTCTGCTTTTTACCCTTCTCACTTTTCCTCACCCCTTTTCTCTCTTCCCCTGCAAAGCTGCTTCCTGCCCTGCCATCATTTTTAGTGCTTTGCCTTTTTTTCCCCCTTTGCCCATGTTCAGCTGCTAACCCATAAAAGACTTTGTTGGTTTTGTGTGCATACTGGATGGTATGAATGCATTCCCCTTTCACTGCCTGTATACCCTAGACTTTGTCCCTAACACTGATGTCAGAGCATGGTTTGAGTTTATCCCCATCATTCCCCATTGTCGTGCTTCCTGTAGAGACTGCCAGCTTTGTCATTTCCCCTGGCTCTGCCCACACTGCATGTGTAGGGGCTGAACTATGGGCAAGTGTCTGACCACCCATGCAGGTGAGTGTGTGTCTTCTAGTGCAAGTCTGTTTCTGTTTTTGTTCTTTTTAAATACATAGGATTATTTAAATGAGATCCACCAGCTGCTTAACTAATCACCAAAATAATTATTTTTATAACTAAATATACAAATCCATTTTCAAAAGATTTTTTCAAGCCAGAACGTGGTGCCCACGCCTATAATCCCCTCAGCGTAAGAGGCTGAGGCAGGAGAATTGCAAGCTCAAAAGCCAGCCTCAGCAACTTAGTGAAACCTTGTCTCTAAATAAAAAAGGGCTGGGGATGTGGCTTAGTGGATGAGTGTCCCTAGGTTCAATCCCTGGTACAAAAAAAAAAAAAAAAGGTTTTTTTAGATCCCAGTGTTCAGAGCATTGTTCTAGATAGGTTCAATTTGAAACTGTGAGCAGAAGCATGTAAGCCCATTTACTATAGTGAATGAGTAACATCATTGATTAGGACATAAATGCATGGATCTTTAAACAAGAGCATTCTCACAAAAGTCTGTTCCACCTGCCCCACCTCTAACCCATGAAAAAGGTCATCAATAAAACATAAGGGTACTTAGAACAAGGTGAGGCAGATAATAACTGCTCACTAAATGGTAGCTAATATCTGCAAAAAAAAAAAACCATAAGGGTAATAGATAGAATTTATCCCTTAAACTCTCTTAGGTGGCTTTATGTATAAAGCACCAATTAAAAATAAAAAACCAGGGCTGGGGTTGCGACTTAGTGGCAGAGTGCTTGCCTAGCATGTGTGAGGCACTGGGTTGGATCCTCAGCACCACATAAAAATAAATAAATGAAGATATTATGCCCGTATACAATTTAAAAATATTTTTAAAAATAAAATTAAGAATTAGTGAAAGGAAGACCAGTAGAGTAGAGAAAGGGGAATAGGGGAAGGGAAAGTGAAATGGCCCACCAGGGACTGAAATGGAGTAAATTAAATTACATGCATGTATGATTATGTCAAAATGAACCTAACTATTATGTGTAACTATAATGTACTAATAAAAGCATTTTTTTAAAAGTCTGTTATGTGGTAGAAAATTGAATAATTTACATTTTATAAAAGCTTTCTCTATCTCCGTACCTAATTTTGGAAGATGAGAAATTTGTCCCTTAATTTTCTATTTTAGATTGACTCCACAGTTTGCTATAATACATCTATCTGATTACTGTCTGTTGTGTTCTATGGTTGCTCTTCACTTTACCTTATCTAGATTCTTCTTTTCTTAAACTTCTCAAACTACATAGACATAACTTAAGATTTTTTGTTTCTTAGATCTGAAAGTAAGATCATTATATTATAGTATATGTGCTGCCGAAGAGAGCACTATCATTATATTATAAAATGGAATGTTTTAGCAGTAAAGGCTACATAGTTTTATACTGGATTGGGGATTTTACTACTCTTCTGTCCTTTGAAATTTTCTTTTTTAATTGTGTATCTCCTTTGTGTAAATTCTTAAAATTTGTGGAAGTATAGACCACCTCCCTTAAAATTTCTCACTGGGATCTAGAGTCTCCCTTCTCTGTGAGGCTTAAGTCTTTGTTGTCCTTTTCACCCTCCACCACCATCAGTATCCAGCAGGTTACCCTTCAGATAAAGAAGGGAAGAAGACTAAAGGGCAGTCAAAGAAGCAGGCCAACAAAGCTACAAAAAGACCAGCCTCAGATGGTAAGTAATGATTGCAGAGTACATATCCTATTAACATACATTTTAATATTGGAAATCTTGAGAGAATCATAAGAAATTAAAAGAAAAGGGCTTTTGTTGTTTGGGGGGAGATGGATCTTTTCATACATTTTAATAGTGTCAGAGCCATAACAGAAGCAATTATGGTATCCTAAATGCTAAAAAGTCAGATGCTGCTTTATGTGGGTATCTTCCTTCTAAATATTGCTGGTACTCATTAACTCTTTTGTTAACTGGTTCTATTTAATAGTTTTAAACAGAACTGTGAATGTCTGCTGACATTTTTTTTTTAATAAATATAGATGAGTGTCCAAGTGCCTCTAAAGTGTTCAAAGCATCAGATTCAGCAGAAGCTGTCGAGGCTTTTCAACTCACCCCTCAACAGCAGCACTTAATTAGAGAAGACTGTCAAAACCAAAAGCTATGGGATGAAGTGCTTGCATCTCTTGTGGAAGGACCAGTATGTACAGTTTTTTTTTAAACAAGAATGTTCTACTATTAACAACTAATGAAAAGTAATTTCCTTATGAAGTATGATTTTCTCAAGCCAGTCAAAATTGACTTCTATTCAGTTTTATCATTCAGTGTCACCACTTTTCAGAAATATCACAGGCAATAAGTTTAAACCTCTTACAGTTTGGATTTTTATTTCTGTATGTGTGAAAATAATAATTTACATTGAGGTACTACTATTCCTGGGAATAATTTTCAGTTGTGAAACAGTCAGCTGAATCTAAAATTCACCAGGAAAGTTTTTGTTACAGTTCAGTTATCCAGTAGCATATCTCTTAAGCAATTTGCAAAACACATGTGTTCAACTTAGGGATAAAATGAACCAGAATTATTTAAATATTTTACGTTTTTAAATTTTTTCCCCTCTGTTTGGTATTCATAAAATTTTAAAATAAAAAGAATTACAAGGTTAATGTTTGGATTGCATATTCAGCTGTGTTCTACAAATGAAGCTTAAAAAAATTTCCCAAAGTTGGAGACTTCAAATATAAATAGTTTTTTCCTATTTGCTTTTATTGTGTTATTAATTTTGCTTATAAATGTGATCAGCTATTAGATATTGACCTCTTGTTTTTTACAATACAGTTAGGTTTTTTTTCCCCTTTTCAAAGTATTGTGATGTGCAGATATTGTGGGTAAACTCTAATTAAAACTTTATCTTATCATCTTTTAGTAATTTCTTCCTTCTAGCATTCCCTTTATTTTTCTCATTGCATTAGCTAGAAATTCTCATGTCTGAAGTGGAGTTATCTCTGTACTTTTTGTCTAGAGTTGAAGGAAACTATAAGGGTTTTTGTGTTGCATTTTGTTAGGGAGATAGTTGACATTATTATATTAAGAATCTTCCTTATAACTAATTAGAACAAATTTTAAAATTTTAAAAAATATTTAAAAAAAAGAAAAAAATCTTCCTAATATCTTTTTATATTGTTAGAAAGTGAAGTTTAGTGAAACTTATCAAAAACTCTTTAGATTTACATTGGAATCATCATTCTCTTTGCTTGTAAATGTGATATGTTGGGTTACCCTTGATAAAATGAGTCATGTTTGGAAGACACAGGAAAGTGATTTTACTCTCTGAGAAGTAAAAAAGAAGTTTGCTTTCTAGCTCAGAGACTCAGGCATACTATACCTGTTAGATGCATTTTCACTTAGGATACAGAAATCAGTTGTTAATCAGTGTCTAATTATTCTCTTATTGGGGAGGATACATCTGGTTAGTGATAATTCAGGTGAGTCTCCAATATGGGGGTATGTAGGGGACAAAGCAGCAGATACAGAGGGAGCAAAAGTCACCTGAGGACATGTGAAATTCTCTTCCCTGTGGGTATTGTCCTGCATATGACAAGATCTGACCTACTTAGGTCAGATTAATATGACCTTGCTGCTAGTGATTACTCTGGACATCTATGTAATGTTACCCTGGACACGTTTCATATCTATTCTCTTCAGATAAACCAGAAGCATATTTAATAAGCCAGGAAAACAAGTTGTAAGCCAATGATGACTTTTATATAAATATATGTGTATACATTTCTGACCAAATTCCCTCTATGATTGACAGCTACAACTACTCAGTAATTTCCTCTTGCTACTCTCTTGTGTATATACTGCTGACTGAAGTTCTGTCTATACTACTTAACTATACTGGACTTGTGTCTATAGGACTTTACATACATACTGTCTCTGACCAGAAGTCTCTCCTTTGCTATATTCATGTGTCTCATTCATTTATATACTTCTTCATGCAAATGTTATACCCTCGGAGGAGCCTTCTCCACCTACCCTTTTCTAAAACAGCTTCTCTTGAATTTTTTGCTTTAACTTGCTTTGTTTTCTCAGTATCCACTATCTGAAATTAATTTATTTTTTGTCTCTTCTTCTATAGGAATGTAAGTTTCATTAGAACAGAAACTTTTTTTTTGTCTGCTCTTTAACAGTAATGTAAGTTCCATTAGAGAAGAAGCTTTTTATTATCACTATGTAGATGAGTATCTAGCATGTTATGAAACCTCAAAATATCTATATTATATACCCATATTTTAGACACTATGGAGGTAGAGGTACCAGGAAAATATCAGTCATTAACAAAGTAGCTTGTCAAAGAGAGGAGGGTGCCTGGTATAACCAAGTTTGGGTATTTTTAACACCTCTCCCTAAGTGCCATATTCCTTTAGTGAATTTATTATTCACTTTCATAATCCATGTTAACATATCAATATCAAGGCATCTTTTGAAATGTGATACTTTTTAAAATTCTTATAAATTCTACTTTTTCTATTTATAAAAAAGAAAGACATAAAAATACTCCCTTACTACCAAAAGTAATTGACTGGAAGATCATCCTTATAACTATTCAAAAAATGCCCTTTTTTCTCCTAGTTAAAAATAAAATAAGCAGGGTAAAATGGAACCAGTAATAGCTTCTGAAGATATAGGGTATCCATTTGATCGTGTTTGCTTTAGATGGCTCTATTTTTTATAATCTTATCCCACTTCAGGTAAACATTAGCAATAGGAAAAAAAATAAGATTTGGGAATTGAGGCAAAATATTACAGAAAATTTTAGAAAAATAAACATGTTGACACTTTGTGGCATAGATACTACTAATTATTATTACCTAGTGTTTTCTTTTTAATCTTCAAAAAAATGAAGTTTTATAACAACAAAAAAAATTGACTAGATAATGCCTTTCATATACTAGAATGCTGATGGATAAAAAGATCAATATGTAATAACTTTGAGACAAGCTACCCATAAATTTTTGGTTGTTTCTTTTGTTGTTGTTTGCAGTGCTGAGCATTGAACCTAGAGCCTTCTGCATGATAGGCAAGTGCTCTACCACTGAGCTACAACCCCAGCTCCTGTTTTGTTTTTGCTTTTGTTTTTTAGGTGAAAAATAGTTATCCCTGGAATATGAGATTTAGTGGGACTTGGGGGTTTCTTCAATTTCTTTCATATGTTTGCTTGTTTTAATTAAAATTACTGCTTGGAGCTAGGCACCGTGGCATATGCCCGTAATTACAGCTTCTTTGGAGGCTGAGACATGAAGATTGTGAGTTCAAAGCTGGCCTCAGCAACTTAGCAAGGCCCTAGGCAACTCAGCGAGACCTTGTCTCTAAATAAAATATAGGGGCTCGGGATGTGGCTCAGTGGTGAAACACTCCTGGGTTCAATCCGCAGTACCAAAAAGAAAAAAATTAGAACTTGGTTTTCTTAATAGAAAACATATTAAATGTGGAAACATTTTTTCCTCCTGATAATTTAGAATTCCTTCAGTATATTATGAACTGATAACCTTTTTTTCTTCCCCTTGGGTACCATGTAGAATTTTCTGAAAAAATTGGAACAGTCTTTTATGTGTGTTTGCTGCCAGGAGCTAGTTTACCAGCCCGTGACAACTGAGTGCTTCCACAATGTCTGTAAAGTAAGTAGAATTTCCCTCTCACTTTACCTTGATAGGGCTGAAAGAACACTAAACTGTATACCTGCTTTAGCACATGAAGAAGCATTTTTTCATGAAGGAGAATAGGAACGTTACCTGTTAAGAATGTTAAGGAACATTACCAGTTAAGAAGCATTTAATTACATCTTTATAGTAATTTAAGGTAATAATAATTTTAATATATTAACATATTATTTGAAATAAAATAATTTTAATATAATAATATACAAATATATTTTAATAATATAATACTAATATATTATTTGAGGTATTCTACTATTTTTGGAATTATTGAAGAGGGATTGAAATGGAAAAGAAACTAAGTATCATTGCTCCTTTCTATGTAATGGCTTATATATGTTTTATATATTATAGTGCAAACTAAAATGATTTCATGCACTTAATTTTTAAAAATTTTAAATAGTTTCATATACATAATACTAAAATCTAAAAAGCATCCTGTTTCTGTAGGATGTTCAAATGAATTGAGTATTGTGTTATCAGTGTGGTATAAAAGGAAAATTTGAATTTTAGTCAAGCCAAAGTTGGAATCTTGTTTACTGATTGATGGTTTTGTACCCTGACCTAATTTCAGAACTTCAGTTTCCTTTGTAAAATGGAAACAAACCTCCTTCAAATGTTATTGTACCTGACCTTGTGTTAATTCTCTATTTTTAGTACAGGTAAATATATTTTTGGAAGATCCTTTATGTGTAAAGCAACTTGATGAAATATGTAATTTAGTTTTAAGCAAGAGAATTCCAAAAATTTTTTTTCCTTCTTTAGGGCTCTCTCAGAAAAAAACAAGACTAAAATCCAACATAAAATATTAGACTAATGGAACCATACATACTCTCTAACACCATTATTTTACTGAATAAAGAAACTGAAACACAGAATAGTTAAATCATTTACCTAAAGTCTCACAATGTGTGTCAGGTGGAACTAAAGTCATGACTATAGTGCAGATTCAGGCCTTGATGGCTGTTTGTATATTTCTCTTGTTAACAAAAATTAAACTTCAGATTTCTGTTTAAAAGCCTAAAATGGTGAGTTCATACTTGACCCTCTGATGGAATTGTGTGTGTATGTGTGTGGTTCTTTTTTTTTTTTTACTTTAGGATTGCTTACAGCGTTCTTTTAAAGCCCAAGTTTTCTCTTGCCCTGCTTGTCGGCATGATCTTGGCCAGAATTACATCATGATTCCCAATGAGATTCTTCAGACTCTACTTGACCTTTTCTTCCCTGGATACAGCAAAGGACGATGATCTACCTACTTCTGTGTTATTCCTGGTAGCTTCTTGGACAATAAAGAATCTAAACTGGTTGGGGAGGGTGGAAGCAGTGGTGGACCATTTCTCTCACGTTCTGAAGCAGCTATTCCTCTTTCCTACATAGCCATCACCTTGTGTGTAGTAAGAGGCCCATTTCTCAGCTGTCTTTTAAATATCAAAAGGTAGTTCCTGTCAGTAACAACTAGTTTAATGAGTTAAAAAGTCAAAGCTTCAGCTCTAGTTGATATCCAAGTTTGATTTATTTTGCAACTACCTCAGGACAGAAAAGATTTATGGGGATTTTAAAAATCATTGAATAATTAGTTAAATGAGATTTTAGCTACACACTGCCTCCCAAATATTAGTTGTGCCTGGTTATTGTAATTTGATTTTACAGAAAAGGAGATGACACTTGAGATTCTTGGAATGAACGCAGCTTCTGTATTATGCATACTACTTTTTTTTAATGTCTTTTCCTCCATTACAAGTGTGTGTTTTGCAAAGAAAGTTCATTTTTTAGCCCATTTTGTGAGCTCCATTGTGCTTTTTTTCCTGGTGTTTTATGCAAGTTGACTACTAATGACTAATGAGAACAATATGAATGCATTGTTGCTGCATTAAGTGTAATGTGGTGTGGTTTTGCAATTAAAAGAGGTATTCTGATGTTCTAGTTGTAAATGTTCATAAAAAGCCACTTCTGTACTAGTCAAACTGCTTTTAGTGAGTCTCACCAGTGTTTTTACATCTGCAGAGTATTGAGGGCTGTGCTAACTTTTGAGAGGTTTGAAATCGCTTCATATTGTGATCCTAAATTTTATATTCACTATATTCCTTTAAAGTATACCTTAATAAATATTTTATGATCAGAAAAACGTTCATTTTGCTTTACTTTTCTACATTTTTCTGGCTTATATTAGTGTTTTTAAGGATCAATTATTTCCAGAGATTTTTGTTAGGTGTCTTTATTGAAACAGACTTTTTTTTTTAAACCCTGAATTTGATAATGAGAACTAGAATGAAGTCTTAAGCACTAAGGACAAATTTCATCCTCACCGATTTTTTTTTTTTTATTCTTACTAAAAATGGGAAATTTTTCAAAATAAGAACACAGTGACTATTCTTTTATCTGTTACTCCTATCTTTTGTTCACCTCTAATATAATGAGTGCTTATTTCAGACATGAATATTTTAAAATATTGTACTACTCGTTATACTGTTGTATTTTCATCAGAGAAAATTTTAGATGCAATTGAGTAAGTTTTCTCACCCCTAGAGTCATAGATACATATATCTATAAATAGATATAGCTATAGATAGATAGGTAACCAACATTTATTGAATATTTAATCTCTGCTAGTTACTTGTACATTTTTATGTGTATTTGTTTGACCCTACAAAACAATTCTAAGAGGCAGGTATTATTACACCCATTTTTGGATGAACCTCAGTGGCATGGTGAAATTAAATAACTTGCCAAAGGTTATAATATGCCAAATAAGTGGCAGAACTGTGCTGTAAGCTTAGGCAGTCTGGTGATCTTTACCTTCCACTACATAGGCTCTCACCCTTGAATATATAACATACTAGTTTCATTGCTTTCCTGCATTCAATTAAATTCAAAACTGGGTTCTGAGAAACACTTATAGCATAGTGATTAGGAGATGACAATGATTCCAACATTGGTAAGTTATCCCCAAATTTGTGAAGAATCAAGTTTAATTAGAGCCTTCTTAGATTAAAAGTGAGTCATTAAGTTGTATTATCAGTGCTGCATTCCTTCCAGCATAGGCCATATTAAATGAAGGGTGGGAAATATCCCCAAGTTTCAGCTATTTAAACTAGTTTAAACTGATGCTTTTGTTAGCAAAATAACTAAATCTCATAGTTATATGTTTTCTTAATTGTGCTATTATAACATGACAGAATAGGAGAAAAGGCTGCTTATAGCTTAACACATTCGTAAGTACCAAGAATGGCCCAAAGGTAAGATGTGTGTGTGTGAGAAAGCTTTTTAATTTTTTCTTTTTACATAAATACTGTAGTTTGTGCTTACGGACTTTTAAGAAGAAAAACCACAATACTATTGTCACACATTTTTTTATATTTATTTTTTAGTTTTCAGTGGACACAACATCTTTATTTTATTTGTATGTGGTGCTGAGGATCGAACCCAGAACCCCGCGCATGCCAGGCGAGCACGCTACTGCTTGAGCCACATCCCCAGCGCCATATTGTCACACATTTTTAAAAAATAAACTAATTTCTTTACATCATCCAGTATCTAGTACATTTTCCAATTTCCTTTGTCGCGAGTGTTGGGTATTTTATTTTTAGTTGGTTTGTCTGAATTAGGGATCCAAATAAAGACCTCACATTGTGATTGCTGTCACTTAAGTATTTTTAAATCTATATATGTCCCCTTAATATTTATCCTCTTAAATCTTTTTTTTCTCTCTTTATTTACCATTTATACTTTGCATGTTGAAATTGAGTTGGTTCTGAAATGCTTCTGAACAAATAGATTTAGGTGAGGTAGCCTTTTGGTGTAGCTTAAATGTTTATCTTTATTTTCTGTGAATTGGTAGTAGAATTAAATCATGATCTGATTTGGATTTGACTTTGGGGAGGGGGTAAACTTTATAGGTTGTATGGTTGTCCTTCAGGAGATATAATATCTGAGGGTCGGTAAGGCTTAAGTTTGAAAGATGAGCTTTAAAAATAATCTGGAATTTAATACACTTAGTTTATCAGACATACACGCGCACGCGCGCACACACACATACACATACACACACACACACACGACAGTTTAGCTAAAAGAAAGGGCCTTACCTCTTTACTTATGGCTCTGGATTTCACTATATAGCTTGCTTTACAAGAACTGGGTAGAGTTCTATTCTGCCTTGCCCGTTGCCTGCTATTTTCTCATTAAGGATCAAACCTTTCCCCGGAATTAATCTTAATGGTCCATTTACCCCTAACATACATTGAAAGAGTTACTCTTGCTTGCCCACTGAATTCTTGATCCCCACAACTGGACTTTAAGAATGCCTGAATGGACCTGATATCTAGTAACCTGGTTTAATATGATCCTATATTGGGAGAGTGGAGGTGGGGAGATTAACCAAAAAAAATTAAATACCAGTCACTGGATATAAGAAATTGAAAACTACTCAGAAGGACCAAGCAGACAGATGACTGCGGAAAAACTGAATGAAAGAATAGGGCTGGAGATGTAGCTCAGAGGTAAGAACACTTGTCTTGCATGTGTGAGGTTCTGGGTTCAATCCCCAGCACCAATGGGGAAAAGAAGAAAAAAAAAGTTTTACAACTATATCCTAAAGTATGAAGTTGTATTGATAGAGTAAAAACAAGCTATGTGAAGAGTAATTTGGGAATAAGATTCTCTGAACTAAACATGATTGTATAAATAAATGCAACAGACAAAACAGAATGGATATTGCCAAAACTTGAATGTATTGCCAAGTAATTTGTTGCATATGGATATGCCACAGTTTATCTGTTCATCTACTGATTGATATTTGGGTTGTTTCCAGGAGTTTGCTATTATGAATAAAGCTGCTATGAACCATCATATGTAAGTCCTTGGAAAATAGTTTGACAGTTTCTCTAAAAATTAAATATGCACTTACCATACAACTCATCCATTTCACTAATAGTTATTTACTCAGAAAAATAAAGACATATGTTCAAAGTGATTTATACTATTGTATATTCATGCCAGCAGTGTTTGAGAATTCTGGTTGCCTCATTCTTGGTTTTATCATTTCTTGTAATTTTTAATCATTCTAGAGAGAATGTAGAGAAAGCAAGAGATGAGTGAATTAAATATTGGTCACAGGAGTGGATTGTGGTAGTCATTTGTTCAAGTATTTTTGAAGTGTTGTTCAAATATTTCTGGATCTGAAGCATACATGATAGGATTATACTTCCTAGTCTTCTTGTGTTTGGGTAGGGCCATGTGACTGGCTGGCAAATATTATAGTTTGGATCTTTTAAAAAAAAAAATTTTAGTATGTTCAATAGTAACATGCCCCTTAAAGTTTGTATGAAGTTACTCTGAAAACCACATTCGTGACAAGTTTTTACATTTGTCAAAGGTAATTTTGCTTAAAACGCTGTCGTTGTTATACTTACTTGGTTTTATTAATTTACATGCATGCTTATTTACCATATGGCTAAGCAGGTCTTCTGGATCATTTGTTTTATGTTGACACAAATACTGTTCATTACAACTATTCTGAAAATGTAGAGTTCGCTCACACCAATAGAGGTGAACGCTAAAGTGGGCTTCTGCAATGTGCTGAGGTTCTCAAAAATTACTGTCCTATAATTACAGTTTACAAATGTAGGGATCTTCTTCATGTAGTTTTGCATGTTTAATCAGAGGCATGTTCATACAGAAGCTTTCCTTGTATACTCAGCACACATTTGAATCAGTATGTTTGTGCTGCAACTCATATGCTGTTATAAATCAGAAAAAAAAAATGTTTACTGTTGAATTCACAAAGTTCACCTTTATAGAGGCCACTGCTATAAGATCTTAGTAAAGGCCATTTCTGCTGGGCAGTCACATTCAGAGCTTGTCTCTTGTCAAGAAATTTACAAAGTTTAGTGATTTTTTATCAGTTTGTTCTTGGAGATTCTTGGGGGAATTATCTTCTGTCAATATGTCATCATCCTCAGAAATCACATATATTTTGAAACAATTGGGACATCTTCAGCAATGTGAACTTTTGTAGGACTCTCCTCTTGAGTTTGCTGGTTGATTGATTTGGATGAGTCACACTCTTCATCACAAATTTCTACATTAGATTTTTTGCCTCACTCCACACCTGCTCTGCACACCTCCTAGTGTGGATCTTGAATCCACTCCAAAGGTCTATATGTTGAAGTCTTGGCCCCAGCCCATAGCTCTATAGGGAGGTGGTGGAACCTTTGGAAAGTGGGGTCTAAGAGAAGGAAGTTGAGGTCACTAGAAGCATGCTGTTGAAGGGTATATTGGGACGCCTTTTTCCTTTCTGGCCACTATGAGAGAAATAGCCCTCTTCTGCCGCACACTCCTACCATGATGTACTGTGCTACTCAGGCCCAAAGCAACAGGGCCAAGTGGCTATGAACTGAAAGCTCTGAAATTATGATCCAAAATAAACCTTTTCCATTGTTAGTCACTTGATGGTCTCAGATATTTTGTCACAGTAACAGAAATCTAACACGGAAAATTGGCACCAAGAATGGTATTATTACTGTGACTATTCCTGATGATATGGTTTAGAAGCTTTTGGCATTAGTTTGTGGAAGAGTATGGAAAAGTTTGGAGAAGTGAGCTAGAGGAAGCCTAGAATGCAGTAAAAGGAGCTTAATAGGTGATTCTAATAAGGACTTAAAAAAAAACAGAATGCTGATAGAAATTGAGACAGTAAAGGTAATGCTCATGAAGTTTCATAATGCAAATAGACTCGATTGGAAATTGCACTAAAGGCCATCCTTTTTACACTGGCAAACAATTTGGATACAATTGTATTTGTATACTGAGACTTTGTGGAGCAGAGTTGAAAGGTGATAGACTAGTTTATCCAGTGGAGGAATTTGCAAGTCAGCAAACTATGCAGGCAGTGATATGGGTACTACTGGATGGTTTTCAGCCAAACATGCTATAAGTATCAGGAGCAAGGGAAACAGCACAAGACTTTGGAAAACTTTCAGATAACTATAAAAGGAGTATGCTCAAAGGTGCTTCCAAGGATGTGAAGTTGCCCAAGAGGTTAACATCATTAAGATTGCAACTACTTTGCACCAGGACAATAGGAAACATACCTTGAAGCCATCTCAGCAGTTCTCACTATTTAAATGAAAGTATAAACTCATTGCTACTTCTGCAGGACTGCCTAGGGAATTGTTTGCCCAATGAGTCATTTTATTTCTCAGAGGTTGTTAGTCTTGATTCAAGCAGCCTAGGTACAGCACAGAGCTTGGTGTCATCCTTGTGATATTGGTTTTGTGCGCATGCAGAATGCAAGACTTAATGGGGTCATAACTTTCACCAAGGTCTCAAAATTTCATTTAAAGCCTATACAGTGTGTGGTAGGGTCAGAGTTCTTGAAATCAGCATCTGACATAGTGACACATGAAGCTGTGGGTGAATCTAAAGCTGCAGGGGAGACTCCAGGAAGTTAGAGATGTCAAGGGAAGCTGTAAATCAAGAGAGTGGCCCTATGTGGGTGGCAGCCAGCAAGGCCATAGGGGCAGGGCTGCCCAACCTTGGGAACCCACATTCTGCCACAGTGTTTCCTGGGTGCCAGACATGGAGACTTAGGAACTAATGTCCCCCGCCCACCACCACCACTGGTTTCTATCTCACTTTGGTATGATCCTTCCCTTCTGTGTCTGTCCCTCCCTTTTAGAATGGGAATGTTTACCCTGTGCCTGTCCCATCATTGTAGCATTGTTGTTTTGTTTTAATAGGGGCTTACAGCTAAGAGTTTGCCCTGAGTTTTAGAAGAGACTTTGGACTATGACTTTTGAGCAGTGCTATTTTTTAAATTAAATTATTTATTCTCATTTGTTATATATGATGGAAGAATGCAATTCATATTACACATATAGAGCACAATTTTTCAAGTCTCTGGCTGTACACAAAGTATTTTCACATCATTCGTGTCTTCATACATGTATTTAGGGTAATGATGTTCATCTCATTCCACCATCTTTCCTAACCCCGTGGTTCCTCCCTTCTCCTCCCTCCCCTTTGCCCTATCTAAAGTTCCTTCATTCCTCTTGTGTTCCCTCCCCCCATTGCCATTATGAGTCAGCATCTTCATGTCAAAGAAAACATTTGTTGAGCAGTGCTATTTTTGAGCTGTTAAGATTTTGGCAACTCTTCTAGATGGACTGAATGCATTGTGCATTGTGAAATGCACCTTTGGGAGCCAAAGGTGGAATATTGTAGTTTGGATCTTAAATGTCCCACAGTGGTCCATGTGCTTGCCCCCAGCCCATGGCACTGTTAAAAGGTAGTGGAACCATTATGACATGGAACTTAGTGGAAGAAAGTTAGATCTTTGGGGGCATCCCTTTGAGGAAGATATTGTAACACCAGCTTCTCCTCTCTTGGTTTCCCAGTCACCATGAAATGAGCAGCTTTCTTCAGTACATGCTCCTGCTAGGATATACTGCATTGCAATAAGCCAACTGACATAAACTAAAAACTCTTAAACTTTGAGCCAAAATAAACTTTCTCTCCTTGTAAGTTATTTATCTCAGATATTTTGTCACAGGGATAGAAAGCTAACACAGCCCGTAACTTGTGAGCAAAAATGCCATGTATCATTTTAATCAGAGCATTTCATTGCCCTCCAGAGTTTCTCTTCCATGGAGACCAGTAGCTCTGCAGGTTAGACTTTTCTATTAGCTTGGATCACAGAATGAGAATGATAAAACCCCAATCCAACTTATGGTGGACGTGCAACATGAGAAGTAAAAAAATTTTCAAACCCATGAAATTTTTGATTATTTGCACAGCATGATCTAGGTTTATTCTTACAGAAAAATTCCTTAGTCATCTATAAATATAGAATTATACATTAATTTGTCTTAATTTTCTACCTAGGATTTTCATTGTTTTTAAACTAAGTCTTGGAATATCTAAGTCAATTGACTATGAGCAGTTGAACGTGTGGAAGGCACTCTCTAAGGTGGCCTCAATGATTCCCACTTCTTGGTTGTCATGTCTGCTCTAATATACTCCTCTTAAGTATAGGTTGGACTTAGATTCTTTTTAAATTATTAGAATGCAGCAGAAATAACAGGATGTCACTTCCAAGGTTACCATTGGTTTCCAGTTTGGATGCCCAGTCTCTCTTGATTTGGAGGAAGCCAGCTGCCATATTATGAGCTGCTATATGGAGAGGGACTTGTGGCAAGAAACTTATGTCTCCTCCACCTTCAGCAAGCCCTTCAGCCTACCAAAAACCACACAAGTTGAGACTTCAGCACTTTATTGCAACCTTGTGAAAGACCTTCAGCCACAGGTACCAGAAACAGATAATGAATGCTGTTGTTGTTTTTTTTTTTTTTCTTCTTTTTGTTTGTGTTGTTTTAATTCACTAGGTTTTAGGATAATTTGTTAAGCAGCAAAAGATAAGTAATACAAATAGGGTGACCTTAAATACCAGTTTGCCCAGGACAAATCCAATTTGCACTTTTTACTCCAAATGGTTATGAACATTCCCTTTTCCTCTTTATTTTTTTCCCCTTTTCCTCTTTAAAACATCCCAGATACGATAAGATTGGCTCTATTGCTAGACTTAGTTGAGATTTTGATATAAAGAATTCACTTATTTCTGAAATATTCTTTCCCTACCACAGCCAAGGTTTTTAAAATTCATTGGTAGCCTTTTCTTCTTGAAAATATATTCTTAAAAATTCTAGTCCATTATAATGAGAAATGATAACTGGCAGAAAGTCCAGCAATCTAGTGGATATGTTACCTGGAAATTCTTTGTCTCCAAGCAGCTTCTAACTAAATCTCTGCCAGATTCCTAGATGAAATTTTTGAGGCGCCCCTTATTTCATACACAACAACCCTTTATTCTACCTCCCTGGAAGATTGTGAACAATACTTTCTGGTTGGTGTCTACTTAAGAAATCTCATAGGGCTGGGGTTGTGAACAGTATGTATGTCCTCCCAAAACAATGTCTTTCTAAAACACTTCAGCTATATTGTTCCCTCAATTCACATTTTAAAACTTTAAAAATTTCATGTTTTAGATTAATGACTAGGGTTACAAAAACAATAGAGTTCCCATGTACTTTTTACCCAGCTTTCCCCAATAATAGCATCTTATATAATCATAGTAAGTTGTCCAAACTAGGAAATTGGCAAAGACACAATATTAACTAAGGTTTTTGCATGAATTCATTTTGAGTGTATGTGTAGTTCTATGAAACTTTATTACATATATAGATTCCTGTAACCACTCAATGTTCCATCATCATTAAACAGTTCCCCTTTTACTACCCCTTTAGAGCCATACCCTAACCTTAACTCATGACAGTCATTAGTTTGTTCACCATTGCTATAATTTTGTCATTTTGAGAATGATAATAAATGGAATCACACAATATGTACCTTTTTGAGGTTGGCTTTTTCTCACAGCATGACAGCCTTGACATCCATCTAAGTTATTACATGCATCAAATAGTTTCATTTTTTCTTAGTTGTAGATGGACACCTTTTTAATATATATTTTATAATTGTAATTAGACACAATACCTTTATTTACTTTTATGTGGTGCTGATGATTGAACCCAGAGCCCACGTGTAAGGCGAGCACTCTACTGTTGAGCCACAACCCCAATCCAGACACAATACCTTTTTATCTTATTTATTTATTTTTATATGGTGTTAAGGATCAAATTCAGGGTGTCGCAAGTGCTACGCAAGTGCTCTACCACTGAGCTACAACCCCAGCCCAGTTTCATTTCTGTTTATTGTTAGGTAGTGTTCTAGGTTTTTCATCCATCCACCCATTTAAGGACTTAGGTATTGTTTCTAGGTTTTGTCTGTTATAAACAAGGCTATTGAATATTCATATACAGATTCTTGCATTTACATAAGTTTTCACAGTGTTGTATGATAGGTATGTGTATAACTTTATAAGAAGCTGCCAAACTATTTCCCAGAAGGGCTGTACCATTTTACGTTCCTGTCAGCAATATGAGAGATCCAATTGTGCATTCTTACCAGCACTTTTTTTTTTTTTTAGTTGTAGATTTTTATGTGATGCTGAGGATTGAACCTAGTGTCTCACATGTGCTAGGCAAACACTACCACTGAGCCATAACCCCAGCCCCTCTATTGTTATTTTAGCTATTCTAATAGATGTGTACTGGTATCTCATTATGACTTTATTTTGTATTTCCCAAATAGCTAATATTTAATTATATTTTCATGTACTTAGTTGCCATTTATGTATCCATGAAGTATCTATTGAAGCCTTTGGCCTACTTTCTGATCAGATTTTTTCCTTACTGTTTAGAGTTCTTTCTCTAGGTGAATACTAGTTTTTTATTAGATATTTGATTTGCAGCTAATTTTTCCTGTCCTATTATGTTCTTATCATCTTACCAGGCTATTTCACACAGGAAAAGGTTTTAATTATAATACAGCCTCTAATTTATCAATTTGTGATTTTATGGATTATACTTCTGGTATCAAACATAACTTTTAAAATTCTAGAAGAAAATAATAACTTGTACCTAGATATTTTCCCTTGCAATTACTCTTTCCAAAATTGATTTTTCCAAGTTCATTTTCTTTTTGCCTCAAAAGCTTATGTGAGACAATGCAAGAAAGTTTAGAGGTGAAATGATTAGATTATGAGAGTCTTAAACTAATCAACAGCATTTATCCCCTGATAAGGATTAACTGGATGGTAACTGTAGGCAAGTAGGGTGTGCCGAAGAGGTAGGTCGTTGGGGGCATACCTTTGAGGTTATATCCCTGGTGAAGAACTCTAGAGCTTCCTGGTGCCATGTCCTGAGCTACTTTGTCCCATACTCTTCTGCCATGATGTTCTGCCTCCCCTCAGGCCTAGAGTGATGGAGTCGGACATCTGTGGATTGAGATCTCTGGAACTATGAGTACCAAATTAACTTTTCCTCCTCTAAAATTGTTCTTGTCAGGTCTTTTGGTTATGGCAGTGAAGAAACTGACACACAGTTCAGAGTGCATTTTCTCGCCCACTTTTACAGGCTAGACAGTTTAGTTTTCAAAGTCCTTGGGTCTGCCCAGGACTTCCTACAAAGATTTTATATATATATTTGTTTTTAGTTGGACACAATATCTTTATTTTATTTATTTATTTTTATGTGGTGCTGAGGATCAAACCCAGAGCCTCGCACATGCTAGGCAAGCAATCTACCACTGACCAAAACCCCAGCCCCCTACAAAGATTTAAAGAATCCTTTTCTCAAGTTCCTTTCTCTCCATTTTCCTCCTTCAACCTATAGTTAGGATTGGTAGAGAGCTGCCACTTTGCAGATGGTCACTCAGTATAGGACAAGGATGGTCTACAGGGCCTTACTCCACAGTCTCAGCCAGACTCAGTGATAAGGGGAATGGGTATTTCCACCCCCACCCCCACCCCCTCCCCATGGTATTTACCTAGAATAGGGAGAATAATCAAATAGA
Source organism: Marmota monax (assembly GCF_021218885.2). NCBI lineage: Eukaryota > Metazoa > Chordata > Mammalia > Rodentia > Sciuridae > Marmota > Marmota monax. The sequence goes on from NW_026692505.1 coordinate 1,402,146, forward strand.
CTTTTTCCTACTGAGTCACCTTTTTCCCATTCCTTTGGAATGCTCAGCTGATAAAGAAAAGTAACATCTATGCCATGTTCTAAGCCTGTTTGGTTTGTGTTTAAAATATAGAAAATGACATTCATATAACAAACCCTGTACAGTACTGATCATTGTTAACATTGAATTTCTTATGCAACTTCTATTTTTTTGTAGTGCTAGAGATCTAACCCAGGTCCTTGCAAATGATAGGCAAGTGCTCTGTCACTGGAATACATCCTCAGCCCCTATGCTTTATTTCTTAAAAGGACAAAATAATACAAGTAAAGTTGATGAGCTTGTCATGCTTCCCATTCCCTTCTAGAAATTATCATAACTATTTTTTTGTTTTAGATATACATGACAGTAAGGGTGTATTTTGATATATACACACGTGGGCTACAAACCATTATGATATTGTTCCTGTTATCGTGGTTGAACATGATATGAGTTGCATTGGTCGTGTATTCATATATCATGACCTTATTGATGCCTTTTCAGCTTATTGTTTGCATGTACACATAGATAAGGATGCATGCAGGTAGCTATAAACAATTTAACTATTATGATGAAAATTTATACCAATGACATTATATATATTCTGAACTGGCTCATTCAGCTTTACCCTTTAGTCTTCTCTTTTAATAGGTATATTTAATCTCTTTACATTTTAAACATTATTTCCCATATTTAGTATTTGGAATGTTTTTAAAAAGCCATTATATTTTTAAATTATGAACTTAATTTACGTAAGTTTTAATCTCAATGATTTATTCATCTGTGAATACTTTTTATTGGTTCTTTTTAATTATATATAACATTAAGGTTCATTTTGACAAAATTATAAATATCCAGAATATAATTTGTTCTAATTCAGTCTCAGTACTTACCCTTTCTTCTTCCCTCCCTCTACTGATCTGCTATTTATAGCTTATTTTTTAATGTCTTGTGGATATACATGAGATTCACTGTTATATATTCATTTATGTTCATAGGAAAATTAGGTCAGATTAATTCCACTTTTCTTTCCTTATCATATCATCTTCCTACTCCTTCAATCCCCTTGTTTCCTCCACTGATCTTTCTTCTATTTTTTAAATGCCCCCCTCCCCTAGACACATCTTATTATGAATTAGATTCCACATATCAGAGAAAATATTAAACTGACTTTTGACTTCAAGAGACTGGTTTCTTTCACTTAGAATGATAGTCCCCAGTTCCATCCATTTACCAGCAAATGCTATCATGTCATTATTCTTTATGGCTGAGTAATACTCCATTATATATATACAGCACATTTTCTTTATAAATTCATCTGTTGAAGGGCACCTAGGTTGGCACCATAGTTTGAGCCATATGGTGGTTCCATTTCTTGTTTTTAGAGGAAACTTCATACTGCTTCCCAGAATGGTTGCACTAATTTGCAGTCCCATCAGTATATAAGTGTACTTTTTCCCCCACATGCTCACCAACATTTATTATTGATATTCATGATAACTGCCATTCTAAATAGAGATGAAATATCAATGTAGTTTTAATTTGCAACTCCCTAATTGCTAGATATGTTGAACATTTTTTCATATATTTGTTGATCATTTGTATTTCCTTTGAGAAGTGTCTCTTTAGTTTTTTTGCCAATTTATTGATTGGGTTACTTGAGTTTTTTTAGTGCTAAGTTTTCTGAGTTCTTTATATATTCTGGATATTAATGCCCTGAGGAACAGGTGGCAAAGATTTTCTCCCATTCTGTAGGCTCTTTCTTCGTGTTTTTCAATTGTTTCCTTTGCTGTGCAGTAAAATTATACTCCAGAGCTATAGTAACAAAAACAGCATTGTACTGGTATGAAAACCAATGGAACAGAAGATAGAGACAAACCCACATGTATACAGTTATCTGATACTAGGCAAAGGTGCCAAAAACATTTACTGGAGAAAACAGTCTTTTTTAAAAATGGTGCTGGCAATACAGAAATCCATATATAGAAGAATGAAATTTAACCCCTAACTCTCACCCTATGTAAAGGTCAACTCAAGAGGCTGGGATTATGGCTCAGTGGCAGCGCACTTGTGTGGCATGTGTGAGGCACTGGGTTCAATCCTCAGCACCACATAAATATGTTTTGTCTATTTCTTCATTCATTGTTTCGTATTGAGCACTTTAAGATGTTTTGTACCTTGAGACCTTTTGGTGACATTCTATGAACAGGAAATTTTCTCAATCTTTGTAGGTTTGAAAATGCCTTTAGATTTTACACTGGTTTTTAATAATTGGTTGGGTTTACAATTCTGTATTGCTAGCGTCTTGTATTCTGGCAGGTATTGTTGAAAAAAATGGTTGTCAATTTGTCATTTCTTTGAAGAATGTGTTTTCTAATAGCTTCTGGGTTTCACTGAAAGGAAAGTGTTTAATAATTTGTATTCCATTTAGAACTCATCATTTTTTAAATTGAAACTATACATCTTCAGTCCTGGAAAATTTTTCTTTTTAAATATTGCTTCTCTCAGTTTCTTTCCAGAACTGCTAGAAATTCTCAGTCTTTCCTCCATAACATCTATTACATGTTACACCTCATTATTCCCCCTATGCTGTGTTCTAGCCGATTCCTTCAAGTCATTCTTTCATTAAATTTTCTCATTTGAGAAAATTGTTTTCCAGTTTTTCTCTTCTTGTTTCATAATCTCTTATCTCTTTTGTGAATGTTAGTCTTTCCATTATCTCTGAGCATTTAAACATACTTATTTCAAAGTCCTAATATTTCTCATTTCCGACTTCTTAAGAGTTCTGCCATTCGTTGGTGCTTAACATTGAATTTAAAATTTTTTTATCTGTGAACTAATGTATTGTATCTGTGATTTATTTTCTTCAGATAGGGTTTTGTTTATTGCATGGTTATGGACACAAATGCTTCCCTTGGAGAATTTTGCTTCTTTTAGGGCCTTGCATAGTTTCCTGAAACTAAACCAGATGTTATGTTTTTGTTGAATATAACTTTTTCATTATGCAGATGGTATGAATTGACTTCTTCAGTCACATGCAGTCAAGTTTCTTGTCGGGTGACTTTGTTTAAACCCATGGTCTGAGATGGGAAATTTGTTTTCTGCTATTAACCTGGTTAGTGCATATGGATATTTTGGTCCCTTTATTGGAATAGGGCTTTCTCAATTCTAAGTGTGCCCCATTTCTCCTCCTTCATGTTCACTATGACTACAGTCTCAGTCCCTAACATTCAATCAGTGAACCTCCTGATTACTAAGGTATATATCTAGTCCTGGTACCTCCACAGGCCACATTTAAAGTTATGTGGGTTCTCTCTCCAATTCTGCCACCTCAAAATTTCCTTTTCTTCCTTTAGAACCTGTGTTTTTAAATAAGAATATTTTGTCAGTATGTTTATGTCTTAGGAGCAAAGATGAATATTCCCCACATCCATTCAGTCTGTCTCTAAAAAAGAAGAGTTAATTGATATTTTTAACTTACCATTCATACTCTCCTTCGAGGTAAATGGCATTATCTCCATTCTACAGGCAAGGAAGAAGTTATGCCCTAAGTCAAAGCTATCCAATGTTGGGTCTAGAATTTAAACTCAGGGATATTACTCTCCACTAAAGTATTTGACAAACAAGTTGGATACTCTTCCAAAGAGAAATAATGTGCAATCTGACTAAACTGCATATAAAAATACCTGAGAATCATTATTGTAATTTCTTTTAGACACTTCTCATTTTCAAACCATAATCCCTAAGTGCAATTAACTTCTGGGAAATAATGAAACCGTTTAGGGACCTTTGTTCAATTTTTTGGCAATTCCCATAACTGCCTCATGCTCAGTAGCATTAAACTTCAGATTGACAGTACTTCTTTGGCTGATGCCATCACAGGCTAAAACCTATCTTGATAAAATAGAGAAATAGCATTGCCAGCTAGCTTTCCACTTATACCTTCCAAAATGGTTGGCACCACATTCTGTACTCACTGATGTGTTATTGGTAAATCTGTTTAACAGACTACCCAACTGTCTCCTTCCATGGAAATATTTCTCATTGTCTTTTGAAATGTATCTGAAGCAGCTTCTTTTGACCACTAAAAACAGATTTTTTTATTTGGGGGATCTTTAATATTGTGGGTAGTTCATATTGGACGAAACATCTTGAACACAAATAAGTCAACTTTTTTCTCTTCCTTCCTTATGCCTTTAAGAAAGAATGTATATGCATCTAGTTCTTTGGCTGCTTGGTCTACTGTAGTGAGTAGCAGTTTTGGATCAAGCTCTCAATGGTATCAGCATTGGGGGAAAGTCTGCACTCATCCCAGTGCCTTTGGATTCCATCCTGTTTTCTGGAAGTTTATGTCTTTGGCTGTTATTTAAAGCACTTAAGTCTTCTGAGTCTACCAAGTTTTTTGCTTTGTTTTTTCAAATGATCTTCAATAACACTTTTATTTTAAAAAATTTAAAATGCCATATCCAAGTATACACATATTTTTCAATGTAGCAAACAGATCAAAACCACAGTAAAATTACTATTGCATCAGTTTTGAAAGCTCTAGACCTCTTAGAGCACCTAGGAAGTTGTTTCCTTTCATGTATTTCTGTTAAAAAAAAAAAGTAATTTTTGTTTCAAACCCATAGATCCTATTGAATGCAAAAGAAATTATACACAACCTCCAACTCACATTTTTTAAAAAATATTTTTAGTTGTAGATGAACACAAAACCTTTATTTTGATTGTTTAGGTTTTTTTTGTTTTGTTTTGTTTTGTTTTGTTTTTAATGTAGTGCTGGGGATTGAACCTAGTGCCACATGTGTCCTAGGCAAGTGCTCTACCACTGAGCCACAATCCTAGCCCTACAACTTGCATTTTAGAAGTTAGTTTGAAAGAGAAATGAAAGTATTTCTTGGTCTTTGACTTGATGCAGGTGGGAAATGAAATGATCTTGTTTGTATGAATTTGTACAAATATTCCCCATTGGAACAATGATATAGAGAAAAGGGGTTGGTTACCTGGTTAGCCTATCAAAGTTTATTAAACCATAATTGAACAGCACTGTTTCTTGTAAAAAAAAAAAACCTTTGTCAATTCTAGGTACCAGAGACTACCCATCCCAAACTGACTACATTTTTTTAAACAAATGTTGGTATGGGTGACCTGACAGAATTAGAACTTCTAAAAATTAGGAAATTAGGGGGCTTGGGGTCGGGCTCAGTGGTAGAGCGCTCGCCTAGCACATGCAAGGTCCTGGGTTTGATCCTTAGCACCACATACGAATAAATAAAATAAAGGTTTAAAAAGAAAGAAAGAAGAAATATATCTAAAAAAAAATTAGGAAATTATCCCTATGCCCAGGAGATTATATGTTTGAGAGGTAAGGAATGGAAGTGGAGAAAAGCTTCAGGTGAAAGGTACAACATGTCTGAAGGTTGAGAAACTCGTTTGGCAAACTGTGATAATGGCTGGAAAATTTAGAACCAGAAGTACTAAAGGAGTAAGAGAGAGGAAGATGATGTACTCAGTGCCCCAACAGATGGGAATTACACATTATGAACAGAAGAAAAGGGTTGGGATTGTGGCTCAGTGGCAGAGTGCTTGCATCGCACATGTGAGGCTCTGGGTTCAATTCTCAGTGCTGCATATTTTAAAAAAAAAAAAAAGTCTGAAGAGAAGGAAAGGGAAAAAAAGATGCAACAGTAAGAAAATCAATCATTGACACCCACAAATACGCTCAATATTAATCATACCTCCTACATTTACAGTAATGAACAAACAGATCCTCCATGCTGAAACACGCAAAGTGAACAGGAGTCATGCAAAAGTGGCTGAGGAGAGTGCTCCAAGTAGAAGATGTCATATGAGCCAGGACCCAGAGGTGGGAAAGAATGGCACAACCATTAAGTAAATATGTGAGTGATTTAATAATGAAGGACATATGGTTCTCTTTGACACTCTTAACTACCAGCATTTGCCTCTGATACATTCTAGAGGCATGACCAGTTTGGATGGCCAGTTGTAGAAACAACTTTGACCCTCAACTACTAATACTTTGACAAAATAGAAAAGAACCACTCTTTGCTTCAATTATTTATTTTCATTTACTGGTACTTCCTAAGAAGGGGCTGCTGCATGCCCTGATGGCTAACCTGTATTGAGAAAACAGTTTTCCAGCTCAGGAAGGGCAAAGGTTCCAAGTTTGCAGTCACCATAACAGTGTCATATCCTGTTTGGGCTGACAAGCGCTAGAGCTGGTCAGCGTAGGCCACACCAGCTTGTGTCCAAGAACATCTCTCCATACCTCCCTTAGGTAAAAGTGGAAAAGTTTTCAAATGAGGTATTTCAAACATTTCACCTAGAATTGTAACTGAGGTGTAATTAAATATTAATTACCATGTAAAAGAGAAACCATGGAGCCCATTATTTCTTGACTACTTTGTTAGGCTAACATTGTTTTACAAACTTTTTTAGAATTCAATAGGGCACTCAGACCTTTTGTCCAGATCATTAGTGATACTGAGTAATTGTTGGAGTAACCGGCCAGACAAGGAATCAAGAAATCAGTGTTAGAGCAAGTACTTGATAATTATCAAGAGCACCTCAAATATTTGCTTTTGGGGGGAGAAAGTCATGGCAGGCATGCTAGTTGCCTACCCAAAACCTATTCCCCTTTCCTTTCACAAAGTGCTGATTTTGTCTGGGGCAGTAGGGTGCCCAGGTAAAAGACCTCCCCTTAGTCCCTTGTAGTTAGGAGTGGTGATCTGAAACAATACTGGCCGGTTAAAAGTAAGGAGTTCCTAGATGGACCTTCTTGAAAAGCACTTCAAAAGAGACAAAACTTCAATAGAATGTGCCTTTTGCTCTTTCCCCTCATTCCTATCTTAAAGGGCTATGTGATACCTGGATGTGCAGTAGTCCTTTTGAAATGTAAAGGCAGGCAGAACAGCAAGACTGACAGAGCATCAGCCCTTGGCTGGTTAGCTCTGGACTTAAAAAAAAAAAAAAAAAAGCTGCTATTTAAATTGAAATTCTGTACTTGAATTTTAGTTACATGCATCCCAACACAATTCTAAATGGTCAAAGTAACCTTCCATGGTGACCAGGACAAGCAAGCTTTCTTTAGCCAAAGGCAAAACAGATAATATAACTATGGCTCTTGGGTTGGGTACTCTTGTTGCTCTTCAGTTCCCCCTGAATCTGGAGTGTGATGGGGTAAAATTATAAAATGGAGGGCATTCTTCAAATTGAATTGTTTATTAGAATACTAATAAATGCAGATAAAAAATCCACACACAGAAAATGAACACACTTAAATGCTATTACAGATTAGGCAAATTAGTCAGGAAAAAAGTTCTTCAGTAGATATAAAATGTAAACATTTGCCCTGGGATTTCCCACAGATGGCATAGTCCATGAGGACTTATTTGGAACAAAAATGTGACTATTGAATTTCCAGTAAAGCCTCTAACTTCTGCAAACTTGCCACATTGAAAAAGTTCCTAGCACACTCAAATTTTTCTATGCAAAAAAATAAATGGCTTCCAATCAACTGGATACAGAGTATTGAAGCAAAAAAACCAGACTTCCAACAGTCAGCTGCCACTCACTATGCTAACTGTATTTACATTAACCTTGAGAGAGATTATAAAAATATAAAGTACATAAAACCCTTACTTGAGCCTGGGTGGGAGATGAAATATTTATTGCTTATCAAATGCTCCAGGGAGAGACATCAACTTGGTAGCTTGAACTTAGGGAGAGAATATTAAGAAGAAGCTCTCTTCTGTTCAGAAAATGGGGACTCATAAACTTCCATGGGTGGGCAGGTACAGACCAGGTGCTGATCTCCATATATGTCATCAATCCGGGCAATGGTTGGCCAGAATTTGTTCTCTGGTTTCACAAAGGGCTGGAAAGGACAAAAGATGAAAATACTAGGGGATATTGTGAGCATATGTTCTTAGGGAAAAGGAAGGTGCAAAGATATTCCCACAGCCCAAAATACCATTAGCCCAACAAGTACTAAAAGCTATTCTGTCAAAAACAACAGACATCCAGTGCAGTGGTGCACACCTATAATCCCAGGAACTCAGGAGGCTAAGGCAGGAGGATCACAAATTCAAGGCCAGCCTCAACAACTTACCAAGGCCCTATGCAACTTAGGGAGGCCCCACCTCAAAATGCAACATAAAAAGGGCTGGTATGTTGCTCTCTAGGTTCAATCCCCAGTACCCCCCCAAAACTTCAACTTTTGCCTTAGTAGTGGCAATCCTATAATCCCACAACTTGAGGCTGAGGCAAGAGGTTAGCAAGCCAGCCTCAGAACATAGCAAAAACCTGTCTGGGACTGGGGCTGTAGCTCAGTGGTAGGATGCCCCTTGGATTCAATCCCCAGTAATGCATTAAAAAAAAAAATTTCCAACATTTGAGCCTTGTCCCTATGTCACTCCCAACAGACTACAGAGTACCTTCTTCATATAATCTGTAAGAAGGCAGAGTGCACTTGGGTCCATTTTTTTGTTGAATGGCAGTAGAAAACATGTTAATCACAGAGATCCCCTAATATTCAGCTTTCTTCTGTACCTCTGTTACTATGGGTTCCAAACCTGTGGTGAATGTCCTACTTCTGACCTCAGGCACTGAAAGCCAGGGCCTTTGCCCTGTGTTCATCACGACCCACCTATCACAAGGTGTGCCATATAGGGTTTCTCTAATGAGGCTGTAGGAAAAGGATCCCTCAGGAGATGTGGCTTAGGCAAGTAAACACCAACACAATTGCCACATTCAGCTTCAGAGGAGAACTTACAAGTGGGAATGCCGCCACCTCTCTGGAATATGGACGATCCCAGTGGGAGGATGTGACACAGGTCAAGGAGTGTGGAGACATCTGAGAGAGACAAGGATGACAGTCAGCAGTGCACTGCCTTCTGCTCTACGCAACAGTCCTCGAGCTTCTGCTGGAAGCCCAGAGAGAGGAGTTGTCTTTCAATTTGGGGGATAGGAAAATTTTTGATGATATATTTCAATTATTAGAAGGGTAGGTAATAATAAGCATATCTACCACCCAGCAAGGTGACATGAACATTTTTTCATACTTGCTTCACCTTTTAAACTAAGACATTACATAAAGCTGTAACTCCCCTCTGCAACTCATTGCTTGCTCTCCTCGTCAGTGATAATCACTGTCCTGAATGTAGTGCTTATCAGTCTCATGTTTTTAACATTAATAAACAGCAAATAGCACAATTTGGCTCATTTTTAAACTTATCAATCTTTGAGAACCATTCTCCATCTGTTTCTGTAACTCAGTATTATGTTCTTTGAGATATCTATTGCAATTTTTAAAAATAGTCTAAATCCTGGAAGAATCAATATCTGGGGAGAAAAAAGAAATGACAGTAAAAATATATTCCTCACATTTAGCAAGGGCCTGCCTTCTCTTAGGCAGTGGCCCCTACATGCCAACTTGCCTTAGTTCCTTGTTTTCCAGCTTAGAGCCACGGAGATACAACCATAGCCTTCATGGTATGTTCCATTCATGGTTCTCCAGCCCAATGTCTGGACCTAACCAAAACTTAAGACCCTAACCAGATATAAAATTAACTTGCTATAGAAGAGGTAGGGTAATGCCTAACAAACTTTTCTCCAATATGGCTCATATACACTGCAAAACATCCAGGGCAGATCAAATGTTCTCAGAGGCCACTGTTCCAATACAAGAATTTGTATTTATACAGTTAGAATTTATGCACTTCTGATTTATGCCATCATTTCACTACAATGCATGAGAGACTTAGAAGGATAAGAATGCTTCAAGTCCTTCAGTATCCACTGCCTCCTTTGGCAATCCGTTGGGTACATGTAGGTATGTAGCTCCCACCCCAACATTATATCCGAGGAATCAGTTTGCTCAAGAAATGGACTACACCTTCTCAGAAGAATTATCTTATTCTAGGCAAGACTATCTTCAGATGAGAGTTCAGTAGTTGCCAGCAGACTGTCCAGACACCTTTTCCTACTCTATGGGACATCTGAATAAAGTATCAGCGCTGACGCACCTTTAATGGATTGACCCTAGGGTCGATGCGGCCCTCTTCAATGTCAGCAATTTCCTGCCGAATGTTGATCATGGCATCACAAAATCTGTCCAGCTCTGCCTTGTCTTCTGACTCAGTGGGCTCAACCATGAGGGTTCCTGCCACAGGCCAGGACATGGTGGGGGCATGAAATCCTGAAAAGGGAGATAGAAGAACTTGACTCACTTACTTTGGCCTCCCCTTATAATTTACCCAAAGGAAATCATCAAATAAATGTGTGCACACATACATGCATCTATACATGTATACACATGCATACTGCACATATACATGGGTACACACAAATATACATGGAAATTCATCTTAGCACAGTTATTCAAAGAAAAACTTAGGATATAAGCTAATTTCCAGCAATAGGAATTGGCTAAATAAATTTTACAGGACACCCATACAATAACTGTGAAAGCATTCAAAAATATATAAATTAATATTTGTTAAATTGGGTAAAACTTCAAAATTAGGTGTAAAAAAAAAGTTACTTATTACCCCACTTTGGTAAAATGACAACAAAAAAGACAAATACTAATGTTAACAGAGGTTATCACCAGGTTTCATTTTGTGTTTTAGGCTCTTTGAGACTGGATATAGCTCAGTGGTAGAGCATGTGCTGAGCATTCACAAGGCCATGGATTATCCCCAGCATGCACACACAAACACGCGCACATCCCCTCCCCCCCCAAAAAAAAAACACCTTTCTGCAATGATCATACCTTACTTACAAATAACAGAAATAAAAATATAGCCTATACAAATTTAAGTTACATATTGTCCCCATTTTTGGAAGTGAGGAAACTGAGACTTGGTCAGTACAGGGAAAGCATGAATGCAGCATGAGGTGTTTCTGTTTCCAAAAGTTTTTACATGTAAGATGAATCAATAAGAAATATTAACATAAGATTTCCTGAACAAAAGCAAACAACATTTTTACATTTTTCTGTGGAAAAAAATAATAAAAAATTTTGAGGGTGGTGCTGGGGAATGGAACCCAGGGCCATGTGCATGCTACCTGTGCACTCCTCCACTGAGCTACATTCTCAGCCCCTCTGTGAGACTTTTAAAAGAAAGAGTAACTCCAAGGCTGATAACACCTGTCAACTAATCTTGCCCCAGACTTCAGTGGTTCCCCAATTCTGGCATGCGTTAAGGATGTGGAGTGTTATAGTAATGTCTGCATACCATAAAGATTTATGTCCCCAACATTTTATTATAAAAATTTTCAAACATACAGATAATTTGAAAGCACTGTAGGTGAGTACCCAAATACCTATCACTAGATTCTATAATGTTTGCTTTATCACATTCATCCAGCTTATTTTTGATGCATTGCAATCATCATATACTTAGCTCTCTAATATTTCAATATGCATATCATTAACTAGAATTCAATATTTAGTCACACATTTTTGAGAAAATCTTCAATAAAATGCACAATCTTAACTGTACCCTTTAATGAATTTTAACAAATGCATACACTTGTGTCACCCAGCCAGTAAAGGACTGTTTATTTTTTAATAATAATCTGATTTCATTGAAGTCTACCCTCAATTTACTGTGTGAGCAAATTCAGTCCAACATTTTTAGTGGTCTCCATATCTGAAACTGTCAGAGATGTTTTCAGAGGACATTTCTGGATCTAGACCTTGGTTCAGGAAGTCCAGGGTAGGAGCTGAATCTTAGATTCTGAAAATGAGTCTGATAATTAGTTTGGCCTAAGACAGTATATCCCAAACTTGTCTGAAAAGAGACAGTGGGCACTTGTAAAATATATAGATTAAATCCAGATTCAGTGTTTATGGCTAAGATCAGAACCTGTGTTGTTAATTTCATTTTCCAACTCAATTTTTTTTGATGGGGAAGGGCAATACCAGGGATTGAACTCAGGGGCACTTGACTACTGAGCCACATCCCCAGCCCTATTTTGTATTTTATTTAGAGACAGGGTCTCACTGAGTTGCTTAACACCTCACTTTGCTAAGGCCTGCTTTGTACTCTTGATCCTCCTGCCTCAGCCTCCTGGCCACTGGGATTACAGGCATATGCCACTGCACCTGGCTCCAACTCATTTTTTTTTCCCCCAACTCTCATTTATTAACACATGTGCTGAGTGCTGAGGAACTTGGGCTTTGGACAAGTATGGAAATTCTATCAAACATCAAAATAGTATCCAAATTGGGAGAGAAAATATGACTTGGACACAGTGAGTTGTGACATCAGTTGCTACCTCTCTCTTAGACTTTTCTCTGTTGATGTGGTGTAATTAGGTGTGGGATGTAAACAATGCATGCAAGAATTGAAAATCTTCATCTCAACTGGCTATTACTCAATCCCTGGCTGGGTGAGTGAATCAGAAGAACAGAGTTAGTTCTACTATCAGGTAATGGGAGATACAGTTGCTAATTTTATTGGTAACAGCTTTCTTTGGTTTTTCCATTTATTATCAGTGTAATTCTACATAATATCATTCGAGAGGAGTTAATCATACATGCAGGACTCCCATTATGATGTAATAGCAAAACTACTAAAATTTTCACATTCCTTCTTAAAACAAGACATTAAAATTCAGACAGCTCTCCACATCCCTCCAAAGGCAAAGTTCTCCCCACCTTAGCCTTTCTGTGGGTTGAAGGATCCTTGATATTATTCATAGTGTCATTAAGAAAATGTAATTATAATGAGGATGTGGCGAATAAGGGATCTATGCTTCTCAAAATACTTTGGAGAAAGCTGAGTTTTTGTGAAAAGCATATCACCTATTTCTTCATTTCCGGAAGCAGCTGCAACGGCTGTGCCTTGGCCACAGTGGTTGTGTAACTCCAGAGCTATGTGTCTCTTAACACTTCTACAGGTCACCTGCTCTGCTTCCTTCCCTGTTCCACCAGCTTACCTTTTCATGGACCCCGTATTTAATAGGAATGGGAGAGAAGTAGGAATTTATGAGAAACACAGAAAAGGCACAATAATCCTTTTCTTTGGCATTTGAAAATCTAACTATTATGACTCCCTTTCTTGGCTCTGATGCATCCAAGAGGCATGTTTTAATGTCTTTCAAAGGGCAGGAGTGTAGCAATAGAAGAAAATTTTTTCATTATTAAAGGTTGCCAATAACCCTAGACTCCCAATTTATCCCATGAATAAGGATGCTGTGGTGCCTGAACATTCCATTTGTTTTTTGAGGAACTGGTCTGTAGCCAGAAGGGACAGCTGCATGAATGTCAGAAGCTACTTACCCTAAGTCCACTTACCATAATCTTGAAGCCTCTTGGCCACATCCACAGCATCAATATTTGCTGACTTTTTGAAGGGTCTTGTGTCCAAAATAAACTCATGAGCCACAAAACCTGTTCAGGCCCCCCCCCAAAAAAAAAAATTGTTTCACTTCAAGATTAGCATCAGCTTGTTTTGCCCAAACAAATAATTTAGCTCTTTCTGCATATTAGTGAGGACCAAGAAGCTACGAGCACTTGGTAAGTTTATAGCTGGCAATGAAGAATTCATTGACTCTAATTACATGTGTGTCTGATTTTATTTCACTACCCACCCATGAGCCTGATCACAGCTGATGGGAAGTGGGAGGCATTACTGGAACATTCAGCAGGAGGTATAAGGAGATAAGATTATTTCTACTCTGAGGACCTAAAATCTACTTGCAATAATTAAATATAACATTGTAGTCCTGATCCTTTTAAACTTTTTAATATTTATTGTTTTAGTTTTCGGCGGACAAACATCTTTGTTTGTATGTGGTGCTGAGGATCGAACCCCGGCCGCACGCATGCCAGGCGAGCGCGCTACCGCTTGAGCCACATCCCCAGCCCCTCCTGATCCTTTTAAACAAAATATTTCTAGAGCCAAAGATCCACACAGACTTTTTTTTTTTTAGCAACTTTACCCTCATCATAGACTAACAGTTTCTTCTGGATGTGTGTAAATATATATTAAATATATGTCCATAGGACACATACAGGATTTTATATAATTCTTCAAAAGAGCTTTGGTGTTAGCATGCAGACTGAGAATTAGAGATAGGTCCTATCAAATAGTACACTGAAGTGGCAAGGAAGCAGTGAGGTACAGTCCGCATGGGCAGTTCACTTTGTTCTAATTTGAACACAGATGAGCTTCTGACCACCCCTCCATTGTCAATTAAAAAAAAAAAACAGTCTACGGGGCCAGGCCAGTGGCACATGCCTATAATCCCAGCAGCTGAGTCTGAGGCAAGAGGATCACAAGTTCAAAGCCAGCCTCAGCAAAAACTAGGGGCTAAGCAACTCAGTGAAATCCTGTCTCTAAATAAAATACAAAATAGGGCTGGGGATGTGGCTCAGTGGTTGAGTGCCCCTGAGTTCAATACCCAGTACAAAAAAAAAAAAAAAAGTGAGTTAATACTTGAAAACAGAAATTTCTGGGGTCTTCCCAAATTCTACAGTCCACCAACTGATGAGTTCTCTTAAGAGAAATTTCTAATCTCTAATATTGTGAGACAATAACGTATCCAACTTGCTTTCCTGACTCTCAGGAAATAAAGAAATAGTGAATCCACTTATGAGCAGAACAGACAAAACTTCCCAAGCCTGTCAAGAATAGCTCCAGTCACTAACAACCCCTGCAGATGGTCTGTGAACTGCTCTGAAGAAACATGAAAGAATTGGTTTTGTTTGGGTGGGGAAAGTATGAGAACCCAAGACACTGAATACACTAAAACTGTTTGTTTTTAAAATACAGTTTCTAACAACAGTGAATTGGTCAAGAGTGTGATTCAAAAACAGAAAGTTCTATTCAAGAGTAGGTAAACTTGAGGGGAGGAGGGGTGCCAAAAAGCAATAGCCAGGAGAATGTTCAAGGAGAACACCAGGAGAATACTTAAGAGCTTATCAACTATTAATTTCAGTGCCCTGCTATACTATCCTACCTTTGGAGTCCAGTGTCAGCCTTTGCCCTTTCTCTGAACCTCTGGCTGCCACTAGGTCATTAAACTATGGCAATGACAGAAAGAAGAAGGCTAATGGAAGCTCACTGCTGTGAAGGACATGCAGACAGCAGGAAGGCAGTGATGCCCATAAGGGGGAGAGGAATTGCTTGTTGGCAGGCGGAAAGGAGAGTCTTCCAAGCAAGGGTTCAGTAAAAGCTGAAAGCCCAACTTAGCATGGCTAATACCAAGACTTCATCTGCTGAGGGCCCACCACAGCCAAGTGGTTTGGGAAGAGCTCCATTTTTAAAATGAGGTTCAGATGTTATTGTCTAAATCCGTATTCTATTACATTCAAATGGAAACTTGTGGAACATCAGCATGTCTATCTCTACTTGAGCCCCGAAAAGGATGAAATTTAAACTTGGCAGCCATCAGAGACCAGATACCAAGATATTCATCTTTGCAACTTTTAGGAGAAAGATAAACTTCCTATGGCATTTTGTTGAGTCAGGACAATCTGAAGTAGAAACTGTATAAAATGATTAGTGCAAGTTTTCATTTTCACCAAGTAGCTATTTTTAGCTATGCCTAATTAACTATAGCTTAAGACAAAGGAACATGAAAGAGATAAGAAAAGTGGATGATGGAAAAGCAAAAGAAAAGTGACTTAGTTCTGTTGGTACCACCTCCCCTCCTGCCAATTGTCTTGGGAGGCTGAAAACAAAGGAATATGCTGTGGGAAAATAGGGCTTCCATAAAGTCTTTCTTTGTTTCTTTTTTTTTTTTTTTTTTATGTTTTAGTTGTAGTTGGACACAATGCCTTTATTTTATTTATTTATTTTTATGTGGTGCTGAGGATTGAACCCAGGGCCTCGAACATGCTAGGCGAGCGAGCACTGTACCGCTGAGCCACAACCCCAGCCCCCAAAAGCTTTTCTTAAGGGCAGCAACTGAACTTTGCTTGTCCTATGACCTCAGAGAAACTGCCTAGTAGTCAGTCATGGTAACACACATTTGTAATCTTAGGGTCTTAGGAAGCTCAGGCAACAGAATCACAAGTTTGAGGCCAGTATCAGCAACTCAGAAAGGCCCGAGCAGTTTAGACCATCTTGAAATTTTAAAAATAAAAGGGGGAGGGGGCTTTGGGCATGTAGCTCAGTTGTAAAGCACCCCAGGGTTCAATTCCCAGTAACCCCCTCCCCTAAAATAAGAGGTCACCTAGGAATATTGGAGCTGATTAGGCAATTATTTTGTAAAGCTTGGGTGGGCAATCAAAGCTCCTTCAAGCTCTTCAGTGGTAATTCAGGAATCATCATGAATAGAATCTAAATTTGGCTGTTTCCCTGAAAATGCAATCAGGTACACTAGACCCCTGGTCTCAGCAGGGTCACTTTGGACTGGGGATATAAGGGCCTAGGCCCTAAGGCCCCAGCCGATTTACAAAGCAGAGGCCACCTGGACAGGAATTTGCAAGTAGAGTTAGGTTTGTCTAGGGTAAAAAGCAGATAGGCATATAAGAAACTAAAATAATAAATCACTGGTATACTAATAAAGTTATCTCCTGCTGATGGGAACTCCATTCAGCTCACACAGGGAGCTGAGGATTTCCCATAAGATCAAAAACCTGCAAACTTTCTAAAATGCTTCCTTTAAAAATGTATCATCTTCCCTGAGGTGATTCCTTTCTTTTCTCATCCTAGCGGAATACATACTACTGCTCCTCCAGCCCCACCCTCACCCATGCTTGCCTGTTAACTTCCTTGTTTCAAAAAATCACAAGCAGTTTAGCTGGTATTCAAATCTCGAAAAGAAATGGCTCGTATAAAGGCAAGCCTGGAGTTGATTAAAATGATTGCCTCATAGTCAGACACAATTCCAAAGTCTTCGTTTGAGCTGGTAAACATGATTAAGATGAATGGCAGGCTTCTAATACTGCCATTAGACGTTTTAGAATACAACATGTTCATTGGGAATGTTCCTATTTGGCGCCCAGAGGAGGGACAGTGGTGATTGTTTTTAGGACTTAAAATACAAAGCCTCAAACTGTGTATTGAATGTGTTTACCAGACCAAATATGAGACAATTTTTGGTTTCACAAACTTTGGGATTGGATAATAAAGTCTGTACCAAATATTTCTGCTTGGAATGAGAAATATTATTTGTTATTTAATTCTGGAGTAAAATGTCAAAACAAATGGAAATTTCATCTATCTTTTTATACCACAAATTCCCCAGGACAGTGAGTGGGTTGGTGGGGGTGGTGAGGGGGTGTGGTAAGTCCCTGTGGTAAAGCTGTCATTTAAATCCTAAGCACATGGCTGTAATGGTCCCTCTCCCGCAGGGTGCCAACCACCCCACTCAGTTTAAATCGCATTCATTCTTTTTTGTTTTTAATTTTGATTTGTTATATGTGACAACAGAATGCATTACAATTCATATTACACATATAGAGCACAATTTTTCCTATCTCTGGTTGCACACAAAGTAGAGTCATGTCTTCTTACATGTACTTAGGGTAATGTTGACCATCGCATTCCACCATCTTTCCTACCCCTATGCCCCCCTCCCTTCCCCTCCATCCTCTCCCCTCTCTCCCCTTTTCCCCTTTGCCATATCTAGAGTTCATTTAATCCTCCCACCCACCCCACAGCATATTATGGATCAGCATCCTTAAATCAGAGAAATCATTCGGCATTTGGTTTTTTGGGATTGGCTAATATCACTTAGCATTATATTCTCCAGCTTCATCATTTACCTGCAAATGCCATATTTTGTTCTCTTTTTTTGCTGAGTAATATTCCATTGTGTATATATATGACATGTTCTTTATCCATTAATCTACTGAAGGGCATCTAGGTTGGTTCCACAGTTTAGCTATTGTGAATTGTGTTGCTATAAACATTGATGTGGCTGTGTCCCTGTAGTATGCTGTTTGTTTGTTTGTTTTATATTTATTTCATTGTAGATGAACACACAGTATTTTTATTTATTTTTATGTGGTGCTGGGGAATGAACCAGTGCCTCACACATGCAAGGCAAGCACTTTATCACTGAGCTACAGCCTCAGCTTCTGTAGTATGCTGTTTTTAAGTCCTTTGGGTATAAACCAAGGAGTGGGTTAGCTGGGTCAAATGGTGGTTCCATTCCCAGTTTTCCAAGGATTTTCCATACAGCTTCCATATTGGCTGCACCAATTTGCAGTCCCATAAGCAATGTATGAGTATTCCTTTTTTTCCACATCCTCACCAACACTTATTGTTGTTTGTATTGTTAATAGCTGCCATTATGACTGGAGTGAGATGAAATCTTAGTTTTGATTTACATTTCTCTAATTTCTACAGATGTTGAACATTTTTTCATATATTTGTTGATTGATTGTATATCATCTTCTGAGAAGTGTCTGTTCAGTTCCTTGGCCCATTTATTGACTGGGTTATTTGGTTTTTTTGGTGTTAAGATTTTTGAGTTCTTCATAAATCCTAGAGATTAGTGCACTATCTGATGTGCATGTGGTAAAAATTCTATAGTCCTCCACTCCACCAGCAGAACTATCAAAGGGACTCAAATAATGGTACATCATACAATCAAATTAACATTTCAATAATCAGTATTTCATGCCATGGAAAATGCTCGTAAAAGAAAATTTTTAAAAATAGTATAAAAACTGTATTTTTTAATTGAATCAACATAGCTAATGTCAAAGAATATTTAATGCCATGGGGAAATGCTCCTGATATAAGAGGAAGTTTAAAAATAGGATTAAAATCTGTGTTTTAAACACAACCAGGACTGGGGCTGGGGCTCAGTAGTAGCGCACCTGCCTGGCAAGTGTGAGGCACTAGGTTTAATTCTCAGCACCACATATAAATAAATAATAAATAAAGGTCTATCAACAACTTAAAAAAATACTTTAAATACATATTAAAAAAATAAATATGACCAATTGTGTAAAATAAAGATGAAAAGGAAAATAGCAGAATATTAATAGCTGGCTATGCCTGACTGACAGAGGCATGGACCATTTAATTTTCCTTCATGCTTTATTTTCCAAAATGTCCATGTTGAACAATACACATTATTTATATAATCAGACTGAATATTTATGCTAATCCTTAAAGCTCAACAAGCAAGATACATATCACACAGGAGCTACATTTCAGTTAATTAGTAGCTCTAGCAGCTTCTTTAGCACCTACCTCAGAAGCATCTTCTCATGTAGTTTAGAAACTTACTGCCTACCACTTTTTTTTTTCCCCCCTCCTGGGACCAGGGAGAGGGGGGCATTCCTAACCAGAACTTCTATATATATTTAGTTTTTTCCTATTTTCAAACTCCCAAACCACCCCTTTGGATACATATTTATAAGGTGAGACCTGCCTTTAAATTAAAGATCACAGGTGCAGATGTACACTCTGCCTGGCTGGAGAAACCAAGAGCCCAGGAGGGGCCTGGTTGCTATTGCCCAGATCTGGCCTGCTGGTGCCTAGCTTCTCTCTGCTGGTCTCTGTGTCTGCTCAGCTCTCATTCCAGGGCCACAGCCAGCGTTCCAAAGGTCCACTTGGTTCTTGGTTTCAGCCTTTCCCACTCAAGATGACTCTATTCTCCCATCTATTATTCTATTGTAGTTTCACTGTCCCTTCATAGACTTTCCTCTGGCAGCTTAAAATCATATTGCTTTCTGTTTAAAAATAATACATGACTACATAACTTTTATGTTGAAACACCCCAATCCCCTTTCACTACCAAACTTCTAAAGCACGAAAGCTTCTCCTTTCTCCTTCCCAATCCCACATCAAGATCTCAGTCCATTTCCATCTGGTGTGTGCCTCACCATTTGCCCAAACTACTTTCACAGGGTAACAAAGTCTTCTTAATTATTGAAGTCAAAGGTTCTTTTAAAAACTCATAAAATCAGATTTGTCACTCATACCTCAATAAAGCTGTAGAAAAATATGAATTCATGAAATAAAATCAGCTCCTCACTCTCTATAGTCTCCCTTTCCTTGTCACGCAACGTCACACACATTTATCTGTTGACTGCATGTGACAGGCCAGGTATGGGTGCTGGAGAAATGAAACAGACAGACTGCATCCTGTTGGAGGTGTTTTGCTGTCATTTCTTCATACTCCATCCTTGGGTTCCTCTCCAAGACTGTTCTTCAACTCTGTGGTCATGGCCAATGTCTAAATGTCTACCTGGCTCTTGGTTCCATCACCTTCCATCACTTCTAGGGTGACTTTGTTCCCCCACTTACCTAGACCTTTTGTTGTAAGCCTATAAGGTTTACCTAAGATTTCTCTTCATACTCAACTAATCAGTAAATACAGCCAACCAATTCTACTTCTAAAGAGCAGCTTTCTTCCTTGCCACAGTCTTAATGATCTATGGTAATAATCTCCTAATGAATCCTGTAGCACTCCCCCTTCCCCCCACCAAGACTCCACCCACCCAGGCAACTCTTGCTTCTCTGGCTTGCTCCTGTAGCAGGGATCTTACCTGCTACTTTTCCTTCCAGATTCATTTCAACAAGCTCCTTCCAGAAGGGTCTCTCTACTATTCCACCCTGCCTTACCCAATCTGAGCGGCTCCACTTTTTGGAAGCAGACATATAGCATTTTGTGATAACCAGCTCATAGTATTATGTATACGCATCTCTCAGTGGTGTGTGTTCCTTGTTGAAATGGGCTGTGTAGACTAAGTGCCTTGGATAGCCTTCTTACAGTAATACTATTAACTATCCAAAGTTATTTTCAAGAACTTTATACTTGCTGGGCACAGTGGTGCATGCCTGTAATCCCAGTGGCTCAGGAGGCTGAGACTGGAGGATCATGAGTTCAAAGCCAGCCTCAGCAACTTAGAGAGGCTCTAAGCAACTCAGGGAGACCCTGTCTCTAAATAAAATATAAAAAGGGGCGTAGGGTAGGGGTGTGGCTCAGTGGTTAAGAACCCCTGGATTCATCCCCAAAAACAAACAAAAAAATAAACAAAACACCCAACTCTATACTTTTCTCTAGTATGTGAAATAGAAATCTCCCGCTCACGTCACAAGTCAACTTAGTTAGGCCAAGGAAAAAACCAAGGTGATGATAATCTAAAGTTGATACTTACCTCTTGCACCCCTAAAAAGGACTCTATAGTGTTTTTCTAATCGCTTCGCCATGTAGTTGGCATTTAATATAGCAATTTCTGTGGCCTGTTTAAGGCCTTTGCCTCCCATCATCTGCAACAAAAAGAAAAAAAGCCATCAACAGGTGAACCCAATGATCAAGATACTAATCAGACAGCCCCAGATAAACCTCACCCAAAAAAGATGTCAGCCTACCATAACTCTCTGGATTAAAGATGAATGGAAAATCCTAAGAAAGATATCTGTCTTTTCAGAGCCTGAAATAATTTTTTAATCACTACCTTTACTTCCCCAACCCTCCAACACCATGCTGGGGATTGAACTCAGGGGCACTTTACTACTGAGTTATATTGCCAGTCCTTTTAATTTGTATTTTGAGACATGGTCTTGCTAAATTGCTATAGGTCTCACCAAGTTGCTAAGGCTGGCCTTGAACTTGCAATCCTCCTGCTTCAGCCTCCTGAGTCACTGAGATTATAGACATATGACATTGTACCCAGCTACATTTTTTATTATAGTAACACAGTCTACAACAGAGCAAAGTTCATGCTGACTACTATGTTATTTAAAGTGAAAAAATAACTGTTCTTAGATACAGGTATTTTGAGGTAGTTTTTTTGTTTGTTTACTGTGAATTTAAGATATTTCGATAATTGCTAGGAGTTCCATGAGATCTTGGTCAAAATCTTCATTGAATCAATTTTGTACAATCTGTTTTCCTATTGTCTACAGAGAAGCCCATTGATTTTTAACAAGTACCAGGTTCAATCTTACTCTATTCTGATGGTTATTAAGTCCCTGTGATCATAGGAGGAAATGCCATGACTAGCAAAGAGCTTAAAATCAAGACTCTCAATTTTCACCATCTCCTTTCTTCCCCAAGAATCTCCTCTACTATGGAGCCTCAATATATATTATATATGTAACTAATATAAAGTAAACGAGAAATCACCAAAGAAAGCAAGAGTGGTACCAAACTCCACAGTAAGGAGAGGACACATGTCCTCAGGCATGTGTCCTGAGTAAAGAATGCCTAGAGTAAAAGTTAGAATTTGACTGAAAACTTAAAAATGGGCAGAATTTGGAGAGGCAAAGAGAAAAGGGGAGGCACCCCAAGTGAGAAAAAAAGACAAAAAACCAAGTGTGGAAGGCGGCACATGCTTGTCATCTGGGAGTCACTGTAGGACAAGGTGGATTGTGACTACACCTTCTAAGCCTCAAAGCTTCCCTAGGAAGAGTATGGCCCTGTTCAGCCAGCCTCTGCCTTTGCACATACATCTCAAAGTCACCAAGCATCTTTCTCAAAATGCTGACAGTTCCAGATCAAGCCCACATATTCTAAATTTTGTTCTCCCTGAGATGGGGCCAAGGCATATGGCATATGCTAGTGAGAACCAGCAGTAAAGACAGTAGGAAGCAAGAGAGGCTTGTGGGCCTTCAGTCTAGCGGTCCTGTGGGACTGTCCAAGAAGGATCACAGCAGGGAGAGAAGAGGCTCCTGCTATAGTACAGGAGATAAATAACAACAACCTGAAATAAGAGAAAGCCCCAGGTCAGAGGACTAGCTTAAACACTACTTTATTTATTTAGTGTTTAAACTGAGACTTTGTCTGGTGTTCCAGGCATATGGCCAAACCAGCCTCAGGACATTTATTTTCTATATGTGGGAAATCATCTCCAACCCAACTATGTCCATACAAATAACCCAGATTTAAAGAATCCAGGGATCAAAGGGAAATGGGAACTTGATTCAGTTTGCAAAGAAACAGACCTTTATTCCGACTGTTTTTGTTACGACTCTTTGCAAAACAACTTTGAGTATCATTTTTAAAAGCACATTCTAGTCTCTTGATTCTGCAGAATTGTTCTAGCTTCCAAGAAACTTTTCATTAAGAATCATAAATGCCACACTGTTCATGAATAACAGCCACCCCACAGAGTCATCCCGCGTGATCTGCTTAGCTGAGTTTGGGGTATTGTTCCACCAGTAGCCACCCTTCCTTTAATGAGGGCCACTGCTTTGAGGAATCTGCTCTAATTAGCAGGTTACACAACATTCCTATCCACAGGCTTGACAGTCAGGAGGTGGGCAGGCCATTTTGAACACAAGCTGTATAAAATAAACTCTGGTCCCAGTATTTTTTTGGAGAAAGACAAAGGAAGGAAGCCTGGTCTCTGAAAAAGTCTAATTACCCCTAAAAACGCAGCTCCACAAGTCCTAAAGGGCAGAGAGCTTTTGGAAACCACTACAAAGGCAAATCTCCACTACTTTTCAAGTTATCCTCCAGGTCACCAAGAAATATAAAGTAAAGTGAGATTTGTCCCTAAAATTTATCCCAGGATCTCAACAAAGTGTAATAATTAGTATGTGCACTTGCAAGAGGCTGTCTAAATCTTACAGGAAACCAAATGATGCGGCCAGAACATCCACATGACTCATGGAACTTAACTGTGTCTGGAAAAATATATCTGGTTCGTCAGTTTCTCTGATGTTAAACCCACTATGAGAACCCAAAGGAAATAGCATAATGAAGAAGAGATGAATTTTAGCAGATCTCTTCAAGGAGGTTTCTCCCACCTAGGCATCAGCAGTGTCACTGAACCACATCTCGCATCATGAATTTCTTCATTTTTAACCCAAGAAGGAAGTGTGCAGTCTCCAGTTCTCCACCCACACATATCCTCAAGTCTCACCTTAATATAAGCCCAGGAAATGGGCAAGATGGAACTAGATCCCCACGGGGCTGCACTGACGGTCCCCACAGGCCAGGTGTCCTCATTCGGCTTTACTGCAATGATGGGATGATTGGGCAGAAAGGGGACAAGATGCTTCTTCCTGTATTTTTTGTAAGCAGACATTCAGAAGATGTTAAAAGATCCAGTTGAACTACACAGGCAAGTATTGGGCCCTTTCAAGAAGCCTTATTGTTAGTGGAGGAACTTAACTATGGAAGGGACCTGATATCTGCCAAGAGGCTGGCAACAAGGCAGGAAGGAACCAGGAAGAGTTCCTTCCTTCCTCCTCTACCAGCCATGAGAGTCCCAGAAGCTCACCCAGTGGTGGAGGATTCAGCAGGGGTAGCATGCAGAGCCATGGGCTCCAGGTGTGGAACGTCCCAGTTCTGGCCCCACCACACACACACACACACACACACACACACCTATGGGGCATAGAAGAGTGCTAAGGAGGAGATGCCCCAGGACCTGTACCTTGGAAGCCAGTACATAACCACCCCCACCCACATACACACACACACATACGGAGCTGATGCACGGGGGATCATCTGCTTACTATAATAACACTAATCAAAGAGAAAAGCAAGAGAGCCAGGATCCCATTAATCCTGAAAACTGGCCCCTCTGGCCCACATTTTTGGAATATGGAAGAAGATCCAGAAGTGGCTACTGTCACCACAGTATAAAAGCTGACGGGGATTCTGTCTGTCTGTCTTATTATGACTTCATCCAATTGTTTCCAGCACTTCCAGGTGCCAACACTTAGTTCTAACCCCTAATATTCCAGTGAAGTTTCCTGTCCCTTCCTCTGTTAATAAACCTACTGTCTATGCACAATTGGGAGCTCAGCTAGGCCAAACATTGTGGGTATGAAAATCTAATTACGCTCTTCTTTGGACATACCCCAAAAGCACTCCTTTCACTGGTCCTCGCCCAGCCCCCACATACTAAGGCATCCTCGACACTTGAAGACCTCGATGGGAAAAACAGTTTGGGGCCATTCTGTCTCCAGGGCCAACCTGAAACCAGTGGCCCAGAACTCACACTCCAATGGGCCCCATGCCAGGGCCACCTCCTCCATGGGGAATACAGAAGGTCTTGTGAAGATTTAGGTGTGAGACATCAGACCCAAAGTCTCCAGGACGACAGATTCCCACCTACCACAAAGAGAAAGAGCCAGAAGTAAGTATCAAGAGCTTGGCAGGGCCCTCTGCAGCAAAGGCCAGGACCTTTTGGTGCTGCCTCTCCCACTGAAAGGCAGGCAGAGCAAGCCACATCCATGGTGTTCACAGAAATGTCCTTCATGCTGGCTCACTTCTGCTGTTGAAACTGCCATCCTACAGAGTAGCTGTAGTTTCTATGGAAACAGCAACTGACCCTTTAGCCCAATTGAGATTTTAAAATATAGATTTGAATACACAGTATATTTCTAATTATCTGCTCCAAAAGAAGTAGTAAGAAGTGTCATTAATCCAAAAAAAGACATGATCTCTTTGTTATTAAAATAGGCGACTTCCCCGCTCCCCAGCAGTTCTTCCTCTTCTGCAGGTTCAGATACGGGTACTATGCACATTATCAAATGCCCCTTCAGCCTCATTGATGTAAGGGCCTAGAGGGCCACCAAAGAGGAAGCTGAACTGAGGGAGCAGGAATGAAGCTGCCGTTCTCCTGAGATGATCCAGATACAGACCTTGACATCCAACTGGCATTTCTGCCCCTTTGGCATTACAGCTCAGTTAGATTATGGGCAAAGATAATTTGCTTCATGCTATTAAAACAGAAGATTATTCCTGGACTGTACTTATGAAAGGTATCAGAGAAAGTAAAGCATGAGGAGGGAAGGAGGAAGAAACATCAAGAAGTTGAAAAGATTGTGACAATCTTCTCTTTAGTGGCTCCCTACAGCATTTCCCAGGAGGTTCACATTACATAGACCCTCAGTCCTCCAGGTAGTCAGGATTGACCCCTGGGGCTGCTGTTTCATAGCTGACAAGTCGCAACCTGCTAAAGTGGCTTGTCCAAGGCCAGGGGAGATCACCATCTACCAGTTGCTACCATGTAGATCTAAATTTCTTCAGCCAAGGAATTGGGAGGCCTTGGCTGGAAGCACTCCCAGAGGGAAGGTACTTCCTGATAATCAGGAAATTCAGCTCATCCCTGCTTCCTTTCAGTCTTCCACCTCCTCCCCAGTGACCCTTAGCATTTAGAATCCCAGTGAAATGAGGGTACTCCGTTGGAAGCTGGCAACAAAGAAAGTCAGCCTTAGTTCTGAATTTAGAGTCATTTTATGTTTGTTGTTGCTGTCCTAGGGATTGAACCCAGGGTACTTTACCACTGTGCTCCATTTTTAGCCCTTTTAATTTCTTGAGACAGGAGCTTGCTAAACTGTTGGGGCTGGCTCCAAACTTGTGATCCTACTGCATCAGCTGCCTGAGTCACTGGGATTATAGGTATAAACCACGGCATCTAGCTTGGTGTCATGTTTTAAGAGGTGTCTCCAGAAGACAGAAGGGAGATTTTTTTTTTTAATTTGTTCATCCTGAGCCCTCTCAGGATTCCCACCTGAGCATTCATATTGGCCCCGTCGAGATAGACCTGCCCTCCATGTTGGTGGATCAGAGCACACACATCACTGATGTTCTCTTCAAACACCCCGTTAGTGGATGGGTACGTGATCATGATGGCAGCCAGGTTCTCCTTGTGTTTATCCACCTGTGGGAGAGAGGGCGTCAGAGGGAGACAAAGGGAGAAAAGGTTTCTTTCTTGGTTAAACCCTTGCATCTTAAAGGATTGATTAATGAAAGATGAAGTCTTAGTCTTTGCATTCTTGGCACTGTATCAAAGTACAATAACAGCAATAAAAGATAAACAGCCACTATCCCCCTCATGAATCTTCCAAAGAAATATCAAGATTCGTTCAGGCTAGGACTCTATGTATGCTCGAGACCTAAAAGACTTTAGGCTGGGTACAGTGGCACCTGCTTATTATCCCAGGGACTTGAGAGGCTGAGATAGCAGGTTCACAAGTTTGAGGCCAGCCTCAGCAACTTAACAAGACTCTGTCTCAAAGTAAAATAAAAAAGGTAAGGGTATAGCTCAGTAGTAGAGTACTTGCCTAGCATGCCCAAGGCCTTTTCAATCCCCAACACTGGTGGCGGGGGGAGACTTTTCAGAAGATTTTTGGATATTTTGCGTCTAACTCTCTAAGGTGGTTTTCCTTTGGTCCATCTCAATAATTATTTTGGGCTTCTTTGGTTCTCGATATGTCTATTCTCACAGTTAATCTCTCTGCTCATCTTGTCACACCCATCCCTACTCCCTTTCCCTCACACTCTCTTGAAATTAGAAAATCCATAAGAAGCATAACTGATTTGATAAGAAAGATTTCCTTTCTGCAGAAGGCAAATGTATATAAAAGACTAGTTACTGGTTTTGACATGTTTTTTGCTTTTTAGCTGTTTTTCTCTAAATAGCAAGTCAGAGCAGAAGCATGTGAAAATGGGAGGAAAATAAAGTCATATCCTATATTGGAGAGACTTGATAATTACCACTACTGGCCCAGAATATTTGTTGGAAAAAATTCCATCTGGCGATGGAAGGGTAGGGGTGGATGGAAGAGATGAGTAGTACTGTGTATT
Source organism: Marmota monax (assembly GCF_021218885.2). Lineage (NCBI taxonomy): Eukaryota > Metazoa > Chordata > Mammalia > Rodentia > Sciuridae > Marmota > Marmota monax. The sequence continues at coordinate 1,429,656 of NW_026692505.1, forward strand.
TTCAGCTTCCCTCTGAAAGAGGGGTTACATAGGTTCCCAGTCTCGATGCCTAATAACCCTGACAAAATCACATTGCTATTCCACCGATTTCCTTCCCTTTTAAGAAGCAGCCTCCAGTCCACCGGTGGAAAGCAGATATGGTTGCTAAGCAACCTCTTCCTGGAGGTTGGGAGGTTGGGAGTGGGGGTTGGTGTTGGAGGAAACAGGGTGGAATGCTGCCTGGAATTCAGCACAATGTGGCTGGAACATTCACAAACATTTGCAAAATCTACATTTGTGTTTTAATTCCCAACATGAAGACTGTGTGGAACTCTGACTGCCAGGTGTGATTATTAATGGGGGAAGATGACGAAGTAAAGGGAAAGTCGGTCATAAGAGGTGCGCAGATCCTGCAAGGGGCGCTCTTCCTACCATGAATAATTCATTCAGTGTCTTACTCAGGCATGATTAAAAGATGGGGATTTTAGTTTAAAGAACCTTCTCCCAGTTGGTGAAGGGAGGGGTACATAGAGATGCTAAGCTTTTTTAGGGACCCAAAACATGATTGTTGTTTTTTCTTTTTTTCTTATACAGACTATTATTAGGTTTCTGACTTTACACCATTTTCCTCAGACCCATTCAGAGGAGGAATTGTAGTCTTTTCATTAGAATGCAGGAGATGATAATGTTTCCATAGCCCATCAGGTCTCTGCTCCCCACCTCCTCTTCCCAACCCAAACCTGTCCCATCTGTGTGGGAGCAGATGAGTACCATGGCCTTGAGGTGAGCAGCGTCGATATTGCCATATTTATCCACTTCTACAGGCTGAATCTTCATGCCTGCCATGTGGGCACTTGCTGGATTGGTACCATGTGCTGATTTCGGAATGAGGCAAACCTTGGGAATGGAAAGGAAACAGGAAAGAGGGAAAAAAATAATAATAACAGGCTATTAATAATGACAGAAAAGTCCCACAACATGCACAAATTAAATAGGCAACATATGCTTTTATTTAAGCTGACCTTGAGTGCCTTAAAATCTGCTACAATTTAATTTTTAACTGTTATTACAAAACAATGTGTAAACAGAGTTTCCATTTGAATCCTGAAATATTGTTCCCTAAAGAGGTTTGGAAGGGGCTGGGGATGTGGCTCAAACGGTAGCACGCTCGCCTGGCATGCGTGTGGCCTGGGTTCGATCCTCAGCACCACATACAAACAAAGATGTTGTGTCCACCGAAAACTAAAAAATAAAATATTAAAAAATTAAAAAAAAAAAGAGGTTTGGAATATCTTCCTTCATTCCAGCCACTAAAAATAAGCCTGTACTTACTCTAACCTTGTCTCAGTCAAAATATATAGAAAGTACCTTATAAGAACATGAAATTGGAAGTTAAACTCTAGGACTCAAATGCATATAGCTGCTTCAGTGTTCCTCTGGGCTTATTCATGACAGATGCTAATGACAAAAACACAACCCAGGGCCTCCTGGTACCAACACACCAGTTGTGTCAACATTTCTTGGATGCTTACTCTACAACAAATTGTTAGCTACCATGAGAATCCTAAAGTAAGCATGAAAAGCAATCAACACTTGCCCATTGACAACAGTGGCGTATGTAGCATGTCTAGAGTCCAGAAGTATAATAGGAAACGGAAAAATGGGATGAAGCTTCAAGTTGAAGAAATCAAGGGAAACTTCCTCAAGAAGGAACTGGTCCTGCCAATGCCTTGACTGTAAGCTCAGGGCAACCAATTTTAGACTTATGGCCTCTGTAATTATGAAAATAAATGTGTGCTCTCTTAAGCCATAAAATTTATAGTAATTTGTTAGAGCAGAAATCATAACTCTCAAGAGCTACTAAGTTACATGTTAAATATGTGCTGGACTTTTGATTGGTTGGTTGGTTGGTTGTTCTGCAGCACTAGAGATTGAACTCAGTGCCTCACACCTGCTAAGCAGGGGCTCTACCACTAAGTGACACTCCATCTCAGTCTTGGATTTTTATGGATGGTAGGTGCAATGTTAGAATTCCCAGATTCAAATCATCTTTGTTTCCTCCAAACCATCATGCAAATATAGGCAAGCACATAGACTCCTGTAGATATAATGATGTACCACAACAGCAAAGTAAATCACAAAGTTTTCCTCAGCAGAAAGCAACAATGAGAGGTCATGATTACCCTAAAAATAATCCTCCTCCTTTTTTTAAATCCCAGAATCAAGATGGCAACCCCTTTGAAGAGAAATGGGCATTATAAAATTGGGCTTATGTAGAGAAAACTTAGCTTCCAGCTATTTCCTTAAAAACAGCAAAGTAGTCTATTTCAGAAGAAAAACACAGAACTTTAACCAAAGGCAAAATGGAATTACTTTGTCACTTTTCTGCTGACAGAGAGGCTAGAGTCCCTTTTGAGTGGCTATTGGTCATACACAGGCTATGCTTATGACCACAGATATATTGGCCACAAATCCTTTTTCTTATTTATATGCTTCCCTTTTGTAGTTGACTTTTTTCCTTTCATTTTTTTGGACCAAAACTAGAGTCACTGTCCTCTCTCACAAGGTATTTTTATTCTACAAGGAATTACTGAATGAAAGGATCCCTTCAGGGAAGAATACTGATAAAGGAAGGAAAAGAATATTACCAATGAATATAAAATATTCAATAAAAGGCCACAATTAAGGATTGTCACCAGGGAAGATCTGATGAAACAAAAGCATTCCAACTAAACATGTCAACCACCCTAAGGGCTGAATCATCTTCAAGTCCTGATCCTTGGAACCTGTGGGCATCACCTACTCTGACAAAAGGGACTCTGCAGGTTTGAGCAATTTAGGCAGGATCTTGAGATGGGAAGGTTATTCTGGGTTTTTGACTGGGTCCTACATGTATTCCCAAGTGTCCACATCAGAGGGAGACTGGACTACAGAGGAAGGAAATGTGACAACTGAAGCAAGAAGCTGGAGTGATGGCAGGAAAGAGACCTGAGCCCAGGAGTGTAGGTGGCCTCCAGAAACCAGGAGAAGCAAGGACATGATCCACCCCCCATTCCATCTGAAGGAAGCAGTCCTGCCAGTCTTGCCAACACCGACAGTAAACCCAGTGAATCCAATTTCAGATTTAGTCTGGCCTTTGTAACTAAGAAAGCAAATGTGTGCTGTCTTAAGCCACTATAATTTGTTATAGCAGCCATAGGAAACCAATATCTATCCTGGTATAAAGAATAGTGAAAAAAGAATTTTTTCAGTGGTTTTATCAATAGATTATTTATATATTGCTGTTAAACATTTATTGTTTTCCACATGGGTTAAAGAAACTTGATGACAATGTCAATTTTCCCTCACTTGAAAAATCAGTGTTGTGAGAGATCTGAAAGTAACAGGACCCAGATTTGACATTTTAATTTATCCAAAGTAAATACAGCTTTTGGTGCATTTATGCCAGTTTGAGTGAGGCTGTTTTCCTGACTTCCAGGGAGCTTGGCACAGATCTTCCTCAAAGACTTGCTGAAGGAGAGAAGGATTAAGGAGACGTGCTACTGCATAGGGGAAGTTGATGTTTTAGCATCAATAAAACACACTGACTAAAGGCCTCGGCAGTTGGAAAGAAAAAACATTCTTATATACATGTATTTAGGGGGCTCAATATTTGTCCTTCTTGTAGGCAACTCAGTCTCCAATCAGCAAGCAAGTTAATATTTAGCAAACTGAGATATTAATTATAAAGTGTTTGGGACAGAGCTTGGCACATGGTAATTGCTACATAAGTGTTAGATAAATTTGTACTCTCCCAAATTAAACTGGTAAATCAAGAACGTAGGCATTCCATTTCAGGAACCTCTGAAATTTAACCCAAGAGCAAATGTGAAAATAACTTCAAAAACAGCTTCAAAGAAGAAAATCATCAGGAACCCAGGCAGTTCTATAGCACATGATTTCTCCATACTCCTTTTCAAAACAGAAGGATCTATTTTACTGGATTCCATTAGAGCCTATTGTGTGGGAGCAGCTGCCTCAGACATCACTGATGTGGAAAAATCTTCCCTGATTACTTGAATAACAAGTCATTTTCTTAAAAAAAAAAAAAAAAAAAGTTGGCTTTAATTAAAATCTTTGATCCAAAAGGATACCAATACTTCCAGGCTTATGAATTTTGTATTTCTACAAGCTTAATAACCGGGTGGTCTTTCCTGCCTCTCCTTTCTCCTCCCATCCCCAAAGTGCAGAATCTCACTCCTCTCCATCCTTCAGACTGTAATGGCCTCTCACAACACTTCACTGGTAGCAGTATTGACAATGATGCCAAGAGAAACACACAAAGGGATAGGAGAGATGGGAGGACCAGAAAGCACAGACAGAGGAACAGGGGTCAGGAAGAATCAGCGAGCCACAGAAGAATGCTGCCCAGGCCAAATCAGAAGATCACTCAGCCTCCTTGACCCTTCTGGCTTGATCCCCAACTCCTACACCTTCATAGCTACTTCCCTGGTGTCAGACTGGAGAATTAGGAACACATTAAGGGATGGGTAGCCTCAGAGCAGAAAGAACCTGGATTCTAGCTGTCCCTTCTACAAACACTGCCAACATGAACTTCAGTGGCCTGCAGGTGATGGGAATGTAATGTGGATAATCACATAGGACAAACTCCTCCCTTTACAGGGTCCCCAGAACCCCCAGCACCTTATGGGGAAAGAGGGTAATGACCAGGAGTGTCAGGGGCTCCCTAAATGCTTGGTAACCATGAAGGAAAAACAGGAGAGTGGCGCCTGGCATCTCTCACTGGACAACCTGAGATCCAAAGTTTCCTTTCTGTTCTGTAAAAGCGCTGAGCCTCTGAAGCACTTACAAGTTTAAACTAACCCTTCCTTAGAAAGTTAAGAATTCAAAACCATGAGAAAACCCCAGTAAATAAACCCAACTTGGAAGGTCAGGGTCTGTGTCTGCCAGGCTATCCCTTGATCTCTCTCTGGCTGGTACACACTCCCTGCTCATGGCTAGGATTCAACAGTTTATTGAATTCATGAATGGCTTGTTTTTAAAAGATTTTTAAAAATCACTTATATCCTCTAACTAGGACAACAGCCTGGGAAGATATGCCTGTGAAATCAGGATGGATAAGTAAGGGAAGGAGAGAAAAAATCTTTCTTCTTTTCCCTTTTTGAAGGGGAAGTAAAATGGTTTCAAAAATCTTCAATGCCAAAGCCAGGCAACTAGCCCAAACAATCTTCCAGTTTTAATAAAACCAGGAATGGACTAAGATTGGGCCATTGCCCACCCCCCACACACACCCCCACACACACCACTTACTTGGGCAGCTAGAACCACTGTGCACCTCTTTCTCAAACTCTCCCAGGACAGGCCAGGGTTTTGCCCTGCTCCAGACTCCTACCCAATGCTCCCTCTAAGAAAGCCAATTCCACAGCTCAGTAGAAATCCTAGCATAGCACTGGCCACCAAAACCAAGAAACCAGGAACACAGGTCACCTTCAGCTACAACTTGAGGCCTACAATGGATCAAAAAGCTTTGTTGCTGGGGATTAGTGATGTCTATTAGAACCCGCTGGTCCCCACAACGGTCCCCAAGAGCAATTTGGATACTGGAGACTGGACTCTCATACCCAAAGCAAATGGGTAGCCTCAGAGCAGGCTGCTCCATGTCTTTTTTGTTGTTGTTGTTACTTAGAACTGAGTCATCTAGTGGGGAATTTATTTATTCAATAAATATTTTTTTGAGCATACATATAATGAGAACTGTGCTTAGGCACGGTAGGGGTTATAGAAAAATTAAAGTATGGTCTCTGCTCTTTGTCCAGGCCCAGGGCCTGGAGAGCCAAGGAGTGGAGGGAGGAGGCTTGCAATGACAACATTCCTGCCCCCTTCCTTCCTTTGCTCCCTAGAGAGGGCAGTTCTGCAGCCAACTGGCTGACTTTTACATTCTGGGTTTGAGCAAAAACCTTTCATCTCTGAATGTTTTCCCTCAATATGGCCTTGGAGGCAAGGATCAGAATGGCCCGTTCACAGAAATTTGTTTCTTGATTATATGTTTCTCATCTGCTTCCAAGAAGGCTTAGAGGGAGTAATCCACAGAACAACAGGGACCCTAACAGCTGGGTCCACTGCCACCCAACGGTGAGCAAGCACCACCTGTCCACCCTCACCGTTCTGTGCCTCTCTCCTTTCCGGTCTAAGTATGCTCGGATTGTGGCCAGTCCAGCATATTCCCCCTGGGCTCCGCTGCAAAGACAAGAAGAGAAGGATCAGGGCTTTGGTCTTTGGGCTTTTATTGACTTATTCAGTATTTATTGGGTGCCAGCCACATGTTCCCCAGTATTTGAAGCTTTGTCACTTTCCCAGACACAGAGGAAAGTTCACCTATTAGCTCGCGTGAGCCAAAAGGTCTTGAACAACCAATGCAACAGCATTTGGTCTAAGCACTAAAGCTCACCCACTCCTAACCAAAGACGGACCTTTCAGCTCAGGACCACACACTGAAAAAGAATATTTTATTGTCAAAAATTTCAAAATTATATGGAAATAAACAAAAAATAAGCAACAACCATGTAGCTATCACTCAGCTTTAACAGGTATGAGTTTATGGTCAATCTTGTTCCCAAGAACCTTCACGGAACCCCCTTCATGCTAAGCTACATTGTTTGAAGCAAACCTCAGACATCACCTTTTATCAGCTCAAACTTCAATATGTATCTACCAAAGGAAATATTTTTTAAAATATAACAATATTATTACACCTAAAATACTGAAGTAATTTCTTAACATTATCAAATTCTGATTCAGGGGCCAGGTCCCCAAAAGAACTTTGCACTTTTAATATGGCACCATTCCTGTAAGTCTTGGATTCGGCTTTCCCAAAACCTGCTCACAGATGGCTGCTGGAGGCTGGCCACACTCTCCACATCCTTGCAGGCATCTCTTTCAGAACATACTTAGTGACTAACATTCCAATGAGCAATGCTGAGTCAACTATAGACTGTTATTTAATGTTCTCAGTACCCCACGTAGGAAGGAAAGGGAAATGAGTAATAGCTTATTTAGCTCCATTCAAAATGCACATGTCCTCCATTGTGCACTATTTTACACATGAAGAAACTAATGTCAAAGTGTTATCCGCCCAAAGAGCCAACAGTGACAAATGGAAACTTCCATATGGAGATGGCCTGTCTCAAAGAGCCATGTGCTTCCTTTGCAATCAGAGCTGCTTCTTATGTTAGCTCCCTGAGGACTGAGAATCATGAGAGCAATTTTCCTTCACAGAATTGTACTCTGCATGTAGTAGCTCTGCAATAAATGTTTAGAAAAACTTTTCATAATTGAATTCCACCCTTTATTCAGGCAATTAACACAAATGTCATCCTTTTCCCCTACAGTCAGAGACTTTGACAGATGTATTTTCTATTTACGCCTATGTTTTTCTCATCACTTGTATTCATCTTTTGCAAAACAAATCAAGGTGTAGACTAGGAGTAAAAGAAGAGACTGAGCTATAAGCCAGTAGTTTGAAAGGAAGATATTCCTTCATAGACATCCATCTGCTTGACTTAACTAAGAGGTTTAGCGAAAAGCAAGGGTGGAGGGCAAAGCCTGTCTCACAAAACCTGAGACCCAAATCCTTGTTGCCTGCACTGAATTGGCTTCACTATTCTCAGCTGTCTTCCAGGGAGAAAAGCAAAGACTGTTCTGGCTTCTGAAAAACAAGTGCTAGTCCATTTGATGCTTTTTGTTTTGGGAAATGAAAAGATGGATATGCCACACTTCAACAAGCCACTCATGTCACTAATTACTTAGTCTCCCCTTGCCTGTGACCTCATCTGTAAAATGGGGATAATAACTGAATCCACCTCATAATGTAGATGTGATATGTAGATAATACATGTAAAGTGCTAGTCAGCCTGATCTTACCCATTCTTCAAATAGTTCTAATCTTTTGCAAAGCATTTTGCAATCCAGCTCTTTGCCAGGGCCTACAAATTCTAGGACATCCTGTAACCTGCCTATACTTGTACCTTCTAACATCCTCGGCCACCCAGGCCTCCCTCCTGCACTAAGGTTTTGTACCAGATATTCCTTCTGCTGATAAAGATCTTCCTTTAGATCCTTTCAGGTCTGACTTCTTTTCAATATTTAACTTAAGTGCCACTTCTTCAGAGAGGTTTTATCTGAAGACAAGAATCTTGTTCATAACTGTATTCTCTATCCCAAAAACACTGACATAAAGGATATTCGATAAATATTGTTTGATCTTGGAGCACTGTGGCACATGCCTGTAATCCCAAAGACTCTGGAGGCTGAGGCAGCAGGATTGCAAGTTCAAATTCAACCTCAGCAACTTAGCAAGAACATGTCTCAAAATAAAAAGGGCTGGGGAGATGGCTCAGTGGTTACGCACTACTGGGTTCAATCCCTGATACTAAAACAAAAATAAAAACAAAAAAATCTGATTGAATGAATGATCCTCTACTTCTTCCAAACTATCATAGCATTTTCCTGCACATGCTCATCTGGTAATACCATCACATATTATGTACCATACATGGAAAATTATTACACATCTCACACTTTGCATGCTGATCTTATCTCAATTAGAGTAATCTTTGAAAATAGGAGCTGGGGCCAGGTGGGGTGGCACACGCCTATAATCCCAGTGGCTCAGAAGGCTGAGACAGGAGGATCGCAAGTTCAAAGCCAGCCTCAGCAAAGGTGAGACACTAAGAACTCAGTGAGACCCTGACTCTAAATAAAATACAAAATAGGGCTGGGTATGTGGTTCAGTAGTTGAGTGCCCCTGAGTTCAATCCCTGGTACCAAAAAAAAAAAAAAAAATAGGAGCTGGGACTTGGAGTTCTGTACATTTCCCCCACAAGAATATTCAGAATTATATTCTGCATATATAGAATTGTAGCTCTACAATAAATGTTTAGAAAAACTTTTCATAATTGAATTCTACCCTTCATTCAGGCAATTAACACAAATGTCATCCTTTTCCCCTAAAGAGACTTTGACAAATGTATTTTCTACTTACGCCTATATTTTTCTCATCACTTGTGTTCATCTTTTGCAAAACCAATCAAGGTATAGACTAGAAGTAAAAGAAGAGACTGAGCTATAAGCCAGTAATTTGAGAGGAAAGGAAGGCAATATGCTAAAGACTTGCCTGGAAATGCTGGATGATTTTTGCCTTAGATGCCCTTAAAATCAAATACATTTCAACTCAAAAAATACAAACATGTTCAAATACCATACACAGCTTACCACTGCGGAATTACCAGTGCCACCTGTTGGTGGAAATATATAATCTGCATACTCTAGATAGAAAACCACTACATGCAGAGAGAAGCTAGGACAGTGGTTTTCTGACATCTATTAAATGAAGTGGCTAGCGGTCAAGAGCTTCAGGGCTGGCTGCAGGGAGGATGATGCCAATGGATGGGGATTCTCAAACCCACAGAAATGCCACAGAGCACACGCTGATATTGTCTTTGCAAATAATTCCCACCAGTGGATAACAGTCATTTAGGCTGATGAAGGAAGTTATATATTTTACTCTTTAACACAGAATTAGAGAAAATGAGGGGATAACTTCTTCCAAAGCACATACTCATTCTACAAAGAATCCAAGAGAACTTTCTAGAAGAAACTTGAACAACTGTGTAAGTACAAGAACTCACAAGTGAAAATAAATTGGAGTTGATGTGCTTCAACTGTTTTGTGATGACTAAATCTAGGCCCTATCATCACAGGTGAAGATGTTCAGGAAAGCTGGTCAATATGAATGCAGCAAAAAATTTAGCAAGCTTTAACATTAAAAATTTTAAAAAGCCAGGAGAGGTGGCACAAAACTGTAATCCCAGCAGCTCAGGAGGCTGAGGCAGGAGGATCACAGGTTCGAAGCCGGACTCAGAAACTTAGCAAGGCCCTGTCTCATAATAAACAATGAAAAGGGATGGGGATGTGGCTCAGTAGTTAAACACCCCTGGGTTTAATCCTCAATACCAGTCAATCAATCAATCACAGATGGCCTGGCAGAGAATTTGATAGTTAAAACCTAAAAGTTCTTTTCCCAGGGTTAGAAGAGGAATTTTAAGGGCGCTATAAACTTTAATTTTAAAAAAAAATTTTAATTTTCTTTTACCTTTGCCAGGAAACATAGACAAAAAGTTTGAGATTTAAAATGGCTGTTGCATATTCAGTTTAGTTTTATCTAGAAGGTTTAAATGTTTGGATCTTCAGAATTAATGTTCAATGCAATATAACATAAGAGCAAACTCAAAGGACACATGGCTACATTTTGGAAACATGATTATAGATGATATGTCTAACTACCATGGAGAAAGAACATGGGGGCTGGGGCTGTACCTCAGTGGCAGAACATTTGCCTAGCATGTGTGAGGCACTGGGTTCAATCCTTAGTGCCACATAAAAATAAATAAATAAATAAATATTAAAAAAGAAAGAACATGATCTGATTTTATAGATGATTTGTTCTAAATAGTCAAGGCTAATACAGATGGAAAGCACAGAACTTTTCCAATGTAAAAATAAAGATGTATTATGATTATAAAATTAATTGCATCTCAGCCAGTGCGGTGGTGCGTACCTATAATCCCAGAGACTTGGAGTCTGAAACAAGCGAATTGCAAGTTCAAGTCCAGCCTCAGCAACTTAGCAAGACTTGGTAGGAAAAATTAGACATGAAGAATGACATCAACCATGAGCTTAGGAAAGGAGGGGAGGGAGGTGGCAAACAGCAGCTGCCAATCCTGCCTGCTGTAAATTATTTGTGATATATACAGGATACAGGCCAGTTTAGAAATCCAAGGTGAAGAGCTATTAGTCATCTAGCTAAACCTCCCTTTTTGGTTATTCCAAGTCAACCTATTCTTCAACCAAATGATCGTTGATTTGCAGGGTATTTGACACTAATATTCTTAAAGGTTCCCCAGGTAATTCTAACTTGCAGCCAGGTCTGAGTTCCTCTACACTCCTCGTGGTTTTCACAGGGTGGTGCTCAAACCAGCAGCACCAGCAGCATGTTGCTAGAAATGCAAATTCTGAGTCCCTAACCCAGATTGACTGAGTCAGAAGTGCCGGGATTTCACAAGCCTTCCAAGTGATTCTCATGCACAATAAATTCTAAGATCCACTGAGTCCCTGTCCACACCACAGAGTGTGAAAAACAATTTCCTCAACCCTAGAAGTCCCGTGAGCAAATAACACTTCTGGCTTGTCTACCACTGTGATTGTCCATGGAAATTGTTAATTACTGTTTCTGTCTGCATTAAACATTATCTCAGAACTCTAAACCAGCAAATCCTAGAGTGTATTTGGGTGCTGCTGAATGACTGTAAGAGTGACAGAGTGTTATGGGGAATAAGCCTGTGCAAGCCACACCAGGCTCAGTGGGGAATGGAGAAGTCATTAAATATTATTTGGCTCTTTTCTCCACCAAGCTAGAAATATACCCAAGAAAATAGGTATACGTTTTTTGACATTTTTGTTTCAGGCCTTTAAACACCCTTAGGCTCTAAATGTCCCAAGGCAGGAAACAAGACCAGTGAAGACTTGGCTACATCAGGCGAAGTGTTCACGCAAAGTTTATGGTTACTGTCCTAAGTCCATTCAGGCTGCTATAACAAAATACCATAGATGAGGTGGCCAATGTATTTCCAATGTATTTCCCACAGTTCTGGAGACTGAGGAGCCCAAGATCAGGGTGCCACAGATCCATTCTGATGAGGCCCAGCTTCCAGGTTTGTTCATGATCTGTGTGCTAATTTTAATTTACTTAACTTTATTTTCTGTGAATTTTCTCCTTTCCTGCCCCATTCTCCATAGCATTAATTTCTGCTCTTATCCTTATTCTTTCCTTCTTTCTACTTGTTTTGAGTTTAATTTGCTCCTCTTTTCCCACTGTTTTAGTTCACCGGCTTGTGGTTTTCTTTTCTTTTTTAAAAAATGTAGGCATTTGTAGCTATTAATTTCCCTTTTAAATGCTACCTTAGTTGCATCCCACAAGCTTTGGTAGGTTGTATCTTCAATTTACTTTAACTTTTTATGGTGCTGGGGACTAAACCCATACTAGGCAAGTGCTCTACTATTGAGTTGTATATATGTCTGGCCCTATGTCTTCATTTTGACTCATTTCAAAATATTTTCTAATTTCCTTGGGATTTCTTTTTAGTCCATTGGTTATGTACGAACATACTGTTCAGTTTCCATATATTTATAAATTTCCCTTTTTCTGTTATTAATTTCTAATTTCATTTTTTTTGTCTATGCACCATGTAAGAGATCATAATTTTATTTTTTTTTCACTGCCAGAATTTTTTTTTATTTTTATTTTTTATTATTATTAGTTGTTCAAAACATTACAAAGCTCTTGATGTATCATATTTCATACATTTGATTCAAGCGGATTATGAACTCCCATTTTTACCCCATATACATATTGCAGATTCACATCGGTTACACATCCAGTTTTTTACCTACTGCCATACTAGCGTATGTTGTATTCTGCTGCCTATTTCATTCCTTTGTGATCAGAGAAATTACTTTTTTCACCCTTGTGTTATCTGGATTTATTGATCAAAAGAGCAGCAGTATGCTCTTTTTAACAGCTCTATTTAAAAACAACAACAACAAAAAAAAAAACTTCCCATTGAGAGAAATCACTTCTTAATCTGCTTTTAACACACCTTTATTCCCCTAACTTTTCAATAAGAAATCATTTGTTTCTGTTAAGTTTGTATGAGTTTGTCTATGTGTGTGTGGAAAACGGGATTGAACACATAGCCCCAAGCAAGCAAGGCAGTCACCTTACCGCTGAGCTACATCCTCAGATCTGTTAACTTTTCATATTTGTTGACATATGGTAGCATATGTTAATCTTGCTATTCTTTTACAATTATTTTAATCTTACATATACATATATCTATGACTGTTTCCTTTCTCATTCCGTGTGTGTGTGTGTGTGTGTGTGTATACATACACACACATATTTCAATAGTATAAAAAGTTTACTGATTTTTTTTCTCTTTCACTTCATAAAGCAAGGAGATTTATTTAGCTCACAGTTGGGAGGCTGGAACTCCCCAGGCTCAAATGCATGGCAGGAATGTATATGTATCTCTGTATTCAATTGTTTACTGATTTTATTGGACATTTCAAATAATCAGATTTTTATTAATTCTTTTTACTATATGTTTTAGTTCATTCATTTTCATTTTATCTTCAATAATGCCATTGTCCTACAATCACTTTAATTATACAGTCATTTTTCATCAATTCTTAAGATGAATATGAATTGACTTCCATTTTCTCCTTCTAAAATCTGCACTTTGAATCTGTCTTCTTAGTTTTTAACGTTTACTTCATAACTTCAATCTCTATATTTTTGCTTTTTGTTTTGAAATATTTTTTCTAAGAAACTTTCCAAGTCACAAGTTGGTTTTCAACAGTACCCCACCCTAACTTTTTAGAATTACAGCCCATAATTTTAGTTCCAGAATGTCTTTTTTCCAAGCCAGGCACCATGGTACATGCCTTATAGTCCCAGCAGCTTGGAGACTGAGGCAGGAAGATCACAAGTTCAAAGCCAGCCTCAGCAACATAGAGAGGCCTTAAGCAACTTAGCAAGACACTGTCTTAAAATTAAAAACTTAAAAAAAAAAAAAAAAAAACGGGCTGGGGATGTAGCCCAGTTGTTAAGCACCCCTGCATTCAATCTCTACTACTCTCCCCCCAGCCAAAAACAAAAACTAAACAAACAAACAACAAACAAAAAACAAAAACAGAATGTCTTTTTTTAGTTAACATTGAGTGTCTGGGATTATAGATACTGGGATTATAGTGTGAGGCCACTATTGGGTAACTCTGCCTCACTCCACTGCCTGCAGTACTAGTTATACAGGGCCACCTGTTCTGAGGGCTGTACCTCTCTCTGCTATTGGGTCCAATGAGACACATGGCTATCTCGTTCATAGATATGACTCCATTCACCCTGGGGGTTCATTACAAACTGTTCCAACACATTCAGCAGCAGAACCAGCCTACAAAACTGTCAGTCCTCTATTGAGAACATCAGGTCTCTCAAGAGGAAAAATCTCCCCATCTACAAAGGATAGAATGTTCTTGGCCTCAAAATTAGGGAGGATATGGTCTAAACCTTACTTTCCCCTGAAACTCCTCAGGAAACCACAAAACCTTCTGGTCTATCCAGAAGACTCCTTCAGATGACCTCTCTCAGGTCCAGGGTTTGTAGATCTCCATGAGCCAAAATCTCTTTAGGCTCCAAAAAGCCACTATCATAACCCCCAGGGCTCCCTGCCTCATATCACCAAGTGCTCTGCTTCCTAACCGTAGCCGCCTGTCATCTACTTCTCTGTTCAGGGCCCATTTGGGCTGCCATCTTCCTCTAAAGTGCATTACCATTTCTTTTCCTTCCTTAACCTATTCATGGTCCTTAGTAACCATTTTCAAAGGCCATACCTACTAGAAACCAGCTGTAATGGAGTGGTTATTGTACTACCCATAGTCTTTTGTCTCATCCTGAAGCTCATTTGCAGCCTCTGTAGACAGTTATGATTCAAAATGAAAGCATCTAACTCAAACACCTGTGTTTCTACCTTGTGGATTTTCTCTGCTGGCATGTGCTTGATCAGAGGAGGGACAAGCCACACATATAGGAGTGCCCAGGAGATAAGGCACCCAAGAGAGGTTTTCAACCAAAAGTTGGTAAATACCCTAGCTTCCCTACTTCTCACTGGAACAAATCTGAGGCATGTTCCACCAGTCTACCATGATGTCCCCCAGTGAGACTAAGTGCCAGAACACCAGTGACAACCTGCTCATCTTCTCTAGCTTTTCTCATTTCTGCAGCTTACCTCCATACCTTCTCATTATACTTTCTGTGAAGAGCCTGCAAATTCACTTATTGTATTTAAATTAGTTTCAGTTTCTGCTTTTGGGAAACCCAAATGAAGACACAAGCATATTGAGGAAAAATGGCACTTTTGATAGAGCTGCCAACATTCAGGGCCAGCTAGTATCTAGGCCAACAGCATAAATTTCCAGCATGGACCCCTTTTCTCTAGATACCCAAGGACCGTGTCAAGGCAAACAGCACAGATCAGTTTAAACTACACCACAGTAAGTCACAATAATAGAAATTGATGAGAGACTATCCTTGTTGACAAAAGGATGATATTTACCAGAAGAGGGCCCTAGCTATAGGGCATTAGACAAAGTGTAAGTTCTTTACATATGAACAAAAAAGTTTAAAGTTGCTTTTGTGCATAAAAGGATACTATCAATAAAATAGACAATTCATGGCATGGGACAAAACATTCACTAATTGATAAGAGACTAATATTCAGAATATATGAAGAATACCTACAACTCAACTACAGGCTTCCAAACAAATTCCAAAAGATGATCAATGTTTCCAGTCATAAGGAAATGCAAATCTAAATCACAAAGAACTACCACTCTATACCTATCAGGATGATGATTATTTAAGAAATAAAAAGAAAATAACAAGAGTTGTAAAGATTTGGAGAAATTGGAACTTGAGCCTTGCTTATGGATATGTAAAATGGTATATAGCCACTATGGAAAACATTACAGCATTTTCTTGAAAGATTAAACAATAATTCACTTTTAGATGTATATCCAAAATAACTGAAAACAGGGACTCAGAAATATTTGTACCCTGATGTTCACAGCAATATTATTCACAACAGCCAAAAGCTTAAAACAACTCAAATATCCACTGATAGCTAAGTGGATGAATAAAATGTAGCATGTACTTACAAGACAATACTCAGCCTCAAAAAAGGAAGGAAATTCTAACACATGCTACAACACTGATGAAACTGGAAAACATGCTCAGTGTAATAATCCAGGCACAGATGGACAAAAATTATACAATTCCACTTACATAAGATGCTTGGAGTAGCCAAATTCATGGAGAAAATAGAATGGTGGTTCCAGGGGCTGGGAAAAGTGTGAAAAGAGTTACTGTCTAATAGAATAAAAAATTTCTGGAGATGGATTGTGCTAAAGGTAGTTAAAGACTTTAAACTTAAAAATGGTTGAAATGGTAAAATTTGGTGTGTTATGTATATATGTGCGTGTGTGCGTGTGTGTGTGTGTTTGTGTGTGTGTGTGTAGGTCAGATTTCTGGATCCTGGCTTGGAGCTCAACTTAATGTAAAAGTTATGATACTGAAGATGGATCATATTCCCATCACTAGAGGGCGAAGTCTGTTCATTTTCAACATTTTAAAAAGTACATATGTTTTAAAAGTTAAATGATGAAATTTCAATGAAGGTACACAAAAACTTGATTTTATGGTATCAACTCCTTCCTCTTTATGAAGTGAAGAGGGGAAGGGAACTTTCAAAGCTGGTGAGAACCAAAGCAGGCCCCAAGTTCACCTGGTCCCACCAGATCAAGACCTGCTGCTTGTTAGGAGTTACCATTTGTGCAGGATATTTATTCTTATGCTATATTATCGACAGGTATTGTAGCCAGTTTCCAAATTTGGCCCACAATGAACCATGTCTCCATTCAGACCTACATGCTGTCCCCTCCCACATTCAACCTGGGCTGGTACCATGACTTGTTCTAACAGATAGAATGCTCTGAAAGTGATGTTGTATAACTTCAGGGGTGAAAACATAAGAGGTCTGCAGCTTCTGCATGCTTCACATTGGAAAACTCCATTATAAACCTGGACATCCTGTGTTAAGAATGCTCAAGGAACAACAGAAAGAGGAAGAACTAAGGTTCTAACCAGTATCCTCAAAGGTACTCCCAGCCAACAAACCATCACCAACTTTTTGAATGAGGCCAGCTTGTACCTTCTGGCCATATCACCCCAGTCAACTCATAGGAGATGTCCAGTCAACTCACAGGATGACACAAATAAAATGCTATTTTAAGTCTGAAGTTTTGGGTGGGTATTAACAACAATGGATAACAAATGGGAGGGGGGAAAATCCCCTTACCTGTTAGGCTGGAAAGAGACTTGATCATAACCTGTGAGTTCACACAAATCTTTCTCAAGCTCTCGGAATAGTTGCTGGTATCCTTGAGCTTGGTCCAGAGGCACAAAGGGGTGGATGTTTGCAAATTCTTTCCATGTGATGGGCTAAACAGCAAGAGAAGAGGCCAAAAATACATATGTGAATATTGTAATTGTAATAACAACTTTAAGGATAATGATGGCAATACCTAGCACCAAAAAATGCCTCCTCTTTGCTGGAGACTGTTCCAAGCACTTAAATATATTAATTCACTTAGTCTCACACAATCTTATTAAGTCACTATCTTCACTGTACATGCAACATACAGGACACAAAGGGAACCTATAAAAAAGTCTTTACACCTTTTCAGGGATAAAAAGGCCCCCAAGTAGATTTATATCCATGAAAACACAATGAGTTTGTTCAAACTCTTACATGCACATGTATTATTCTGTCTCATCATTAAGCAGAATAATGCATAAATGTAAAAACAAATATTTCCTTTTAAAATAGAAAATTATTTTCTCTGCCTAGTGTAATTTGTCACATTAGAATAATCCCATAAATAAAAGGTATAAATTAACTTTCTTAGAAGGATCCTGGCCTTGGAGATACTTATCAACCAAAACACCAGGTTACAAAATCCTCTGTTGGCATTTGGAAAAAATTTAAGCCTCAAATTCATATCCACTCCCACATTTTTTTTCATTTAAAAAAATTTGTTCTTTTTAGTTATACATGACAGTAGAATGCATTTTGACATATTATACATATATGGAGTATAACTTCCCATTCTTGTGGTTGTACATGACATGGAGTTACATGGGTCATATATTCATATATGAACTGAGGAAAGTTATGTCCTATTCATTCTACTGTCTTTCCCATTCTCATCCTCCCATACCCTTCTTTTTTTTTTTAATTTAAACTTTTTTTTAAGTTGTAGATAGACACAATACTTTTATTTATTTTATGTGTTGTTGAAGATGGAGCCCAGTGTCTCACACATGCGAGGCAAGCACTTTTCATTGAGCTACAACCCCAGAGCCAAATTCATACCCTCCTAACACAATGATTTGTAGAAAGAAGGCTTAAGTTTCTTAATTCTACTTGAGGTTAACAACTACAAATAGATAAAATTAGTTTTTATTATGATAAATTTAAAAAACAAAACAAAACAAAACAAAAAAACATCAAGCTGACACAATGGAACATGCCTGTAACCCCAGAGACTTCAGAAAGATCCCAAGATCGAGGCCAACTTGGGTACCTTATCAAAACCCTGTCTCAAAATAATAAATAAAGCCAGGCATGGTGATGCATGCCTGTAATCCCAGTGATTCCGGAGGCTTAGGAAGGAGGATTGCAAGTTAGAGGCCAGCCTCAGCAATTTAGTGAGACCCTGTATCAAAATAAAAAAATAAAAAGGTCTGGGGATGTAGTTCAGTGGTAAAGGGTTAAATCCCTAGTACCTAAATAAATAAATAAGGCTAAGAGGTAGCTCTGTGGTAGAGTACCCTAGGTTCAAGTGCCAGTATTGTCAAAAATAAATAAATAAATAAATAAGTTTAAAAAGAAAGGATATGAAGGTATAAATACATCTAATTATTTTAATTTTAAAAAATAATTTTACATAGCAAAGCATGGTAGTACAGGCCTATAGTTGCAATTACTTGAGAGGATGAGGCAAGAAGATTGCTTGAACCCATGAATTTGAGACAAGCCTGGGCAACATTAATAATAATAATAATAATATAGCATGAATAAGGCCCTGGATTTGATCCCCAGCACCATCAACACCCCTTAAAAAAGGTAATTTTTGCCCATATATTTAAATGGTCAAGTTGTGTGAAGTATCATGGTTTCTCCCAGTATTGGTGAACAGCAAGTTAAAGGATTATTGAAGTGATTATTAAGTAATAGCCCTGGTAGATTTCTCTAGATACCAGTTTCTGTACAAACTGGAAAACTGTACCTAGTAAATAGCCTAGTAAATACCCTCAGAAGTAACCTACTTACTGTGAGTTCAGATGAGCTATTGAGCTTCATGGTACAGGATCCCTTTAAGAAGAACATCCAACATTTATCACATTAGTGATTTGCTACAGTCCATCATCAACCCTCCTCTATCCCCACCTGGCCGCCCCTTTAACCCTCTTGCAGTGTATTAGATATGACCCAAATGGGATCAGATCAGGGCAGGACTAGAGGTAAGAAGGAAGGCCACAAACAACTACCAGTGGAATCATGCTGTGAACAAGGGAAATGTCTTTGTTCTCTAGTTTCTTCATGTACCGGACAATATTTGTTTCTGAGTGATAGCTGTGAACACAAGATACATGGTCAGGGCCAACAAAATCAGATGAGTCCACGCACATCCCCCTGAGACACACTGACATCTACCTTCAAAATATAGAGAAATTTTGGACACAGGCAACATGTCAACTCTGCATCAGAAGGAAGGGTACAGAACCCCTGACCACAGAGAATGCCTGATTCAAGAAGCTGCCTGTGGGCATGAAGAAAGGAAGTTGGGAAGAAGAGAAGACAGGGCTCCTAGGTGAAAACTTCAGCCTGGCAATTATATCTCCAAACTCCCCTCTCCCCCAACAGTGCCAGCAGAGTGGGTCCACCAGGTAACAAGGAACGCTTGGTCCAAATCAGGAATGAAATCATTAGGGCGCTGATTTTCAGTAGGTGTGGCTGTGCCACAATGACCCAGACCCTATCACAATCAGCACAGAAGCAGCTCCCTACTGGGCTCCCTAGCTTATGGCTATGACACAAAACGCAGATGTCACACAAGCCACACAAACCTGTTGAACACTTGATGTGTGAGGAATGGGCTAGTTCTCTTGAATGCAGATCCTGGAATACCTCTCCATTCCTCTCCCATGCTTTCAGCCACCAGTTCCTGCACAGAGAGACAAAAGAAACTAAAGGCCAGAACTGTGCCTGGAACCACAGTGGACATCCAGGCTTTCAGATGGCTAGGCCACAAAACATGCAAAATGATCAACCACATCCCTTTAAAAGCCAAAACTATTAAACTCTTAGAAAAAAATATAGAAGCAAATCTACATAACCTTGGGTGTAGTGGTGGTTTCTTACATATGACACCAAAAGCAAGAACAGCAAAAAAAAAAAAAAAAAAAAAAAAGTAGATAAATTGTGATTGCAGTAAAATAAAAATCATTTGGGCTAGGAGTATAGCTCAGTTGGCCTTGGATTCTGTCCCTAGCATCACAAAGATAATTAATTAAAAACATTTGTCCATCAAAGGACACTATCAAGAATGACAAGAGAACCCACCAAGTAGGAGAAAATATTTGCAAATCATGTATCTGATAGGAATTTAATATCCAGAACATGTAACTAAATACATGGCTTGCTCTTCATTTTTTCCCCAGGCTTAGAGTATGGCCATCTTGAATCCTACATGAGTGGCTCCAGAAATATTCTTCAAATGGATAGACCAAATAAATGTGATTAAATTTTGCACAGTGTTCTAGGGGGAAGATTACTCAGTCTGTTTAATTAATAAATGAAGTTCAAAAGAGCATATTGTGAAGCTGCTTTGGTAATTTATGATTAGTATCTGGGTGCTGCAGTCCTCTTCCAAAGAGAGCACACACAGGCAACCAAGATGGCAACATTCAGCACTCTGGGGATATTTCTACTTCTGCAGTATGATTTTCTTTCATTAACTTATTCAACAAATAGTCACTGAGTGATTATTATGCACCAAGCAGTGCAGTGTCTAGGTAGCTGCTGACTAACTCTCCTCCCACGGAACCAGAACCCTGCTCCTGGCTTTTCTTTGCTACTTTATTATTTTAGAAACCAACTCAGTCATCCTGAAGTGATTACATTTCTTGATCCTCTTGATCTTTGTGGCTGTTTCCCCCCAGTGTTTGCAATACCTCTAAACCCACCTTCCTTCTCCATTGTGCCATGTGGGATAACAGCTACTTATCTTTGAGATCTTAGCTTAGACCAAATCAATGCAAACCTTGGTGAGGAGCACACCCTCTGTGCTCCCAGAGCACCTTCACACATCACCTAGCATATCACCTGGACTGTAATGCTGTGCTTGCGTGTCTGGATCCTCTCTGGACTATGCTCAGTGAGGGCAGGGGCCGCGCACAATTCCCCACTGGATCCTCAGGGCCTAGCATAGTATCTGGCACATATTAGGTCCTCAATAATTATTTATAAATAAATGAGTATCATAACTTTTCCATAGAATTGACATAAACAAGATGCTAACATCATGAATCTTTGTATTTGGAATAGTTTCAATTAAACATCATTAATAATACTTCCAACTAGCCTGGCTGCATGGTCCTGGCTGGGGCCCTACAGCAATGGCCTTTAGCTGTCAGCAGTCACAGGAACAAGGGACAGTCAGTGGTGTAATTTTAACAGCAGGCTGCCCAATGTCATACCTGGGCACTCTCTCCCTCACACTCTTTAACACCCCCTAAGAGTCATTACAAGGAATGCATGATTTTACTTTACTTACTGCAGATGACTCACAGCCAAAGATCCATAACAAATCATCGAGATCTTTTTCGTTGACTGTTTCATCAAGAGAAATACCAAGCTACAAAAACAAAAACAAAATGAAAAACATCAACTTAAACTCCAAGATCAGTGGAGGAACCCAAAGGAGAGATCAAAGGGGAGAAGGTGGTGGACAAAATTTCTGGCAATCCAAAATATCAATATACCAGTCAATCCAAGTTGACCCTTAGGGGATGGCAACTAGACCAGGCTGAGACTTTACAAGGTTTAGAGTTCTGCAAGCCACTTGTGGATTCAATAGTCCAATGGCTACTGAGTTCAAGGGCACTCCTATTAGAACTAAATATGCTTGACTTTTTCTCCACTTAACTTACTTTATTTATATCAATCATTTAATAGAGACTTGTCCTTGAACAGTGTGTATGAAAACACAAAGACTCAAGAAAGCTGTAAACAAACTATTTGAAAAGGTCCCAATGTTCTAAACTGGTATTTACAAAAACAGGCTGTGCCCAAAGTCCCAACATATTTTTAAATAAAAAGGAAAACTTTTAATGAGAAAAGTCATGAAAAATTAAAGAATTGGTAAAAATACAGAAAAGTTGACTTACTGTGCCATCCTCAAAGAGCCGAAAATTGATTTGCCGCTGGGCAGCCCTGCTCAAGACCTCTTTCACTGAGCAGCCACACTGAACCTTCAAGGTGTCAAAGAACAGGTCATGCTGGAGTTTATGCCCTGCTCGCCTGAGACCTAGACAAGACAGGGAGCCACCAGTTACTGATACAAAAACATGCTCCTCAGCCATTGACATCCCACGGAGAAACAGAGAACTTCTACTATAGACTACTACTGATCCTGGCCAATGTTTTGGGGCTGCTTTAAAAATAAAGACCTTTATTACTAATGCTATAGAAAATTATGAAATAAATACTAAAAAAGAAGAAAGATCATCGTTATCACCAACAAGAAATCAGTACTGCTTACATTTTGGTGTGTATTCCTCCAGAAATGGTGACGGTAGGGGTGGGGGAGGGAGATGAGGTATATATATTTTGTTACACTTTTTTAGAGCTAAAATATGAGTATCTTTGTTTTTCTATAGATTTATATCCATCATTATTTTCAATGACTGTGTAAGGTCAAACATGGATATACCATAATTTAGTTGCATAATTAAACTTTATCATGTATAACAGATCTTTATTTTTCCCCCCTTGTGTTCTTCCAAGCTTCTGATTAAAGGAAAAGAATAAAAAGAAAAAAAAAAGGAAAATGTGTCTAAAGTCCATCAGTGTTAACTCCCTGTGACAGGGATGAAGGAAAATAATTTAATAGTTTAAAAAATAATAATGTTGAAAACTCTCCACAAAAGACTGAATGTAAAACTAAAAAATGTTTCAATGGGCATGCTTTACATACTTATTTTATTATGAATTTTAGATATATCCCTAGAAATTTAATTTCTAGATAAAATTATAGGGATATTTTTAAAGCATTTGATATGTAAAGTGCCATCATACCCATATGTTATCAGCATTTCTTATTTATTATGGTACTGGGGACTGAACCCAGAGGCACTCTACCATTGAGCTACATCCCCATCCCTTTTTTACTTTGAGACAGGATCTTGCTAAATTGCAGAGGCTGGCCTCAATCTTGCAATCCTCTTGCCTAAGCCTCCCAAGTCACTGGGAGTATAGGCATGTAGACTGCCCCCTCAGAATTCTTCTTAGTCTTTGCCAAAGTGATAGATAAATACTACTTGTATTTCCTTGATTAATAGTGAGGTTGAAATTTTGTATATTCATTGGCCATTTACTTTTATATTTCTTTCTAAATTACATTTAGTGTCCTTTGCTCATTTTTCCATCAGAATGTTAATTTTTTTCTGTGTTTAGGGGTATAGAGAGAGCACAGTATATATTAAAACTATTCATACTCAGTCTATCATAGATGTTGAAAATATTTTTCCTGGTTTCTCATTTGACTTTTAATTTTGCATTTGGTATTGGACATGCCCCAAATTTCCCATTTTTCTTACTCAGATTTATCAGTCTTGTTATGCCTCAAAATTTTGAAACAGATAACTGACTCACCTTCAGACAAAATCAAAGTGGCATTATGTACCCTCCTAGCAATATGCTTCAGCCCTTGGGAACCATGGTAGATTGCAAACATGGCAGCCATATTTGCCAAGAGGGCCTAAAAGAATAAAAAACATTTAAGGAATCATGTGCAACAATGTCACAGAACTTGATTATTGGGAGGGGGAAATTATACAACTCGTGATGCCAAAACTGAAAACAGGAACAACACAAAATGATCATATTTCCTGCCTTTTTTAATGATAGTTGGGGATCATTGTGAACTGCCTGATTACCTAAGGGTAAAGACCACATCCGAATCACTCTGAAGTCACTATATTAAACCGTCAAACTTAATCATTATAGAGGGATCTCATTAATGCAACATAACCATGACACCCATGAGGGGGACAAGCAGGCTCCTATCCAGCATCAAAAAGCAATATTTAAAAAAAAAAAAAAAAAAAGCAATATTTGATGTTGGAAGACAGTGAAGCAAGAAAACTTTCAGAGGAAAAATATTAGATCTGAGAATTTTATACTCAAATAGTTCTTCAAGAATGAAAGAGAAAAAGCAGCAAACAATTTCTAAATACTCAAAAATTTTCTCAGAGATGCCAGGTGTGGTAGAGCATGCCTATAATCCCATAGACTGGGGAGGCTGAAGCAGAAGGATCACAGGTTCAAAGCCAGCTTCAACAACTTAGCAAGGTCCTAAGTAACTTAGTGAGACCCTGTCTCTAAATAAAAATAAATAAATAAATAGGGCTAGGGATGTGATTCAGTGGTTGAATGCCCTTGGGTTCAATCTCTGGTTTAAAGATAAATAGATAGATAGATAGATAGATAGATAGATAGATAGATAGATAGATAGATAACTCAGGAAATACAATTCTCCTGAGGTCTTAAATAGAACACTAAAAACTGAATTTCACCCAATCAGTAGATGAGCGGAGCTGTGGTATAGCTAATAGAAAAGTGAAAGCTTGTAATGTTATTTAAAGTTCTGCATTTGATCCCCAACACTCCCTCCCATAAAAGAAATGAATGGAGAATTTGTGACCATAGACTGCCAAAACTAAAAATGTGGGAAGAAAAGAAATAAAGCCAAAATGAGCTGGTAGGAGATATACTGGATGACCCAATGAAAACAAGGTCATTTTCTCAAGTAATCTCTCGCTTAACCATTGGATTGAGGTTTCAGAAAAATATTTATAGGAAAGTGTGAGTTGCGTGTTACAGAAATAAGAAAGAAAGAGCATTGGAACCTCACTGAGATAAGGGACCCCTGTGTGAGGGGGTCCTGAATGAGGAACAAGAGATGACCCACTGTGATAGCATCTGGAGTAGGGGAGAGAGAAAAAGAAGGCAGCTAGGGTCAGAAGCCAAAATGAATGGTGTCTCAAGAGAAAATGATGGAGGCCCACATCCTACTTCTCCTCTTGGTCTCATTCCTCACTTGCTTTTTCACCCTAGAACCTACCAAAGAGCAGCATTCCAACCATTCACTGTCATCCCAGGTAACTGGTCCAAATTCAAGTCTCTCATTTGCTACCTGCCCAGCCCACTCTACTCTCCCACGGTCCCTCCTCTCTCATTAGAGTGATCTCTAATGTACTAGGTAAGCAGTTCAAGGTCTACCTACCTTCATGGCAATCTCTCCAGGATGGGAAGGAGCATTTCACAAAACAGACACCGTACTCAACTGAGAAATACAGTAAACACTTTAAAGTTGAATAATGCTCAATGTGGGATCTGTTTTTGCTAGGTACACCTTTTCTCTGCTAGAAGAAATCTCTCTATGGGGCCATTGCAAAACAAGAAACATTTTGGAAATAATTTCATAAAGGAAGTTAGCAATCAATGAAGAAAATGAGGAGGAAAAGACATCATCAGAGAAAAAAGAAAATAGACTTTCCTGAACTAGAAGCTCCCAGGAAAGCACTGACATGCTTATAGACTCCATACACCAATCAGAGATAAATACAGAAGGATCACAGCACATTGCTGCTGTGGAGGGGGCCAGCATGAAGTAGAGAATCCATGGCACAGTGTGCTCAAATGCCCACGGCCATGCTGCCAGGGAACAGAAACCAGGCCTGATATTCATAGAACATCCTGGAAGCCTCCTTCACTTCAGCCTTCTGGAGGCTGGTTCATGTCCCTTTTTAGTTTAGAAATGAGTCTTTCCATAACCAGGAGACTATATGACTGGACAACTATATGAGTGTACAACAAATTGATAAGAAGTATAAAATCACTTCTAAAAATCTATGAAAAGGGTAAAACCCAGTGGTATAGCACTTACCTAGCATTTGTGAAGTCCTGGGTTTAACCCCCACTGATGTAAAATAAATAAATAGATCAATAAATAAAACAATAAATAAATAAATAAAACTAAACATATGAAATTAAATTTTTTTTACATTAAAAAATGAAAACCCTGGGCTGGGGTTGTAGCTCAGTGGTAAAGCGCTCACCTAGCACATGCGAGGCCCTGGGTTCGATCCTCAGCAACATATAAAAATAAATAAATAAAACAAAGGTATTGTGTCCATGTACAACTAAAAAAAATGAAAAAAAAAAAAAATGAAAACCTGTGGTGCATGCCTGCAATCCCAGTGGCTCAGGAGGTTGAGGCAGGATGATCAAAGGCAGCCTTAGCAAAAGCAAGGTGCTAAGCAATTCAGTGAGATCTTGACTCTAAATAAAATGCAAAATAGGGCTGGGGATGTGGCTTACTGGTTGAGTGCCCCTGAGTTCATTCTCTGGTACTAAAAAAAACTTTTGAAAAGCATAATTTTTTTTTTTAGTACTCAGTATGAAAAAGCATCAGAATAGCAAAATAAGATCAGAGAAACAAAGAGACCAAAAAAAATTTCAAATTTTTTTGATATAATCAAGGTATTTTAAAAATTAAAGGCAACAAATAATCATAAAAAAATATTCAAAATCATGAGTTACTAGGGAAATGCAAATCCAAAGCACAATGAGGGCTGGGGTTATAGCTTGGGTAGCACACTTGTCAGGCATGTGTAGGGCACTGGGTTAGATCCTCAGCACCACATAAAATAAATAAATAAAAAAAATAAAGGTATTGTGTCCATCTACAAATAAATATATATATATATATATATATATATATATATATATATATATATATATATATTTTTTTTTTTTTTTTTTTTTTTTTTAAAGCATAATGAGGGGCTAGGATTGTGGCCCAGTGGTGGAGTGCTCGCCTAGCACAGGCGGGACCCGGGTTCGATCCTCAACACCACATAAAAATAAAGGTATTGTGTTGTGTCCCTCTACATCTAAAAAATAAATATTTTTTTTAAAAAAAGCACAATGAGATACCACTTCGTGCCCATTAGAACGGCTAGACCCAAAAAACACAGGCAGTAACAAGTTTTGGGGAAAAAATGGAAAATTTTGAAACTTCATCTTCTGGTAGGGATGTAAAAGAGAGCAACCACTTTGATAAATAGTCTGAAGTTCCTCAAAAACTCAAATATAGACTTTTCATATGACCCAGTAATTCCACTCCTGGGTATCTAACCAAAAGAACTGAAAACATGTTTGCACAAAAACCTGCACAAAAAATGTTCACAGAAATCTTATTTATAATGTCCAAAATTGGAAACAATGCAAATATCCATCAAGTGATTAGTGGATAGACAAAATGTAGTATATCCACACAGGAAGCTATCACTCAGCCATAAAAATTTAAAAAAAAAAAAAACAATTCATGTTACAACATGGATGAACCTTGAAAAGATGCACATTTAAAGAAGCCATGTGCAAAAGCCCATATGTTATACAATCCCATTTACATGAACCATCCAGAGTAAGCAAATCTGCAAAGATGTAGAGTAGTGGTTAGGAGGCTCTTTGAAGGGAAAGGTATGGGGAATGATTGCTTAATGGGAAAAGGTCTCTTTTTGGAGTGATGAAAATGTTCAGAAATTAAATACTCATGATGGTTGCACAAACTTGTGAATATGCTAAAATCCATTGACCTGTATGCCTTAAATTGGTGAATTCTGTGGTGAGTTGTAGCTCAATAAAAAAAAAAAGCTAATGAAATATATATTGTTTCTCAATGCACCTGACTTTGGAAAAGCTAATAAATGAGCAATTTTTGGCTAAAGGTGAGAAATATGAGAACATGATGAATTCCAACATCTGTAATGTCACAAGTTTATAGAAAGATTTTTAAAATAACCCATTAACAGACTTCTAGAAATTTAAAAAAAAAAATAGTCATGCCCTATGAGTGATTCAAAAATAAGACCCCATTTGGACCCCATAATGCCAAGAGGAAAAATGCAGGATTGAGAAGAATATGAAAGAGTTGCTATGAGAAGCAGAAGGCCAGCGACGAACAGCACAATAGGAACAACTCAAAATATATCAGTCATCTCCTAACAAAGAAGGGTAATTTTATGCTCACAAATAGAACAATAGTTATATGAATAACTGCTTTATGCAACAGTTATGAAAAGGAACACATGAAATAGAGATGGAAAATTAGAAGACTACCAAAATGAAAAGACAAAAACCAGATGAAACAGTTTGGCAATTCCAAGGGTAAACATAATTTTTTTTTTTTTTTTTTTTTGGTGGTGCTAGGGATTGAACCCAGGGTCTTGTGCATGTGAGGAAAGCACTCTACCAACTGAGCTGTATCCCCAGCCGTGGCAAACATAATTTTAATAATTGCTTTCTTAAAAAAATTGCCACCAGCTGGGCTGGGGTTGTGGCTCAAAGGTAGAGCACTTGCCTAGCAAGTGTGAGGCCCTGGGTTCGAGGCTGTGGCAAGAGGATCAAAAGTTCAAAGCCAGCCTCAGAAATTTAGTGAAGTCTTAAGCAGCTTGGTGAACCCTGTCTCAAAAAGTGCTATGGATATGGCTCAGTGGTTAAGCACCCCTGGGTTTAATCACTGGTTACCAAAAAAAAAAAAAAAAGGTGGTTTTACAACTCAAAGTAATGAAATATGAGTTATATGTGAACTGGAATAGTTTAAGAAGGAGAAACTTTTCTTCCTTGAAGGTAGCCCAAGTTCCCCTGGAAGATGAATTTTAACCCTGGAAGCAGAAAACTGAGTCCCTGAATGGACTTAGGACCAGACACCACTTCTGGAAGGTCATGGGCAGGAGCAGATAGCTCCCAAGGAAGAGAAGATACAGAAGCAGAGAATTTAAAAAACGGAACAGAAATTACAGAAAGGAAAGGCATCATATAAAGATCAATTTATTGTTCAATGCAAGTAAAGCATTTAACAACTGGTTCCTTCCTCTGCCACTGGATGATCAGAAGATCTTTCACCTGAAAAAGGGCAGCCACCTTCCTGAGGCAAAAAGTAATGCAAGAAAAATAACAGATGAAAATTATCAAGACCAGTGGCTGTAGAACCAACTACAGAAAGACCTTATTATCCTCTGCCTCTGTGGAAACGTGTTCTAAAACCTCTTGGCAATTCTTGGAGCCAACACCCTCTGAAAGAAAAATTCCATACCTCCCACTGAGGTGTCTGTGAGATTTTTCACTTTCCCCAACCCCTAATGGAAAAGATGCACCTAGCATGGATACTATGCTCAGGAGGGGTCTTCTACCTTGTCCTATGAGGTGGCTGGATTTCAAAGCCCTCTTACCTAAGCCTTGGAGCAACTTTGAGGATGGTCAAAAGCTCAGGAAGTGCATCCTTTAATCCCATCCTTTTCAGGAATGCTTTTCATGAGCTCTGAAAGTGCCCCATAGCCAACACCAGTTGGCCAGTATGAACCATCCCCTCCAGAACCTCTGCCTTGCAGACCTCATTCCCAAAGCATGTCCATTCCAGTCCTAAATAGAGTATCCCAATCTCCACCCAGAATGAATCTGCCCGATGGCCAAGAAAGGTACAGACCCTCATCCACATCTGTTATAAACACTCTTAAAATACGTGTAAACAAAAAGTGAAGAGTAGCCCCTTTGTCCCTTGGTCTTAGCCTGTTCAAGATCTGAAGATGTGATTTTTAGGTAAAATAAAAATGAACAATGTTTTTTGTTTTTTATTAAAACACTTATGAAGTGAATACATAGGCGATGCATGTGTATACACAGAACATCAGTAAAAGATGTCTATTTTGGTTCTGACAAGACCACAAGACTTCCTATTAAGATCTTGTCCTTCTAGTGTGCGCACTATTCAGCAGGCGGTGAATGAGTAATCAAAGGAGTGAATGAATGAATGAGTAGCTCACTCCTATAGATTGTAAGGTAGCTCTCTTCTGCAGATTAGCAGGCAGGTCAGATATGTGATTTACCTGAGCTGTGCAGATGTTGCTGGTAGCTTTGTCTCTCCGGATATGTTGCTCCCTGGTTTGAAGAGCAAGACGATACACTTCTTTCCCGGTGGCATCCCTGGACCAAGATAATGTGTCCAGTTAGCACAGGTAATTGTAACACTAGGAGGTGCCATAAACCAGCTTCTTTCCTTCTCAGATAAACTGAATTCAGAAAATTTACTTGGGTGTGAGTTCAAAAAGAAATTTCCAAAACTTTCTCTTCTAAATAGGACTAACTGGTATATATTTTATACTTTTGAAGCACTGAGACATATACAATGAGGCTAGAAATGTGGAAATAAAATAAAAGTTTCCAGGATTACCCTGCCTAATATAATGTTAAATTAAATTTCACTCTGAGCTTCTCAGCAACAGATGAAAAACAAAAATACTTGAAAAATTGAAATTGTTGTACCAGAAGTATGAAAAGAACTGAATGGCTATTAACACACACACACACACAAAAAAAAAAAAAAAATCATAATAGTCTTACTGCTTGTCTCTAAAATTTTCCCCTCCCTAATACAATTGGAAATTTTTATAAGAATCAGTCTTAATCTTTATTTCATCAACCTATAACTTATGGGACCTACTTTTCAGAAAGATAAAAAGTTCATTATCAAAATCAGTCAATAAGCCAGGCATGGTGGCACTTGCCTGTAATCCCAGAGACTTGGGGAGGTTGAGGCAGAAGGATTGTGAATTCAAAGCCAGCCTCAGCAACCTAGGGAGACCCTGTCTCACAATAAAGAATAAAAAGAGCTGGGGATGTGGGTCAGTGGTTAAACTCCCCAAGTTCAATCCCCACTACCAAAAAAAAAGAAAAAAAAAATCCATTTAAAAAAATCAGCCAACAGTAACTAACACACTAACTTTTTAAATTAGAAAGCCTTCTGCCTCATCCCTGATGAAGAAAGGGCATCAATAAGATAAGTTCATGCAAGAGTAGTTGATGAGACTATTTCTACACTAAAAAGCTGTTACACAAATTTAGAGTATTTTAAAATTTTATATCACCCTTACATCACTTATGTTCAACAGTCGAGCTTTTAGCAAAATGATTATGCTAAATTTCCCCAGTAATATTCCTGGCAGTCCTCTGAATTCTTCATCTGAGAAGCTTCATGAATGAGAAGCACTTGAGAAAGTACATCTGAAAATTACTTCAATGTCAAGTGGCAGACGCCTCTGGGAAGTGACAGAAATCACTTAATGTGATCTTTGTCATCTCTCATTGCACTTTTCTTTACATAACTATATGGTATGAGAATACTTATGATAAACTAGGTAGACACAAAATGCACCTAAAATATTTAGTGTCTCAAGGTTTTCGTCAACCTAAATGAATGCATTTACATGAATAAACACCAATATATGGTAAATTATACACACACTTCTTCAAATATGTACAAAATTTAGGGTGTTTGAGAAGTACTACTTCATATCCCAGACTCTCCCATCTTAATCTGTACTGTACATTTGTTTCATTAACTCAACATTTGTGATCAGAAGGAACAGGAAAGGAACCACAATAAGGGGGGGGGCGGGGGGGGGGCAACAGGAGCTGCTTTACCTTGTTACCCCTACCATCCTTCCAGGCATCATCCTCACCAAGCTTTCTCTGACAGCAAAAAAGGCTGCATGTGGTCCACCGTAGCCCAGTGGCACTCCAAATCTCTGTGAGTTGCCCAGGGCGATATCCACCCCAAACTCTCCTGGTGGCCTCAAGATACACAGGGCTAGAAGGTCCGTAGCACAGCAGGTCAGGGTCTGGAAAGAAAAGAAAGGGTGGAGTTGCTGCCTTCGCCTGAGAGCAGAGCACATAATAACTAGATCTACAACAGCTGGTTCATGTTCAGTGAAGTCCATTTGCTCCTTCATTCTTTGAACAAATATTCAGAGGGCCTGCTATTTTATTTATGAACAAAATATATCAAGAGAAAGGAATAGGTAGGAGTTTCTCCATTCCTTGTGATAATGGTAAAGAAATTAGACATCAAAAGATGGATAGATAGACAGACACAAGATGGGACACACCTCCCTGAACTCCCCCAAGGAGGTCGGCCTACCCCAGTCTCATGGGCTCTCTCCACAAGTTCTGTAAAGTCTTCCACCTTCCCCTCAGTATCTGGGTATTGGAACAACACCCCACTGACATCTTTTCCACTAAAGTCCATTTCATGGGGTAACTTCAGCTCAATGAGGACTCCACGGTATCTGGAAAAAATAAGACAAAGAACAATCATGTTTTGGCTTTACAAGGGAAAATTAAGTGAACTACAGTTTCTTTTCAGTGAAACAGCATTTATTTTATGTGCCCTCCCTTGATGTCCTCCCAGCCCCACCCCACCCCACACCTGGCCCTTCCATGGTAACAGGACTTCACACCAACTCAAGGGCATCCAACAGCTCAGCTTCTTCCCCTCTCTCCTTTCTACCCCTAGCACTCTCCTCCTTCAACCTTTCCATCAGAACCTACTCCTGAGAGAGAACCAGGAGCACCACTTCCTAAGGCAGAAGGAAAAACAGCTGAAACCACAGAGCCACCACCACTTTGACCTTGGATCAGTTTTAGGAGGTAATTGGGAAAACATCAGTAAGGTGAGGAGGAAGAATTTCCCTAGATTTCTAAACTCTAACTATAATCATATGTCAGAAAACCTTCTGAAGGGGTGCAGGATGGTGGTGTGGGATGGGGGAGGAACACCTGATGTTTCCAAAGGAGAAAGCAAACGCACACAAATGGGGGTGGTGTTAGGTTTGTGCATCTGATTACAGAACTAAACAAATGCAACACACCTTACATCAGTTTACACCTCAGTATTATGTAGATTCCCCATAAATGATGTTTACAGAGGACACATAAAAAAATCATAATACTATGGGTGAGTTCTATTTTTCCCCTTTGTTTTTTAAAATTTCTGAAATACTATTTACATATATATGTATTTTTTAAATGAAAAGACAATGAAACAGCTTGGTCAATTACCATGAAACAAAGCAACTAAACCCACTATGTATCCCTTTGATTCTGACAGTGAGGTTAACAGAGAAACCCCTGGAAGAAAGTAGGACGGAAAGTAAAGCACAATGATCCTAATTAAAAGCATATTCACCTCCAATCAGGTTACAAGTGACAAAGAACAAGAGATGAGTGTGATATTACCCTGGGTTTAAAACAGATAAAGTTAATTACTTGGCTCGAGTCTGGATGACAGCTATTGTTTGTGGGTGGCAACGAGGGTCGACAAAAAATTTCCTCCTCTTGTTGTGTCTATTGAAAAGAAAAAGCACATTCAAACATGAACATTAAAAAATCAAAGTATCCGAGAATGCAAAGCAAACATGGCACTTAGGGAAAGACTGAGCATAGTACAAAAAGTACCAAGTCATTAATTCCTAATGATATTGACTGTGATTCCACTTAAATCAAATTCCCATTCTAACCCCATTTAGTAAAATCAGTCTTAAAAAGGCGCATATATATATATATATATATTTTTTTTTTTTTTTCTTTTTGGTATGAGGGATTAACCCAAAGACACTTTACCACTGAGCTCTAAACCTAGCCCCTTTTATTGTTTTTTAATATTGAGACAGGGTCTTGTTAAGTTGCTGAGGCTGACCTTGAACTTGCAATCTTCCTCAGGCTCCCAAATTGCTGGGATTATAGGCATGCACCCTACACCTGGCAAAACAGCTCAAATTTTTAAAAAAAATATATCACAATAAGACAGAAAGGTCAATGGTTAGATATAAGTGAAAATTTTTAAAAATCTTATAAATAAATACATCTTAGAATTTTATTGGCATAAGGAGCATTTTAAAAATATATATCTAAATCAAGTTCCTTCACTCATACAAAAGGAAAAAGACTTAGGTTGTGAGGTACACAGGACCACAAAGAGTAGAATGGAACCTGAACCCTGGGAGCTCTCTACCATCCCATGGTTTCAAGCAACAAAACTGGGATGGATGCTCAGAGTTCGGTATCATGAGCACATTAGGATAAAAAGAAAAGGGGTGGGGAGGGGGGATATGTGTGCATTGTGCTATACACTTAATATCCAGAAGGAGACACAATGGATAATCAACAATGGCTTCAGGGGACTAAGAAAAGAAAACAGCAGGTTTTACTTTTACTTATATCCCACTCAACTTTCTGAAATTTTTTCCAAAATTTTACAATAAATAAAATTAATAGAGGAATTGGCAGAGTTGGGAAAATACAAAAATGATTCGTTATCCAATGCACAGTGCTCTTAATAGTTTGAATCTAAATAAACCTGGAGAAAAAGCTCTCTGAGAGCCTAAATGACCTGAGGTACAAACAGAAACAGCACTATTTAAATATTTTTGCTAGCGCTTGTCTCCGTGGCATAATCGGTTAGTGCGTTCGGCTATTAACCGAAAGGTTGGTGGTTTGAACCCACCCAGGGACGAGGATGTGTATTTTGTGAACCGTGAGGGTAGCCCAGAAATAGACTTTATGGTTGTTATCGTTGTCTTCATCCTTAGCCGATTCACCCCCTGCTTTTAAAAGGGAGGGGAGGAGTAGGGGGGATAGGAAGGGCAGCAGAATAGAATAGACATTATGATGGCTGTATGTATGTAGGTGACTCTATGACCAGTGTGATTCTGCAATCTGTACAATTAGAAAAATGAGAAATTATACCCCAATGATTCAAATGTATGAATTGCCAAAATCATTGTAATGTCATGTGTAGCTAATAAAATAAATAAATATAAAAAATATTTTTGCTACAAATAAAAAGCACACACCTAAGCTCTTAGGACTGCTTTTCAAGAGTAAATATAAATGCAGACACCAAGGAATGAGAATGAAGGGAAGACACAAGTCAGGCATTTGCAGAGTGTGAGCGAGCACAGCCCATGGATACTGAATATATCAGGGTAGGAAACCCCTGGGCTCCACAAGTGTGAGGTGAACTTTTCCACATAGAAAAAGAGGCAGGGGGAGGTGGGCATGGTGATCCAGCCTGTATCCCAGTGGCTCAGGAAGCTGAGGCAAAGCCAGTCTCAGCAACTTAGTGAGGCCCTAAGCAACTTAGTGAGACCCTGTCTCTAAATAAAAAAATTTGTAAAAGGTCTGAGAGCTCCAGCTCCAGCTCCAGCCAGAGCTCCAGCTCAGTGGTTAAGCACCCCTGGGTTCAGTCCCTAGTAAAAAGAAAAAGAGGGAGAGGGAGGGGGAGAGAGGATAGATGGTAGGAACAGGGAGTTGAAATCAGTGAAAAACTGAGAATAACCAGGTACACTGACTCATGCCTGTAATCCTAGCTACTGGGCAGGCTGAAGCAGGAGGATCCCAAGTTTGAGGACAGCTTGGGCAAATTACCCAGGCCCTATCTATACCCTTGTCCCTGTCTTTGTTTCTGTCTGTCTGTCTCTCTCTCTCCAAATACATATACATACATATGTTTTATTTTTTTAAAGGGCTGGGGATATAGTTCAGTGGTAGAGCACTTGCCTAACACACTTAAGTCCTTGGGTTCAAACCCCAGTACCACACAATTGAAAAATGATAATAAAAGCTGAGAATAGTTACCAAGGGTTAGATGGATGGCACTCCTTTGTGGCTGTCCATCCCCCACAGAAGGAAGAACCTGAACGCACCTTAAGGCTGCTCAGGGAGCAGAAAGGCCTATGGCTGGAATCCACCATAGGGACCTCCACACCTACTGAGGGAGTTTGGGCCTCTCCTTTCCACCCCCAGATCTGTCGGACCCAAGAAGTAGAACTCCATGGGCATTTGGGATCAGACGGACACACCATGAAATGGGCAGATTTCCCAACCAGAGGGCCATCGGCATGAGAATTCTAGCAGGAAGGTATGTTCTAACACACTCACGAGGCAGAGAATTAAGGAAGGAGAGGAAATGAAGAAAAATTACCACAACCCAGTAACTACTTCTAAAACTGAATCCTCAGGAAATAATCAGAAGTTTTGACAATGATTTATTACAGGGGTGCACCTGAAGTGCTATTACTAATAATAAATGATGGAAACAAAGAATAGGAGGACATGAAATAAACCACATGCTTCCAAGAAAGTGAGTACTACCATGGAGACAATATAGCATAGAAAGCAGGCTAAGGAAATCAAGAGATGTTCACAATATATTGTAAAATAGGAAAAGAAAACAAGGTTTAAAAAAAAAAAACACTGATATTAAATGTAACCTGAGTACAATATCTTCATAAAAGAGTGTGATACTTATTACATACTACATTCCAAATTAACCAGTTCCTCCCAGTATCCATTTGTCCCTTCACCTAAAGTAACAGAATCCCAACATGTTGGGTGCAGCAATGTGCCCATCTAAACATAACTTATTTCCCCAGGTCACCTGCAGAAAAGGGTGACCATTGAAGTATAAGTGAAAGTTGTTGAGTGGGGGCTTCCAAAAATCTTTTTTAAAGAGGGCATATATAGCTAGCAGTCCCCTGTATCCTTGGCTTCTTCCTGAGTGCAGATGTGACAGCCAGAGCTCCAGCAGCCATAAAATTCCTGAACATAATGTTACCTCTGATCTTAAAATTATGTAAGATAAAATGAAATGTCTTTCCTATATGTTAAGCAATAGTGGCTTTTATTATATCAATCAGACCTTTTGGTTACCTCAGCTAACTAATGCAATGTTACTGATACGCTGTTTCTCATGTGTACCAATTTGTGTGTGAGAGAGAGACAAGTCACAAAGGCACTGACAGGGATAGTGGAGCCTGCTCCCATGTACATCAGGAGAGGGACTGGAGGATGTCCCTGTCCTGGAGGGACTCCCAGGCTGATCCTCTTACCTGTGGCACAGCTGCATTGCCTCAGCAGCTGCGGTCGCCTCGTCCAGCAGGGATGCATTGGCCATGTCCATGCCTGTGATGTCACACACCATGGTCTGGTAGTTGAGTAAACTCTCCAACCTCCCCTGAGACACCTCTGGCTGGTATGGGGTATACTGGGTGACCCTGGGAGGGAAATACAAGACCATGCCCAAACTGTGTCTGCTGCTCAGAGAGGCTCACGAAATGCCTTCATTTTAGAATTCAGTACCTGAATGTCTTGAGAAATATACATCAATGAGCAACGCTTTTGGCTTTTGTAAGGGAGATTAGAATTAAATCATAGTAATAATATTATCCTTTGTTTGGGGGGATAATCAATACTTATTTTTCTTCTTCTACAATTTTTTTTAACCTATGTTACTATATGGGGGAAGGGTGAGCAGTGGGGAGTAAACTTGGAGTGCTTTGCCATTGAACTACATGCCCAGACCTTTTAATTTTTTGAGAAAGGGCCTCAATAAGTTGTCCAGGCTGTCCTTGAACTTGAAATCTTTCTGCCTCAGACACTCAAGTTACTAGGATTACAGGCATGACCACTGTGCCTGGCAGAACATTACTATTTTAATGATCTTACTGTACAAATGTGTTTCATTTTAAATTATCTCTTAAAATCCACATGAGCCTACCTATGATATTATAAACAGAACTCTCACTTCCTATTATCTTTCCTCGAAATAAAGCACATATCTTTCACAGCTCATAATAGGAAAGCATTCAAGAACCTAGTATCTAATACTTGAAACCTTTTTATATTAAACAGGAGACAGTCTATATATTCCTAGGAAATTAACAGATATCTGTGGGGCATAGGCATGGTGGTACATGCTTATAATCCTAGCAATTTAGGAGGCTGAGGCAGGAAGATTGCAAATTTGAGGCCAGTCCCAGCAACTTAGCAAGATCCTATCTCAAAATAAAAATGTAAAAAGGGTTAGGAATGTAACTCAATGGTAAAGTGCCCCAGGTTCAATGGGGTAGGAGAAGAGGGGGTGGTGAGGAGGAGAAGGAAAAGAAAGAGAAGACGTAGAAGAAAGAATAAATTAATAGACATTTAAGAATTCTCACTAGCTACTAAGTCAATGAAGGTTAACTCCATAGCTATCAAAAAATTCAGGGGTAACAAATGATTAGAAGGCCCCATAGACATGGATTCTAATCTTACGACTGCTAGCTGTCAGCCAAGAATGTGGCTTTAGATATTTGAATTAACCCCTTGAGTTCCTTCATTTTTTTTTCATTTCTTCATTCATTCACCCATCCTCCAGTTTACTATCTTCTTAGTATCAGGAACTATTACAGGTTCATAAACAGCGTGGTTAGTAGTCCCTGATTCCAAGGGAAATACATCTTAAGGGAGAAAAGAGACAATAAATAAAATAATTTCAGATTTCAGAGTGAAATCCTATCACCTTATTTTATTTAAGACATTATTATTATTATTTTATTTAAGACATTATTAAATGTCTTAAATAAAATAAGGTGATAGGATGGGGGTGATTGAGGACTTATAACAGAGCTGCTACTTTTTTAACCAAAAACCCATTTGCTCTGACTACCACCAACATGGATCAGGTCTGTGTCCATGCTCCTGCAGGAGACTGGCATTCATAAAAATCTCTATTATATTTATATTTCCAAGTCAAAAGAGTCTTAGAAAAAAGTTTTTGGTGGTTGATTTGCTTTTCATTTCTTCAAAGTTCTTTTCCTTTCACCCCTATTCTGGTAATCATCTTTGGAATATTTCCATTCACCCCCCTGCTCCTTTTTGAAGCATTTGAAATCAATATCTTTTGGGTCTTGTTTATTTTAAACATTTTATCACTTAGGGAAAGTGTAAGGAGGAGTTTTCCTTAGCAAGCAGTACAATATCAAGACTTTTAAATAATTTCCAGAAACTTGCTGGTGTAACAATGTATATATGTGTATGTGTGTATACAGTCTCTTTTCTATGTTAAATTTTTGCTTCAGTTAATTCCTTGAATACCCTGGCTTAGCAACTGTAAATTAGTTTTTGCCAAATTCTAAGTGAGTGGTGAACTGGAATGAATGAGGCACATAATGCACAGTGCAGGCCATTAAAAAGGGAATGTGCACAGAAATGGGGTCACACAAAAGGCATGGACAACAGGCAGCTGTGATCTCAAATCAGACTAGACCTTCATGCATCGTTTGCCGCCATGAAGACAGACATGGCGCTACTCCTGCCACATGCTTAGGTTGACTGGCTAACACAAAACTTCCATTTGGCTCAGATCCACTGTTCGGTATACAGACACACAGAGGCATATGCACAAACCAAGGATTTAGTATATCCATGGAGAAAGACCTTGAACAAGATAAGCATCAGGGAGAGAGTGGTGTTCTGAAAGAATTCAGCAGCACTGAATGGGGAGAACAAGGAACAACCTTAATTGTTCACTAGTAGGAATGGTAAAATAATTTAAAACACACGTATAATACCGTGCACTCATTGAAAACAATGCTCTAAATAAATATTTTCTGACTTTAGAATATTTTCAAAATGTTGATTTTTAAAGTGAAATATAAAATACTATGATCCTATTTTTGTACATTTGTAAAAACAAGCTAGTAAACCAAATATTAAGCAGTGATTTTTCTCTGCATGGTAAGGATAACACTAATTTTTATTTTACTATATGTTCCAAGAGTTAAAGACATTAGATACCATTTATTAACTACTTTCTGTATGCCAGGGATATATTTACTATCTTTTTTTATGATTATGTTGTACATATTCATTGTAATTAGTTGGAAAACTCAGATGACTATTGAGAAAATAAAATTGCTCATAATCTTCAAATTTCAAGGTAACTACAGTGAACATTCAGTGCATTTCTTTCAGTCTCTTTTCTATATTATAATCATATTTATATGTAAAAGTAGGATTATATTCATCATAAACTCTTATATCCTGTTTTTCAGTTAACATTATTCCATAGACAATTTAACAACTTTACATATTATTCAAAAATCTAATTATTCTATGGTATTAAATGTTTTTATTTTATTTAAATGATAACAATCATGAATTTACATTTAACAAGTTCCTTCAAGTTTAATATGACATTTGATTTTAGTATCAAAAATAGCATAATAGTGAACAAGCTTATCTAGGTCTATTACCTCCGAATAAATTCCTAGAAGTAGAATTTTAATTCATATTTGATAATTACTTTTAAGGTTCTCAGTACATATCGTCATCTTCCTCTCCAGAAAGTTTATACCTGTCTGTACACCAGTAAATAGCACATTGACTCAAAAGATTTCCCTATATCTAGTATTAAGACACCTGGGCACAGGGCATGGTGGCACACCCCTATAATCCCAGTTACTCGGGAGGTCAAGGCAGAAAGAACGTAAGTTTAAGGATAGCCTCTGCAATTTAACAAGAACCTGTCTCAAAAATCAAATAAGGGGATAGAGATATAGTTTAGTTGGTAGAGTGCTTGCCTTGTATGCATAAGGC
This sequence comes from Marmota monax, assembly GCF_021218885.2. Taxonomy (NCBI): domain Eukaryota; kingdom Metazoa; phylum Chordata; class Mammalia; order Rodentia; family Sciuridae; genus Marmota; species Marmota monax. The sequence continues at coordinate 1,469,972 of NW_026692505.1, forward strand.
CCTGGGTTCAATCCCCAGCACCACAAATAAAATAAGAAGGGCTAAGGATATAGTTCAGTGGTAGAGTGCTAGCCTAGCACATATAAGGCCCTGGGTTTAAACCCAAGCACCACCAGGGGGGAAAAAAGGAGGTAGTAGTAATAGTACTGAATTTCAGTTTTAATTCTTTAACTTACTAGTTGTGAATTCAGACAAATAACTCTCTAGCTGATTCCTCTTGGCCATCAATGGAGATAACTACTTATATCAAAGGTTTTTCTCAACACTCAAATCAGATTCACATACATAAAACATTTTGGAAATGGCAATATAGTGCCCAATTGTTATTCAAGCAAACAGCACTGGTAAATTAGTAATTGCAAATTCTTTCGAATGAAAAAGAACACTGATAATTGTTGCCTTCTAAATCCCTGGCTTTAGAAAATTAATGTGCCTGTAAGAATCATGTGTTCTAAGAGTCCATATAAAGAGGCATGCACGCCTTAGTTCCAGCTACTGGGAGGCTAAGGCAGGAGGATAGCAAATTGAAGGCCAGTCTCAGCAACTTGGTAGATCCTGTGTCAAAATTAAAAATAAAAAGAACTAGGATGGGGCTGGGGTTGTAGCTCAGAGGTAGAGCGCTTGCCTAGCATGTGTGAGACACTGGGTTCGATCCTCAGCACTACATAAAAATAAATAAATAAATAAAGGGATTGTGTCAACCTACAACTAAAACAATAAATGTTTAAAAAAAAAAAAAAAGAACTAGGATGTATTAGGATGCATCTCAGTGGAATGGCACCTCTGGGTTCAATCCCTAGCACAGCAAAGGGAAAAAAGAAAAAAGAAGAAAGAAAATGTGTCTGTGGTCCATAATGTCTATGTCTTGACTAATTAATTCAGTTGGTTTCTGTATGTATTTTAATATATATTTCAAAAGTATCTGCCTATCCAAGAAAGCTTTTAGTTCTGCTCAAATAGGATGTCTGATATTTTCAACATGACATTAACATTTATTCAAATGAATTAGTATTCTCTATCATTTTGGCTGTGACTTTCTTTTAGAACTGGAAGGAAGGGAAGTAGTGGGGGTTTGCATGAAGACAAACATTAAAATGAGAGTGTCTCTCATTTTAATCCTGGTACCAAAATTACATAAAACAGAAAGCCACAAAGAAAATGTGAATGTTACTGATGATATTAGTTACTCATGTTATCAGCAGTTGAAAAGTTGGAACAGAGGACCCCATAAAACAAACTCTAGATTTGATATAAATTTTCTTTTAAGGGCCTAAATGTTTGTATTCTTGAGGCTGTGTTGCCCATTTATTTTCACCTCACGTCACCGGAATTTGTTGGTTCCATCTCTATGGAAACCATTCAGAAGGATGATAATGTGAAGTCCACCACCCACGCGTGCACAGCCCTCCCTATCAGTGCTGGTAGGGTGCAGTATCTCTCTCTGGTTCAGATTAGCTTTCAGAGAATGGAAAGAAACAATATTTAATATGCACCCAAAATGGAAATTGAAAGGCACACAAAACACTGCCTCCCCCTCAAACGCTGGCTGCTTCTAAAGTAAACGAACACATTCGTTCACAACCAGAGAGCCATATGGTGAATATTCTCTATGGCCACCAAGAGCAAAGGCTGCAGGCCAGCACTCAGACAGCTGGAAAATTGCTGCCCATTCATGAACTTTGGAAGGTTTTTTGTTGTTGTTGTTCTGTTTTTTAAGGGCAGCAGAGAGACAGGCCATTTGCTTTTGAAGTCAGCCTTGGAGTTGACCATTCAAACTTTTACCAGTATCACAGTGGAAAAGAAGCCCTCAGTAATGCAAACACCTTCACATATACACCCCAAGCAGAAAAACGAGTTCTTAGATGGTCTTGTCTTCCTGTTATTAATAAAGAAGTGGAGCATATTGAAACTAAAAACTACATGCAGGCATAGCAATGCAGGTATGATTGTGCCAACAGATCTGGCTCCTATAAAGATGTGACACAGATAACACTAGGACAAAGCACTCTCACCTGCCAGGTGACAGTGATACTTAGATAAAAGCAGATAAAAAATACAAAGTATTGATCAAAATTTTAAGATTTGTCAATTTTAAATGAACTTTGGAATTTTAAAAGATCCTGTTGAGGTGATTCCTTGATCTGCCATTTACTAAAGTTGATTTTATATATGTTAATCTGAAAGATAATCTCTGTATCTTGTTATAAATACATTTGAATTGCAGAAGCAACCAGTTATTCTGTCCTCACATAATAATGGTTCTACTAGAAATTAAAGTTATTTCTTACAGAAACAAACAAAACACCTAGGAATCATCACCATCTCTCCAACTGCATATTAGCTCTGTTTTTATACTGGGAATAAGTATACACCTATATTCCCAAGTAGACAGCTTCCTTTTGGACTAAGCCTTCACTTGAAATAAAGTTTCAATTCAAATATTCTAGCTTATAAAATGTCACCAATCCGAAGAGGAGGCACAGAGGGCCCTGCCCTCCTTTCTACATGGTTAGCCATTATTTCCCAAGAGACAGAAGCAGCAACTGCCCTCATCTGTCCTCATTCACTGTTGGAGGCGTGGCCTCTGCCTGGCAGGACATGACCAAGGTATTTGCTTGTTTAGCACTGGGATGTAAACTTCTCTGGCTCTTTATGACTTTTAGCACTCAGCAATGGGAGACAACAAAGAGGGCATGAAAGAGGCCTCCAAGTTGTTCCTCAAATGTAAAAGTGCATTCAGGGTGTTCCATCAGTGAGAGCCAGAGTGGCCATGAGGCACAGTCAGGCATTCATTGTGCAGACCCCTAAAGAGCAGAATGACTCATCTGAGGGGTAAGGTAACTGGAGCAAGTAACAAGTATGCACAACCCAGGCCTTTCTCTTGTCTTTTCAAGAAGAGCCTATCCACAGAATACACATGCTCTCTTTGTCAATGAAATGCTAAGTAATCAACAAATATCATGATCTTCATTTATATAACAATTGTCTTTTCATTTTCATTTGGTCACGAATCCAGATATGGGGTAGGGAGGGGTGGAAGGAATGATTATCTGTGACCTTCAAATTCTGAGAGAAGACAACCCAATGAGTTCTCTCCTGGACACCAACACTGATTCACTGAGGAAGCTTAGACCTAGCTTAAAGTTCCAGGATCTCCAAAGAGGACTAAAGCCCTGAGTCTACCACCTGTGGGTTTGATGTCCTGCTCAAAGACAGCACGCAGAAACCAAGTTGCAGAGATAAAGTCACTATCAGCATCTGCAATTTACAGTGCTAGATGTTATGGGAATAAAAGCAGGAAGAAGCTTCTATTTACTCAACACTTGAGCAAGGAGACTTCCCAGTCAGAGAAATCAGGTAGGTTCCTGGAGCTTAGAGACAGTATCAGGGTCTAGGTGTCAGCATGTGGGCTTGAGGCACCTTGGGGAAAGGAGGAGGATGGGAAGAATCAGGCAGATCAGAGTATTCCTGTTCTGTAACCAGGAGATACATTACCATCCCGAGTTCTCCAGTAAGTTCCGCAAAATGGTCTGTGGCACTGAGCAGTTATAATAGCCCATGCCAATATACGATCTCCAAATCTGGTTTTTGCTGGAAATGGCACACAGAGTTGCAAGGATTTCATTTTCACCTGATTGTGGGAAAGAAAGAAATGTTAGAAGAGAAAATGTCTCAGAAGGGAACGCTAAGTACAGTTTAAAAGCTTCATTTTGTTTGAATAGTTAAATGAGGAGAACAGATATATGGAAAATATAATCATCTATCCAACCAACTCTAGGTACTATATGTGGAAATCTTTAAAAATGAGAGAGGGGTGGGGGAGGGAGAGGGAGAGAGACTGGGTATGATTGTGCACACCTGTAATCCCAGAGACTCAAAAGGCTGAGGCTGGAGGATCATAAGTTTGAGGCCAGCCTCAGCAACTTAGTGAGACCCTGACTCAAAATAAAAAATAAAAAAGAACAGGGATGTAGCTCACTGGTAAAGGTTCAATCCCCATAAAAAGCAAACAAGCAAATAAAAACCAACCAAATAGCACTCATATTTTCCTAAAGGTTGGCCCTTCATAGTAAGTTGTTTTGTTGTTGTTATTGTTTTGTTTTGTTTTTGGGGGGGGTGCTCTTTGTTTGCCAGAATTGATCAATTTCCCCTGCTTTGAGTACTAGAAACTGAACCCACAGGTGCTTTATACTGAGCTACATCCCCAGACCATTTTATTTTTTATTTTGAAAGAGGGTCTCACTAAGTTGCTGAGACTGGCCTTGAACTGTGATCTTTGCATATCAGCCTCCTGAATTGCTAGATATGTGCCACCATACCTGCAGAATTGACCAAGTTTAACTCTTGCCTCATTCCGGGTTTATTCTTTCTGCCTTCCATGTTTGTTATATTTAATCTAAATAAAAATTCTATCTCACTGTTTTTCCTTTTAAATTGTCTATACTTTCTGCAAGCAGGAAAGGTTGCAGTTTTTAAAAACATAGGTTACATTTTCTCTACAATTCTTCCACTGAATCAAACACTTCCCTTTGTGTCACTGGAAGGGCTCATCACTCAACAAGAAATATCAATTAAAATAAAAGACCTACAAGCATTGCCACCCAGCATTTCCATTTTATCAAGTAAAACTTATAAAATTCTCAGATGTAGGTCATTCGTATGAAAATCAACAAAATAATAATGGCACCGGTGATTTATTGAACATGAACTCTGCCAGGAAGTACACAAAGGCTTAAAGAGGACCACTTCCCTGAGGTCACATGGATTTAAATTAAAGGATTACCAATCCAGTCTCTAACTCTGGATCCCACACTTTAACCCACTGAACAAGACTTCTGTCCCTCTGCAAATAGATCATGCTACTAAATTTAACTGTTTAGCAAATGTACGTATCCTTAAAATCTTCCTAGGGATTCAGTCACTTAATCCCTGGAACTGACTGATTTTCTTGTTGCCATCTCAGAAAAATGTAGGCACATCAAAATCAAGTCAGCAAAACGGCTAGGAAGAGGCTTCACAGTGTTTTATCTCTCAATATTGTTTTCATCAATATATTTTTATCCTGAATGAAAACACTGTCACCCTCCACCACACATACAGAAATAAATTCATAAGCAGTGTGTCACATTACCACAGTAGATTAAGGAAAGACAACTTTGTGAGTTACTAGTTTCATGAGTATATATAACCCAACTGCCTTATGGAGGTCTATCTTGCCTTCTTTCAGTGAAAGCTTAGGAAATAAATCAAAATACAATAATAACTAAGACCTGAGGAGAAAGACAAGGAAGGCATCTGTAGGAACAATCATGCAAGAAACCCCAAGTAATTACTTAGATTACTTCCCAAGTAATGTAAGGAGCAGAGTGATCCAGAAGCCCAGTAGGAGGGGAGACTAATTAGCAGTGCCTGGCAGGCAAAGCCAGGTTCAATTAAGATCCTGTGCAAGAGGTCTGGTCCCTGCCCCACATTATGCCATAAGGACAAAGGGTCCAGTTCTCAAATGAGAATAGAATAAAGGAATTTGTCAAATCAAGAGTACAGATTTAAGAAGTCAGAGAATATTTTCAAGCAAAAGAATAATATAATTTTTTTCAACATTATAGAAAGATCATTCTTTTGATGGTGTAGAAAGATCATGGGGGGAAGACCCTGGACAGAGGGAGATGAGGTCAGAGGATAGGCAACAGTCCCGGAGGGAAATGGTTAAGAGGAATATCGTGAGTTGAATTGTGTCCCACAAAATGATACACTGAAATCCCAATTCTCTGTATCTGTGAATGTAACCTTATTTGGAAATTGAGTCTGCTGATCCAATCAATTTAAAATGTGATCGTGCTAAATTAGGGTCATCTCTAATCCAATGACTGGTATCCTTACATGAAGAGGGAAATTTTAATACAGGGACATGGACCCAAGGAGAATGCCATGCATGTTATGATAAAAGCAGAGATTGGAGTGATGCTTCTACAAGCCAAGGACTGCCAGCTATGACCAGAAAATATACAAAAAAGTCTCCTTTAGAGTTCCACAATAGAACCAACCCTGCCAACACCTCAATTTTGGCCTTTATAGTCTTTGGAACTATGAGAGAATAAATTTCTTTTGTTTAAGCCATCCAGTTTGAGGTCCCTTTTTATGTCAGTCTTGGCAAATTAATATAGACAGTTCTATCAGCCATTTTCCACAGAGGCTGCTCTGTGCTTGAACCCTCTGTCTGGTCAAATCACACTCAGAGGCTTTGGTGAACTCCAGCATTTTGCCAGACATTCCTTACATTGTTAAGATTCTACTGGCAAAGTAATCAACCCAAATAGTATGTTCACTCCCTAAAAACAATCTTCGTATCCACTGGCACAAGACAGCTGGTGTTACGTTTCTGGAATGTATTAAAAATCTATATAGAAAAGTGCAGTGCTTTCCCCCTAGCTCCTCAGTGTAACTTGGCCAGATGTCAGAGCCAATTATCCATCCCAAAGATCTGCCCTGAGCATTGCCCACCCTTCTCACAGCCTAACGTGGGAGAGGCAAAGGGGTCTTGCAGTTGTGGTGTTCCTCAACTGACCGAGCTCACATAACCAACTCAGTGGCTGATGTTTAACTTGCCCCATACCTGGAGGAAAACAATCTAATGTAGGTGACATAATTAGAAATAGCTCAAATATATTTGATAGGAGCCAAAAGGATTATTTAGATCAGAAGTTTTCATAGTTAAGCTGCCAACATGATTCTTCCAGTACAGGAGTCTCCTTCCCCCTTTTCCTGTCCCATGAGAACATATGGGACTTCAGAGATAGGAATTGGGCTTTATGCCAAGAGCCATGATTATGATCCCTCATTAAGCCAGAATATCTGAAAATTGCACTTCAAAGACTCAAAGTCAGGAGGTCAAGGAGGTGACAGGAGCTGGAATCAAGAGAATTCTAAACTAAAACCAAACCCAGATCTCTTCCCTCTGGGGACACAAGATACCAGTCTTCTGCTTCCTCAGCAAAAAGTCTCCCATTCTTTCCTCATGAGTAGGTGCTCAAATGGGTTGTTTTGATTTTGCCTGTAAACTGTCCCTCTTCACTACAGTCTTGTTTTCTACTTCTTTAATAGTAGCTCTGGCTGTGTGTACAAATTCCCATTGAGACGCAAGATCCTTTCTCTTGGAGGGAGATCTGTCTATCTTATAGACCCCAAATAGGAACTATCTTTCATATTGGTGGAAATACACACACACACACACACACACACACACACACACACAAACGTCCCTAGAAGGCAGGGCACCACCCTAGCTCCACAAGACCAGACTCTCAAGACTAGTAGAGAGGACAGGGTAGATAGCCCTGTTTCTTCACTGGACAGATAGCACAGGAACTAGGAGGGCACCTGCCACTTAGAAGAGGGTTTTCAGAGTGGTGGAACAGAGCATAGACATGGTAGGGTCAACAAGCCTGGCTTCTCATATTTAACTTTTTCTGTTATGCTTTCTTTCAGAGATTGAAAGCTTTTCAATTCCCCGCCCCCTTAAAAACTCAGACTATCACAGGTGAATTAAGAGGAACCTCAGAAAGGGGAAACCAAGGACAGCCAACCCAGGGGCACAGGAAATGCTTTTCTTGGGCCTCACACTGCCCTCTGCTCCAAGATCTTCCTTTTGGAGCTCTCATAGCTAGAAACTCCTGTGTCTCAATATTGTCCATTTTTATGCTTCTGCATCTTTAAAATTAATTATTTTGTTCTTCATTTATGCTAATTGGCCTTTTGAAAAGCTTAGGTATATCACTCAAGTGTGAAAATTTCTGGAGACCCCAGCCTCTCAACTGGAATAGTGGAGAGGTCCGAATTTTCCTTGTAAAAGAAAACTGTTGCCTCATACTCCCCAACAGAACTGTCCACAAAGATAAGCAAAGGTGAAGAGTTCCAGACGACAGAGAAGCCAATTCCTATCTCCCTTCCTTCTGTAATCTCCTACCACATGGCCCCTGTCCGGCCTTGCCCCCATGCCTTCAATAGCAAGGAAGAAAAGACACCATGCCAGGAATTAGCACATTCCACATTAGTTCAAGATATAAATCAGCATCCCTTACAGCAGTTACTGAAGTCTTATGCACTTGAATAAAACACCTGAGCCTGTTATGGTGGTTCACCCTGTAATTCCAGCTATTTGGGAGACTGAGACATGGCTAGTGATGTAGCTCAGTGGTAGAGTAATTCCGGGTTTAATCCTCACTATCAAGCCAAAAAAAACCCCAAAAACCCTGAAAATTTTAAAAGCCAATAAGCATAAATGAAAAAAAGTTAATTACAGATAAGATCAAGAATATGGTCACACTCCTAGGCACATTCCCACCCTGCTAAGTTGCTTATCTACAAATAACAGGAGAGATCTGCTGCGCCAGGTGTCCCTGATTCAGTCAGGCTATGTGAGGATCCATAGCAACCCCCTAGCAGCCACCAATCAGCATGAGACAGGGAAATACCTGGGAGGCCAGGTGACCCTCCCAGTAGTTTATGGTGGTTGATAACGTGTTGGGAAACCATGTAGTTCAGCACGAACAGCCAATCAGTTCAAATGAATCACCCTCTTGTAGTAACCAATCACCCCTACCCAACTTGTTCCCACCAGTGACTGTGCTAATCATGTTTTAGAGTTGTTATTTGATTTTCCCTCAGTGTGTGATGATTTGCTAAGAGATGCTATGATGTATGCGAAGTCCCTGCCTTCCCCAAAGAGTGTATAAAACTGCTACAAACCCTGGGCTCGGGGCCTCTCAGCGTCACCAGTTGCTATGTGTGCGTGCGGAGGACCCAGCTAGCTCGCAATAAACACCTCTTTGCTGTTCACATCAAAAAAAAAAAAGAATATGGTCAAGCTAAGACACAGAACTTTCTAATCCCATAAAGATACAACCCTAGTCCCTATAGCACCAACCAAGCTTTTCAAGCATGTGTTGATGCTCCTGACTCTCCAGATTGGGATTGATATGCATTTTATTTCCCCCAATGTGACCTCATCATAGCCTGATCTTCATGCTCAGTTTTATCTGGGTTGAGAAAAGAGTGTGAAGAGAATAAGCTGTCCCCTGTACACCAAGCTAATAGACACTGGAGCCAACAGGAGTAGGGCAAGTACCTGGTCAAGGTTCCTAAAGCGTGAACAGTGTGAGAAGCCCTTGCCATTAATTTACCCATTCTTTATCATGTCCAAGCTCCACAGCTAGAAGCCAGGACAGTCTGTGACATGATGAACAGAGTGAAATTTCTCCTTTCCATGATAAGAATCTTAAGATTGCAGGCTCCTCCATCTACACAATTAAAAAAAAAAAAAAAAAAAGAGTTTTCCAAACACCAGCCTAGTGAGTGTCTGAATCATTTCAAATATTTGTTCACTGGTTGCCATTGCTCAAACCCACTCATGAAATCTCACTTTGGTCAAATCTGCAGAAGAGTCAAATGATGAATTTAGGAACCCAGAGTCAGTTATAATCATAAGTGATACCCAAATAGCAATGATATGGGGGGCGGGGGTCCACAATCAGATTTCTACTTGCTGAACTTACTTGAAATTGAACTTAGTAAGTTCTAGAGTATGATCAGGTCTAAATAAAACTCAAAATTCTAGCACACAATGCCCACCACTATCACTTATTTTCTCCAGTGGAAAAGAACTCTCTTGCTAGAGAAAACAGTGTAGAATCCTTAATCCCAAAGTGGCAGCCTTTTTCCCCTACCTAGTAAGAGAAGCATTATAAAGAAGCAATTGTGCCATCCAACCCCCAGGCAGCACAGCCCAAGGAAGCTGTGTGTACAAAGGGAAGAGGAAAAAGAAGACTGGGACTACCCCCTAGAGCCAACCTCACGAATGCACATTCCTTACAATTTTCCTTCCAACTTGACAAAAATAGCTTGCTCCTGGGCACAGGTCTGATTCCTATAACTATCTTCTTGAATGTGACTGTGATGAAACTAACCAAGGGAAAATGAGAGAGATTAAGAAAAGGAGCATCTACTAAGAACTACTTGGAAGAGAGATGAATAGAGGAAAGGGAACAGGGGGAGGGAGGAGAGAAGAAAAGGAAAATACTGGGAAATGATATTGGCCAAATTATATTGTTATATTATGTGCATGTGTGAATATGCAACCACAGATTCACCATTATGTACAACCATGTTGTACCAAACAAACAAACTGTGTGTGTGTGGGGGGGGGGAAATTGAAAAATAGAACTACTTGGAGACAAGTTGTCATTTTCCAAATGCTTGCTGACAGTCCTGCAGGGCAGTCAGACACTGTGTACTCCCAGCCAGGAGGGAGTCTAGCAATCCTTCAGGCACCTAAGCAGTAAGTTCCTTCCTTGTGGAACAAGCACCTGCTTCTGACCTTGTTTACTCCTCTGCCTCAGAGCATTGCATAATGCTCTGGTCCTAATGTACTAGGAACAGAGTTCAGTGGCCTCTCAGCATTGCTTCCTAAGAATTCACAGGTGATGACTTGTACTGCTCCTGCTTCTCAGAATTCAGAATGAATACTTCCTTCTTCCTTATATAATTCTAGAAGTCTTTCTAGAAGCAACTTCCTTGCCACTTCTGCCTAAAATATCAAGATAACTACGCTAAATAAATACTTTCCTTTTTTTAATATTTTTTTTTAATATTTATTTTTTAGTTTTCGGCAGACACAACATCTTTGTTTGTATGTGGTGCTGAGGATCGAACCCGGGCCTCACGCATGCCAGGCGAGCGCGCTACTGCTTGAGCCACATCCCCAGCCCCTAAATAAATACTTTCTAACAGAAATAAATCAATTTAACTATTAAATACTTGATGCCTTGCTAGAGGTAATTTTTAATTGCCCATATATGAGAATTTGCATAAGAACTATACAATGTCATTGAAACGGACAGGCAGGCTGAGTGGAGATATGTGCTAAATCTAAACACACATACACACTTATTCCCCATCCTTAACTCTTTACCCCAAATACAACCTTACTATAATTTTTTTTTGCCTAAATTATATGTAAAATGTATCCATGCTTCACTTTTTCTTCTATAACAATCTAAGATTATTATGGCTAACATTCTACAATGTATAGAGTATGCTATCATTATATTTTTAAAAGAATAAATATATATGCATGCTATTTGAACAGAACATCTCTAAGACAATTCACCAAAAAAAAATAAGATTAGAAATGGGAAGAAGTTGTACTTTTCCCTGTATATCTTTTTGTACTTTTGAGTTTTGGACAATGTGTCTATACTATTTCTCAAAAACTAAGCCAGGTGTGGTGGCACACACCTGTAATCCCAGAGACTTTGGAAGCTGAGATAGGAGGATTGCAAATTCAAGGCCACACTCAGCAACTAAGTAGGGCCTAAACAGTTTAGCGAGACCCCATCTCAAAATAAAAACAAAAAGGGCTTGGATACAGCTCGATGGTTAGGCACCCCTCAGTTCGATCCCTGGTACCTAAATAAATTATAATGTTATGCCTAGAATGAAACACCACCTGGGAAATACCCGGTGGGAGAGCCTTGTCACTCCCTGACTCTGGCGTTTCCTGGGCAGCCCAGCCAGCAGTGTCTTGCACAGAGCAGCCTCTAGCCAGCGTCACAGCCTGCCTCCCTTCCGTTCCTTGCTCTTCATGCACTTGGCAAGATACTAGGAATAGGTCTCCAAGGAAATCATCAGGACCAAAAACCAACAAACTCATATTTGAATTTGCCCAGACAATGTCACCAGTTTGAGAAAGGCCTTTCTCTGCCAGAGACTAAAGAGGAAATCTGGGACCAGAATGTGAGGACAGAGACCGCCTTGGCAGATTTTTCTTGCCAACATGCAGATCCTTGGCTTCGAAGCTGTGCCGGAAACCATGGGGGTAGGGTCCGGGTATCAGTCAAGATAAATAGGCTATGAATGACAGCACAAGTTAAGATTTTCTGATTTTTCTGAGTAGAAGCCAGAATTTGGGTATAAATTCCAACCTAATGCTTAGCCTTTCCTTTATTTCACCTGATTATTTACAATACTTTTTTAGTTCCCCCATAACCACCTGGCTTAAGCCCACTTCCACAGCCCATGTATCCTATTGTCAATTTTCCCCCATGAGCAGAGAAGAGTTTCATAACCAAAGTCTGTTCAATCACAGAATTTGTTCATTCCAGGAAGCCAAACCAAACCATAAGATCTGCACAGTGTAGAATGCAGACTTTAAACTGAAAACTGGAGACTGATAGAGAAGCAGCATGTGTGATAATGTGGCCAAGGCAGGAGCACCACATGGACTCTCCTCACCCCAACCTGCCACGATCTTCCCCATCTTCTTTCTTGCTCAGCCAATTAATAAACCATATGAAGCCAGGGCCGGTGGTGCACGCCTGTAACCCAGCAGCTCAGGAGACTGAAGCAGGAGGATCACAAGTTCAAAGCCAGCCTCAGCAACTTGGTGAGGCCCTAGGTAACTTAGCAAAACCCTGTCTCAAAATAAAATATAAAAAATGCCTGAGGTTGTGGCTCAGTGGTTAAGTGCCCCTCTCTTCAATCCCTGGTACCAAAAAAAATAAAATAAATAATAAATCATATGACTCAGTCCTTCATGACTCTTAGGAACTAGAACCTTCCTTAGGACATCTCCACTACCCAAAAGCAGCTGAGGTACTTCTCCTCTGTGTTTTTAATGGCTCTTTGGTCCCTCAAGGGTCAGCATAAAGTAAGCAGTCATACAGCTTGTCCTACTCACTCAAAAGCCACAACTTCAAGATCCTTCTAGTTATAGGATCACTAGAGCAGCGTCCTCAGTGGACAAGTAGGAGCATCATGTCTGTCATTTTGTTCCTTTGAATCTTATTCCTTTCTGTGGGAGGCTCCTTTACAACCCCTCTTCCTTTAATCTATTATTATTATTATTATTATTTGCTTTGTTTTATTTTGTTTGCAGTACTGAGGATTGAACCCAGGGCCTACACCCCCCAGCCCTGAATGTTTATTTTAAAGAAACATACATAGAAATGTTGCAATTAATAGTTATCTGGGACATCAGATAACCTATGTAATCAGGCCAAAAGGTTAATTTGAAATGAGAATCAGTGGAATACTTGTTTTTCCTCTTCATTACCCATGGGCACACTGTTAAGGAAGAACATGTTCTAAGAGCCTTACTCCAACAACTTACACTGCTAGAAGGAATGATATTTTTTTATAGATCATAAGATTAGTCCTATGGAGAAATCAGTAGTTCAATCCAGAATCTCATCATGTAAATTGTATTCTCTCTGTGAACAGAGGCATCCTGGGTTGACAGGCACATAGTAAGTGCTCAGAAAACAGGTGAATCGATGTGTTGCAAGGAAAATTCACCTAAAGTCTCACAAACAGATAGATCAATTTTTGCAATAATTCACCCATCACATACTCCATATGATAAATAAAACATATTGTTCTCACATTTGGTTCAACTGCATCCCTAAAGTAAAGGCTTCAGAGGAACATTTATAAATGGAAACCTGCTGCTATTTATAAAATTTTTCAAAAAATACAGTGCTTACAATAATTTCAGATTTCCAGAGATTTTTTATTTTCTCATTGTTTAGTCAGTTAGTATGTTGAGCAAGCATTGAGAATTCTTACAAAAGTTCTCAGTGTGCAATTTTTGTTTAAAAAAAAAATTCGGGGGTTGGCCAGGCATGCCATGCCTTAAGACCCCGTTTCTTTTCTTCTTTTTTTTTTTTTTTTGGTACTAGGGATTGAACACAAGGGTGCTTTAACCACTTAGCCACATCTCCAGGCCTTCTTTTTTTTTTTTTTTTTTTTTTTTTATTTTGAGACAGGGTTTCGCTAGGTTGCTTACAGCCTTGCCAAGTTGCTGAGGCTGGCTTCAAACCTGTGATCCTCCTGCCTCAGCCTCCTGAACTGCTGGGATTACTGGCCCCACACTACCATGCCTGACTAATGAGTCCCTGTTTCAAAATAAAAGAGGATTGTGGATATATTTTCATGGTAGAATTCCTAGCATGTGCAATGTCCTGGGTTCAATCCCCAGTACTATAAAAATAAATAAACGAAATAAAATTCTCTGCTAAATAGGTAAAATAAACTGCCAAAAATCAGATCAAAGTTATTCATTCATCATATAACTGAGACTCATTAAAGCAAGTCAGGGTGGAAAGAAGACTAAAGAAATCAGAACCCAAACGGCTTGTAAGCTGCTCATAACCTTGTTGCCCAGCACCTGCCCCAAAGCTCCTGAATCATTCACAATAAGCAGCTCAGGCCCTCAGTCCATGTCTCATGAGTCGGTCACTGACCCTCTAGGGACCAACCTGGGGCTGCCTCACCTCTCTCCAAACCAGCTGACCTGAGCTAACTAGCGGACCTTGAAGTCCTTGGCACTGGATCTGCCAATACTCAAGTTCAGCTGAACTCAATCACCACATTCCTCTCTTCCTGCTCCCAGATCACTAAATAATATAAGGGAGAGGAGACCCTGACAAGCCTTACAAATCCAAACCATTCAATCTCAGCAGGTCCTCCATGCAGGCTGACCTATGTTCTTACCACCCAGATAACACACAATAGCTCTTCTGAAACTCTTCTGTTTTCTAATGCTCAGTCTCACCCTTCCTGCCCCTCTGCAGCAAGATCATCAGGCAGATTTTCAACTCCTCCCTTCTCAGAGAGTCCTCGTGTTTTTATGTAGACTTTCTTCCCTCCTGTATCTAAGAAAAGTCCAGAATATAGCACTAGGTCCTCACTTCCCTGCTGAAAATGTGCCTTCCTGACCCTGATGACTTGATCACAGACTGCACTGATCCATCTACATGCTCTATTTGCTAACATCTCAACTTTGTCTTTCTTCCCTACACTCCATCCCTGGGTAATATCACTCATTTCCATGGACTCATTCAAAAGACTAAGTCTGCAATTTCATCTCTTTTCTCTTGAGCTCTAAACTCTACTTTCAGACTCTTGCCCCAACTTTTCCAAATGCTCCAAGAGCACCAAAAATCTAATTCTGCTTAAGAATTTGATCTCTCCTTTCTCTAGGACCCTGTTCTCTCCCTGTTAATGACATTGCCACAACCACAAAACACTCATACTGGAAATTGACAGTCTTAATTATTGCCCTTCTGGATCAACCACCATGTTTGTACTGGAGCCATACTTCCCAAAGACTGTCCCTAGCCATTGACAAAGCCCAGAAGGAGAACTAATGCAGACTCATTCCTGCGAGACATGAGACTTCTCAGGCGGGTTGCTTTAACTCAAGAACTCTTGGCCTAAATGAACTTTTCTTAGATTTGTGCATCAGGGTAAGACTTTTTCTGCCCAATTCTCTTCCATCTTTCTCACCTCTCACCAGGGTCAGACTTGCATTAGTCTGCGTACTCCTCTGTCTTCTCCTGCTGCCATTGCCAATAAATGTCTTGTGTAACTAACTTTATTTTTGGTGTCTGCTTCCTATGGGACTGAACTAATGAGCATTTAATATATCACATCTAAACTTGCCAAAAATCTCTCAGCTGTTTCTCTGCCTCCGATCTCAGAGGCACTCAGCAAAACTCTGCACTCTGAGAAATGGCTAGGCTGAATCCTACTGATGGCTGTGATAACTTCTAAAGTCTCCACATTACTTAGGTGGGTGGAATCCTTTACAGCTCTGAGCCCTCCAGATTGTGGCCCCATACCTTCAACGCCCCTCTGCAACTTAACAGTCTACTCACATGGTGTATTCAACATTCCTAAAATACCCACATCCTCACATACTTCTATTCCTCTGCTGATGCCTTAGCCTCAGCCAGAGTATTGATCCCATCTGCAGAATCATAGCATTATTCAATATCTGTCTCCCTATCATATATGACCTATAGTCCAAGACCATATCTTTATTATCTTTTACTTCCTTACTCTTACATAGCCAGTTTTTAAAACAGTACTTCCATAAGTCTCTCAATAAATGTGGAATGGAAACAGAAGGAGGAAGCTGTAGAAGCAGATTTGGTAACAGAAACTCACCTGCTCATAAAGGTGATGGCAAATGCCATGCAAAAACCATAAAGCTTTGTAGTCTATGGCATTTCATGCATGGGCAAATGGTCCTATGTACTTTAATAATCCCAAGGATAATTCCACACTTACAGTTCAGAGTAAATAATTTCATTTTGATTCAAGGAACATTTTTAGAATTATATAAAATTCATTATAATTTAAGATATGGAGTATGTACAAATTTCAATAGTTGTGATAGTTTTAGAAGTATGCTTGCAGAGGATTCTTTTTTCTTTTTTATATGTATTTTTTAGTTGTTGATAGACCTTTATTTTATTTATTTATATGAAGTGCTGAGAATTGAACCCAGTGCCTCACACACGCCAGGGAAGTGCATACCGGTGAGCCCCAGCCCCTTGCAGAGGATTCTTAAGGAAATGAAACTATTTGGTATGATACTATAATGATAAATAAAAGTCCTTACACTGTTATTCAAACTTTTAGAATGAACATTAAGGCTGAACCCTAATGTAAACTGTGGGTTTTAGGTGATGACAAGGTATTAGTATAGGCCCATCAGTTGTAAAAAATGTACCACTCTAGTGGAAGATATTGATAATGAGGGAGACCGTGCTTGTGTGGAGCCAGAGGTGTATAGGAAATCTCTGTATGCTCTGCTCACTTTTGCCATGAACCTAAAGCTGCTGTAAAAGATAGTTTACTGAAAAAATTAGACCTACAAATTTGTTTATACTCCTTACTTCAAAATGTGACAACTAATTCTTCGTTTGACTGCAGGTCAGACTCTGGCTGACTAACGTATGAAATATGGCACAAGAGATGCTATGGTATTTCTAAAGCTAGGTCATAAGATGGATAGCTTCTGTCCTGTTTGCTTTCTCAAATCACTGGTTCTGTGGCATCCAGCTACCATGGTGAAAGGACACCCCAAAAGCCTGTAGACAGACCCGTCTAAGGAACTAAAGACACTCCACTTTACAAACCAGCATCAACTTGCCAGCAGTGGATCCTCCAGTTCAACTGAGCATCCACCAACATGTGACTGCAAACCCCCTAGAGACTCTACCCTCCTAAGAGACTTCAATCCCAACAAGAGACTGTAAGCCAGAGCCCACAAGCTAGGCTGCTTTTTTTTAAAATTTATTTTATTTTATTTTTACACAAATGGAACACAACTTTTCATTTCTCTGGTTGTACACAGGCTGCTCTTGAATTATTGGCCAAGAAACTGAGGATAGTAAATATTTATTATTGTTGTAAACCATCAATTTTTTTTTTTTTTTCAGTACTGAGGATTGAGTCCAGGGGCACTCCACCACTGAACCACATCCCAGCCCTTTTTATTTTTTTATTTTGAGACAGGGTTTCACTAAGTTGCCCAGGCTAGCCTTGACCTTGGGATGCTCTTGCCTCAGCCCCCCAAGTAGCTGGGATTATAAGCATGCAGCATCAGGCCCAGTTAAGCCATCAAATTTGTTAGTAATTTCTTATGTAGTAAAGGATAACCTAAACAATGGCTTTTCCAAGAGAATCAATTTTAAAAAATAATGTTAAGGCCAGGTATGGTGGCACATGCTTGTAATCCCAGTGACTTCAAAGGCTGACAGGAGAATTACAAGTTCAAGACCAGTCTCAGCAACTCAGTGAGTCCTAAGCAACTTAGTGAGACCCTGTCTCAAAATAAAACACAAAAAGGGCTGGGGATGTATGTCAGTGGTAAAGTGTCCCTAGGTTAAATCTCCAGTACAAAATAAAACTTAAAAAAATTATACAATTTATGTGAACTGTAATTTTGAAATATAAAATGTTTTTATATTGACGATACTGGATGAATTCCATGATCCTTTAACAAGATGCAGAGGAAAAAATTTGACATTTTATATTCTTTGCCTGACAAGCATGACCTATTTGGCCCCTCATCACCATATGCCAGCATGTTTGCACCCTTAATATATCCAAAAAAAAAATAAGAAAACACCAACTATTTTAATATTAAAGGTTAGATTTATAAAGACTTGGATTTCTAACTTGGCATTCTAATTTTAAGAAGAGGGAAATGATTATGATTTAGGATTCATCTCTTTTAAGTAAACATTTTTACCCCTCCACTTCTGTCAGGAAATACTTTCACATTTACCTGACTCTCCACAAATGATTGACAGCATTATTCATAGATTCCAGCAAAGATGACAGTGCAACAATTCTCAAGTGCTTCCCTAATTATGCCTGGCATGTTGCATTATTCCATTTTCTTTTTCTCAGAGAAATACAGCCTTTGAGGTTTTCCCTGCTTGTATAACACATTTACACATAAAAAGTCAATGCAAAAATATCATCTTTGCTTCTAACAAAATATGTATTTCAACTACTACCGCCATTTCTGAAATTCCTATTTTCACACCCAATGGTACACCATTTCTGAATAATCATGACATTGTTTAAAATATTTTTTAGTTGTAGATGGACACGATAACTTTATTTTATTTATTTATTTTTATGTGGTGCTGAGAATCAAACCCAATGCCTCACATTTCCTAGCCAAGTGTTCTACCACTGAGCTACAACCCATTTTTTTTAAAGAATTTTTATTTATTTTTTATTTTTATTTTTTTAAGAGAGAGAGAGAGAGAGAGAGAGAGAGAGAGAGAGAGAGAATTTTTTTAATATTTACTTTTTAGTTTTCGGCGGACACAACATCTTTGTTTGTATGTAGTGCTGAGGATCGAACCCGGGCCGTACGCATGCCAGGCGAGCGCGCTACTGCTTGAACCACATCCCCAGCCCCTACAACCCATTTTTTATTCAAGGTTCTCATGGCATCTGGAATCTATTTATTTGTTTATTTATTTATTTATTTCCAGCAATTGCACTTAGGGAATCTCTACCATTGAGCTACATCCCCAGCCCTTTTTCTTTTTTATTTTTGAGACAGGGTCTCACTAAGTTACGTAGGGCCTTGCTAAATTGCTGAGGTTGGCCTCAAATTTGTGACCCTCCTGCCTCAGCCTCCTGAGTCACTGGAATTACAGGTGACATCTAGAACTTTTTAACTTCCTGACTTAATTTATATTAAGAAGGCAAGATGAAAGCATCTTGGAGATAGTGACCATATTTATTCATAAGTATATCCTCATAGTGCCTTACTATTACAGAGAGTCAAACATGTAACAATTTAGTGCCCAGGTGTGGTGGTACAGGTCTATAATCCCAGCAATTTGGGAGACTGACACAGGAAAATGGCAAGTTTGAGGTCAGCCTGAGCAACTTAGTGAGATCCTGTCTCAAAATAAAAAATAAAGCTGGTGTGATGGTCCACACCTGTAATCCTGGGGATTCAGATGGTTACAGCAGGAGGATTACAAAGTTCAAACTCAAAGCCAGCCTCAGCAATTTAGTGAGGCCCTACGCAACTTAGCGAGATCCTGTTTCGTATTAAAAAAAAAAAAAAAAGATGGGGAGCTGGGAATATGGCTCAGTGGATAAGTGCCCCTGGGTTCAATCCTCAGTACCAATAAATACATAAAATAAATAAAAATGGCTGGAATGTAGCTTAGTGGTAGAGTACCCCTGTGTTCAGGGCCCAATACAAAAAAAAAAAAAAAAAAAAAATTAGGCAATAGGTTGTTTGTTCAAGGTATTATTCAGATTATTCGGATCAGTAGGTGTCTACTTAGTAAGAATTAATGACACCTTCAATAAATGAATGGATAAAGAGACTGTGGTATATATACATAATAGAATATTACTAAGTATTAAAAGAGAATAAAATATTGGCATTTGCAGGTAAATGGATGGAGTTGGAGAACATCATGCTAAGCAAAGTAAGCCAATCCCAAACAACCAAAGGCTGATTGTTCTTTCTGATAAATGGATGCTGATCTATAATTGGAGGAGTGGCCATGGGAAGAATGGAGGAATTTTGAATTGGGCAAAGGGGAATGAGGGGAGGCGAGCAGGATGGGGGTAGGAAAGATGGTGGGATGAGAAAGACATCTTTACCTTAGGTACACGTATGATTGCACAAATGGTGTGACACTACACCATGTACCAGAGAAATGAAAAGTTGTGCTTCATTTGTGTACAATGAAATGAAATGCATTCTGCTGCCATGCATAACTAATTAGAACAAACTTAAATAAAAACAAAAAAGAATTAATGACAAGCGGGGTGTGGTGATGCATACTATAATCCCAACAATTTGGGTGACTGAGGCAAGAGGATCACAAGTTTAAGGCTAGCCTGGGCCACTTAGTGAGACTCTGTCTCAAAATTTAAAAAAAGAAAAGACTGGAGATGTAGCTCAGTGACAGAGCACCCCAGGTTTAAGCCCTAGTACCCAACCACCTCCCAATAAAGAATTAATGACAAAAGCATAAGATAAATTCTGTTGTGGAGGAACTGATAGGCATCAGCCTGTCCATATTTCAAAACAGAACTCTCACACACAATTTGTACATAAACTAAAAATCTTATCTACAAAAAATCCAGGAAGACAGCCTACTGTAAATTATCTTTGCCAGAAAACCAGATTGCTATCCCTAATTACAATCCAGGAACTGAGCAAAAACTTCCATAACAATAGTTTGTAAATGGTCAGGACCTGATTAATAACTGGCAATTTCCCTAATTTTTTCCCACTTCCTAGTTTGGACCAACCAGACGAAGCCAAATATACACCCCTAACCAATCACTTTGGATGTTCTACTTCTAGTTTGCCCTCCTGCGGCAGGGCCATTCCTGCAGCCTTCCCTTTTACCACTCTGAAGCTTGCCCTTTGGCCAAAACTCACATCCAACCCAACTGGAGTGAAGAAGTCACCACCTGCAGCTGCATTACATAATGCCCCTTCCCTCTGGTCACTGCCCTCATTAACCATCTATTAAAAATCACTCTAAAGTGATTAGAACATCTATCATATGTCTCATTCCAACAACTCAGCTCCTTAGCTCTAGCTCAATAATTTGAACATTAGGGAATTTAGTCTCTTTGCTCTCTTTCCAAGTTGCCCATGATAAGCAACGCAGTTTTGTGTAAACTTTAATCCCTGCAGATTTTGTAAGGTTAGTTCAGTCTAGTTCAATCTGGCTATTTGGAGATGACTCCACTGAAAACACTGCACAGCAAGGCACACTGTGGCTAAAAAGGACTGGCTTGGTTAACAAAGTATTTTAAATTTTGTATTAATTAGCCAGGTACAGTGGCACACACCTGTATTCCCAACAACCTGAGGGACTCAGGCAATAGGATTTCGAGTTCAGAATCAATTTAGTTATAAAGCGAACTGGAGATGTAGATATAGCTCCAGTTCTGAACCAAAAGAAAAAAGCTAACTTTGTATTAATTACAAAATGAATATATGGTATGGCAGAAAGTGCAAAAAAAATGAAAAGCTAAAATCACAAATGATGACACAAGAGAACCCAATGTTCCCTTTGAAATACATTCTTCTCATTTTTTCTTTTGTTTTGTTTTGGGGGGTGAGGAGCATCTATGATTAGGAGAGGGAAATTTACCTGAATAGGATTAAACTGATAGGGTTTTGATCTGAGTGACTTTGCTTGTTTCTCTCTATAATGACTAAGAGTCCAGTTGATAAAACATTTTTTCAAAGCACTTCTCAAGTGTCTAAGGAAAGGTCCATGTCTCCTGACTGATGGAACCACCTGTACTTCCCCAATATTGACAGGCTGCTCTGTCCTGTAAGTGCTGGTCCCTCTACCTGAAGCAATCTCCTCCAGGATTTTCCAGCACAGCATCATGGCTCCTTCATTACTTAGCCTACACTTCAATCACCCAGGAGTTTGGCCTGGGTGCTCTCACACCTGTGTCCTCAGTGTATTAACTCATTTCCACTGGAGGTGTTGACATATATGGTATAGTGATTCCTCTGTGACTGAGTTTTGTGCATTTCTGTAAATGAGGTACTTCAGAAGAGTCAGGGCAGGAGTTTTCTACTTTGCATAGGGCACCATGAAGACAATACAGAGTAGTGGTTGGAGTGAGGGCGGTGGATCTGGGTTTGTATTTTGCCTCCACCAAAAGGTCACAGGCTGTGACCTTGGGCAAGTTACATATTCTCTGTATACCGTGGTTTCTACCTTTTCAAAAGGTAGATAACATCTGGGCACATGCCTATGGTCCCAGATACTTGAAGTGGGAGAATCAGTTGAGTCCATGAGTCAGATACCAGCCTAGGCAACATTGTAAGAGAATGTCTCAAAAAAAAAAAAAAGATAAGAAAAGAAAGAAAGAAAGCAGGGATAGATAATAACCCTGCTTACCTTATAGGGTTATAATAAGGATCAAATAATAATACATGAGGGGTTGCATAGCTCAGTGATAGAGCGCTTGCCTAGCATATGAGGCACTGGGTTCGATCCTCAGCACCACATAAAAATAAATAAAAGTATTGTGTCCATCTACAACTAAAAGTAATTAACAAAATAATAATAATACATGAAAAGCTCTTTATTTGGGGTGGAGGACTAGGAATTGAACCCAATGGCACTTTAGCACTGAGCTACATCCCTAGCCCTTTTCAAATTTTATTTTGAAACAGTGTTTCACTAAGTTGTGTGGATCCTCCTGCCTCAGCCTCCTGAGTCACTGAGTTGTTAAAGGTAAACACCACCATGCCCAGCTGAGAAGCAATGTAAAGCAATATACAGCAAGTGATAAGCACTACATAAATGTTTGAGATTATTCAGTTATGCATAAAAATTAACCCAAGTATCTCCACACCACTTACAACTTTCACAATCTTTTTAGTCAGCAGTGAGGGAATTTAAAACTCCTATAATTTGCTCTTACTACAGTTATCTTTGGACAAGGCAAAAACTTGGTTCAGAATTCCTCTGACTACACTAGAATGCACGCTCACATGAAACCAAGTTTGGATAATGCTGCTCCATTATTAAATGGAAATGCTGCTAACAGAGGTTACCTGGACCAATTTACTCCCACTATGTAGAAAACATTCATTAGCCATAACATGAGCACACCTCAGAGTAAAACATCCATGTCTTGCGAAGGCATCCTCCCCACCCTCTGCTCACTATTCCAAGAAGCAAGCTTTGCTGGACAGCCTGACCATTTCAGGGCACAGGGGACTCCTGACTGTGCAATGTTTTCTGAGTCACCTCAGACTAACCAGATGAAACCAAACCAAAATGTCACAGAAGCTTCTAGGTTTAAAGTTTACACTCAAGTTGCAAAGTACTTCTGAGTCTGCTTCCAAAAGAGAGGAGAAACAGGAATCATCTGATGGCCAAATTACTCAGCAGAACCAAGTAGCTGAACTAAAAAAGAATAGACACATTTGATGTATTTTCCCAGGTTTTGATGCTCTTAAAAGAACATCTTATTTCAGATTACATTGTAAAAAATAATAATAATAACAACAACAACTTAAACATTCTGACTTTGAAAGTCTCAGGAAGGCATTCATTTGTTCAAATACTCACCTAAGGCTCACAATATACAACCCTTCACTTTTCACACAATGAATTAGAATTCTGATTTCCTGAAATTGAAATAGATAAAGCTTCCAGCTAGTTCTAGGTATCAATCCATTTAATTCAACAAAAGGTGCAGACTTTCTTTTATGAGTTCTCTGCCAGCAGATTGAAAGCAACAAGAGCAATGTCCTTAGCACAGCTTGAGGTACAGATTAGCCAATGGTGTGGGGACAGGTTCCATACCTCAAGTCACCTACTTTAAAACAAAACAAAGATTGCACTCAATAATTCTTTCCTATCACAGAAACTAAACAGCTCCTGTCTCTTCACTTTATTCCAAGAAGTAAAAGAGCAAGTATCTCCCTGATTGAAAATGAGATGACTAGGTGAAATCCGCAGGCCCATCCCCATTTTTTATAAGAGCTCTTCAGCTCTGCCTGTGACCTTGATTTGTAGACTCTACCCTCATTTCAAGTAAGTCAAATACCCTCATAAAAATACCTCTGAATGGCAATCTTTAGACCATTAAAAACATCTCAAATATAAAATCCCAAGAAAGTCTATGAGTAAACTGAGCTTTTGTGGCCAAGCATGAATCTTGTTTTCCTAGAAAAATCGTTGGGACCTGAAAAATCCTGCTGCCTTTCAGTAGGTAAGTAACAAAATCTGGATACCAGATAAACTACCTGAAGCTACTGTGATATACAGAACCTTGGGCTGGGGAGGGACGAAGTCTGGGTCTCCTTCCATGTCTGTTTCTTCCCTAGTCGGCTTGATTTCAGGCAATTCCCTTTTCCTTTCTGAGTTTATCCTAATCTGCAAAGAGGAGATGACAACTCTCAACACAAAGGAGGGGAGAACCCTGCACTTGGGAGTGCTTGGGAACTGGGGAGTCTTCCACATGCCTGGCTGGGCCCTAGGATAAAGACTTAGAAAGCAGCTGTGTCTCCCGAAACCAACCATCCCACTCTCTTGCGGCCCCCAAGGTAACCGCAACTGTTTCATTCTAGTCAACATATTTCCAGTTTCGAGCAATCCTACCCCAGAGCTGGACCTTCAGAGATTTACGGAAGGCCAATAGGCCTGAGCAAGCGGAACTCAAGAGAGACCCCAAGGCCACTTACAAATAGGGTCTTCCATTTTCAAGGGTCTTTTCAAGCGGATGCTGGCAGGGACCGTCTTCTCGATCAGTTCATCAATGCTCTAAAATTAAAACGCAAGCCGGTGAACACTAAGGGCAGAGTAAACTACCCTGAGTTAAGAGGCACCTCTGTGTTTTGAATCTACAAAGGCTTGTGAGAGCCTCATTTAAATCGCCTAATTAGGTGTTCTTTCTAAAAAGAAAAACTTTGTGCAAACCAGAAATCACTTGGAGGAAAGAAAATCATGAAGCGGGGTGGTGAATTGAGTTGGATTTAGGCTGCAACTGGGAGATAACGGGATAAACCCTCCGGGGGTCTTTCTGCTCTTCTTACAAAGTTACAGTTTATGTGCAGGGCTGCTCAGGTTAGGGGCGGTTTTTACATGTACGGTTTTGAGACAAGAAGAGCGGGTGCAGCGTAAAGTAAACTGTGGAAGATCAAATGCATGACCTCAGGCCGGGGGCTCAGGCCGGGGACCCACGCGGAGGGAAGCAGAGTTTAGGGCTGGAGCCCCTAAATTGGGGGGGGGGGGGCAGAATCCGGGCTGAGCGGAGCAGAGGCCCAAGGGCCAGATGGAGGTCCTTACCGCCAGCCCCAGGGCCTGTAGCATCTCTCTCTGGTCTTTGTCCCCGGGGCCGATATGTCTCCGAGCAAAGTCGTCGTGTCTGGGCAGGAAGCGCTCGAGGAGGCGCGAGGCCCCAGTCGCGCCGCTGTCCCCACCGCCGCTACTGCTGTCCCGGCTCCGCGGCGCCCAACTCGGGCCCGCGCCCCCAGCCAGACGGCGGCCGCCCCCGACTCCACATCCCAGGCGCAGCCCCCATGCCTTGGCACACGACTGCATGGACTCAGCCGCCGTCTCCTCCCCAGCCCGGGAGGGTCAGCGAAACTCTGGGCTCCCTCCTCTGGCCTCAGTCCCCGGGTGGCAGCTGCGTCCGGCCTGGAGCCCCTTCCCGTGGGATTACGGCTGGACAGAAGATAAAGCTCGGAGGCAATGAATGAGTGCTGCAGTCAACCCCAACTCTGACTCAAAGTTGTAACTGCACCCGAGGCACCTGCTCCGCACACTTTAAGCTTCGCCCGGGAGGCGGGAGGTGGGATGGGGCCAGGAAGCCCTTGGCCAATGGGAGTGGATAAAGGGGCGGGGGCGGGGCTGTTTCCGCCCCGTCCCCTGCTCCTGCAGTCTACTCTGTCGCTGTGTGGAGTACTGCTGCTCCGCCCCGAGTCCGCCGATCCCTTCCATCACTGGCTGAAGCCGGTATTCCGGTTGAGCTGTGTGTCCCCTCCCAGAGTGTGGGGCCACACTAACGTGGAATCAGGATAGATAAGAGTCCTGGAGAAGTTTCAACTGCACTCTACTGAGATGAAGATGATTCTTACAGCCAGGACAGACTCAAAAACTTGGTTAGGGGCTGAGGATATAGCTCAGTGGTAGAGCTCTTGTTTTGTATGAATGAGGTCCTGAGTTTAATCCCTTGTATTACAAAACATAAATGAAAAGTTAGTCTCCATTCATTAATTTTAGGTTATCTTTTCCTGTCATGTCTCATGGGAATCTTATGGGCAAACTGGAGTTCTTTTATACTTACGGGATTATGAGAATTACTCAGCCTTTCCGAGCATTTGTCTGCTCATCTCACAGAACAAAATGGTATTTTAAAAATGGATACTTGGGTGTGGTTAGACACACCTGTAATCCCAGCGACTCCAGAGGCTGAGGCAGGAGGATCCAAAGTTCAAAGCCAGACTCCGCAATTTAACAAAATCCCATCTCAAAATAAAATATAAAAAGGAGCTGAGAATGTGGCTCAGTTGTTAAGTCCCCTGGGTCCCCATTGCTCCCTCCCCACACAAAGTCAATGGTCATATGTTTCCTCTCATATGTGGAAGCCAGAGAGGAAAAGGAAAAGAAAGTTGTGTTTGTTGGGTGGGGGGAACTCATGAAAATCTGAGTGAAATCAGTAGAATAGAAAAAAAAAAAAAAAAAAAAAAAGACCAGGGGGAGGGAGGAATGGAGGGAAATGGGAAATATTGGGGAATGATACTGGTCAAATTATATTGTTATTTGTATACATGTACAAATATGTAACGACAAATCCCACCAATATACATAATCATAATTTACCAATAAAAGGTATGGAAAAAATAAATTTAAAGAAAAACAAAAAAGAAAGACCCTTGAGAAAGGATCTTTATAATTATATTATAATTATAATTAGTGCACACCTCTAATTCTAGCTACAGATCAGGTAATCTTCCTGCCTCAGTCTCAAGAATGGCTGGAGTGGCTGAGTTGGCTGGGTTAGCTGGGCTCGATGGCACATGCCTGTAATCCCAGGGGCTCAGGAGGCTGAAGCAGGAGGATAAAGCCAGCTTCAGAGAAAGTGAGCTGCTAACCCACACTCACTGAGTGAGATCCTGTCTCTAAATAAAATACAAAATAGGGCTGGAGATGTAGCTCAGGGATTGAGTGCCCTTGAGTTCAATCCACCGTACCAAAAAAAAAAAAAAAAAAAAAAAAAGGCTAGGATTACCATGTGTACCATTGTTTAAAGGAAGTTCTTTAGACAGAAAGAAAAATGGTAAATTTGTAACACCAGAACAGAAAAACAAATACTGGAAAGAGCAAAAATATAAATAGCTGGGCAAGGTGGCACAGGCCTGTAATTCCAGAAGTTCAGGAGGCTGAGGCAGGAAGATCATGAGTTCAAAATTAGCCTCAGCAACTTATCAAGGCACTAAGCAACTCCATGAGACCCTCTAAATAAAATAGAAAAAAGGGGCGGGAGATGTGGCTTGGTGGTTAAGTGTCCCTGAATTCAATCTTCAGTAGCAAATATATAGATAGATAAAGATATAGATAGATAGATAGATAGATAGATAGATAGATAGATAAAGATATAGAGAGATAGGGGATTTTCCTCCATCTGGGTTTTCTATATTATGTTTCATGGCTGAAGCAAAAAATGGTAAGACTATGTATCTACTGTTGAGAAACTAATGTGACTCCATTTTTGAGAAACCAGCCTCTACCTCAGAGCAAAACCAAGGAAGGGGCCGTGACCCTTGTCCTTGGAAAGACCCACAGAGCATTCCTAGGCACATACCCACCCTGCTAAGTTGTCTGTCTACAAATAACAGGAGAGATCTGCAGCGCCAGGTGTCCCTGACTCAGTTAGGCTAGGTGGGGACCCATAGCAACCCCCCTAGCAACCACCAATCGGCATGAGACAGGGAAAATATCTGGAATGCCAGATGACCCCCAGTAGTTTATGGTGGTTGATAACATATTGAGAAACCATGCAGTTCTGCAGGAACACCCCTCGTGACCTAAACCAATCAGTTCAAAGGAATCCCCCTCTTGTACTAACCAATCACCCCTACCCAACTTGTTCCCGCCAGTGAATGTGCTAATCAATGTTAAGAGGTTTGTTTGACTTTCCCGCGGTATGGAATGATTTGCTGGTGATGTTGTGACGCATAGAGTATCCCCCCCGAAACCTATAAAATCTCACTGACTGGGACTCATTCCCTGGGACCAATGCATCGGGATGGTTGTGAGTCCAGGCTCAAGCTTGCAATAAAGACTCTTGTGTGATTGCATCGGATTCAGCTCCTGGAGGCCTATTGGGGTCCCAGGAATCTGGCATAACACTGTGAATTGGGGGAAGAAAGGGAGAGAGGAAAAGAGAGACAGAGAAAAAGAACTCTTCCATGATATCTTTTAACCTTTTATTCTTTGATCAAGGCACAAATAAACATATGTGATTCCCTATGAATACATTATTATTTCTGGTAAGATCTGGTCCTTACCAGAACTCATGAAAATGGACACTTGGGGAGTATCTGTAATTTCCAGATCTGTTAAGATCTGCTTACCAGGGCAGAAGCTTCTGGAGCTATAAACTGATAAGATTGTGCACACATAATTCTGACAAATTCCTGGGCTAGTTGAGGGGAAGAAACCCCTGGGGAATAAAGGCCTAGAGGAGATCCCACATTTATGGGCTTTACTTCAAGGAACCCCACTAGGTTTCCACAGTGAAAATTTAAGGAATATCCCCTCATCCCCTCATGGCATTGGCTGGGAAGATGAGGAATAACCATTGTGAAATACGCCCAGAGCTTTCTTCATAACATAGGCCTACTCTCCAAGGGAAAGTATTTTACCAGAACTTCATCCAAACTGGATAACAGAATTCTCCTCACTCTGGCCCTCTCCAGCCTTCTCATTTGACATAATGTAAAAATAAACTTATTCAACGGAGTAAGTACTGAGAGGAAATTAATTGCAGGTAGGGAAAGAGGAACAGAAGTGGAAAAAAAAAGTGATATTACTGGAGAAACTTGTGGGAAGTTTACAGCCCAAGACACAAGCCTATGAAAACACTAACCTTGAGGCGTATGGTGGCCACGCCTGTAATTCTAGCAGCTCGGGAGGCTGAGGCAGGGGGATTACAAGTTCAAAGCCAGCCTCAGAAAATTTGTGAAGCTCCAAGCAACTTAGCAAAACCCTGTCTCTAAATAAAAAATTAAAAGGGCTGGGGATGTGGCTCAGTTGTTAAGTGCCCCTGGGTTCAAGCCCTGGTAGTACTAAAAAAGACCAAAACACCCACCCACACACACACATAATACTAATATTTAATCAGAACATTATAGAACATTCCTTGTCCCCTATAATTTACCACAAGTCCAGCAAAGTTCCTATAATAACAGCTAATGGAGATATAAGACACAGAATTTCTCTGAGAAAGAATATGTAGGGAAACCCCAAAACAATAAGGGAGAAAAAAAATACAAGGTCACTAGAGGAATATGAAGCCTTTGGCATTGTTAGACACAACAAACTAAACACAGCCTAACTCCTAGCCGAATTAATATGAATCCTCCCACTAAATTTTACCTCATCTCCTATTACCCAATAAATGATGTTAGACTTAACCCCCCCAAAAAGTGCAAGGTTTATAAAAAGTCCAGAGAAAGAAAAATACAGTTTGAAGAGA
This sequence comes from Marmota monax, assembly GCF_021218885.2. Taxonomy (NCBI): domain Eukaryota; kingdom Metazoa; phylum Chordata; class Mammalia; order Rodentia; family Sciuridae; genus Marmota; species Marmota monax. The sequence continues at coordinate 1,499,570 of NW_026692505.1, forward strand.
CAAAGCAATGATTAGAATGACTTAGATGTGTGATACAGATGTTAGAGTTACCAGGCAAGAAATGTAAAATAACACCAGGCATGGTGGCACACCCCTATAAAATCCCAGTAGCTCAGGAGTCTGAGGCAGGAGGATCATGAATTCAAAGCCAGCCTCTGCAACTTATAGAGGAGCTAAGAAACTCAATGAGACCCCTGTCTCTAAATTAAATACAACAAAAGGATTGAGAATTTGGCTCAGTGGTTAAGTGCCCCTGGGTTCAATCTTCAGTACCAAAAAAAAAAAAGTAAAATAACTATAATGAATATGTTAAAGACTAATGGAAAAAGTGGACAAAGGCAAGAACAGATGATCATTGTGAGCAGAGATAATTAGATTTTAAGAAATAATAAAGAGTAAATGCTTGAATGCAACTGCAACAGAAATGAAAGATGCCTCATGAATGTTCATGAGTAGACTTGATGTGGTTGAGGAAATAATCAGTGAATCTGAAGATAGGTTGATAGGAATTTTCCACACAGAAATGTAAAGAATGAAAAGACAGACCAGAACATCCAAGCACTCTAAGCAGCAGAAAATAAAAACATTTTAAAAATCTTAAAAGATGCCAGGCTGGGAAGGAGAAAACAACAACAATAACAGGGGACTTACAGAAGATTAAGGACAGAATGACAGCAGACTTCTTGTAAGAAAGAATGCAAGCAAGAAGAAAGTAGAATAAAATATTTAAAAATCTAAACCAGGTGTGGTGGTACACACCTGTCATCCCAGTTACTTGGAAGGCTGAAGCAGGAGGATTGCAAGTTGAGGCCAGCCTTGGCAACTTAGTGAGATCCTGACTCAAAATAAAAAATAAGGGGCTGGGCTGTAGCTCAGTGGCAGAGCGCTTGCCTAGCTTGTGTGAGGCACTGGGTTCTATCCCCAACATCACACAAAAATAAACAAAATAAATGTATGCTGTCCATCTACAATTATAAAAAAATTTTTTAAATAATAATAAATAAATAAATATGGCTAGGGGGCTGGGCTTGTGGCTCAGCAGTACAGAGAGGCACTGGTTCAAAACTCAGCACCACATCAATAAATAAAAATAAAAGCATTGTGTCCACTTACAACTAAAAAAAAATATTTTAAAAAATGGTTGGAGATGTAGCTCAGTGGTAAAATACCCCTGGTTTAATCTCCAGTAGTAGGGAAAGGGAGGGAGAAAAAAAATCCTAGAATTCTTTTAAAAATTATTTTATTTGTTATAATATATTCATACATTCACACAATAAAACAGTATAATTTGATCAAATTCATTCCCCAGTCCCTCCCCTTCCCCTTACCACCCTCCCCCTGTTCTCCTTCTTCTATTCTACTGGTCTCCCTTCATTTGTTCTAATTAGTTATACATGGCAGTGGAATGCATTTTGACACACTGTACACAAATGGAGAAAACACTAGAATTCTACCCAATGAATTTATTCTTCAAAAGAGGAGAAAGATTTCCTCAGATGAAAATTATTTCAAAATAAATCATAAAATGCAAAGCTATAAGACTTCCAGGAGAAAACCAATGCAACATTGGGTTTGGTGATGAGTTTGCAGATATAACACCAAATAGTAATTCACAAAATAGGGGCTGGTTATTTGGCTCAGTGGTAGAGTGCTTGCCGATCATACATGAGACCCTGGCTTTGATTCTTAGCACCAAAAAAAAAACTGACCATAATTCACAAGATAGAAAAAAAAAAGATATTATAATCCCAGGATCTGGGGAAGCTGAAATTAGGAGGGTTTCGAATTCAAACCCAGTCTTAACAACTTAGTGAAGCCCTAAGCAATTTAGCGACACCCTGTCTCTAAATAAAATATTTTTTTAAAAAGGAGGGGGGCTAGGGACACGGTTCAGTGGTAAAGCACCACTGGGTTCAATCCCCAGTATCTGTCCCCTTCAAAAAAAAAAGAATGAAAAAAAAAAAAAACAACAACACAGCCAGGCATGGTGGTACATGCTTGTAATCCTAGCCACTAGGCAAGCTGATGCAGGAGGTTTGCAGGTTAAGGCCATTCTCAGCAATTTAGAGATCCTATCTAAAAATTAAATTTAAAAGGGGCTGGGGAACAACAATAAGTGTTGGCAAGGATGTTAGGGGAAAAGCACAGTCATACATTGCTGGTGGGATTGCAAATTGGTACAGCCAATATGGAAAGCATTATGAAGAATCCTTGGAAAACCAGGAATGGAACCACCTTTTGACTCAGCTATTCCAACTCCTCAGTCTATATACCCAAAGGACTTAAAAACAGCAAACTACAAGGACACAGCCACATCAATGTTTACAGCAGCACAAGTCAAAATAGTTAAATTGTGGAACCAAACTAGATGCCCTTCAGTAGACAAATGGATAAAGAAAATGTGGCATATATACTCAGTGGAATATTACTCAGCATTAAAAGATCATAAAATCAGGTAAATATATGGAACTGGAGAATATAATGCTAAGTGAAGTTAGCCAATCCCAAAAAAACAAATGCCAAATGTTTTCTCTGATAAAGGATGCTGATTCAAAATGGTGATGGGGGGGGGGGGCGGGGGAGCATGGGTGGATTAGACAAACTCTAGATAGGGCAAAGGAGAGGGAGGGGAAGAGAGGGGGCATGGGGATAGAAAAGAAAGTTGAATGAGATGGATATCATTACTCTAAGTACATGTATGAAGACATGAATGGTGTGACTCTACTTTGTGTACAACCAGAGACATGAAAAATTGTGCTATACATGGGTGATATGAATTGAAATGCATTCTGCTGTCATATATAACAAATTAGAATAATTTTTTTATTAAAAAAAAAAAAGGCTGGGAGCTGGGCCTGGCACATGCTTGTAATCCCAGTAACTCAAGAGGTTGAGGCAGGAGAATGTGAGTTCAAAGCCAGCCTCAGCAAATTTGCAAGTCACTTAACAACTCAGTGAGTCCCTGTCTCTAAATAAAATTTTAAAAAGAGCCAGGGATGTGTCTCAGTGGCCCAATGCCCCTGGTTCAATTCCCTACCAAAATAAAAAAAAAAACAAAACAGAACAACTCAAATTTTTTAAAAATGGGTTTTAGTATAATAGGTATACAGAAGTCATAACAAGCATATGAGAAGATGTTCAACATCATTATTCATTAGACAAATACAAAATACAACAATGAGATACCAGTGCACACATTAGAATGGCTAAAAACTGGAAATACTAATTGTTGGCTAAGAGCAACAGGAGCTCATGTTCATTGTTGAGGAAAATTTAAAAAAATGATAATGGTATGTGAGAAAATACAATGATGGTGTTTTGGAAGATACTTTGGCAGTTTCTTATAAAGTTAAACACAGTCTTACCACGTGACTCAGCAATCATGGCCCTAAATATTTATCCAACTAATAGGAGAATGTATATCTATGCAAAGCCCATCATGAGAATGTTTACAGTGGATTTATTTATATTCATCAAAAACTGAATACAATAAAGATGATCTCCAGTAAATGAATGGGTAAACTAACTATGGCATTCCCGTACAATAGAATACTGTTCAGCAATTAAAAGGAATAAGCCATTGAGCCACATAGATAAATCTTAAATGTATATTACTAAGTGAAAAAAATCCAGTATGAAAAGGGTATATACCGTATGATTTCACTTACATGACATTCTTGAAAGGGCAAAACTAGGGACTGAGATTGTGGCTCAGCAGTGGAACGCTCATCTAGCATGTTCAATCCTCAGCACCACATAAAAACAAATAAATAAAATATTGTATCCAGTTACAACTAGAAAATAAATACTAAAAAAATTTTTTTTAAATAAAGGGCAGAACTAAAAGATAGTAAACAGATCAGTCCTTGCAGTAGGGAGATGGGAGAGGGAAGGAAGGATTAAACAGAGGAAACATGGGGGGCTTTTTTTAGAGTAGTGAGATTATTCTGTATGATACTGCAATGGTGGACACATAACACTATGTGTTGATCAAAACAATAACACAAATAGTGTTCTTTAATGTATACAAATTTACCCCTTATTTGGGGGGAAAAAATATTTCGCCATGCTGTCCAGACTGATCTGGAATTCGTGGTCTCAAGTAATCCTCCTGTCTCAGCCTCCCAATTAGCTGAGACCCACACCACTGCACCCACACCATGTACAATTTTAAATGAAGACTTGGTTTAAGTTCATCTCGCAGTGCAGATAATGGGCCCTTGAACGTAGTCTTTTGTTTGTTTGATACTGGGCATTGAACCCAGGGGCACTTTACCACTGAGCTACATCCTCAGCTCTTTTTATTTTATTTTAAGACAGGGTCTTGCTAAGTTGCTGAGGCTAAATTGAGATCCTCCTGTCTCAGCCTCCCAAGTCGCTGGGATTATTATAGCAAGCCTAGCTCCAGGGGAAAGTTGGAATTGCAGCTCCCCAAAATAGGAACCAGAAACAATAATGCATTTGTGGGGAATCACATATGTTTATTCATGCCATGATCAAAGAATTAAAAGGTTAAAAGATATCATGGAAGTCTTCTTTTTCTCTCCCTCTCTTTTCCTCTCTCCCTCTCTCCCCACAATTCACAGTAGATAGAGCATCTTACTGTTTTTTGCTTCAGCCATGAAACATAATGTAGAAAATTCAGGAGGAGGTAAATCCCCTATATCTATCTATGTTTTTGTTCTATACAGTATTCATTGTTCCTATCTGATATTACAAATCTTTCTTTTATCATTTTTCTTTTTGTCTAGAGAACTTCCTTCAAGAAGGTGCAATGGCACATACCAGTAATCCTAGCCACTTTTGAGGCTGAGGCAAGAGGATAGCAAGTTTGAGGCCAGGCTCAGCAACTTAATGAAATCCTAAGCAATTAAGCAAGACTCTGTCTCTAGATTTAAAAATTTTTTTAAAGTGGTGGGGCGATGGAGATATAGCTCAGTGGTATGATGCCCCTAGATCCCCACCCCCCAATACAAAGACAGAGAAGAGAAAGAGAGGGAGGGAGGGAGGGAGAGAAAGAGATCCTTTGGGAATTTTTGTTAAGTCTGTAACTAATTCTCTTAGTTCTCCTCTCCCCTGAGAATGACTCAATTTCCCTTCATTCCCAAAGAATATTGTAATGAGATGTAGGATTCTGAGTTGACAGTTTTTTTCTTTCTGTACTTGAGTAGTGTTGAGCCACTTCCTTTTGGCGTGTGTGATTTCTGATGAGAAATCTGCTGTCACTCAAGTGATTTGCCCAGGTGGACAAGATCTCATTTCTCTTTTAATTCTTTCAGAATTTTTCTTCAGAAGTTTGACTATGATTTGTTTTGGCATAGATTTTGTGGGGCTTATTGTGTTTGGCTTTCACTCCATGTCTTAAATATGCAGGATTCCCACCCCACACACACCTGATTTGTGACTTTTTCAGCTGCTATTTCTCTAAGTATTTTTTTTCTATTTTCTCTCTGTTATTCAGATTAGGTAATTGGTATTTCTCTGCCTTCAAATTCATTGATTCTTCCCTATATCTTTTCCATTCTGCTCTTGAGTCCAGCCATTGTTGATTTTTTTTTTTCAGGAACTGCCAAACTTTTAGTGTTTAATAATTAATAGCACAACTGATCAAGTTCTGAGATGTAAAGAGAGCATGAGGGCAGGGGGATCACTCTAACAACTCTCTATATAGTATGTGATCTTGGCTTGGAAAAAATGTTACAGATTTCAGTATAACTGGCAACCTTCAACTCTTGTCTTCACTTGACAGTTTTTCCACCCCAGGTCATGAGGTCTGTTTTTCTCCATATGATCAACGATGACTACTCAAATCATCAATCTTGCATCTGCTACAGAAGTGTACAGACACCCCTAGATGCTCTTAAGGAGACAGGACATTCCAGCTATTGACTTTTTTGGTGGTTCTGGGGATTGAACCCAAGGCCCTGTGCATGCAAGGCAAGGACTTTACCAACTGAGCCATATCCCCAGCCCCCTAACCACTGACCTTTTTTTTAATATTTATGTTTTGTAGTTTTAATTGTACCCAATACCTTTATTTATTTATTTTTATGTGGTGCTGAGGATCAAACCCAGGGCCTCACACTTGCGAGGCAGGCGCTCTACCGCTGAGCCAAAACCCCAGCCCCTAACCATTGACTTTCAATTCATGTATGTATCTTTCAGTTCTAGAATTCCCATACTGTTCTTCTTTGTATGTCTCATTCAAGTTGCACTTTTCCAGGTTGTTGATGATTTTTGAGTATTATGAAACTCTACTTCTTATTTGGATTTGCTTCTTTTTTTTTCTTTTTTTTAAAGAGAGAGAGAGAGAGAGAATTTTAATATTTATTTTTTAGTTATTGGCAGACACAACATCTTTGTTTGTATGTGGTGCTGAGGATCGAAACCGGGCCGCACGCATGCCAGGCGAGCATGCTACCGCTTGAGCCACATCCCCAGCTCAAGATTCGCTTCTTTTTTAATTTCTTTTTCCTGACACTGGGGAGTGAACCCAAGTATGTACTACTACTGAGTTATATTCTCAGCCATTTTTATTTATTTATTTATTTATTTTATTTTTATTTTGAGACAGGGTCTCACTAAATTGCCCTGGCTGGCCTCATCTTGTGATCTTCCTGTCTCAGCCTCCTGAGTAGCTGGGATTACAGTGAGAACTATGGTGCCTGGTTTATATCTTCAATTTTAGAAGGCAGTTAAGGTATAAGAAAGAATATATTTGTTCTTGGTCTCCAACTGCTGGTACAAACTTCCTAAAGCCTTTGGAATTGGCTGAGGTCTAGAAACATCTTTTGTTATTCATAAGGAATACCTTTAAAAAAAAAAAAAAGCAAACAGTTTCTGCTAATGGGGTGACCTAGGATGGGACATCTAGAAAGCCTCAGGATGGGGTTGGTCACCAGAAAGACCAAGTGATGGGAAGGTTGGAATTTAAGCCCCACTCTGTGACCTCCCAGAAAAAAATGGGGGGAGCCAGCTACAGATTGTGCTCTATAAAAACTTATTTACTTTTTCCTTTGGTGGTTCTGTGGATTGAACCCAGGGCCTATGTACATGCAAGGCAAGCACTCTACCAACTGACTATATCCCCAGCCCCTACAAAGACTCTTGAAAAGGAGATTTCATGAAACAAGTTGCTGAAGAGATGGAGGTGCTAAGAGATTAGTACATCCTAACTCCACAAGGACAGAGGTCCCATACTAGGGACCCTTATGGTTCTTGCCTTGTGTTCTTCTTCATCTGATCGTTTGACTGTATCCTGTATAATAAATCAATAAAAGTAAGTAAAAGTCCCCCTACATTCTTTGAGCCATCTCAGCAAATTATTAAACCCACGGGGAGGACTGAGGGCGTATCTTTGGGTTAGAACACTTGCCAACATGTATAGGGCCCCAGGTTCAATCCCCAACAACACAAAAAACAAATAAATAAATAAAATAGAAAAAATAAAATCAAAGAATTGGGCTAAATCCAAAGGGTGTGTCATGCGTTCTCTAATGTATAGCAAACTGGTCATGAGTACAAGTCACAACCTGAGAGTTGCAATTGATATCTGTAGTGGGAAAGTCTTGTGGAACAGAGACTTTAACCTGTGGAGTCTGACACTGTCTCCAAGTAGATTGTATCAGAATTGAATTCAATCACAAGATGCCCAGTTGGTGTCCACTAGAGAGTTGCTTGGTGTGGGAAAGAACACCCCCACCTCCACACGCCTGGTGTTACAAGTGTTGTGTGAGAGGGTTAAAGAAGGAATGTGGTTTTCCTAGTAGTCAATCTGTTTGGGCTTAGAATTCAAGTCCTAAGGCTGTGGTTGAAATGTCAATTTTTTTTTTTAATATCAGGGATTGAACCCAGGGGTGCTTAACCACTAAGCCACATCCCCAGCCCCCTTTTAAAATTTTATTTAGAGACAGAGTCTCCCTAAGTTGCTTAGGGTCTTGCTAAATTGCTAAGGCTGGCTTTGAATTCACTTTCTTCTGCCTCAGCCTCTCAGACTCCTGGGATTACAGGTGTGCACCACCACACTTGGCTCAATTTGTTTTTCAAGGCTGTGCTGTGCTGTGCTGTGCTGTCCTATTTGGTGCTACCTGAAGCCTATCTGAAACCTGGGCAATAGTCCATACATGTTAGTTTGCCATATTTTTTTTTTGAAATTTAATTCTTTATTAGAACTTTTAAATTCATGTTTACATTTAACACAGGGGGAAAACAAATCATATCACACAATTCTGTCCCCAGCTTTTAGGGTAGAAGGAGAACCATTAGGAACACGACTTCTTCGGAGACTTCCACTTTAACCCCTGGCTCTTCCGACTCAAAGATCCCTTCATAACCTAGTAACCAAGTCCTGGGCTGCCTGGGTAGGCTGCTGAGTCCCTGCTTCTGAGACTTTCAGGTCCAGAGACTGCTCGTCTGGAGATCCCTGAGTCCCAGTCTCCTGGGTCCCAGCCTCCTTGGTCCCAGCCACTGGGGCAGCGGCTTTCTCTGTGCTTAGCACCCGGCGTCGCAGGGAAGTGGTTAGCCAAATGTCTGATCATCTCGGATACCTCCAGTTGGAAATAAGGCCTCCCAAATAGCAAGATCTCAGCCTCACCTTCAGGATTCCACCTATCCACGTGAAGCACGGTGTGGGTCACACACTCGACATGCGGGATTTTCTCTCCATCCGGGCATGGGTGGGGTCTCCGAGGACCTCAAAAAATTTTCCTTCTTTCTGTTGCACTTCCACAAGGGTGTGAAACTTCTTGGAAGTGGCCATGCCGCCCGAGCTAGGGGCAGGAGAAAGTGTCCGAGGAGACCCTAAATCTGTACTGGAGATAGCGGGCCTAGTTTGCCATATTGATGAGGGTCAGTTTCATGCATGGTCTGCTTGAAGCTCTGCCTACAACTTCCCATTCAGATTTAAAGAATTTCTTTCTTGGGGCTGGGGGTGTTACTCAGTAGTAGAGAACTTGCACAGCATGTATAAGACCTTGGGTTCCATCCCCAGCACCACCAGCCTGGGCAACTTAGTGAGAACTTGTCTTCAAATTTAAAAAAATAATTTAAAAGGGAATGTGCTCAGTGGTAAAGCTCCTCTGGGATCAATTCTAAGAAGAAGAAGGAGGAGGAGGAAGAGGAGGAGGAAGAGGAGGAGGAGGAGGAGGAGGAGGAGGAGGAGGAGGAGGAGGAGGAGGAGGAGGAGGAGGAGGAGGAGGAGTTGTTAGACTCATGAAGTTTGGAAGAAAAATCATTTTTTGCAACCAAACCTTTTCTGCAACCAAATGCTCTTCTTGAGAAAAAGCTTCTGGATTGAACTTTGAACAATGAATGAGTCAATCAATAAGAGACGCTGTGATCTGTGACATCCATCATGAGTCTGACCCATGAATCTTTAAAGCTAAGTATACCCAGTAGTACTGCATTATCAACCACAAGTGGTATCTGTTTCATCATCCAATGGGATTTTGGGCTCAAGCAGATCTGAAGGCTCAAGTAAGTTCAAGAACAGGTGCTCAGACTCTGGAACCTGCCTAGATTCCATTATCTCCTTTCTTTCAATCTGCATGTATTGCCTCATGGAAAAAAAAGTTTGAACTTGATGTATAGTTGGTTATTATGATATTTAACAAAAAACAAAAGGAGCTGCTATAAAAACTTGGTCTCACTCAGGGATAGCTCTTTGCAGGATAATGGGAAATAGAGATCCTCCAAGTGAGCAAAACTTGAAATAGTGCACTTGGAAAGAGATAGCCAGAGACAAAGATAGACTGATTTGGGGATAGTGGCTAATGGTTTGTAGATAAGGGGTTTTTTAAATTAAGAGACAGAAGGGCCAGGTGTGGTGCCACATGACTGTAATTCCAGCAACTTGGGAGACTGAGACAGAATTGCTGGTTTGAGGACAGCCTCAGCAACTTGGTGATACCTTAAGTAACTTAGCAAGACCATGTCTCAAGATAAAAAAATAAAGAGGGATGGCAATGTAGCTTCATGGTAAAGTGCCCCGGGTTCATTCCCCAGTAACAACAACAACAACAACAACAACAACAAAAAGAAGGAGATCAGTAATAAGAAAAGGGGTCTGTGGCTGAGCCTCTTACAATGACACAGAAAGAGGCCCTTGCCTATAAATGCAAGGCTCTGGGTTCAATCCCAATACCACACACACACAAAAAAAAAAAAAAAAAAATAGATGACACAAAAAGAGAAGGTGGTTAGCCCTCCATATGAACATTTATCAAAGGACAGTCCTGCAGATGAGGCTCTCAATACTCAAGTAGACAAGGTAGCCCATTCTGTGTCAACCAAAATCATTACCCAAATATTCCTATGCTTTCTCAATGAGCTTGTGTTAAAAATGGTCATGGAAGCAGGGCATGGTGGTACACACCTGTAATCCCAGATTTTTGGGGAGGCTGAGACAGGAGGATTGCAAGGTTGAGGCCAAGCTGAGCAATTTAGCAGGTAGAGTATCCTCAGTTCAATCCCCAGAACCAGGGGGAAAGAAAAAAAAGAAAAGACCATGGAGCTTTCTGTTTCCTTTTCCAGGAACAATGTTTAAAGGCACTCAGAGTAATTCAGCTTTGCTGGGCATAGTGGCATGTGCCTGTAATCCCAGGGACTAAAGAGGCTGAGGCAGGAAGATTACAAGTTCAGGGCCAGCTTCAGCAACTTAGGAAGACCCTCTTTCAAAATATAAATTTAAAGGACTGGGGATGAAGTTCAGTCATAGAGCATCTGTGAATTCAATCACCCATACCAAGAAAACAAAACAAAAAATGAATAAGTCAATTAGTCATATGACCATAGGCTTCCCAACAATACAACCTTTGCTAGTCAGCTTTTTGTTACTATGACAAAATACCTGAGAAAATTGACTTTAAGGAGGAACAACTTATTTTGTGCTAATAGTTTCAAAGATTTCAGTCCAGGGTCACTTGGCCCTATTGCTTTGTGCCTTTGAGATAGAACAAAATGGCAGGGAGCAGAACTGTTTACCTCATGGCATCAGAAGGCCTGGGGACAAAATATACTCTTCAAAGGCAGATCCCCCAATGACCTATTGCTCCAGGGAAAATGGGGCTCCACCTCCTAATACCTCATTCAACTATGAACTCATCAATGGATTAACCCATTGATAGAGGTTAGAGCCCTCATGATACAATCACTTCCCAAAGGCACCACCTCTGAACATTGTTGCACTTGGGACCAAGTTTTCAACACATGAGCTTTGGGGGACATTCCAGGTCCAAACCCTTACACAGCTTCTAACAAAACTAAGCTATCCCAAAAAGTAATACATTTCTTTTTCAGTGCTAGAGATTGAACCCCAGACCTGGCATATGCTAGTCAAGCATTCTATCCTCAGCCCTATAAAATTGTTTAGCTTTAAACCAAGAAGGTTAAGAAAGCACCAACATCTGCATGTGGAGTGTGGCCAGACTGACTTCAAGGGGTTGATGCTGTGAGACCTAAAATTTCTGAGATTGTTTAAACAAAAAACATGTCAACAGGACCCATGTAGTTCCATGCATTGCTAAGTGGGTCTGGACAGGAACAAGGGTGCTTTGAGGCAATAAGGAAAATCTTTGTGAAAGTGTTGAAGGCACGAGCACAAAGTCAAAAGTTAAGTTCAGAAATGAAGCTATTTGTCTAGGTTATACAACACTGCAAAGAAGAAAAGCAATAATAACAGGTGGCTGGGAATATAGCTCAGTTGGTAGAGTACCTGCCTTGCATATACAAGGCCCTGGGTTCAATCCCCAGAACCACAAAACAAAGACAGAAAAAAAAAAAAAAGCAATGAAAATGAGGCTTTTTTTGAGTAACTGGAAGAAAAAAATAATGATTGTGGGGTTAAATATGGGCTTAATAACGTGGGACTACCCTACTCTCATTCCACAGTTTTTTACTCTTATTTCAGAGGTCTTAGTTCAAGAAAAAAAAAAAAGGAATGCATTTTTTAGGAGATACAACAACAATCCCGTTGAACTAGAATTAAGACTGCTACCTAGACATTTGGGGTTCTTCATACCACTGAATCAGTAAGCAAAAAAGGAAACTGTTTTCCAACTGGGAGAATTGATGCTGACTATGAATGGAGAATAAATTTATTGCATTTACAGTAGAAACAAGAAGGAGAATATCAGAATCCAGGGCATTTTCTGGATTTCTTAGAACTTCCATGTTCAGTGGTAAAAGTATGATGGTAAACTAATAAAGACAGAGCCACCAAAGGTTCAGACCTCTCATAAATGGAGGTTTGGAACATTCCACTACAGATTAAAAAACCAACATCAGGGGATGGGGATGTGGCTCAAGCGGTAGCGCGCTCGCCTGGCATGCACGCGGCGCTGGGTTCGACCCTCAGCACCACATACAAATAAAGATGTTGTGTCCGCCGAAAACTAAAAAAATAAATAAATATTAAAAAAAAAACATCAGGACAGTGTGGTGGCACAAATGCCTATAATCCCATCATAGGGATTATATGTTTAAGTAGAAGGATTATGAGTTTGAAGCAAGCCTTAGCATCTTAATGAGAACCTCAGCAACATAGTGAGACCCTGTCTCAATACAAAAAGGGATGGGATGTTGCTCAGTGGTAGAGCACCCCCTCAATTCAATTTCAATCCCCAGTACAAAAAATAAGGAAACAAAAAAGAAAACATGCAGAAGATAAGGAGCTGTCTGATGAAAAAAGGACAGTGCATAGGTAGTGGATAAGGGCAAGCTACACAGTAAGGGTGAAGTATGTAGGCACACTTTTCCATGTTATTTTATGTATATACTTTGAATTAATGTATTTTTTCCTTTTTCCCTTTCAGTACCATTTTATGTAATATGTGTTTGTGATAGTTAAATTTATAAATTAGTCTTTTGTGCACACTATAAAAAAGGAGGATTTTTTTTTTTTTTTTTTTTTACCCAGGGATTGAACCCAGGGACACTAAATCACTGAATCACATCCCTAACCCTTTGTTATATTTTATTTAGAAACAAAGTCTCTCTGAGTTGTTTAGGGCCTTGCTAAATTGCTGAAGCTGGCTATGAACTTCTCCTGCCTCAGCCTCCAGAACCATGGGGATTACAGGTGTGTGCCACCATGCCCAGCTCAAAGGAGGATCTTGACTGAAATAGAAATACTCAGAAATAGATATAAAGGCTGGTGTATACAGTAATATAAAATGCGCTTTGGTATTTGTTCCCAATATCTGCCATAGAGCTCCTAAAACCCTAAGAATTTGCTAAGTAATAGGACTATCTTGTCATTCATAATGTGTCCTTTTTTAAAAAAAAAATATTTATTTATTCTAATTTGTTATACATGACATCAGAATGCATTTTAATTCACATATCTCCATACTGCTTTCCACGATTTTTCATGTCTCTGGTTGTACACAAAGTAGAGACACACCATTCATGTCTTCATACATGTACTTAGGGTAATGATGTCCATCTAATTCCACCATTTTTCCTACCCCATGCTCCCTCTCTTCCCCTCCCTCCCCTTGGCCCTATTTAAAGTTCCTCCATTCCTCCCATCCACATATCAGAGAAAACATTTGGCATTTGGTTTTGGGGGATTGGCTAATTTCACTTAGCATTATATTCTCCAATTCCATCCATTTACCTGCAAATGCCATGATTTTATTCTCTTTTAATGCTGGGTAATATTCCATTGTGTATATATACCACATTTTCTTTATACATTTATCTACTAAAGGGTACTTAGGTTGTTCCCACAATTTAGCTATTGTGAATTGTGCTGCTATAAACATTGATGTGTCTATGTCCATGTAGTATGCTGTTTTTAAGTCCTTTGGGTATAGACCAAGGAGAGGGATAGCTGGGTCAAATGGTGGTTCCACTCCCAGTTTTCAAAGGAATCTCCATACTGCTTTCCATACTGGTTAAAAATGTCTAGCACACAGAATAATAGGAGCATTTTAAAAGCCACAAGAGATGGGGCAGGGGTTGTGGTTCAGAGGTATATGTGTGAGGCACTGGGTTTGATCCTCAGCACCACATAAAAATAAAATAAAGGAATTATGTCCACCTACATCTAAAAAATAAATATTAAAAAAAAAGCCACAAGAGAAAGTAATCAGATCACATATAGGGGAAAACCAATTGGGATATCTGCAGATTTTTCAACCCAGATCCTGAAAGATAGAAGATCCTGGAAAAATATATACCAAGCTCTGAAAGAAATGGATGCCAACCAAGAATCTTATATCCAGCAAAATTAAGCTTTAGATTTGATGATGAAATAAAAACATTCCATGATAAACAAAAGTTGAAATAGTTTAAAAGAATTTATAACTAGAAACTCTGTACTACAGAACATCATTGGCAAAATATTCCATGAGGAAGAAATGAAAATCAGAAAAGGAAGGTAGTACACTAAAGGAAAACCAATCAAAGGAGAAACCAAGTCAAGTTAAATACCAAAAAATAAACCAATATGATCAGGAACACAAATAATATCTCAATAATAATCCTTAATATTAATGGCCTAAGCTCACCAATCAAAAGACATAGATTGGCAGATTGGATTAAAAAAACAACAACAACAACAACAATATGCTGTCTTCAAGAGACCCATCTATAGGAAATGACATTCACAACCTGAAGGTGAAAGGTTGAGTAAAAGTATACCACTCAGGTGACTAGGGTACAGCTCAGCATAAAGCGCTTGCCTCTCATGTTTAAGGCACTGGGTTCGATCCTCAGCACCACATAAAAGAAATAAACAAAATAAAGATACTGTGTGCATGTACAACTAAAAAAAAAAAAAAAATACCACTCACATGGACTGCAGAAACAAGCAGGGGTTTTCATCCTCATATCAAATAAAGTAGACTTCAAGCCAAAGTTAATCAAAAGGGATAAAGAAAGACATTTCATACTTCTTAAGGGAACCATACATCAACAAGACATAACAATTATAAATATATATTCCTCAAAAATGGAGCATCTATATGTGAAGGGAAAGTGAGGAACGAGTGATGGGTAAGTGAGAAGTGAAAGATGGAGACCAGGCAGAGATACACACTAGAGTATTTGTCAGAGCTGACAAATACAAATAAAGGCCATCTCTTTGTAGGAGAGAGAGGCAAAGCAGACTTGAGTTCTAGGAGGCTCAAGAATCAGACCAGGGCATGTCCTAATATGGGTGATTAAAGGTTGGGTTGGTATGAAGGAGTGGTGAGCCTTTCTCAGAAATGCCCTTGGTGCCGTTGGCAGCTGTCTCTTAAGATGGCCATCCAGATGCCGAGCAAGGACCTTATAACGTGCATCAAACAAACTCTTCTCGGGCTGGGGATGTGGCTCAAGCAGTAGCGTGCTCGCCTGGCATGCGTGCAGCCCGGGTTCGATCCTCAGCACCACATACAAACAAAGATGTTGTGTCCGCCGAGAACTAAAAAAAAATAAATAAATATAAGAAAGAAAAAAAAAAAAAAACTCTTCTCAACTTCAAGAGTCAAATAGACCACAACACAATAATTCTGGGTGACTTTAACACACCTCCCTCACCATTAGATATATCTTCCAAACAAAAGCTAAACAAAGAAACTATAGAACTCAATAATACAAACAATGACTTAGACTTAACAGACAAATATAGAATATGTCATCCATCAATGAGTGAGTACACTTTCTTCTTAGCATCCCATGAATCCTTCTCTAAAATAAACCATATATTATACCACAAAGCAACTCCTAGCAAATACAGAAAAGTAAAGATACTACCCTGCATTCCATTAGATCATAATGGAATGAAATTAGAAATCAATGATAAAATAAAAAATAGAAGCTACTACAACACCAGAAGACTAAATAATATGCTATTGAATGAAAAATGGGTTGCAAAAGACATCAAAAAGGATATTTTAAAATTCTTAGAAGTAAATGAAAACACTGATACAGCACATCAAAATCTCTAGGACACTATGAAACAGTACTAAGAGGAAACTTCATTGCATGGAATTCATTCCTTAAAAGAAGAAAAAGTCAACAAATAAATAATCTAACATTACAACTCAAAGCCCTAGAAAAAGAAAAACAAATCAACACCAAAAGCAGTAGAAGACAGGAAATAATTATAATCAGAGCTGAAGTCAATGAAATTGAAACAAAAGAAACAATTGAAAAATTTGACAAAACAAAAAGTTGGTTCTTTGAAAAAATAAATAAAACCTATAAACCCTTAGCCATGCTAACAAAGAGCAGGAGGGAGAAAACTCAAATTACTAACATCCATGATTAAAAAGGAAATATCACGATGGACACTACAGAAATACAGAAGATAATTAGAAATTATTTTGAAAATTTGTACTCCAAAAAATAGAAAATATCAAAGGTATCGACAAATTTCTAGAGTCATGATTTGCCCAAACTGAATCAGGATGATATATACAATTTAAACAAATCAATTTCAAGCAATGAAATAGAAAACTCCATCAGAAGCCTACCAACCAAGAAAAGTCCAGGACCACAGGGATACACAGCTGAGTTCTACAAGACCTCCAAAGAAGAACTAATACCAATACTCCTCAAATTATTTCAAGAAAGAGAAAAAGAGGATGCACTTCCAAATTCATTCTATGAGGCCAATATCACCCTGATTCCAAAACCAGACAAAGACACATCAAAGAAAGAAATCTTCAGACCGATATTTCTAATGAACATAGATGCAAAAATTCTCCATGAAATTCTGGCAAAATGAATACCAAAACATATCAAAAGAAAGTGTGCTGTAATGTGCCCTTTGGGATCACACCTTAGTTTATGCCAATAAGATGATTTTAGAGTGAGGGAGGGGCCTCTGGGTAGCCTCAGGGTGGCCCCAGTCATCAGAAAGACAATGATCAGAGGAATAGAAGGTTGGAACTTTCATGGGGTAGGTTGCAGGAGATGGAGCTCTATAAAAACTCTTGAACAAAATTTGAGGGCTGAGGTTGTGGCTCAGCAGTAGAGCGCTTGCCTAGCACATGTGAGGCTCTGGGTTCAATCCTCAGCACCACATATAAATAAATAAAATAAAGGTATCATGTCCAACTACAATTAAAAAATAAATATTAAAAAAAATTGATGCTTCCAGATTGGTGAATGCATCCATGTGTGGGATGTACCCCAACTTCATGGGGACAGAACCCTGTGCTTGGAATCCTTCTAGACCTTGCCCTATGTAACAATATGTATCTTTTTATAATATCCTGGTAAACATGTTTCTCTGAATTCTATGAGCCAACTTAGCAAATTAATTGAACCAAAATGGGTAGAGGTGCCAGGCATGGTGGTGCACACCTGTAATCCCAGCAGTTTGGGAGGCTGAGGCAGAAGGATCACAAGTTCAAAGCCATCCTCAGAAATTTAGCAAGTAAAATATAAAAAGGGCTGTGATGTGGCTCAGTGGTTAAGTGTCCCTGGGTTCAGTCATCCCTGGTACCAAAAAATAGGAGGGTAGGGGTATGAAAATTCTGGTTTGTAGCCTGTCAATCTGAATGTGAGTGGCCCAAACACATGATTAGCATCTGAAATGGGTACAGTCTTGTCGGACTGAGTCTTCAGCCTATGAGATCTGACACTATTTCCAGGTAAATAGCATCAGAGTTAAATTATAGAATACCCACTTTTCTGTTGCTGGAGAATTGCTTGATGGGTGGAGGGAAAAATCACACATCTGGCCACAGAAGTGTTTTGTGCTGAGTGGGTAGATAGGAGAAAATTGCTTTTTTTTCTTTTGACAATGACTCATGGTATGGTATTTTGATTGTCCCATTCTAAGGAAAAATGTGGGAATGTCTACTTTCACATAAGGAATATTTGCATTACATTAGGAGGAAGCAGGCTATTTTGCTATTGCTGTTTATAAACTTAAAATAGGTATAAAAGTTGCATGGTTGCTAAGTAGCCAAAGGGACCCACTATTGTTTTCTTTTTGTTTGTTTGTTTTGTTTTGGTACCAGTGATTGAACTCAGGGGAAATCGCCACTGAACCACATCCCCAGCCCTTTCTTTTGTATTTTATTTAGAGACAGAGTCTCCCTGAGTTGTGAACTCCTGATCCTCCTGCCTCAGCCTCCCAAGCCGCTGGGATCACAGGAGTGCGCCACCACACCCAGCACTACTGTTTTCCATCCAGGATCCATTCCCACTCCCTTTTAGGCTCTTCTCTGTATCTTAAAGAATGGAGACTTGGAACTCTGGTTTTCCAACCCTGTTGCTTGAAGGATCCCACATGTGATTTTAGTCAACCACAAAATACACTCATGCAATATTTGTAAGGCAGAAGAGAGGCAGGAGCCATTGCCTTTCTTCTGGGCAGCAGTGGACAGGTATGTGGGATGAGGCCGATAGAAAGTTTTCTAATGACCTTAGACATTCTGCTGTTAGTTCCTTGCCTCTGTGAAATAAAAAGGTGATGATTAGTGGCTACTTCCTGTGTCCCTGACCTTTGATAGCCACAACTGACAAAGTTTCAGGACCACAGAAACAGTGCAAACTGAAGGTCAGCAGCAAGTTGGGGTCTTTTTTCTTTCTTTCTTTTTTTTTTTGGCAGGGGTGGGGGTACCAGGGATTGAACCCAGGGGCATTTATCCATTGAGCCACATCCCCAGCCCATTTTTCTATTTTTTTTTAGTTGTAGATGAACAATATATATATATATATATATATATATATATATATATATATTTTTTTTTTTTTTTTTTTTTTAATGTGGTGCTGAGGATCAAACCCAGTGCCTCATGCTTGCGAGGCAAGCACTCTACCATTGAGCCTCCGATGTTATGCCAGATTCGTGGGACCCCAATAGACCTCCAGGAGCCGAATCCAATGCAATCACACAAGAGTCTTTATTGCAAGCTCGAGCCTGGACTCACAACCATTCCCGACGCAGCGGTCCCAGGGAGTGAGTGCTGATCCCTTGTCCCAGTGAGATTTTATAGGTTTTGGAAGGGACACTCTATGTGTCACAACATCACACAGCAAATCATTCCATATCGCGGGAAAATCAAACAACAACTCTTAACATTGATTGGCACATTCTCTGGTGGGAACAAGTTGGGTAGGGGTGATTGGTTAGTACAAGAGGGGGATTCATTTGAACTGATTGGTTTAGGCCACGAGGGGTGTACGTGCTAAACTACATGGTTTCCCAACATGTTATCAACCACCATAAACTACTGGGGGGTCATCTGTCATCCCAGGTATTTTCCCTGTCTTATGCTGATTGGAGGTTGCTAGGGGGTTGCTATGGGTCCTCACCTAGCCTGAGTCAGGGACACCTGGCGATGCAGAACTCTCCTGTTATTTGTAGACAAACAACTCAGCAGGGTGGGTATAGGCTTAGGAGTGCTCTGTGGATTTTTCCAAGGACAAGGGTCACGCCCCCTTCCTTAGGACAGGCCTTGAGGTAGAAGCTGCTGTTATTTATTTTTAAAAATGGAGTCACATTAGTTTCTCACCACAACCCCAGCACCGCCCCCCACCCCCCGCCAGCCCATTTTTATATTTTATTTAGAGACAGGATCTCGCTGAGTTGCTTAAGGCCTCCCTAAATTTCTGAGGATGGCTTTGAACTCATGATCCTCTTGCCTCAGCCTCCCAAGCTGCTTGGATAGCAGCAAGTTTCTTGACTCCTCTTATCCAGTGAGGTACTAACCTTCTGCTTGCAATATGGCCTTGGCCTTGAGGGATTTCTATTTTCCTGTAGGAAACCTGATAGATATAATTTTGCATGTCAAGCCAGCACACTTGGTGCTCATTACAACTGTGATTTTGGTGGGGGTGGGAGTGGAGAGATCTGACTAGCTGATAGTTTCTACAAAAGTTTCAAAACCCATCTACATGGTTGTTTGAATTGTCTGAACTTTAGCAGCCGCTTACTGAGAGTCTTTGGGTTGCCATGTAATATCTAGGAATCCAGAGAAGAAAAAACGGTAGCTTAACTTTTTTTTTTTATTTATTTTTTTTGTATCAGGGATTGAACCTAGGGTTGCTTAACCACTGAGACACATCCCCAGCCCTTTTTATTTTTTCTTTTGAGACAGGGTCTTGCTAAGTTACTTCAGCCCTCACTATGTTGCTGAGCCTGGTTTTAAAATTGTGATCCTCCTACCTCCCGCTTCTGAGTTTCTGGGATTACAAGTATGTGCCACCTTGCCCAGTGGAAGTAAACTAACTTTATCAAATAGTTAAGGGACATGAATTTCTCCTAAAAATACATATAGTTTTCATTTACCACTATACCATCTCAGTAGAGACAGCCATATTCTTATAACTAGAAAAAAACATCCTCAAACTAGCTGCAATGACATACACCTATAATCCCAGCAACCGGGAAGCCGAGGAGGAAGTTGAAGCCAGCCTCAACTAAGTGGGACCTTGTCTCAAAATTAAAAATAAAAAGGGCTGGGGATGTAGCTCCGTGGTAGAGCAGCCCTGGGTTTAAGCCCTGGTACCAGAAGGAGGAGGAGAAGGAGGAGGAGGAGAAGGAGGAGGAGGAGGAGGAGGAGGAGGGGGAGGAGGAGGAGAAAACATCTTAATGTTTTATCCATGTTGATCCTCTTTTGTGTGGTTGCTTCCTTGAGTTCAGCTCTAAGTGATGTATAAATATGATACGTATGAAATATTCCTATGAAACATGTAAGTTCAATTAAGACTTTTTCTTTTAGAACCAGAATATAACTAAAGATAGTTGTAAGCTAATCAATGGGATAAAAATATATTTTGATCAAAGAAAGGTGTTCTGGATGGATAGAGTGAACAATTATAAATGATTGTGAAACAAGTATGGAAACAAACAAGGATGCCCACAATAGACAAGGCTTATTTAACACTGGAAACCACATCCTATATTCAAGCTTGAAACTTCTTTAAACCAGTTGCACTGTGGCATGTCTGTAATGCCAGTGGCTCGGGAGGCTGAGGCAGGAGGATTGCTAGTTCAAAACCACTATCAGCAAATTAGTGAGGTCCTAAGCAACATAGCAAAACCCTGTCTCAAAAAAATAGGGAAAAAAGGGCCAAGAATGTGGCTCATTGGTTAAGCACCCTAATTACCAAAAAAAAAAAAATATATCATGTGGTCAAAACAAATACTAAAAGACTATCTGGCTAATGTGAAAACCAGAATAATGTCCTCTCAAAGATGTCCTTGTCTTGTGAATAAAGTTATCTTGCAGTAACAAAAGGGACTTTGCATACGAGGTTAAGTTATGGACCTTGAGAATGAGAATTATCTAGTATTATCTGGGTGGAGCTAATGTAATGATATGAGACTTTAAGCCCAGTGGTGGCCAGAGGGGTGTGTGATTACAGAAAAGGGTTACAACATTGCTGGCTTTGAAACTAGTGGATGAGGCTGTGAGAGCGACCTCTAGAAGGTAAAAAAGCAAGGATATAAATTCTTCCTTAGGTCTTCCAGAGAGGAGCACAGCCCTGCAGACTTCCTTTGAGTTGAGTCTGTGAGATCGCTGAGTCTTTTTTTTTTTTTTTCAGTTGTAGATGGACACAATTCCTGTATTTCATTTATTTTATTTTTATCTGGTACTGAAGTTGAAACATACTGCCTCACCCATGTGACAAGCTTCCACCACTGAGCTACACCCGCAGCCCCCAGGGTGAGTCTTTGGATCTAGAGCACTGGAGGATAAAACATCTGGGTACTTTCAAGCAATCGAGACTGTGGCAACAACAGAAAACTGATGCAGTTTAATACTGTGCCCCAAAAGGAATGTTAAAGGCTCTTATAAGTGAATTTCAGAACAGCAATTCTCAACCCATAACAAGAACCCATAGACCGGTGGAGCGCTTTGGGTGGTTGCCGCTGCCCCTGATACCATTGTGCCGGTCCCTGGGTCTCAGTGGCCTAGGTGACACTCCAGAATGGGCAACAAGCCAATTTGGGAGCAGATTAGATCCAACTTCATTCAACATTACTACCAGTTATTTGATAATGACAGAACCCAGCTAGATGCAATTTATATTGATAAATCATGCCTTATGTGGGAAGGACGGCAGTTCCTGGGGAAAGCCGCCATTGTGGAGAACACCCAGCACAGCTTTGGATACCAACAGTGTCTAGAATATTCTTTACTACTTTTGATGTGGCTTATTAAACTGTGTCCTGTAAAAAAAAAAGAAGAGAGAGAGAGAGAGAGAGAGAGAGAGAGAGAGAGAGAGAGAAAGAAAGAAAGAAAGAGAAAGAAAGAAAGAAAAGGGAAGGGAAAAAATGAAAGAAAAAGCATAAAGAGGCTAGGCAAGGTGGCACATACCTATAATCACAGCTATTTGGGAGATTGAGGCAGGAGAATCACAAACTCAAGGCTATTCTGGGCAATGTAACAATATCTGTATTGAAATAAAATTAAATTTAAAAGGAATGGGGATATATCACAGTGTGTAGAGTACTTGCCTAGCATACGTGAGGCCCTGGGTTCAATCCTGTTTAAATGCACGTCCACACACACACACACACATACACACCAAGTATGAAGTATTGAATAGAACTAAAAATTCAATATTTGTGACTTGCAAAAATCAAAATAATCAGCCAGGTGCAGTGGCACATACCTGTAATCCCAAAGACTCAGTAGGCTTAGGCAGGAGATAACAAGCTCAAGACCAATCTTAGCAATTTAGCAAGGCGCTGTCTAAAAAAAAAAAAAAAAAAAAAAAGTAAGGAGGATAGGACTTTTAAAACACTGGGTATTATATGACATTTAGGAATTTGTGTTATCGCAGCTGTTAATGGTTATGTAGGACAATACATCTAGGAGCCACCTATGAAGTATTTAGGAAGAGCAGTTATGATGACTACAACTCATTTTCAAGTAGTACGGAAATTTAAAAGACAGCCACATAAAACAAATATGGCCAATAGTATGTAGTTGTTGGATTAAGGCAATGAAAGACTATTTATGTTATCCTTTTCATTTTGTTTTACTTTTCGTTTGTGTGGAAAAATTCCATTAAAAAAAAAAGGCCGTGGGACATGAGCCTAAGGAAACAGCAGTTAGAGAAATGGAACCAACATTCCAACATCAACATTTACTGATGTTTTTCCTCTTCCCTTCAAATTGTTTTTGGGGGGAGGGCGGTGATACCACCGGTCATCAGTGATGGTTATCGGTGATGAGTCCTGCTTCCCCACGTATTGAAGTATAACATGTGAGAAGCACGCAGAGGCAAGCATATAAAGCAGAGTTTATTTTAAAAGGGGTAACATAGACTTTTCCTGGGAGGGAGAAGGGGGCCATAGCTAGAATCCTGGTATCCCAAGAAGCGAGGGTGTTTTGCCGGTTTATGTGTCCTAGGCTTCCTTGGTTCTCCTGCCCTCTTCCTCTTATCTCTTTCCTTCCTGCATATGTGCTCAGGCCCAGGAATGCTCTGTGGGCTGGCCAAAAGGTGGGAAACAGGTGGGCTGAAGGGATTAGGGCTGGATGGTGCAGCCTAGGACACGTTAATTAACAACTTTATAACTCCCTGTATGGAGGGGCAATTCCTGGAACAGGTTACTTAGCAACAGGTTGAAGCAGGGGCAGGTTCTTGATAAGGATGGAGGAAGGGCTCCTAAGGAATTAACATTTCACTCCCTTAGGGTGCAGTCTCCAACTTCCCTGGACTCACTCAAATTGGCCTCCTTGATCTGTCCTGACTCAATTTACCCATCTATACCGACTGCCTGTCTAATTCTGACTTCAAAGGTACTGAGGATTGTTCCCTGGGACACCTGCGGATTTGTACCGTGGGGAGCCACTACCACTGAGCTATTTCCCCAAACTCTTTTTCAATGTTTTATTTTGAGACAAGGTATCCCTAAATTGCCAAGGCTGGCCTTGAATTTGTGATCCTCCTGCTTCAATCTCTTTGTGAGATTATAGGCATGCATCATTGCACCCACCCTCTCCCTTCAAATCCTCCAATTTTTTTTTTTTTTTTAAGAATTTAATCTTGGGCTGAGATGTAGCTGAGTAGCAAAGTGTCTGCCTTGCATTTGCAAAGCCCTGGGTTCGACTCCCAGTTTAAAAAAAAAAAAAAAGACAAAAAGAAAGAATTTAATCTTTATTTATTGTTAATTTTATTTATTTATCTTTTAGTTGTTTTAGGTGGACACAATATCTTTATTTTACATTTATATGCATTCTATTATGTGTATTCTATTTACAACCCAGTGCCTCATGCTGAAAAACTAGCCTCTACCTCAGAGCAAAGCCTGTCCAAGGAAGGAGCATGACCTCTGTCCTTGGAAAGACCCACAGATCACTCCTAGGCACATTCCCACCCTGCTAAGTTGTTTATCTACAAATAACAGGAGAGATCTGCTGTGCCAGGGTCCCTGACTCAAGTCAGGCTAGGTGGGGACCCATAGCAACCCCCTAGAAGCCACCAATCAGCATGAGACAGGCAAATACCTGGGATGCCAGAACATCAGGACAGCATCCAATTCAACAGATGTCTTATAGAGGGTGTCCTGTAGAGCATGTTAAATGGTGAAATACATGAACTCCACACAGTTCGATTGACTGCACTCTCAGGCTGAGGCTATGTGCTACTCCATTCCTCCACATGTGATGTCTCTGCCTTACCACCATCATTATACTCACCTTTCTTACCTTACTGATCAGTGGTCAAAAGAATAATAATTCCTTGAATTGGACTTTGTATTTCAATTCTAGAAATGCAAAAGTTCTCAACTATTTATCATGAAATTCAGGTGATCCAGGTGTACCGGCTATCAAATCCTAAAAAACTTCTTTAAATTAAATGGTTTTTTAAAATAAATTTTTTAGCTGTTAAAAAAAAAAACTGTTATTTTTGCAATATTATAATATGTTATTTCTTTAAAAGCTAAATTTGGTTAATATAAAAACATCAATGTACAATTTTACAACTATGGTTAAATAACAACTGTTATTTTGCAATATTGTAATATGTTATTTCCTTAAAAGCTAAACTTGGTTAATATAAAAACATCAGTGTAATTGTGGTGCTATTAATGTGTTCATATCTTCCAGGTATACAAGTCTGTAAGGCAGAAGCTCTAAAAGAGCATTATATCAAGCTGGTATTCTACAGTTGTATGGTAATTTTAGGCTTAATAGAAAAACATATTGGAGATTTATTTATATCATTTGATGTTCTATACCTGGACTTGTTATCAATAAGATGTAAAATTTTATGTTGCCTTTTACACTGGGGTACAATTTAAATGCACTTTTAAGTTAATGAGAGTCTAATCTATGTAAAGGTTATATTGTAAAACACAAAAGTACTTCGCTACTTTTCTAGAAAAGGTTAAAAGCTTTCAGCCTTTCTTTAATTCATGTATTAGATGTGATATTATATTGTGTTAGCTAATATTCTTGTGAATTTGAGCAACAATTTATGTAGGCTTTGTAAAATGATGTTTAAAAAGCAAAGATCACCTTCAGAACTAGAGCACTTCACTTAAGATTTATGAAGAGCCTCGCCTTACCTGAGATAAGGCTCTGTGTCCCATCTTACTACATGTGAGAATGACTATGAAAGAAGTAGGCCAGATTTCAGTACATTTAAGTTGTGTTGAAAAGTTGGTTTTTGTCAAGATTACTAGAATCTCAAACAGGGGTCTGCCAAAGTTCAAGGTAGCTATTACATGAACTAAATATGTTTTTACTCTTGTTAATTTTATTTTGTAGTTTTCTTATAAATGGTCTAAAGATTGTCTGTTAATGTTTTGCAGAGGTACTGCTTTAAGAACACACAACCTGGGTTAATTTAAGATAATGAGTTATCACCTACAGGATAGAGAGATAGACATTAAAGCCCAGTACTCTTAATATAAGGCTGTTGAAATTTATTTGCTGGATGTTTAAGATTAAGTTTTAAAATTAAAGTTAAATTAAAAGGACCAAGAAAACCAATATTTGGCTCTTGCCCTCTGAGTCAGTCTGAATTCAGGGAACAGGGGACTTCTCTAAAGAGCTTTGCAACTCTGGGCCACATAACCTCCCGATCAGGGAGATTAATGAGACCACTGGAGAACAGAAAGCCAATCAGTGCATTTGCTATGAAGAGGAGGGTCACCATAGAAGGGAGACATCCCTGATGCTTCCAAGGGAAGCCACATGGTCAAGCAAGACCTGGACCCATCCTAGTGCAAATGGCACTAGATGAACTAAGAAGCTGATATAAAGTTCCCCCAGGACTCCCATTGAAACTCAGCTGACTGTTAACAATAGATAGAAACAAAAGTCAGTTTGACTGCTTCATCTTGAACACCTAGCAAAGACGGTTAAAACCAAAACACAGCTATTCCTGGGCATTTTAAATAATAATAATAGGTAAATGTAACTTCCAAGAATAAGTAAACTGGAGGCTACAAAAGAGATTCTTAGGCAGGAATGCCTGATAACTATCAAAAGGAACTGCCAGAGTAGTTTTTACTTTAAGGCATATAGCTATTTCTAATCTATACAGGTAGGCTTGGTGTTAGCTAGTATGATTATGCAGCCCTAAATAACAGAATTAAAGGTTTCTGTATCAGACACAAAGATCATACTAGTAAAAGGATTTTGCAAGATCAGATGACATTAAATTATTAAACTGTAGGGCTAGGGATGTGGCTCAAGCGGTAGCACGCTCGCCTGGCATGCGTGCGGCCCGGGTTCGATCCTGAGCACCACATACAAACAAAGATGTTGTGTTCGCCGAAAACTAAAAAATAAATATTAAAAGTTCTCTCTCTCTCAAAAAAAAGTTCTTAAAAAAAATTATTAAACTGTATCTTATGGGGAAGAACATCTGTAACACTAAAAGTTAAATGTTATGTTTACAGTCCTGATAACTAGGAGGCCAATTTTGAGTGAGTCTGGGAAGTTGAAGACTGTCCCCTGAGGGTTACTGTATACCAAGATGTAGAGCCTGACCAAATAGACCCCCAACTGAGGAAACCATGATGGGTTTCCAAGTTTCCAGCCAAAGAGGGGAATGAAAAATCAGTCTATACCTCAGAGCAAAGCCTGTCCAAGGAAGGAGCATGACCTCTGTCCTTGGAAAGACCCATAGAGCACTCCTAGGCACATTCCCACCCTGCTAAGTTGTTTATCTACAAATAACAGGAGAGATCTGCTGTGCCAGGTGTCCCTGACTCAGTCAGGCTAGGTGGGGACCCATAGCAACCCCCTAGAAGCCACCAATCAGCATGAGACAGGGAAATACCTGGGATGCCAGATGACCCTCCCAGTAGTTTATGGTGGTTGATAACATGTTGGGAAACCATGTAGTTCAGCACGTACACCCCTCGTGGCTTAAACCAATCAGTTCAAATGAATACCCCTTTTGTACTGACCAATCACCCCTACCCAACTTGTTCCCGCCAGTGAATGTGCTGTAAGGGTCCAGCGAACATCCGAGGAAGAGACCACCAAGAGACCGGCTCATGCAACAGCAAAAGGGGATTTACTGAGGATCCAATCCAGCGCGCTAGGGCTCTAGGCTCACTCAAGAAGGGAGAGCGGCCAAGAGCCCCTAGCAGAGGTTAAGCAGTGCTTAAGTACACTTTTTGGGGAGGGCGGGGGCTCTGCATACATCAGAGCAAATCATCATGAGGCTCGGGAAAATCGAACAACAACTCTCAAACTTGATTAGCACATTCATTGGCGGGAACAGGTCGGGCGGGAGTGATAGGTGAGTTCTAAGGAGGGGGGTACATTCCAACCGATTGGTTTGGGTCCTGAATGCCTACATGCCAACTGCACAGGGTCCTAGGTTATTAAACAACTAGATGGTCAGGGGGAATATTTACTGGGCAGTCCCGGGAATTGTCCTAACAGCTACAGGAATTTCAGGTTTTGGGTCCTTTACATTTTAACTCAGGCTTTGCAGCTTAGAAACTTTATAACACCCGGTCTTTTACACTTTAACTTCAATTTCTTTTACTCTTACAGTGCTAATCATGTTTTAGAGTTGTTTTGTGATTTTCCCGCGGTGTGTGATAATTTGCTAAGAGATGCTATGATGTATGTGAAGTCCCTGCCTTCCCCAAAGAGTGTATAAAACTGCTGCAAACCCTGGGCTCGGGGCCTCTCAGCGTCACCAGTTGTTGTGTGTGCTTGGAGGACCAAGCTAGCTCGCCATAAACACCTCTTTGCTGTTTACATTGATCTTGGTCTCTGGTGGTCTTTTGGGGGTCCCAAATTTGAGCATAACACTCACCTGTCCTAGGCAAGTGCTCTACCACTGAGCCACAACCCCAGCCCCTATACCTTCAAATATTTTATACCTAATCCTTATTAAGGATTTCTTTGCAATAAAAACTAAATGATATTCTGATTTAGCATCCAATATCTTCCTTAAAAGGAAACTGACAGGGGTTATATTCTTTTAAGGAATTGCCATCCCAGAATTCCTGCCCTTTGGAATATATAGACCTTATTTAGAATTAGGTCATGAATGACAGAAAACCTCTTACAGAAGACAGCTGTTGCCTGGTGTGGTGTTTGTGCACACCTATAATCCTAGAGTCTTGGGAGGCTGAGGCAGGAGGATCGCAAATTTGAGGCTAGCCTCAACTAAGAGAGGCCCTAAGCAACTTAGTGAGAAGTTATGTCAAAATAAAAAGGGCTGGAGATATGGCTCAGTGGTAAAGTGTCCCTGGGCTCAATCTCCAGTACCTAAATAAATAAATAATAAAGTGAACAAGTAAGGATCTCTTTCACACAGACACATTCTGACCAATAAACATGCTCCACAATGATAGAAGGTGACTTCTGAAGGGATGTGGGGACATTGGGTGGATGGGGTCCAAAATACACTTCCTCAAAATATGACTATTGAAGTCTAAAATAAACTACCTCAAAATATGCCTCTTTAAGGCAAGGATTACTTTGAACTGGTAGTTCTTGGAAACAGAAAACACCTGAGACTGTGAAACTAGAGTAGAAGTTCCTTTTTGTAAGAGAGATTTGCGTCTATAAAGGAAATCTCCATTTGTAAGGGTGCTTCCTGTTCATAGGAGGAAGAGAAGTTTATTATTTATTTATTTGTTTGTTTATTTGAGAAGTCTTAAAAACACTTGAAACTCTTAATGAGCAGAGAAAGCAGAGACTCAAATCTGCATAACAAACCTTACCCTTGCTTGAGGTGCTTTTCCTGGCCACCTCCTCCATAATCATCCCAAGTCCTTCTTTCTTTGTCTCAGATATTTAAGATTGAATCGAAAACCACCTCTTTTGTGTTTTGGGGGAGTTTCACATATTTTTCCTCTGGGTAGGTTCTCTGTATACGTGAAGTGTGCAGCTCACAAAGCTAGAACAAAGGGATGGGAACCAGAATTTAGCATCTAGGTCCCAAGTCCTAAAACCTCTGTCGTAATTTTCTTTTCCATGAGCGCTCCTAAGTTAAGTGTGAGATACCAGGAATGAGGAAGACTTTAAATGAATGCCGTTGTTACAGTACTGAATTTAACGCTGTCAACATAAAATAAAAACCTGTTTCAAAGAAACTAAGAAAATAGTTAATGTGAGCCAAATACAAATGACCATGCCTGAAAACATGGATTCAAGTTACCCTGAATGATATGTTTCACTGTGGAAGAGATTACATGAAGTTTTATAAGCACAGAACAAAAGTCATAAATCCACACATTTATCAGTTACATTGATGGAAGCATCAGACAGGCTTAATGATACACTCTTAAGAGTTTAACCAGGCAGTTCTGAGGATGTTAGTTCAGACACAGAGGTAGGTAGTAAGTGGCTATTAAAAGGGACTAAAGACAGTCCAAGATAATTTTGGCTCTTAATCTACAACATTTCATCTCTCTATAATCCACAATGTCCTAGCCAAAGCAAGTTTCCAGAATCTTCATAATTGATGCAGCTTCTTCAGAGAACTTCAGTTCAGGGTGCCATGCTGTGAATCTGCAGATTCTTATAAAAGAGAGGATTATGACACATGTGGATTATAGCTTCAAGGAGGACTGGCTCCCAGGTGATGATTTGTTTGCCCAGAGATACAGAATTGTACATTGAGGTTCTTTTGGGATGTAGCAGAGCAGGAACTCAGCCACAGGGATCTGGTTAGAGCTGAGTTCCAGCTTTGCCTCTCTGCAAATGGGTCATTTGCTTAGGGCAGTGTCCTCACTTGGCCAGGGCATGAATGTCTTCTTCGTGGTTTTTTTTTTTTTAACCATGAAAAAGCATATTGCATTTTTTTTTAAAAAAAGTTTTATTTCTAAAACAAAGCCTCAAAAAGAAGAGGTAAAACCAGAAAAAATAATAGTACTTACTGTTTATTCAATGAAATTTGCATTCTGAATGGGGCAGTTCAGATAGAGCCAAGCTGTGGTATTGATCCAGTGACCAGTCCTACTCTGATATCCTGTTACATAGAATTGCCCTCAGTATCCATGCATTCTGCATCCATGGATTCAGCCAAAAGCAGACAAGAAACATTTGGACCAGGTCAGTAGTGCACATCTATATTCCCTGGGATTGGGGATGCTGAAGCAGGAGGATGGCAAATTTGAGGCTGGCAAGGGCAATTTAGTGAGACCCTGCCTCAAAATAAAAAAAATATATAAAGGACTGGGGAAGTAGCTCCGTGGTAAAGTGCCCCTGTGTTTAATCCCCAGTACTTAAATTGGGGTGAGAGGTGCTGGCACAGTGCCTGTAATCCCAGAAAATTGGAGGCTAAAGCAGGAGGATCACAAGTTCACAAGTTTGAGGCATTTCTTGGTAATTTACAAAATGAAAAATTAAAAGGGCTAGGGATGTAGCTCAGTGATAAATCACTCTTCACTGATGAGTGACACTCTGGATTCAATTCCCAGTACTGAAAAAAGAAAGTCAAGGAGGGAGGAGGATTGCATCCATACTGAACATGTATAGACTTCTTGTCATTATTCTGAAAATAATATAACATAACAACTATTTATATAGAACTTACATTATATTAGGTATTATAAATGATCTAGAGGTTATCTAGAGGTATACATGAGATATGCTTAGGTTATATGCAAAATACTATACCTTTTTAGGTTTGTGGGTTTTGTTTTGGTGCTGGGGATTAAACCCAGAAGAACACACATGTTAAGCATATGCTCTAGGGCTGGGGTTGTGGCTCAGAGGTAGAGTGCTTGCCTAGAATGTGTGAGGCACTGGGTTCAATCCTCAGCACCACATTAAATAAATAAATAAATAAATAAATAAATAAAAGATTGTGTCAACCTATAACCTTTAAAAAAAAAAAAAAAAAGGAAGTATATGCTTTACCACTGAGCTACCTACCCCCTTACCCTCAGCTTGGCTCTATCTGAACTGCCCCATTCAGAATGCAAATTTCATTGAATAAATAGTAAGTACTATTCTTTTTTCTGGTTTTACCTCTTCTTTTTGAGGCTTTGTTTTAGAAATAAAACTTTTTTAAAAAATAAGCAATATGCTTTTTCATGGTTAAAAAAAAAACAAAAAAACCACGAAGAAGACATTCATGCCCTGGCCAAGTGAGGGCACTGCCCTAAGCAAATGACCCATTTGCAGAGAGGCAAAGCTGGAACTCAGCTCTAACCAGATCCCTGTGGCTGAGTTCCTGCTCTGCTACATCCCAAAGAACACATTGTAGCAGAACATTTAACCTTGCTGCACTTCTGTTATTCATGTGTAAAATATAATCATTTTGAATTATGAATACTTTTCATTTTCCTTCCTTCCTCCTCTTGTACTAACCAAGTGTTAACCTTCCCAAATCCAAATATTTAAAGAGACTCCTTTTTATTTGTTTTCATCACAATTTCCTAACTTGGGTAAATCTACATGATGCAATTAGTTGGTTGGTTAGTGGGCCAAAATTTTATCAGAAATGCCATAGGATTCAAAATGGCAAAGGCTATATTGTTCCCAAATTCTGAGAAATGAGCCAGGGCAGTGGCACATGCCTCCCAGGGGATTGGGAAGCTGAAGCAGGAAGATTGAACGTTCAAAACCAGCCTCAGCAACTTAGCGAGACCCTGTCTCAAAACAAAATATAAAAAGGTCTGGGGAAGTTGCTCAGTGGTTAAGCTCCCCTGAGTTCAATCCTGTACCTACCTACCCACCTCACCCCCCAAAAATTGAGAAATGATTGTCAGTTGTCAGGGAGACCATGGTAGGATATTTGGGTATTTTGCCAGCCCCTAAACCCTAAAGCATATCTTCATTATTAAATATGATGGATGGGCAGCCTCGATGCTGATTTGATATTAAGTCACTTTGCATACTGAACAAGATCCATATCACAGGTGGGTCACTCAAGCCCTGACCTGAGCACCAATCCTAGGGGTTGACCCATCAGCAAAAACCAGCATTTCACTCAGGTTTCTAAAGAAGCACTTACACAACTGCCAACACTCAACTTGTTCCACTCCCTCCAAGGAAAATTAAAAAGAACAACAGACATTCCCTGAAAGTATCAGCATAGATCCCATTAAAGAAATGCTGAAAAAAAGGACTCCAAATTATTAGCTGAGGGGCTGGGGATATGGCTCAAGTGGTAGCGCGCTCGCCTGGAATGCGTGCGGCCTGGGTTCGATCCTCAGCACCACATAAAAATAAAGATATTGTGTCTGCCGAAAAAATAAATATTAAAAAAAAAATTATTAGCTGAAGTGGGGTGTACTCTGTCTCCAGTAGACCTTGCTGCCAGTCCGGACTCTGGAATTGTAGCAGGGACTGAGGCACCCAGACCAGGCCTGCAAGTACAGGGTAAGTGTGTCCCAGCTGAGGGGAGAAAGGCACACAAGTCTCAGGCCAGTCAGGACCTTGCTTTCAGCATGGTAGGACATGTCTACAAATGGTATTTTTTTGAAAGGAAGTAATCTTGGAAGCTGAGGAACAGTTGAGGGTTTTTACATTGATTCAAGGGACAAGGGCCTCTGAGAATGGTCTTGGTGGTGTAAAATGAAAGTGGCCCTGGAAGTGATTTTTCTAGGTGAATTGCTGAATTTCTTTCCCAGAATTATATAAACCAGATCATTATTTGGGAACTTCATTTTAAATAATACTTTTTTAAAAAATATTTTTTTAGTTGTCAATGGACTTTTATGTATATGTGGTGCTGAGAATTGAACCCAGTGCCTCACACATGCTAGGCAAGTGCTCTATCACAGAGCCACAGCCCCATTCCTAAATAATACTTTTTTTTTTAATATTTATTTTTTATTTCTCGGCGGAAACAACATCTTTGTTTGTATGTGGTGCTGAGGATCGAACCCGGGCCGCACGCATGCCAGGCGAGCGCGCTACCGCTTGAGCCACATCCCCAGCCCCTAAATAATACTTTTTAAAAGCTATGGATTTTTACATTTCTATCAAGTACCTAACTCCTTTTTCATATGTATTTTATATCTCATAATTAAAATGTTTTTCATTACATGCTCTTCCTGTCATTATAGACTTTCTTCTTCTCTTGGGTCTGACATGTGTTAGTCCATTTCCCTGTTGATGCATCAAAATGAATGTTGGAAGAAAAACAAAGAGAGTACATAACTCTTGGTCTTGATCCTCTGTGATTCATCTTATGTTTCTGGTACCACATACCATTCTTCATCTCTTTTTTTCCTTAGAAGAGAGGATGGGTAAATGATGTTTCTGCTGGTGCCAACTTTTTTTTTGACAGGCAGGGTGGTGGGGGATGCCAGAGATTGAGCTCAGGAGCACTCGACCACTGAGTCACATCCCAGACCATTTTTGTATTTATTTAGAGACAGAGTCTCACTGAGCTGCTTAGAGCCTTGCTTAGGGCCCCGTCTTTGTTGCTGAGGCTGGCTTTGAACTTGTGATCCTCCTGTCTCAGTATCCCAAGCCACTGAGATTATAGTTGTGAGCCATTGTGCCTGGCCTTTTTTTTTTTTTTTTTTTTTTTGAAGTTGTAGATGGACATAATGCTTTTAGTTATTTTGTTTATTTTTTACGTGGTGCCAGGGATCGAACCCAGTGCCTCACAGGCGATAGGCAAGCCTCTACCACTGAGCCAAAATCCTACCCCCACTTCTGCTTTTTTTTTAAATTGAGGAGTTCACATAACATAAAATTAACCTTTATTTCCCCTGGTGTTGAGAATGGAATCCAGGACTTTACACACAGAAAGCGTGTGCTCTATCACTGAACTATATGGCCAACTCCCCCCTTTTGTAAACAATTTTTAAAAATTGTTTAAGCCCTCATACCTCAGATCAATCAGTAGATTTCCTCATATCTAATGGTCAGAACTGGGTCACATGGCTTCTCCTGCATGCTGGAAAGTCTCTGCTTTTCCAGCCTGTATATTAAATGACAGGTCAAGAGAAAGGAGTTGGGACTCTCTTAAAATCAGAATAGAAGTATATTTGGCAACATACTTATTTTCTAGCAGCGCTAGGGATGAAACCCAGAGCCTCAAGCATGGTTATATTTTTAAATACTAAAAAGTTGCCTTAAGCAACTTAGACCCTGTCTCAAAATAAGAAGTTAAAAGGGCTGGGGCTGTAACTTACTGGTAAAGCAGCCCTGGTTTCAACCCCCAGGACTAAAAACAAGTAAATAAGACATTGACCCAGAAATAAATAAGATGTATATAAATAGGGCCCATATTAATGTGAGGGGGATTGTGGTGGGAAAACATAAAAACAAAAAATATTACTTGATATTAGTAAGATATAATGAAGACCCTTACTACTTACAGGCAAAGGATAAGAGGAAGAGAAGAGGATGGTGTTTTGTTTTTGCAGTCCTGGGGACTGAACGCAAGGCCTCACATATGTCAGACAGTGCTCTACCACTAAGCCACAGCCCCAAGCCCTGAGTTTTGACTCTAGAAAAAGGAAGGGTGTTGGCAGACGTAACAGAAACAGAAATGTCTAGGAAAGAGGGATTTCAGAATGTAGGAAACTGACTTTGGCTCCTCAAGAACAAGTTTGAGGGGGAGACACTTGAGGGGAAGGAAAACAAGCCAATGCTAATGTGGGGTGGAGGTCAGAGGTCAGGTCTCAGGATGAGGCCTGAGAGCTATCCATCTGTGAATCTGGTGAGGCGTTAGGATACCAAGTGTATCCCAGCAGGCCCTCTTGGGTTCAACCAAACAGTTCTGACAAAACTTTGAGGGTCTCCTGAAGGAAGCATGGAGAATTCTTGAGAAAGAAAGAGGAGACAGGATAGCATAGAGTCCTGTAGACCAGAAAGGAGAAAATATCAGCAACTGATTGGGACACTCTTATGGTCCGGATATGAGGTGTCCTCCAAAAGTTCACGTGTGAGACAATGCAAGAACATTCAAAGATTGCCAGGTGTAGTGGTAGACACCTATAATTCCAGTGATTCAGGAGGCTGAGGAAGGAAGATCACAAGTTTAAGGCTAGCCTCAGCAAATTAGTAAGGCCCTAAGCAATTTACCAAGAGCCTGGCTCAAAATAAAAAATAAAAAGGTCTGGGGATGTAGCTCAGTGGTTAAATACCCCTGGATTCAATTCCTGGTATCAAAAATAAATAAATACAAATTTAAAAATGAAAAATAAAAAGGACTGGAGATGTAGCTCTGTGGGTAAGTGCCCCTGGGTTCAATCCCCAGTACCTCCCAAAAAGCAATTCAGAGATGAAATGACTGGATTACGAGAGCTATAACCTAATAGTGGATTAATCCATCAAAATGGACTAATGGGGCAGTAACTGTATCTAAGCAGAATGTGGCTAGAAGAGAGGAGGTAGGTCACAGGTGGGGAGTGCGACATGACTTTGGGGTTTATAGTTTGTTCCTGGTGAGCACAGCTTTCTGTTTTCTCATTTGCCATGTCTTGAGATACCTTCTTCCTTCATACCC
Source organism: Marmota monax (assembly GCF_021218885.2). Lineage (NCBI taxonomy): Eukaryota > Metazoa > Chordata > Mammalia > Rodentia > Sciuridae > Marmota > Marmota monax. The sequence goes on from NW_026692505.1 coordinate 1,535,375, forward strand.
TTCCACATACGTTGGGCCCAGAGGTATGGAGTTGGCCAGCCAAGGACTGAACCTCTGAAATCGTGAGCCAAAATAAATTTTTCCTTCTCCATATTGTTCTTGGCAGTTCTCTTGGTCACAGTGATGAAAAGCTGACTAAAACAGACACCGAGGCCAGATGCCCAGTGAGCTTAAAGGGAAGGGAAACAGAAAAAGATGAACTGGAATGTGTGCTGAGGCGATCCCTGTAACCTTCAAAGAGAAACTGCCTGGGGTGGAGTCTGTCGGTGCTGGGCTAGAGAGAGTGAATTTTGAGGAAGGGAATGCAATAGGTTCCTGTCTTCTTGTTCAAGGTGGTTGGTGAAAAAAGATGGGAAGAAAATCCCAAGTTACCTCAAGGGAATCAGGTGGGGAAAGTTCTCAAAATGGGCATTCATGACAGTGGGTGAGATATTCATGTGGGCCTCTCCACATGGGGTTTCCTGGCTGGTGCTGGCCACGGTGGTGTAACCCAGCATTCCCTGGTCACAGCTTTACATCAACACGTATTACAGAGTCAACTCCAAAGTTCATTTGGAGGCCAACTTGTGAAAAGAACAAATAAACCATGGGTGTTTCTCTCAAAGCCCATTATCTCTACAAAAATGACCTCTGGAATAGCACATAGAACATTCACTTTTTGGAAAGTGAATAGATTTGATATTCAGACCTTGTAAGAAGATGAACAGCACATCCATGTTTGGAGATGCTGAAGTCCTGACAGTCTTCTCAATAAACGAGAGGGAAAGGTTGAGTGATAGAGTCAAGGCAAAACACATGTAGAGGAGAAATAATGTTTCTCCTCTAACCACCAGGTTCTCCAGGGGGCCCTGTAAACTGGCAGGCAAAAGTCAGATTAGCTAGAGCAAAGCAAACAAACGTGCATCTTTGAAAGTATACATGGGCACACCCAAATGAATAACCCAAAAGAATATTTGGAATCTGGGCTCTAAAACATCTTACACTAAAAAAGAAAAGGATGTTGGAGCTTTGGGGCTGGAGTGAGGGGGCAAGAAATGGAAAGGTAGCTGAGAAAGTAAAGTGAACAAAGGTTGCTTAGTAAGGATTGTTATATAGATTTAAATTGCAGTGCCTTCCTAGCTGGTAAGAGTTGTTAAGTGGGGACACCTTTTACAAATGGTAATTTCATTTATAAAGGTAAATTTCTTTAACAAAGAAAAACTTCTGCCCTAGTTTTAGAACTTTTCTTGCATCTGCAGGTTCTCAAGGGCATTTAGCTCAAAATAACCCAAATGCTAAAGAGGCATATTTGGGGGAACATAATCTGGCACCCTTCAACCACCCAAGATGAAAATCTCTAATTTTGTAAGGCTCTGACTGGTTGGTGGTGGTGAGAGGGGGCTTCCTGCAGAGTGGCCTAGATAGCCAGTGGGATGGGAGGGTCAGGGGCCAGTTCAGATAGTTCAGATGAAAACATAGGGCTGAGCCCTTCAGAAGGTTGTGATCTGAGAGGTTCAACTGGTAGTGGCAGCCCCCCTGGGGATGAGGAGAGGCTTTTCACCACCAATAGCAATACTGTACCTCTATAAATATTAATGCCCCACCCGAAGGTGTTGTGTATCTCCCTCTAAAGATGGCCTGCATTCTCTCTTGAATGTATATTTCTCACTCTACCTCAAAAGATGTGTCTGTTGGACCAGTGGTACACGCCTATAATTCCAGTGACTGGGGAGGCTGAGGTAGGAGGATCACAAGTTAAAGGACAGTATCAGCAAATTAGCAAGACCTTCTGCAACTTAGTGAGATCCTGTCTCAAAATCTAAAAAAGATATCTCTATCTTGGGATAGCCTGCATTCTCCCTTGAATGTGGATCTGCTTTCCTAAGTAAATCTGTGTTTCTGACTGGGACCTGCCAAGGATACCAGTTGTCCTGAACCAAGGTCTCCCTTTCCAGGAACTCCACCAGTGACAGAAGAAGAGAACAAGGTCCAATGATCACCCCCACTCCACCCCCCCCACCCGATGCTAAGCAAAAGAACTAAGCTCCTAAGTATGTTCCCTGCCGAGGGACAAACTGGTAGATAAACCTTAGAGGCTGGGGTGGTCAAGGCCAGTAGTTGGGGACCACGTGAGAGGGCACTGGGACCAAAACCAGGTCAATCATTGTCAGAGATACATACAATCAGGTGACTCCTTGGGCTTCCTGGCTCCTAATCCCAGGATTTGGATCCTCATCCAGTTCAAGAAAAAGGATACCAAGGGCAGAAGCAAGTTTGGAGAACTGGGCCTGTCCCGGGAGCTCTCCCTCTCAGCTCTGAGGAACAATGAGCAGTAGCTAACAGGAACCAACTCCATCTCCAAAGGATGCTTTCCTTGCCTTATGCTCTCCTCTCTGTAGAAGCAGGAGTGCTGACCTCTGACCTGAGGACAAGAGTGAGTAGGAGCTGTACTACAGACCACATTTCCACCCCCACCCCCCTTTATTTTTTTGGTACTAGAGATTAAACCCAGGGGCACTTAACCACTGAGCCACATCCCCAGAACTTTTTATGTTTTACTTTGAGACAGAGTCTTGCTAAATTGCTTAGGGCTTCATTAAGTTGCTAAGGCTGGCCTTGAACTTGTGATCCTTCTGCTTCAGCTTTCAAAGCCACTAGGATCACAGGCAAGTGCCTCCATACCTGACCATAATTCCCTTTTGAATGAAAATTTCCACCTTAAGGGATCCAGATTTCACTCACTACCCGCAGGGTTCTGCTCCAGTAAGGAGTCATTGCCAATTACATCATTAATCCCTTCCTGTTAGCTCTGGGCACTCTGTTCATCATCCCAGCAGGAGAGAAGACTGGGGTTAAGAGAAGCTCCAGATCATGAGGGGTTAGACACCAGCCAGAGGCTGAAGGTACACCTCACAAGAGTGGGAACCATGTGCAAATTTTTTAGTGGCTTCAGCAGTTTGAGGCTGTGCCCACACATTTATTGAACCATGGGCAAAAGCACACAGAGACTGAGAAAGCAGCAGCACAGGGTTGCTGTCAATCTTCTTCAGAATAGAAATTTGCTTTTTCAGAATAGGGGCTCCAAATGGGTACAGGCCTGTGATCACAGCTACTTGGGAGGATGAGGCAAGGAGATCACAATTTGGAAGCCAGCCTCAGCAATTTAGAGAGATCCATCTCAAAAATAAATAAATAAATAAAAGTAAAAAAATTAAAGGGCTGGCATGTATTTTGGTGCCTAGTGAGTACACTGAATTCAATTCCCTGTATCACAAAAAAGGGAAAAAATTTGACTTTCTTCTTCATTCCATTTCATTAAAACTGGGTTTGTCTGACTCTAAAGTCCATGCTTTAACCCATCCATCTATGCAAGAAAATACAAAGGGGCTAGACTACATTTGCCCCCTGCCTATTTCTCTAGGAATTGCCAGTTTAACAAAGCTTTGGAGAAGAGGACCCAAAGCAGGGACCTGATAAAGTTGGCATTTGAACACATACCTCACAGCCCAGTATTTGGCACATCTTTGCCTTCAGAGAAAAAAGGCCTATGTTTGAGTAAGTCAAAACTATTCAAGTGGCTCCCTCGGCCTTAGCGCCATCTTCTCGGAAACCTCTGCGCCATGAGAGCCAAGTGGAGGAAGAAGCGAATGAGCAGGCTGAAGCGCAAAAGAAGAAAGATGAGGCAGAGGTCCAAGTAAACTAGCTTGTGCACCGTGGAGGCCAAAGGAGTGCCAGGGGCCGGGGACGTTGGTACAAGTTGGGCTGCCTCCTACTGTCCACATTTTGTCTCGGTGGATTTAAGAACTTACATCGCCACCTCGTCGTCAAGATCACCACTGAGAGAAGACCCACCTTGCTTTTAACATCCCCTGTTGGTCCTTTGCCCGGGACCTTTGGCATTCTGGACTAACTCGTTTCTCAGTTGTGGCCAGTGTAACGCGTGTACAATAAATCATCCCTTCTGTTTTAGCTGAAAAAAAAAAAACTATTCAAGTGTATGGGGCTAGGAGCTCAATGTCCATTACCTCTTTGAGTTTCTGGATCAGATCAGAAGGAAGTAGGCAACAGGAGAAACTCACAGAGAAGGATGCTGGGTCGAACAGAGAACTCTTGTAAATGATCTACTTCATAGGCATCATCTGTCTCTGGGGAGACTGAAAAATCTCTCTTCTCTTACTCTTAAAAATGACTGCTGGACACAGTGGTGCACACCTGCAACCCCAACAACTCTGAAGGTTGAGGCAAGAGGATCATAGGTTTGAGGCCAGCCACAGCAATTTAGCAAAGGCCTAAGCAATTTAGCAAGATCCTATCTCAAAAAAAAAAAAAAAAAAGGAATGGGGAGAATGTGGCTCAGTGGTTTAAGTGTCTCAGGTTTCAATTCCCAATGCCAAAAAACAAAAATCAACCAAAAAAGAAAAGAAAGAAATATCTGTTGAAAGCAAGAATTAAAGTAATAATGAAAGAGAACTAGCCAGGCGCAGTGGCACATACCTATAAATCCCAATAGCTCGGGAGGCTGAGACAGGAGGATGAAGACTTCAAAGCCAGCTTCAGCAAAATCAAGGTGCTAAGCAACTCAGTGAGACCCTGTCTCTAAATAAAATACAAAATAGGGCTGGGGATGTGACTCAGTGGTTGAATGCCACTGAGTTCAATCCCTGCTGCTGCTTCCCACAAAAAAAGAGAAATAAAGAACAGTGTTTTGTTTTTTTAATTTGGGGATTAAACCCAGGGATCCTTTAATACTGAACTACACTCCTGACCTTTTCATTTTTTTATGTTAAGGTAGGGTCTTGTTGAGTTGCTAATCCTAGCTGTGAACTTGAGATCCTCTTGTCCTCAACCTCCCAAATTGCTGGGATTATAGGTGTGCAACATGGCTCTGGAATAAAGGGATTTTTTTAAAAATCCACCTGCCCTTCCACAACACTGAAGATAAAATCACCTTGTTTGTTTTTTCTAAGTATTATATATGTGTGTATATGTGTATATATGTATATGTATATACATATCTATATAGAGAGAATATATATATGGGAGCAGGTGCTTGTGGGCTGGGGTTTTGTTTATTTATTTTCTCTTTGTTTGAAAAAAGAAAAAAGTAGCTTAGAACAGTGAGGGCCTGGCACAGTCAATACAATATACCTTTATTGTATGCCTTTATTATTATTCCCCTCCTTTCCCAAGTATAATCCTTTTAGTTTAGTTCCTGGTAAACATTCCCAAATAGTGTCTTGATTGCTGTTCCAACTGAGGCAATCCAGATCATCAGAGGATTGCTTGTGTGTGTGTGTGTGTGTGTGTGTGTGTGTGTGTGTGTGGTGTGTGTGGAGGGGGAGGGGGTCCTTTGGCCCTTTGGAGATTGGTGGGGAAAAGCTTATTTGTGCTTATTCAGAAAATCCTGCCTGAATGCTGCCATCTAGTGTTCACTTTAAAAATCAAAATGCCTCCTGACTAATTAGAAGCTTACCCTTGACAATGACTATTTAAATATTTTATTATTGGATCACAGGTTTGTGGATCCAATAATAAATGTGGTGGTAACTGAGAATTTTCATGTACCAGTCGCTACATAAGCATACTCTATTTTTTTTAGAGAGAGAGAGAGAATTTTTTAATATTTATTTATTTTTTAAGTTTTCAGTGGACAATATATCTTTATTTTTATGTGATGCTGAGGATCGAACCCAGTGCGCTGCGCATGCCAGGTGAGCATGCTATCGCTTGAGCCATATCCTCAGCCTGCTACATAAGCATATTCTAATTCAGGTCTTCCAGAGCCCTCTGAGTAAATATTGCTACCCCTATTTTAAATATGAGAAGATAAAGCCTAGGCCATTTAATTCGTCTTCCTCTTTGAAACTACTTAAGAGAAGAATTAGTTTGTACACTAGCTAAACTGATGATGCTAGCCTCAAATTTACAATCCTTTTGCCTCAGCCTTCCAAGTAGCTGAGATTATAGGTGTGTGCCACCATACCTGGTTATTAATTTTTAAATTGGCTTATTTATTTTGTTTGTTTTGCTATTTCCGGAGTTTCTTACATATCCTGGATAACAATCACTTGCCAGATGTATACATTGCAAATATTTTCTCCCATTCTGTAGATTGTCTCCATGCTATGTTGTTCTCTTTGCTGTTCAAAACCTTTTTGATATCACTCCATTTGTCTATTTTTGCTTTTGTTTCCTGTGCTTTTGGGGTCTTGTCCCAAAAAATTCTTGCCCATTCCAGTGTCCTGAAGCATTTCTCCTAGGATTTTTCTAGTTGTGTCACTGTTTCATTTAAGTTACCTTTAAGTCTTATGTATTTTGAGTTGTTTTTTGTAACTAGAGTTTAGCTTTCTTGCTTCTTCTGCTTGTGAATATCCAATTTTCTTAGCACCATCCATTGAAAAGTCTGTCCTTTTCCTAAGGATGCTCTGAGCACCTTTGTCAAAAGTCAGTTGGAGGATGGGATTGTAGCTCAGTTGGTACAGTGTTTGCCTTGCATTTGTGAGGCACTGGATTCAATCCTCAGCACCACATAAAACAAATAAATAAAATAAAGGTATTTTTTTTTTAAAAGTCAGTTGGCTCACCAAGTGTGGTGGCAAACACCTGTAATCCCAGTCTGAGAGACTGAGGTAGGAAGATTACGAGTTCAAAGCCAGAATCAGTAATTTAGCAAGGTCCCAAACAACTCAGACAGAGACCTTGTCTCAAAAAGTAACACATAAAAAGGGCTGGGGAGGAGCTGGGGATGTGGCTCAAGCGATAGCGCGCTCGCCTGGCATGCATGCGGCCTGGGTTCAATTCTCAGCACCACATACAAACAAAGATGTTGTGTCCGCCGAAAACTAAAAAAATAAATAAAAATTCTCTCTCTCTCTTAAAAAAAAGGGGGGGGGGGGCTGGGGATGTGGCTAAGTGGTTAAGCACCACTGGATTCAATCCCTAAGGTCAAAATAAATAAATAGAAATCAGATGTGTGGATTTCCTTCTAGGTTCTCTATTCTGTTTCACTGGTCTGTGTGTCTGTTTTTATACCAATGGTTTACCTAAGGAATACTGATAACAGTTTTTCAAGAAAAATTATTATGTTGTAACTTTTTAAAGTGACTGAATTGAGCTCTTCTTTTATGGATTACTACATTTTATTTAACCAGATTTAATATGGACATGTGGTTTATTTCAGAGTTTTACTGAGACAAGATAAAGCCGAGGTCAACAACTGTACACATAAAGACTAACACCTATGTCTTAATATTCAGAGGACGATAACAGTGAACATGGCAAATCGCTTTTATCAAGAGTCTTGATTCCCTTGAATCCCCACATTTGACCTTAGCAATTTAGTGAGACCCTTTTTCAAAATCATTACCCTACCAGCTCTGCTGGTAGAGTGGAGGATATATAAAGAACTAAAAAATCTTCACACCAAAACAAATAACCCAATCAATAAATGGGCCAAGGAACTGAACAGACACTTTTCAGAAGATCATGTACAATCAATCAACAAATATATAAAAAAAATGTTCAACATCTCTAGCAATTAGAGAAATGCAAATCAAAACTACTCTTAAGATTTCATCTGACTCCAGTCAGAATGGCAGCTATTATGAATACAAACAACAATAAGTGTTGGTGAGGAGATGGGGAAAAAGGCACACTCATACACTGCAGTGCGACTGTAAATTGGTGCAGCCAATATGGAAATCAGTATGGAGATTCTTTGGAAAATTAGGAATGGAACCACCATTTGACCCAGTTATCCCTCTCCTTGGTCTATACCTAAAGGACTTAAAAACAACTTACTACAGGGACACAGCCACATCAGTGTTTATAGCAGCACAATTCACAATAGCTAAATTGTGGAACCAACCTAGATGCCCTTCAGTTGATGAATGGATAAAGAAAATGTGGCATATATACACAATGAATATTATTCAGCATTAAAAGAGAATAAGATCATGGCATTTGTAGGTAAATGGATGGAGTTGGAGAATATAAAGCTATGTGAAGTTAGCCAATCCCAAAAAACCAAATGGTGAATGTTTTCTTTGATATGAGAATGTTGATTCATAATGGGGCTGGCAGGGAGGAGCATGGGTGGATAAGAGGAACTCTAGATAGAGCAAAGGGGAGGGAGTGGAGGCGGCAGGGCTGTAGGAAAGACAGTGGAATGAGATGGAAATCATTACTCTAAGTACATCTATGGAGACATGAATGGTATAACTCTACTTTGTGTATAACCAGAGATACGAAAATTTGTGCTCTATAGGTGTAATATGAATTGTAATGCATTGTGCTGTCATACATAACAAATTATAAAAAAAAAAAAAAGAAAAAAAGAAAAAAAATGATTCTTGAAGAGCCAGGAACAGTGGTTCATGTCTGTAATCCCAGCAACTCAGAAGGCTGAGATAAGAGGATCACAAGTTCGAGGCCAGCCTCAGCAATTTAGCAAGGCCCTAAGCAATTTAGTGAGACCCTGTTTCCAAATAAAATGTAAAATAAGGGCTGGGGCTGGTGAAACAGCTCATAGCTCAATGGTAGAGCATGTGCAAGGCCCTGGGTTCAATCCCCAGTATCGAAAAAAGAAGGAGAAGGAGAAAAAAAATAGCAATGGATATGGCCAGAAACTTCAGGAATGTAACAGATGATCAAGTACACTAAACTGTCCAAAAATTAATCCGCTTATCCTAGGTGTTCCAACTAACATGGACAGAAGTAATTTTCTCAGAGGTGGGGCTCTGGCCCTTTCTCTATATACCAGGATGGCAAAGTTAGGAGGGTGTCATACAAGAGCGGCAAACCAAATGCTTCAGTAGTGGCTTCAGACAGGCCTGCAAATGGAGGAAGAGGCAAGGAACCGTCACTGTCATCACATTCAGAAGTGAAAGAGACTAATGCAGACTTGGTGGCACCCCATGAAGTTGGGTTGTGGGCCAGCATGTGAGCCTCTGACTTGCCAATTACAGGATTGTGAACTTGGGCTTAAACTCCTTGGCCCTCATCTCTCATTTTCCTATCTTTAGAATGTGATCAGTCATCACTGATGCTGCTTCCTCAAAGTTGTTAGAGGGTTAAACAAGGTAAGATAACGTCTCAGCAGGGTAAAGTGGATGGTACAGACTGGATGCTCAACAACTAGTAGCTATTAACAGTCACCAGTCTTTATCTAATTAGGGTAGGGGAGGCTCTGTGTTCTGGCCTCAGTGGCTTCAACTAGACAGGGCTCACTCCAAAGGGAGAAGAACGTTTGGATCACAAAGAGAACATTGGTGACCATGGTGAAGGTCAGGCTATAGGAGGCCAGGTCCCAGAAGTCAGGAGGACACAGGAGGCCTGGGAGGGGCCATGAGAGCACTGCTGGGGGCTGAGTCCAGAAAACAGATCCTTAACTGAGACTCCTCTCACTGCTCTGATTCCCAAAAAAGCTCCAAAAGCAGTACAGCTTTTACTTAACTGCTTTTATAGGCATTTCCCTTTCCCATCCCATGTGATCCTTTGTTTGCCTCTATTAAGTTTCACTTTGATCAATTAATTTGTTTGTTTTTGTGGTACTGAGGATTAAACCCAGGGGCGCTCTACCACTGAACTATGTCACCAATCTTTCATGCTATATTGAGACAGGGTCTCACTAAATTGCTGAGACTGGCCTTGAGCTTGTGATCCTCCTGCTTCAATCTCCTGAATCTCTGGAATTATAGATGTGCACCATTGAGCTGGGCTTCATTAAATTTATTTGTTTATTTATTTATTAAATTTATTTATCAGGGGTGGGGACATGGATTGAATCACTGAGCCACATTCCCAGTCCTTTTTAATTTTTTTATTTTGAGAAAGGGAGTCACTAAGTTGCTTAGGGCCTCACTAAGTTGCTGAGGCAGGTTTTGAAATTGTGATCCTCCTGCCTCAGCCTCTCCTTACTGAGATTACAGGTGTGTTCCAGCATGCCCAGCTTGATGAAACTTTTAATGCTTAGTTTCCACATCCTGAATAGGAAAGCCTTATTCAAGAGAGAGAAAAATAAATGTTTTCCTGGCAGAAGTTAGAGGAATCTTCCAGAAAACCTTGAAAATTTGACAAGTCTCTCTCTCTCTCTCTCTCTCTCTCTCTCTCTCTCTCTCTCTCTTTTCCCCTTAAGTGTTGGGGATCAAACCCAGAACCTCGTACATGCTCTACCACTGAGCTACACCTGCCAGGCCCTAAGCAGTGGTCTTAATCATCTCACATCAAATCCATCCCCACACCCCAGGTATCCTACCTGTCAAATGAATCTACATCCTTCTTTTTTATTTTTTTCTTTGGTGAAATGTAAAATAACCAAAGTTACACCATTTTGTTCTCACCTGACTCCATTTTATGCTTACTTAAAATGTTTTCTTTTCAACTGGGTGTGGTCGCGCAGCCTGTAATCCCAGGGGCTCAGGAGGCTGAGAGAGGACGATCATGAGTTCAAAGCCTGCCTCAGCAAGAGCAAGGCACTAAGCAATTCAGTGAGATCCTGTCTCTAAAGAAAATGCAAAATTGGGCTGGGGATATGGCTCAGTGGTCGAATGCCCCTCAGTTCAATCCCCAGTTCCAAAAAAAAAAAAGTTTTATTTTCAGCCTTCTGACAGCTGTATCTATGTTGACAGTACAGTAGGACCTTCCTACGTCCCTGACTGAGGCCCTGATATATAACAAAAATGACTCTGAAATGTATAATCAAAACAATTCTCTCATGTAATCAACATATCTGTCTCAACAGGGTATTTTTTGACCTACATCTGACTCAACTGCCCTTGTGGATTTTTATGGATTTTATAAAACTCTGTATTTTCAAAATTCAAGTGCTGGGAGTTCTTTGGGGCGCTAGCCCGCTCCCCACCGCTTGCCTGACATACTCATTAAAGGACCTTTATTCCCTTTCAGTCTGGCTCAATAAGCGTGGTGGTCTGTAATTGTCTCACACTGCCTAACATCTGGTACTAAGGATTGAATCCAGAGGTGCTTTATTTTAAGATAGGGTCTTGCCAAGTTGCCCAAGCTGGCCTTGAACTTGCAATCTTCTTGCCCTGGCTTCCCCAGTGGCTAGGATTTCAGGAATGCGCTTCTGTGCCCGGCTCTGTATGCTTCTCTAGAGCATCGTGGTCATCACTGTAGTTCAAAACACCTTGGACTTTTGGTGGACTCCTACCTTCGCCTCCTAAGTGGATTTTTTTTTTTCAAAGAGAGAGAGAGAGAAAGAGAGAGAGAGAGAGAGAGAGAGAGAGAGAGAGAGAGAGAGAGAGAGAGAATTTTTAATATTTATTTTTTAGTTTTCGGCGGACACATCTTTGTTTGTATGTGGTGCCGAGGATCGAACCCGGGCGCATGCCAGGCGGGCGAGTGCGCTACCGCTTGAGCCACATTCCCCAGCCCCTCCTAAGTGGAATTTTCATTTATCCTTGGGCCCACACCGGTCCTCCATTTGTGGCTGGAGTAATACTATATCATAAAAACAAAAATATGATGTCTCTCCCTGGCTTAAAAACTTTCTGATAATTTCCTCTACTATCAGAATGAAGTTGCAACTTTTTTCCCCTAAATTAACAAACAGTATTTTTTTTTTTAGTAGGTTTAGGTTTGTAAAGAGGTGTGAAGAAAGTACAGAGTTCCTATATGTTCCTTCATTTCCCCCTATTGTTTCTATTAACATGTGAGTGTGAGGCACATTCATTACAATTGATGAACCAATATTTTTACATTAACTAAAGTCCATCATCTATACTACTGTTCACTTTTCATGTTGTACATACTTTTTTTTTTTTTGAACTGGGAATTGAATCCAGGGACAATTTACCACTGAACCACATCCCCAGCTCTTTTTATTTTTTATTTTGCCACAGGGTCTTGCTAAGTTCCTTAGAGTCTTGCTAAATTGCTGAGACTGGCCTCAAACTTACAATCGTCCTGCCTCAGCCTCCCAAGCTGCTGAAATTACAGGTGTGTACATCCATGCACAGCCATCTATAGATTTTTATTTTTTTAGAATTTTTTTAATATTTATTTTTCAGTTTTTGGTGGACAACACATCTTCATTTTATTTTTTATTTTTATTTTTATGTAGCACTGAGGATCGAACCCAGCACCCCCACATGCCAGGCGAGTGTGTTACCACTTGAGCCACATCCCCAGCCCCATCTATAGATTTTGACGTGTATATAGAATAATGACACACATATCTACCATTACCATAGTTTTACAATAATTTCAATCCCTTAAAAGTTTCCTGTGCTCTGCCTGTTCTTCCCTGCTCCCCTTCTCTACACTCAGATCCTTTTACTCTCTGTAGACCACAGATCCTTTTACTCACTGTAGTTTTGCCTTTTCTGGAATGTTAAATAGTGGAATCACACAGAATGTGGCCTTTTCAGACTGGTCTCCCCCACATTTCTCATCACACTGGGGGTTAAACCTAGGGTCACTCTACAATAGAGCCACATTCCCCATCCTTCTAATTTTTATTTTGAGACAGGGTCTCACTGTGTCATTGAGGCTGGCCTGGAACTGAGATTCTTGAGTCCCTGTGATCTCAGGCATGCACCACCATGCCCGTCTCTGGTAATTTTAATATCTCAACTGTTACCCTGACTTGGGCCAGTGGGAGGATCCCTCAGAAATAGGACTCCTAAGGAAGAAAGTTTCCAAATTCAGAAAACACTGGGCTTGGATTTTGTCAGGAGGGAAAATTGGGTCAGTAACTCAGAAAATCTCCTTTAAAAGCTGCCACCTGGTGTCCATTTCTGAGAATAGATTCTGACAAATCTTAAAATTTCCTATTTCAAAGACTTAAAAAAATTGATGTTTTATTGTTTATGTTATTGTTATTCATTTTAAGACAATTACATTACCAAAAAGAACACAGTTTTAGAAAATAATCATGTTGTTCACTTTGTGTTAATCATGGACATATAATATTGCCAAAATAGGACTTCAGTCAATATTTCTGAAAGAAATGATTCCGTACTAAACAGATAATAACAATATTTTTTTAAAAAATCTGCCTATCCTTATTGTTGATAAATGTTACCTGAAGTTTTATTGGAGAGAGAAGCAAGGAAAGAATAATTATTTATTGAATGACTTTAACGTATTGGATTCTATAAACATGATCTAAGTTAAACCTTACTTCAAGTCATTGACTTCAATTCATTGAATTAAGTATTTTTTCTTTCTTTCTGTTTTTTTTTTTTTTTTTTTCTTCTTGCAGTGCTGGGGATTGAACCTAATGCCTCATGCATGCTAGGAAAGCACTGTACCACTGTACCCAATCCCCATTTCAAAATTGTTATTTTTTTATTGACAAATAATAATTATATACATTTATGGGGTAAAATGTGATGTTTTAATACATGTATACAATATAAAATGATTAAAATATGCTAATTAATATATCACCTTGAATATTGTCATTTTTTTTATGGTAAGACCCTTGAAATTTACTTTCTTTGTTATCTTGAAACATAGAATACATCATTATTGATTACAGTTACCCTGCTGTGCAATAGATCTCAAAGCCTATTCCTTCTGCATATCTGAAACTTTGTATTCTTTGATCAATGAGTCCCTATTCCTTCTTCCCTGCCCCTTCTGGTAACCACCATTCTGTGAATTCAATTGTTTCAGATTCCACATATAAATGAGATGATGTGGTATTTGGGCCTGCTTATTTCACTTAATATAATGTCCTACAGATTCACCTGTGTTGTTGCAATGACAAAATTCCCCCACCTTTTTTAGGCTGTATAGCATTTGTGTGTGTGTATTACATTTTCTTTATCCGTTCAATTGTTAATGAACACTCAAATTGAGAGTTGAGTACTTATTTTTTAATGTATTTTATTTTTAATTGACACATAGTAATTGTACATATTTATAGAGAATGGAGTTTTTCTAATATCATCTTTCAGATGAGAAATTGAAGTAAATTGACTGATCTTTATGTCAGAGAGCAAGTAAAGCTAAAGAATCCACATTAACCACACTTAGTACAAGCATTTATATTTACACTACAATGCTTAATAAACTCTGAAATTCTGGAGGTAACTAGCAAACTCCCTTTACAGTTTTCATAAACTATTAGAAGGCCTAAACAACTTTATTTAGAAACCTTGACACTAAAGAGAACCTCCAGGGCTGGGGATGTGGCTCAAGCGGTAGCGCGCTCGCCTGGCATGCGTGCGGCCTGGGTTCGATCCTCAGCACCACATACAAACAAAGATGTTGTGTCCGCCGAAAACTAAAAAATAAATATTAAAATTCTCTCTCTCTCTTAAAAAAAAAAAACAAAGAGAACCTCCAAAGCCCCATAGTTGTACACAGAACCATTCCTTAAAAGAAACTACATTCTTGAAAGATGAACCAGAGCATTCAATTTCTAAGTTAATCTGGGTAGTTTTACTCTCAAGTTATACTAGAATGAATGCATAAAATGTGAGAGTCTTTAGTTACCACATACCTCGATTGTAAAGCATTCCAACTCAAATCCCATGTTTACGTTACATTTACTTAAAGTTTGAGCTATTTCATTTTTCTTCAAGAATACAAAGTCATGCATGGAATCAAGTACACTGTGACTCCAGTTCCCAATTTTGCCTTCTGCACAAACTGTATTCCTCACAATAGAGAATAATAATCACACAACTATTAAAAAAAGAAAGAAAGAAAGAAATTAAATTTCCTAGGTTTATTATGTAAGGGAGGAAAAATATTTTCTCTTACCCTCTTAGGATACTTAATTAGGATCCTGCAAATTAAAATTAAACTTCCAAAACACAGATTAATAGAAAAAGTTTTATTTATGTGTCCAACATGCATATACACAAGAAATCTCGATAATGAGTAATTCAAAGAGTTGGTTAGAATTTTCAGCTTGTGCCAGGCTCAGGGGTGCACGCCTGTAATCCCAGTGTCTCAGGAGGCTGAGGCAGAAAGATCACAAGTTCAAAGGCAGCCTCAGCAACAATGAGGCCCTAAGAAAGTCAGTGAGACCCTGTCTCTAAATAAAATACAAAATAGGGCTGGGGATGTGGCTCAGTGGTTGAGTGCCCCTGAGTTTAATCCCCAGTACAAAAAAAAAATTTTTTTTTAGCTTGCTACTTAATAGTAAGAGTGGGGAGAAAGACTTTAAAAAAATATATATATACCACTTGAGCCACATCCCCAGCCCCTATTTTTTAGTTTTAAGTGGACACAATATCTTTATTTTATATTTATGTGGTGCTGAGGATTGAACTCAGTATCTCAAGCATGCTAGGCAAGCACTCTACCACTGAGCTACAACCCCAGCCCAAGAAAAGACTTTTATAGGAAGGGCAAACAGATTTCTTAAGAAAAGACAAATGTGTTTTAAGGAGAACAAATGACATCTTCAAAAAGAAAAAAAAAAAGTCTGTAATAATATTTGCTTATGTAGACGTAGTGGGTTTTTTCAGGATCAAAAAACTCCCCCAGAAAGGGAGTCTGTAATAGATTTACTCTTTTTTTAAATATGCTTTTTAGTTGTCAATGGACCTTTAATTTATTCACTTATATGCAGTGCTAAGAATTAAACCCAGTGCTTCATACATGCTATGCAAGTTCTTTACCACTGACCCCAGCCCTAAATTTACTCTTGATCTCCCCTTCCCCCCAAGTAGAAACCATACCAAAGAGGAAATTTAAGGCAGTTCTCCTTTCTCTGAAGTTCCTATTTATTTATTTATTTATTTATTTTAGTTGTAGATGAACACATAGTATCTTTATTTATTTTTATGTGCTGCTAAGGACCAAACCCAGTGCCCCACACATGCAAGGCAAGCACTTTACCACTGAGCTACAGCCCCAGACCTCTGAAGTTCCTGATCTTAGATAAGGAGGTCTGAGAAGGCTTCTTTCTGCATCTGTTGAACCTCACATAACTTCAGCTGGAAATAATCTTTATGTTAACTCTGACATGTGGGGTTCTGAGTGGGTTTCCACAATTAATTATAAAATTAATCACCTTTGAAATTTGACAAGTAATTTATACAAAATTCCCTAGTTTGGAATAAATATTTTAGAGATTCATTAGAATGTATTAGTGAATTATTTCTCAGAGAAAAAAGACCATTGGTTTGACATCCATTTTTACAGAACCTGAGCTTCTGTTATTAGGCAAGATTATTTTCCTTTAATCTTGACAACACATCTATCAAGTCTGTAATAACTGTTTGGTATTCAGGCAAAACATTGTTGCAAATAACCCCAAAGTTTAAATGACTTAGTACAATAAAGGTTTACTTGTTTTTTCATGTCACAGTCTAATGTGGGTTGGCAGGGGCCCTACTCCACATACTCATTCATACAACTAGGCTCCATCTGCTGCTGAAGGGTCTCCCCTACTTTTGATGCTGGTAAAATCTTTAAATTTCATTTTTCCCCACTTTGGGATCCTAACTTTAGGTCCAAACTTCCTACCCATTTCTTATCTGTGACTTATTCTTTTAATCAAGCCAGTTAGATTTCCTTCTTTAAAAAAATAAAATAAAATAAGTGTTTGGGATTGAACCCAGAAGTTTGCACTGGCTAGGCACATGTTCTACCACTGAGTTACACCTCCAGGATTTTTTTTTTTTTTTGAAACTGGGTCTGGCTAAGTTGCTGAAGCTGACATAAAATTTCTGATCCTCCTGTGTCAGCCTCAAAAGCAGTTGGGATTACAGGTGTGAACCACATATATTACTAGATTTCTCTTTTTATTCTGAGAAGCTACTTTTGTAAAGTTGATTTCAAAATAAATCTAATTCATAGATTTTTCTCCATCAGATCCGGTCATTTATATTGTCAAGCTATCACCTCATAATACTCCACAAATAAATTCTGGCCAAGTACTCTGGAACAAAGACTTCATATTTTATATTAATTTATGAATTGAGATGTTTGAATTCAGATCACATTTTTTTTAAATACTAAGGATGAAGTCCAGAGGTATTTTACCACTAAGCTACATCCCCGACGCTTTTATTTTTAATTTTGAGACAGGATCTTGCTAAGTTGCTGAGACTGTCCTTGAGTTTACAATCCTCCTGCCTCAGCCTCCTGAGTCACTAGGATTACAAGCTTGTGCCACAATGCCCGGCTGAGATCATATTCGAAAATATGTATATATATATATATATATATATATATATATATATATATCTGAAATTGTATTTTAATTGATTAGCAAACAGACAATTATTACTGAGACCTTTAAAATAAATTTAAAATATTGTATATATATATATATATATGTGTGTGTGTGTATATATATATATATATATATATGTATATATATATATATGTAAGGACATATGTATGTATACATATATTATATATATATAATATATATTAATAAGTATATGACATATATGTATATATACTTTAAAAAGCAAATATACTAAATAAGTATATATGTGAGGATGTATACATAGATATACTTATTACATATCATATATTTTAAATAAGTATACATATATCAGCATATATGTGTATTTGTTTATTTAAAGTCTCAAGAATAATTGTTTGCTAATCAATCAAAATACAGTTTCAGCTATATACATACATATTTTCAAAAGTGATGTCGGTTGTGTATATATATATATATATATATATATATATATATACTTATTTAATATATTGTCTGAGTGTATACATATACATGCACACAATTACATTTTATAGTTTTTAGTTGTTTAGGTCAGGAGTTAGCAAACATTTTCTATAAAGGGCCCAACAACAGGGCTGGGGATGTGGCTCAAGCGGTAGCGCGCTCGCCTGGCATGCGTGCAGCCCAGGTTCGATCCTCAGCACCACATACAAACAAAGATGTTGTGTCCGCCGAAAACTGAAAGATAAATATTAAAAAATTCTTTTTCTCTTTCTCTCTTTAAAAAAATAAAGGTCCCAACAACAAATATTTTTTTCTTTCTTTTTGAAATTTTTATTGGTGCTAGGTATTGAACCCAGGCCTTGTGCATGCTAATACTCACTCTACCACTGGGCTACACTTTCAGCCAAATATAGCAAATATTTTAAACTTTGTGGACTAGTCATAAGCATAAGTACTTTGTTGTACCTCAAAGACAGTCATAATCAAAACAAACAGGTGGACCTAGCTGTGTTCCAACAACATTTTATTTACCAAAATAGTGGGCAGATCATTTTTTGTCCCTGGCTGTAGTTTGCTGATCTCTACTTTAGGTCATTACTGTCAATAAAACCAAATAACATTAAAATCTTAATTACAACAACATAACTAGTAATCATGCCAAATGAGGGCAGAAAAATTAGAATTAGGAAATTTAAAATATTGTACAAATTATGTGCCTTAATTTTATTACTCTTGCAAATAATCCCCAGTACCACAAACAAGCAACAACAACAAAGATTTTGACTTTTACCCTGAAGGAATCTAGAAACCATTAGAGTCATGTGATTGAAATTAACTTTTGTAAGAAAACTACAGTTAGACTTCTTCACTGAGACTTGTTTTCAGCGTGTAGTCAAGGTCCTAAACACTCCTCAGAACTCGAGGTCATAAGTATTTGCTTGTGAGCACGCACCCACTGATATAACCTGTTGGCAGTGCGCCACCACGCCTGTAATCCTCGGGCTCAGGAGCCTGAAGCAGGAGGATCATGAGTTCAAAGCCAGCCTCAGCAAAGTGAAGCCCTAAGCAGGGCCTAATAGGCAGTGAGCCCCTATCTCTAAATAAAATACAAAACAGGGCTGGGGATGTGGTTCAGTGGTGGAGAACCCCTGTGTCCAATTCCTGGTAACCACCTCCCCTTCAACCCTCGTCAAAAAAAAAAAAAAAAATGATTATTATTCCAACTGGATCTTGCATCTTATTCTATCTGCCAGGATCCCAAATCTGTTTCCTGGGTTAAACTTCCATTCCAACAGCTTTTAAAGCAATCTCTCTGGCTGCTGTGCTGAGATGGAGTGTGTGGGATGTGGAGGTAGAGAAGCAGAGACAACTAACAGGAGGTTCCTGAAATAATAATAATCCAGCTGACTAAGGTGTTAGCTGTGGAGGTGGTTGAGAAAATGTCATGTTTGGGACATACTGTTCAGGTAGAAAGAAAGAAATAGGTTTTGGCCTAAACAACTATAAGAATGGAATTGCTATTATTTATGATAAGGGAGGCAATGATTGAGCAGGCTGGGGAGGAAGATCACTAGTTCAGCACTGAAATACTATTTTTAGAGGCTTATTGGACAGGTGGGCATGGTGGCACATGCCTGTAAACCCACCGAATCTAGAGAAAATTAACAAAAATGATGGAAAAGGAGCACCGAAGGAAGGGAGGAAAAAAAAAAGAGAATGAGTGTTCTGAAAGTCAAGAAGGCATACCAGAGAGAAGAAGGTGGAAAAATCTGACTGAAGTAGCTTTGAGGTAGAATGGGAGGAAAGTCACTGAGGCAATAATTATAGACAATTTAGCCACCATTTCATTTATTACTCATTGCCTTTTCTCCTAACTAAAATTGAAAGCCTGATATTATACATTTTATTAGGACTATACCTAATTGTGTGTCAATGTAAGGCAAATTCAAAAATTCTGTGCATGTGTGAAAAAAACATTTTTGCCTTCCTACCACAAATATCACATTTCCTTTATCCTCACTGTGTCCCTCAAAACCAAGAAAACATCTCAAACTATAGAGCACAAAATCTTTCAAAGAAGCTGAAATTAGAGTTCTATAGTGTTCAATATATCTTGAAATAGGAACCCTAGCAATTAGACTTTGCCCAATCCCATACTTCAGGCAGTTAAGAAAACTCATTTTACTTCAGCTGAATGTTTGGCACATTTGGCCAGCTGCCTCTGGCAGCACAAAAGACCTAAATTCGACACCTTGAAGAGCTAACGGTTACATGGTGCTGAAACAAAGGTTGGAACAGCCTGACTTTGATACACCGAATTGAGCTGGGTGCACCTGCACTGCTAACTTTCTCAGCTGCAGACTAAATGGCCTGGTCCAAGTGATCCTCAGAAATTTCTGTCTAAAGATTCATATTTGCCAGGACAGAATTTGCTCCACACAGGCGCCTCCAACATATGGAACTTGTGCTTCTAGAAGCTTATAACATGGTTATTGTTTAAGTGCCCACCCTTGTAAGGGGTCCACACAAGGACACCTAAGCCCACCCAGAAACTTCCCAGTTCAGAAAGGCTGAAGAGGCCTGGAGAAATCTGAGGGCAGCTCACCACACAGTAGTTTTTCTCTGATCCAGGCCTACCTGAGGGCTGGCTGAGTATTGCAAGAAAAGCATGTGTGCATAGTGAATGGTGGTCATATGCAAAGATATGGAGGCAAGAAGAAATTCTAAAGGCAAAAATGATGAGGAGTACATCAGACGTTTTGAATCAGTAATTCTTTATATATATATATATTTTTTTTTAAGTTTTCGGAGGGCACAACATCTTTGTTTATATGTGGTGCTGAGGATCGAACCCGGGCCGCACGCATGCCAGGCGAGCTCGCTACCGCTTGAGCCACATCCCCAGCCTAATGAATCAGTAATTCTTGACCACAATGATTTATAAGAGTGGTGTCAGTCCAAGGTTGAACAAATAGTTCAACCAGATGTCTTTGTAGAAGTACTTTTTTTTTTTTTTGGAGGGGGGGGGGAATGCATACTGAGGATTGAACCATGGGTGCTTAACCACTAAGCCACATCCTCAGCCTTTTTTTAATATTTTACTTAGAGACAGGGTCTTGCTAGTTTGCTTTAGGCTGGTTTTGAACTCACAATCCCCCTGCCTCAGCCTCCCAAGCTGCTAGGATTATTGCTGTTAGGAAAGTTAATTCCCCCAGACTCTGTGGCCAGATTTTCCATTTTTCCTTCCTGGGATGAATACTTTCAATAGCTATATACAGCCAAAATATTTTAGCCCCAGGATAATCTTTATCACCAAACTAGTCCTTTAAGACTTTTCCTCAGTCGTGGATCTGGACTTGATTTTTTTACCTCTAACAGGCTAGATAGTATATGACTCCCACCTGTAAAAATGAAGGATGACTGGGGCTGGTGATATAGCTCAGTTAGTAGAGTGCTTGCCTCACATGCACAAGGCCCTGGGTTTAATCCCAGCACCACCAAAAAAAAATATATATATATATATCATCCCAGGGCTGGGGATGTGGCTCAAGCGGTAGCACACTCGCCTGGCATGCGTGCGGCCCGGGTTCGATCCTCAGCACCACATACAAACAAAGACGTTGTGTCCGCCCAGAACTAACTAACTAAATAAATAAATATTTTTTAAAAAAATCATCACTTTGGCCCTAAAGACTACTTACATTAGGGCTGGGGGTGTAGCTTAGAGATAGAGTGCTTGCCGAGTAGGCCCAAGGACCTGAGTTCAATCCCCAGTACGGCATTGGGAGGAGGGGGAAGAGCTAATTTATTTAACAGGCCTGGTAGTAGAGGCTCGGGAGGATGAGACAAGAGGATCATGATTTCAAAGCCAGACTTAAGCAGAGTAGAATGTGGCTCAGTGGTTAAGTCTGGATTAAGAAATCCTTCACCTTTAAGATAGAGAGGGGAGAAGGGGAGATTCACCAGATTTTACAGGGTGGAATGGGAAGAAGGAAGAGGAGATTGGAATGGGAAAGACAGTAGAATGAATCCAACATGACTTTCTTATGTTCATATACGAATACATGACCAGTGTAACTCCACATGATGGACAACCACAAAATGGGAAGTTATACTCCACGTATATATACTGTGTCCAAATACATTCGTCATGTATAACTAAAAAGAACAAATAAAAAAAATTTAACTGATGGTTATAAATATCCTGGGTCTAAACGCATAGCTAGTAGGATAGGAAATTTACCCCCAAAGAAAGAATAATCAGTCTGGTTCTATGTGTCCTTTTTTTAAGAGGCTAAAGTGTTTGAAACTTATACAGTAGAAAGTTTTAAAAGGTTCCTTGCCAAATCAGATAGAGGTAATGTAATCCTACTTTCATTCCAAAATTTATCCAGGTAACTTTAAGTTATTACACAAGGCAGTAACTTCTTGTTAGAGATCATCAATTTTAATAAAAAGTGCATTTAGGGGAAAGAAGAAGAAGAAGAGAAGGAGAAGAAAGAAGAGAAGAGAAGAAGAGAAGAGAAGAAAGAAGAGAAGAGAGAAGAGGAGGAAAGAAAGAAAGAGAAAGAAAGAAAGAAAGAAAGAAATCCACCGCCTCTAAATTCAATCTCACAGACAGTCTCAGGACATGGAAAAAATTTAGATAATTCCTTAGCCACAGTATAATATGAATTGCCTCTACTTTAATTTCTAATAGAGCCCCCCTTTTCCTCTGAAACTTCATGAGCCCTGTTTTTACAGACTGCAGTAAATGTCTTATTGGCATTCTGGTTTTCTGAATTCCCACCAGAATCACCCACTAAGTTCCACTTAAAATATTCTAAAGCTTTTCCAGCTTGCACCTCTGAATTTTTCAAAATTCCTCCCACAAATTCCAAAAAGCTCCAAAAGCTTCTGAACCAGATGATCAGGTTAGTCGCAGCAACAACACCACTTCTCAGTACCATTTCCTGTTTCAGTCAGCTTTTTTGCTTCTGTGACAAAAAGACCTGAAAAGAACAATGTTAAGGAGGAAAAGTTTATTTTGGGGCTCACAGTTTCAGAGGTCTCAGTCTATAGTCATGTTCACCTGAGAAATAAACTAGCTATATGAATGAACATGAAACAAACCAAATCAGTTTGAGCTTTCTAGCGCTTCCACTGGCCTAAATAAATATATTTATTTTAGCTATTATTCTTATCACTTGATCTGATTGATAAACCCAGCCTAATTCCCTCTTAAGATCAAGAGCCATCTTGTCAAAAGTTATAAAAGGGGCTGGGGATGTGGCTCAAGAGGTAGCACGCCTGGCATGCGAGGGACACTGAGTTAGATCTTCAGCACATACAAATAAAATAGATGTTGTGTTCACCAAAAACTAAAAAATAAATATTAAAAAAAGTTATAAAAGATTCATTTCTGTTTTCTGTAAAATATTAGGATTCCTATTTGGCCTGGCCATATCTGATGTTTTAAACTTGCTTGGAATGCCTGCCCGTGCCTTGAACTCATCCATGCCTGGCTTTCTGTGACCAGATAACAACTCTCTCAGAAATCTTAGTGGCGCCTCATAAATTCTGATGTTGGGATCTAAATTTACTCCCTAAGTGTTGAATCATTTAGACCATTAACATACTACTTGCCTTTGCATTATGCTTGTCAAAATCCTGTTATCTGTAAGTTCTCAAGACACCCCTCTTTGCAACATTTTGTGCTATAAAACTACAGCCAGTCAGAATCATAAGCTTGCTTTAATTTGATTTAAAATTGGAGTTCGTGGTCTTTTATTTGCATCATGGTTTAACACTGATTATGAAGTTTCTTTAAGGGGGTTACTGGGGATTGAACTCAGGTCCTCTTGCATGCTAGGTAAGTGTTCTATCATTGAGCCACACCCCCAGACCATGAAGGTTTGGTTAATACAAAATACTCCAAATATTTATACTGTAGTAGTTGTTTCTGTGCAGTTACCCCTGGAAACTTACAGGGATGAACAAAACATGTTTTGCATACAGTATGATTACTGAAGACTACCTGGCAAAAATAAAATGAAAATAAATGAAGGCTTAGGAGCAAAGTTGGAAAACACCATAAAGACCCTGCAACTAAACGTCACAGAGTTTTCCCAGGTAGGTGATTAAACAGTCTTACCTTAATGACAATGAAAATATTCTAATATTAACCTCAATGAACCATATTCCAAGAATATAGAAGCTAATGGTAAATGGGGCTAAAAGAAAATTCTTCACAAGCAGAGATTTTTACCAAACCAATTAAAGAATGTCAAGAAGTTCTATTTTCCTGGAGGATAAATCAGAAAGAGAAACATCTAAAAGTATTATGATGTGTTGAATTGCAACAGTGCTTAAAAGCATTTAGAAGTTAAATGAACTTGTTCTTTAACATAATTATGTATATAATATTGTGCAGTTTACAGAGGATTATGTAAACAATATTGTGCAGTGTACAGAGGGATTCTCTTCACATCAAAAGCAAATTTTCTCAAAATCTATCTTAGTTCTTTAATCACCACCAACATCCCTATAAAAAGCAGCGGGGAAAATCCATTCTGCTCTTGATCATAAAAGGAAGATACAGGGAAAATTAAAATCAAAATACAAGGGAAGATATTTTTTATTGTTGTTGTTGTTTTGGTTTTGGTTTTTTTGTACTAGAGATTCAACCCAGGGGCATTTAACCACTGACGCTACATCCCCAACCCTTTTTTATTTTTTATTTAGAGACAGGGTCTCGCTAAGTTGCCTAGGGCCTCCCAAAATTGCTGAGGCTGGCGATCATCCTGCCTCAGCCTCCTGAGCTACTGGGATTACAGGCATGCACCACTGTGCCCAGCTAAGTCTGATGTTTTGTATATCATATGTCCCATCATTCATTTGCACCACCATTTTTTTTTTGCAAAATATGAAAAATGCAGTATCACACAGATAGTGAGTTAGTCAAAATCAATGTAACCTACCATGGTAACACTTACTCAAAATTCATTAGAAGACCACAAGAGATTCAGGGCTGTATGCTAAGAAACAAAATAGTCTACTTTTTTTCTTTTTTGCACTGGGGATTGAACCTAGAGGTGCTTAACTTAACTACTGAGCCACATCCCCAGCATCCCCACCCCCCCCCCACTTTTTTTGGGGGGGTATATTTTATTTAGACACAGGGTCTCATTGAGTTGCTTTGGGTCTTCCTAAATTGCTGGCTTTGAACTTGAAATGCTTCTGCCTCAGCCTCCCAAGCTGCTGGGATTACAGGCATGCACCACCGTGCCCAACCTACTATGCCTCTTAAAAAAGAAAAGATCCAGGAGTGATGGCACATGCCTGTAATCTCAGTTATTTGGGAGAGTGAGGCAGAAGGATTGAAGGTTTGAGTCCAGTCTCAGCAACTTAGGAAGACCCCGTCTCAAAATGAAAAAATAAAAATGACTAAGGATGTAGCTCAGTATTAAGTGTCCCTGGGTTTACTCCCCAGTATAAAAAGGAGGAGGAGGAGGAGAAGGAGAAGGAACAGCAGCAGTAGCAAAAGAGAAATTACACAAGGTCATTTCTTAGTAGTCAAATATTCAAAGTATTCAAGTATTCAAATTCTTGAATTCAAATATTCAAGCATTCAAAATATATCAATGGGAGGCAAAATATTAGATTCTATTAGTTGTCTGTAAAATTTACACATATACAGACTAAGAAGATACTTCAGAATTGGCAAACAACTCATTTAATGAGCACTTACGAGTCACAGAGCCTATTCTATGAGCTGGGGTTAGCATTTATAACTACCAGTCTAGGCAGGAGCAGACTCTGTGGTCACAGCATATTCAGTATAACTGTTACAGCTCCTCTGATGTAATTGAATGCAAACTGTCTTAAGCAAAAAGAGAATTTACTGACTCATAAATGCAAAATTATTGTCAATAAAGAATAGTTTTCTTAAAAAAAATTAATGACTGTCAATATTTTCTGGATGCAATAGAACTCAAAACATCAAATTTGCTCTACATTTTGCTATATTATTATTATGAGCAATTTAAAAACTCATTTTTTTTGCAAGTAGTGTCCCTGAGGTGATTTCAAAGGTAATTCATCTACATAATTGATTTCAAAAGGATCACAGCTATTCTGCAACTGTGGGTCATTATCAGAACTAAATGAATTACTCCATCTGGCAAAAACTAGTTAATTTTAATTACAATTCACATTTAAAGGTAATTCTACTTTAGGGATATAATATAGTCGTCTGGGTCATAATTTAGTCAATTTTGTAATTGGCCTACTTTCTTAGCCAAGCCTGTGAAACAATTAGAATATAACATCTGTTTCACACGAGGCTTTGAAAGGGCTCCCACTTTTAAAAAACCATTGTTTTTTATGTGCAAGACAATTGAGGGAGGGTAACAGCACTGTGTGGAGTCCTCATTTTTCAGGAGAAGAAACTTGAGACTGGACTGTCCTTTGGTGAGTAATTGTATCTTGTAAACATTATACCACTAGTAAATAGAGGAGATGGCTCTGAAACACAGGCCTCCTAACATCTAGTCCAGTTCCCCTAAGAGTATTGAATACTCATTCAAAGAGCAGACCACGGTTCTGTGTGGACTTTGATCAAACTACTTAATCTCATCATGGGACAGTTCATCTCTAAAATGGAAATAATAGCAACTATTTCACTGAGTGATAACTTCATTGAGGATAATAGGTGTTAATACCTGCATCACACTTAAAATAGAGGTTACAAAAAATAAGCCCTGGATAAATGTTAGCAATTCTACCGCATCACTTTAACTTTAACAAGATGGAAACCTTCTATTGTACTTCTTATTAATTGTAAAACACCCAATTAAGCACACATGTATGGCCCATTTCAGAAATTTTATGGATATGGGGAGAGCAGAGAGCAAACCATCTGGTTGACTCCAAATATTTCTACTATTGTTTCTTAATTATATGCCCACAATGTCCTTCCAACCAAGTACAGTTGTCAAAATTGTGCTAACAACACTTGCTTAGGATTGGAGACCATGTGGGTATTAAACTATTAAAGAAGCTGAAAGAGCACTGGAGCATTTTTTTAAAAGGCACTGGGACTAATCAAAGCATAACATGAAAATAACAACAAAACTAAACAAAACAATTAGTCTCAGCCCAAATCCATCCATTGGTATATGATGTAACCTAATGTTCTTAGTACAGATGTTAGGTCAAAATATCAGGGAGACCCACTGCAACACTGCAAATTTTTTATTTTTATTTTTATTTTTTTATTTTTGGTACTGGGGATTGAAACCAGGGGAGATTAACCACGGAGCCACATCCCAGCCCTTTTAATGTTTTTATTTTGAGACAGAATCTCAGAAAGTTGTTTAGGGCCTCACTAAATTACTGAGGCTGTCCTTGAACTTGCCATCCTCCTACCTTAGCCTCCCTAGTCAGTAGGATTATAGGTATGTGCACCCCCAAGCTGCAAATTGTTTAAAAGAAGTGTTTGGGTCCTGTTGAACTCAGATATCCCTTACTGCCAGCATGAAAATTTCTGTGCAGTTTAGAAAGGCAGAGTTCAATGTTCAACTGAAAAAGGATGCAGTCTTCAGGCTTTGGCAAACCACCAAGGACTAGGAGGCACTCCTGGTTCTGTTTATAGTCAATTTAGGCCAAAGAGCATCCAATCACCATGTTCCTGACAAACTTCAATCCCCTTTTTCCCATCCAGTCCCAATTCTCCCCCATCTAAAGGCTGTAACCACCAGGCATGGTGGTGTATGTCTAGAATCCCAGTGATGTGGGAAGCTGAGGCAGGAGGATTGCAGCCTGGGCAATTAGCAAGACCCTGAAAGAAAAAAAAAAAAAAAAAAACTCCATCTGCACAGGGTTCTCCACTGTCCTGCACAGGTACTACAAAATCAGGGCAGTTTCACAAACAAATGCAGCCCTTGCTGCAAAGTTTAGGATCATGGGCGACAAAATCTAGTTCTTTCCATTTAAGAATGAGGGTAAAGGAAATAGGATGCTGCAAAAGGGCTGAGCCCTGGGCGCAGATGCCTCGGCCCGCCCAGTGTGCCTCTGTCATCTCTACTGTGAGACTCAGGCAGCTCAGGCTGAGTACAAGTCTCCTCCAGGAGCACAGGCCTTCCCTCACCTTGGGGATGGGTAAAAGACTTCCCAGGCCTCAAGGGGCTAAAAGCTGCCAGAAAGTGGCATGGCGCTTGCTTTGGTGGAGGGCAGAGGATGGGGCTGGAGGGAGGGATGTCACTAGTACCTTCCAGGCCGTGGAGTTCACGTAGCTTTGAGTCCTACCGCTCACCACAGTGGTTGACGCCCATGTGGTATGTCCTTTTCACATCCCAGAAGAGAGTGTGTGTGATACACAGAGACTTGCTAGCTCCCAAAGGACTGTTTCTGAAGCTGTTGGTACCTGGCAGTTGACCCTATTAATGGCTGCACACTACTGGTGTCCACCTCACCTTTTTTTAGCCATGGTCCCAACCTGTGTGCCCAGGAAATCACTATTGGGGTAGGGTCGGTCAGGAGGAGGCCTAGGGAAGGACCTCAAGACAGTTTCTAAACACTTCACCTTCTACATTCTGCAAGTCCTGGCAGCTAGGGCAAGCAGGGGACAATAGGGGACAATTGTTGCCTTTGTACCCCTTTCCTGTTGCTATGGTCAGTCTGATGGAGTGAACTGCTGGTTGACCTTTAACCTTCTCACTGTCCAACACTTTGTTTTTGCAGTTCTGGCACCACCATTGGCTGGTCACTTTGAACCACTTCCATATCCATGAGAGCTAAACTCTGAGAGCCTCAACTCTTTATTATATTTCCTTCCGGATGGTAAAAGTACTTAGGTCCTTGTAGCCTAATGGAAAAATTGAGTTCAAAATCAAATTGGGAATATTTTTTCTTTTTCTCTTTCTTTCTTTTTCTTTTTCTTTCTTTCTTTTTTTTTTTTTTTTTTTTGTACTGGGGATTGAACCCAGGGGTACTTTACCACTGAGCTATCTCCCAGTGGTTTTTATTTTTAATTTTGAGACAGGGTCTCACTAAGTTGCTTAGAACCTCAGTAAGTAGCTGAGTCTGGCCCCAAACTTGAGATCCTCTTGCCTCAGCCTCTGGAGTTGCTGGAACTATAGTCATGTGCCATTATGCCCCACCAAATTTGGAATATTTAAAGTGAATTTAAATATATTTCATCAATGCATATAATTGTGATATTGAATGATGGTGCTGTTGGTAAAATATGGCTTGATATCCTCTACAACAAGGAATGTCTGAATTGAATATGTACCACTGGTTTTTGACAACTATTTGCAGTCATAGTAATGGTTGATGAAAACCATACCCTTGGATAGGTATACAGGGAAGAAGATGATGCTAGAATGACCCTCTAGCTATCCACAAACAGCTGTATTTCTAATGTATTTTTTAGTGGTGTTATGTTCTCGTTTGAAAATGTGAAATGAAAAGTGGATACCTAAGATGATTTGCTGTGGTCTGAAGAAGGCTTGTCTGTCTCAGGAATCTGTTTAATCTCAGAATTGTGATTAGTATTGGGAAACTTGCCAAGGACAAACACAAGTCCCTCAACCTACAGACTGCTGATAAATGACAATCTGTGACCTGAAAGCTATTGGCTATTTTGTGTTCTCTATACTCACAGAAATGTGCGAAGAAAATCAGAGCACCTAGGCCAGGTTAAAGGATCTGGTAGGATTCCTTAGGATCTGGTAGTGCATTCTTGCCTAAGTGGTAAACGGAAGGGAGGAACAAATCTTCTTCCAAACCTAGGTGGTGTGGACTGAGTGAAGTACTGTGAGAAGATTTCCTAAGATCGGTGTGCATGCTACCTGCGGGAATATTTGGAGATTTAGAGAGATAGGATTAAAGCCACTGCTCCCCAATTCCCATCCCTTTTTGTCCTATGCTGATCTCTGCTGCTTTAAGGAAAGAAACATCTACTCTGCTTCACTGACCCTCCTGCTGGCCTCCTCTGCCCTGCCTTGTACTCCCTGAAGAGAGGACTTGGTCTCTGGACAGCTGCTGTAACCCCTGAAGTGCTTGTGTTCAACAATTTGGTCGATGCTTCTTCAAAAAGTGTCTGAATTCAACTGAGGACAGTCTGGACCAAACCTACTGTAAGCAGAAAAAAGCTAATGAGTGAAGAGTCCGAACCAATTCAATGTACCATAATGAAAATGTAGAATTTAAATGATCTCTTGCTTTCTTGCATTATGAATACTTACTAAACGTTAGACATAATTCCTCTGATGTCAAAGTTTCCACGGTATAAATAATATGTTAGTGCTGGGGTTGTGGCTCAGTGGTGTAGTACTCGCCTAGCACGTGTGAGGTGTCACATAAAAATAAATAAATAAAACAAAAGTATCGTGTCAGCTATAACTAAAAAAAAAAATTAAAAAATAGTATGTTGGTCAATGAAAAGTTTGAGTCTTGATGGACTATTGTGATGTTGTCAGATGCTTGTCAGCAGGGGGTGACAAATACAGAGAATTTTTGACAAAGTCTAGGGACAATGTGTGTGGAATTACCACACTGAAGCCCTCCAGCAAAAACCTGATGACTGTTATGAAGGAACTAAATGTTTCTTGGGAAGCTACCATGAGCTACCAGACTTGTAACTCCTACCCCAAACTGACTTGCTTATCTATGGTAATAGAGGTCATGTCATTATGTCCCTTGGAACTTATCTGTATTATGTTTCATTTGGTGAACAGTTCACACACCCAAGTGGTTGTAACTGATATTGCTGAGTGCATTGTGGGAACAGATGTGTTAAATATGGTAATACTACTCTTATTTGTAAAGAATATTCCCAAGAGAGAAAGGCCACAATTAAAACAGTGACAGAAGGGGCACATGGAGAAAAAGAAAAAAAAATGACAGGGAAATGAACCACCTGGATACTATTAAAGTCATATAGGATGCCAGGGGAGGTATAGGATAAGATCACTGTACTGATTAAGGAGCTAGAAGAAAGAGGAGTGCTTAAAGAAACTACCCAGTGAGCTATAATGTCCTCTCATTTGTCTAGCCAGTTCTTTTTTTTTTTTCTTCTTCTTTTTCTTTTTTGGTGCTGGGAATTGAACCCAGGACCTTATGCATGCAAGGCAAGCACTCTACCCACTGAGTTATATCCCAAGCCCTTGTCTAGCCACTTCTAATGAGTATTTTTGACTTACAAGTGTCAGTGACTGACCTTTATGCGGACTGTTGTCTGTGGCACTAGGCATGGACGTAGCATTTGTCTGACACTGCTATCTGTTATACTCCATTCTGAAGAGCATTTATTGGCTTGTTATGTAGTGCTGGTGGACACTGAAAAGTGAATTCAACAACAACAGGTGGTGTTATATTCTGACACACCTCTTCTCAGATGGATCAAAATGAAAGCAAAATAAGCTAAATAATGTCGAGCAAGCATGCATCATTAAACAGAAATGCTATATCCAAGAAAGAAGTAAACTAAATGTTAGAGATAATTCCTTTGATGTCAAAGTTTCCACGGTATAAATAATATGTTAGGGCTGGGGTTGTGGCTCAGTGGTGGAGTGCCGCCACTGTAATAAATTACCACAAACTTAGTGGCTTAAAATAATGCAAATTTATTGTCTTACAATCCTGAAATCCAGAAGTCCGAATAGGTTTATTAGATGGAACTCAAGATGCTGGCAAAACTGTGCTCCCTCTAGATCCATTTCCTAGATTTTTCCAATTTATGGAGACTCTCCTCATTCTTTGGATTATGATGCCTTCCACACATCATCCCAATCCTGCTTCCACCATCACATCTCCTCCTTCCTCTTCTGTAGTTAAATCAATCTCTCTCTCTCTCTCTCTTATAAAGACAGTTATGATTATATCCAAGATAATCTCTCCATCTCAAGACCCTTAGTTAAATTACATCTACAGAATTCCTTTTGTCATATAAAGTAACATTCACAGATTCCAAGGATTAGGATTCAGAAATCTTGGTTGGCTATTATTCAACCTACCACACTAGACATTAATGGAATCTCATGGGTACATAGTCACCACAGGGATATGGCTACCTCGGATGCAGGTCCATGCCATGTCTTTGACTGCTTGGAAGCCTGGGTGCATGAATTTCCTGAGGATACCTGGATCTGGTTCACTGAGGCATCAGCTATATAGAAAAGAATTAAGATAGCAGGTATGAGCCTGCTTATCCTTAGAAAGGCCTGCTTATAAAGTCAGTCATTGGCTCATGTCTGGCAACTGGGATTAGGGAGGGTTTCTCATCATTCGCAGAACTGATAAAAGTAGCTCATTGTGTCTAAAATGTTAATCTAATCTTTAAGGTCTATGCTGAACACCTGCTTTCCTTCTGGGAGTTTAAAATTTTGGTATGTGTTAGGTAGAAATTATCCCCAGTAAAAAAATCTTGAGCACTGAGTCCATAATGCCTGGTAGACATTGTTGAAGGAATTAAACATTCCTAGGTGGCTCCACTGGAAGAGGATTTGTACCTGGTTTCCTCCAGGTTTTGTGCCATTGGCCTTTCCCCTGTGCTGTTTAACTTGAATTCTTTTTTTTTTTTTCCACTTTATTCTATTTTATTATTTTGGTTATCAGGGATTGAACCCAGAGGCACCCAACCACTGAGCCATACCCCAAGACCTTTTTTTTTTAATATTTTTTATTGGTTGTTCAAAACATTACAAAGCTCATGATATATCATCTTTCATACATTTGACTCAATTGGGTTATGAACTCCCATTTTTACCCCAAATACAAATTGCAGAATCACATCGGTTACACACTCACATTTTTACATAATGGCATATTAGTGACTGTTGTATTCTGCTACCTTTCCTTTCCCCTACTATCCCCCCTCCCCTCCCCTCCCATCATCCCTCTCTACCTCATCTGCTGTTGTTCAATTCTCTCCCTTGTTTCCCCCCCCTTTCCCCTCACATCCTCTTCTATGTAATTTTGTGTAACATTGAGGGTCTCCTACCATTTCCATATGCTTTCCCTTCTCTCTCCCTTTCTCTCCCCCTACTCATCTTTGTTTAATGTTAATCTTTTCCTCATGCTCTTCCTCCCTGTTCTGTTCTTAGTTGCTCTCTTTATATCAAAGAAGACATTTGGCATTTGTTTTTTAAGGATTGGCTAGCTTCACTTAGCATAATCTGCTCTAATGCCATCCATTTCCCTGCAAATTCTATGATTTTGTCATTTTTTGTTGCTGTGTAGTACTCCATTGTGTATAGATGCCACATTTTTTTTATTCATTCATCTATTGAAGGGTATCTAGGTTGGTTCCACAGTCTAGCTATTGTGAATTGTGCCGCTATGATCATTGATGTGGCAGTATCCCTATAGTACGCTCTTTTAAGATCCTCAGGGAATAGTCCGAGGAGGGCGATAGCTGGGTCAAATGGTGGATCCATTCCCAGCTTTCCCAGGTATCTCCATACTGCTTTCCAAATTGGCCTTACCAATTTGCAGTCCCACCAGCAGTGTACAAGTGTACACTTTTCCCCACATCCTAGCCAACACTTATTGTTGTTTGACTTCATAATGGCTGCCAATCTTACTGGAGTGAGATGGTACTTAGGGTGGTTTTGATTTGCATTTCTCTGACTGCTAGAGATGGTGAGCATTTTTTCATGTACTTATTGATTGATTGTATGTCCTCCTCTGTGAAGTGTCTGTTCAGGTCCTTGGCCCATTTGTTGATTGGGTTATTTGTTATCTTATTGTTTAATTTTTTGAGTTCTTTGTATATTCTGGATATTAGGGCTCTATCTGAAGTGTGAGTGGGTAAAAATTTGTTCCCAGGATGTAGGCTCTCTATTTACCTCTCTTATTGTTTCTCTTGCTGAGAAAAAACTTTTTAGTTTAAGTAAGTCCCATTTATTTATTCTTGTTATTAACTCTTGGGCTATGGGCGTCCTATTAAGGAATTTGGAGCCCGACCCCACAGTATGTAGATCGTAGCCAACTTTTTCTTCTATCAGACGCAGTGTCTCTGATTTGATATCTAGCTCCTTGATCCATTTTGAGTTAACTTTTGTGCATGGCGAGAAAAAGGGATTCAGTTTCATTTTGTTGCATATTAACTTGAATTCTTTCATTGCAATAAAACATAGCTAAAAGTACAACTGTATTCTGAATATTGTTAGTCCTCTGGTAAATTACCAAACAAAACAGGGTTAGGGGTCTTAGGGACCCCTAATTCATATAGTGTCAGAAGTGAGATTTGATAGCACAACACTTACTCATTAAAATACAGAAATATTGTTGGGGAAAATTAAGGATGATGACATGGAGAATGAAAAACCTTTAGTGTTTGGCTGGCTATGAGTGATCCATGGTTTGTGGCAGCCATCTTTTGTGAGAGGTAAAAGTTACCATGGAATTTGAAAACGATATACCTAACTCCAGAGTGTCGGCTTGCTAAATCTCCTGATTGTTTTGGTCTGTGATGACTTGTGCAAACTAATGATGCATCTTGGTTTTTGTTCTCTCATTGTGGGCCCAAAATTCTTCAAAATGGGATTAGATGGGCCCCCCAAAAAAACTTTATATTTCATATAAAGTTTGTATTTCTATTTCCTCCAAGTGGAAGGAAAGAATGCAAACCAGAGGGGGAAAAGAGGAACAAGGAACAATTCCTTCTTCTTCAGTGATCATTCTGCAGTACAGCTGCTGCCACTGCTATAGCAGCCCTGCCCCACCTGCCTGTATCTAGCTGGGATTCTTCCTCAGGAGTTGTAATGTTAACCCTGTATATATTAAATTTACTATTACATAGTTACATAAATTTAAAAAGAGCCAATTTTTAAAAATAGCCTTGTGTTTTATGGCTACTGCATCTGAATATAGTATAAAAAATGGATCTTAAATCTCAGGGGCTTGCAATTTTGTAAATACTAGAGGATCATTCCCAAATGGGGAAAGCTAAAAAAAAAAAAGTGTTAGTGGGACTCATAAATAATTGCATTTTTCCACTGGTAGTGGCTTGAAATTTTAGTTCTTTGAAACTTACAAACAAGTAAATCTCCACAATTGGTGATTTTTTTTTTTGCTCCATTTTTTTCCTATTGGAGCCTCTGAAAAAAAAGGAAACATGAAAAGGGATTCACTTTCCAGATGGAAATACACTTTTGGAACTTTACAAAACAGATTTTAATTGCTAATGAGCTATTATAAATTAGATGCCTGACTGATAAAGACTGATGATTTTCCAAACAGATGTTCAAATTTTTCAGAGGGTCAATTTGGGCTTTAAAAGTGACAAGATTTAACAGAGCTTAATAAAGATTTGCTTGTTAGTTTGACTTGGAACATGGCCATCTGACCTTGCAGCAGCTTAGCCTTGCTGCTGTAAGGAAAAGCCACTGGCTTTTTTTTTTTTTGACTCCTGATCCTTAATACTTGGACCTTACTCTGTACTGAATACTGATACTTTCTTGTAGGGGACTTTTCAGCCTGAATAGTAGTTGTGTCATACCAAATCTGACAAAGTTGCTTTGCTTGAGAGAGAGAGAGAGAGGGAGAGAGAGAGAGAGAGAGAGAGAGAGAGAGAGAGAGAGAGAGAGAGAGAGAGAGAGAGAGAGAACAAGCCAGCAAGAAAGAATTACAGATTTAGGAAACCCTTCTGTGGGCTTAAATTGTGAAACATCACAGATGTTCGCAGGACCACCTGGATTACAAACAAATGCCCTCAGAAAAGCTTATTTCTAATGAAACCATCTGAGATGGAGTTGCCCATTGACTCCATGTTTCTGACACAGAGATTGTTTACCTTCCTAAAATATGATTCCTGCAAAAGCTGTAAGGTGGTGGAAGGCATATAACAGGAAGTGTGACTCATCTATCCACTACTGACAGATGGGATTATGGACTCCATCTCAGAGCCTGTTCACTACTATTGGTTTGTTATGTTTAGCTTTCTGTATTGCAATTTGTGCCACTAGACAGATACTCTGATTCTACTTCTGTCACCTTTCTCTTGGGTACATACAACTTAGTAAGACTGTTAAATTATGAAATGCAGCTATCCCCAGAAAGGGATTTATCTTTCCAAGTTGTTCCCTGAATTCACAGGAAAAAAAAAAGTGGAAAGTTATGTATTTCTTTTATTTGGAACTCAGAAATGCTCTACCATTGAGCTATACCCCCAGCTTTTTTTTTTTTTTAAGCTAGGATCTCACTAAATTGCCAAGGCTAGCCTCAAACCTCAAACTTGAAATCTCCCTGCCTCAGCTTCCTGAGTGGCTGGGATTATAGGCATGTGCTACTGTAGCCAGTTGTAAATTAATTTCTTAAATATTTAATAATTTTAGCCCAGCACGGTGGAGCACTCAGTGAGAAATGCCCGAAATCCCAGCAGCTCGGGAGGCTGAGGCAAGAGGATCACAGGTTTGAAGCCAGCCTCAGCAAATTAGCAAGGCTATATGCAACCTAAAGAGACCCTGTCTCAAAAAATAAAAAGGTGTAATGTTTTGAACAACTAATAATAAAAATAAA
Organism: Marmota monax; assembly: GCF_021218885.2. Classification (NCBI taxonomy): domain Eukaryota; kingdom Metazoa; phylum Chordata; class Mammalia; order Rodentia; family Sciuridae; genus Marmota; species Marmota monax. Next base: position 1,571,487 of record NW_026692505.1, read on the forward strand.
TAAATAAATAAAAATAAAAAGGGCTATGGCTCTGTGGTTAAGCATCCCTGGGTTCAGTTCCCGGTACAAATAAAATAAATGCTTAATGATTCTAGATTTTTGTCCTGACCAGTTTTGAACATGATGTGTGTTCTGCAATGGTTCTATCCCAGGCAGGTTGACTGGAGATTTGGGCAGCCTGAAGAAAATACAAGGGATTATAAGGAGATACTACATGCTTTTATTCAACAGGTGAGCAATCTGTGCAATGAAAATTCCCAGTCTGTTTACACATTAAATTGAAACAAAGCCTGTCATGAGCAGATTATGGGCTGTGTGTGAACTGTTGCACATAGTAGCCTCCTGAGGGGATAAGTCTGGCACTGGAACTCCCTGGGGCACTCCCCACAGTGATTAACCAACTGATGCAGGTGAACTTTACTCCCCATCAAGCTCTTCCTAAGATCCCACACAGCACCTGAGATGGGTGTGACCTGCCAAGATGTCAATCAACCTGACTGCAAGACATCACAAAACAAGACTCCACCCTTGAAACCTTACTGCACCTTTGATGTACCCCCTTAAATAAACCACTGGAGCACATTTTGTCTTTGTCTAGTTCCAAAACCCATGTGGACAAGGTCTATCAGGGTCTTTGCTTTTGTAAATATATTTCTGAGTGTTTGTGTTCTATTATTTGTTAGTTATTTGAGATATTAAGATTTAGGGTGGAGGGGCCAGGGCTGTGGCTCAATGGTAGAGCCCTCGCCTAGCATGTTCGAGGTCCTGGGTTTGATCCTCAGCACTACATAAAAATAAATAAAATAAAGCTATTGTGTTCAACTACAACTAAAAATTAAATATTAAAAAAAAAGATTTAGGGTGGCTTAATTATTTGAGATATTAAGATTTAGGGTGGGACTTGAACAGAAACTTCTCAGAAGAGGATATACAATCAATCAACAAATACATGAAAAAATGCTCACCATCTCTAGCAATCAGAGAAATGCAAATTAAAACTATTCTAAGATACCATCTCACTCCAATAAGAATGGCAGCCATTATGAAGTCAAACAATAATACGTGTTGGCGAGGATGGGGGGGGCGGGGAGGTACACTCATACATTGCTGGGGGGACTGCAAATTGGTGCAGCCAATTTGGAAAGCAGTATGGAGATTCCTTGGAAAGCTGGGAATGGAACCACCATTTGACCCAGCTATCCCCCTTCTCGGACTATACCCAAAAGACCTAAAAAGAGCATACTACAGGGACACAGCCACATCAATGTTTATAGCAGCACAATTCACAATAGCTAGAATGTGGAACCAACCTAGATGCCCTTCAATAGATGAATGGATTTTTAAAATGTGGCATTTATACACAATGGAATATTACTCAGCACTAAAAAATAACAAGATCATGGCATTTGCAGGCAAATGGATGGCATTAGAGCAGATTATGCTAAGTGAAGTTAGCCAATCCCTAAAAAACAAATGCCGAATGTCTTCTCTGATATAAGCGGGGTGACTCAAAATGGGATAGAGAGGAAGAGCATGAAAAGAAGACTACCACTAAATAGGGAAGAGAGGTGGGAGGGAAAAAAAGGGAGAAGGGGAGTTGCACGGAAGATGGAAGGAGAACCTCATTGTTATACAGATTACATATATGATGTTGTAATGAGAAAAGGGAAAAAAAAGTGTGTCACATTAGATTGGATAGAGAGAAAGGATGGGAGAGGAGGGGAGGAGTGGGGAGGATAGGAAGGGCAGCAGAATAGAATAGACAATATGATTGATGTATGTACATTCCATGTATGTATTATATGTCAAAATACATTCTGCTGTCATGTATGACTAAAAAAAATTAAAATAAAAAAATAAAATTAAAAAAAAAAGATTTAGGGTGGCTATTTAGGGTAGCTTGGATTCCTCCGGGCAGAAGACCCACTCAATGTCTTCCCTGCTAAAAAAGCCAATGGTGTGCCAAGCATGATATCACAGGTTACTTAAGAGTACTCATGCTCTGCTTAGGAGGCTGGGACAGGAGAATCAGAATAGCAAGTTCAAAGCCAGCCTCAGCAACAGAGAGGTGCTTAGCAGCTCAGTGAGACCCTGTCTCTAAATAAATTACAAAATAGGGCTGGGGATGTGGTTTAGTGGCCGAGTGGCCCTGAGTTCAATCCCCAGTACCAAAAAAAAAAAAAAAAGAGGTTAATATGAAGACTTAAAAGTGAAGCCACCTAGTTTCTCAGATATATCTGTATGATTAATATGATTGTTTTAACTGACTAAGAAAAGGATTACTAAAAGGCATAACTGATATAGAAGACTGCAGCTTGCTCTTTTTTCTTTTCTGGTATTGGGGATTGAACCCAGGGGCACTCTACCACTGAGCTACATGGGTCCTTTTTATTTTAACTTTGAGACAGGATCTTGCTAAATTTTTCATGCTTGCCTAAAACTTGCATTCTTCTGTCTTAGCCTCCTGAGGAGCTGGGGTTGCAAGCATGTACCACAACACCAGTCTGCACCTTGTTATATTTTGGTGTCCTACTGATAATACCTTTGCTGCAAAGTTTGGTGTCCTACTGATAATACCTTTGCTGCAAAGTTGCCTTGGCCAAAGGCCAAGGGATGGACTACATTGAAAAGAATCAAGATAGCAGGTCTGAACCTGCTTATCCTTAGAAAATTCCTGCTTATAAGATTGGCCATTGGCTGATATCAGGGAATTGAAATTGGGGTGGATTCCCCACCTTTCCTGGAAATGATAAGCCTGGCTCATTATGCTTCAAATGTCTGTACAATTAACATAGTTTAAACTGAAATCTTACTTTCCTTATGGGAGTCTGGAATTTTGGTACATAGGTAGAAGGTACCTACTTAACCAGACCTCAGAAAAACCCACCCTGGGTGCTGAACCTTCCTGATGACTGTTTAGTAGACAACATTAGCAGACTACACTTCACACGTTATAACTTGCTAATGGGAGAATTAAACATGTCTTATGTGACTTCACTGGAAGAGGTTTCTTGAAATCTTGTGCCTGGTATCTTCCAGACTTTATGCCACATGTCTTTTCCCTTCATTTACTTTGTGCCCAGTCACTGCCATAACTGTTAACTGTGAGCATGACTATACGTTGAGTATTGTCAGTTCTAGTGAATCATCATACTTGGGGATGGTCTGGGGCTTTCTACATAGGAGAACATTAGACTGGGGCAGCTGTGCAGCTTCAAAGAAAACTGCTAAAACTTGTAGAAAAGGAAGCTCTGCTCCATTGAGCAGAGTTGTGAGTTGTGGTTCTTGCTCTAAAAATGCATCTGAAAATGTATCTTGTTATATTTTATTTTTTCTTTTCTGGTATTGGGGATTGAACCCAGGGGCACTCTACCACTGAGCTACATGGGTCCTTTTTATTTTTATTTTGAGACAGGATCTTGCTAAATTTTTCATGCTTGCCTAAAACTTGCATTCTTCTGTCTTAGCCTCCTGAGGAGCTGGGGTTGCAAGCATGTACCACAGCACCAGTCTGCACCTTGTTATATTTTCATTGACTAGTGACATTAGCCAGAGGACTGGCAGTTAGTTTTGTGCCTGGCATCAGGAATATTGGATAATCAAGTCTTAGGTTTTGTGGAATGAGCTTTATTGGACCGCACAAGATCTATGCCTGCTGTTCATGGCCCACGTGGGTGCCTATGGAAAAACATGCTTTGGGAATGAGCATTAATAAAATCAATGAGCTGATTTGCTTAAGCTTCCTAAGTAAGGACCACAGACACTTGGATACACTATTTCACCAAGCATGGAAATCCATCTACATGTCTGAACTGGGCCCCAAAATTAGATCTAGCAATTCCAATGCATGAGGCCAAGGAAGTGTGAAGCAGGTGCTGGAACTACTAACTACACAGTAGAGCAGCAAAGAGAACTCAGGGACTCATAGTCCAGGGCACTGGACCTGGCTTGTCTTGGCAAATCGTCTATGTAATTAACCCCTCTCCCTCTCTCTCTCTCTCTCCCATCTATGACTATCCCCTGGGAAACTAAGCTACTAAAATTTTCAAGTAGTAAAAAGAGCCAGGGGCTGGGAGACTCTAACTTGGTGCTTCCTTTACTGAATTGGGGCAGTAGTAAATAATGATGATAATGATCATGGATATGGGAATGACAACACTCAAGTGTTCCTAGTGTTGCCCACCTTGGCAGGGGATGGGAAATGTTCTAGGGTGGTATAAGATATCCAGAGAAGTAACTACTGAGCCTCTAGGGACAAGTCTGGGAATTTGGTGTAAGACATGGGGAGGACTGTAAGACAAGGAGTAACATGACTGCTGTGGGAATGTTCATACCAAGAACATGGCTGAGACAGAACAGCAACAACCTTGACTTCTGGGGAGAGACCATTAATCTCTTAGCTCTTGTCTGCAGGGCATCTGGCTAATTTAATACAGACTGCTACCACCTTACTAAGTTTGACTGTTGGTCAATGGAGAACCTTCATCTAAGATTTCTCAAACCCCTCCTAGCAGCTGCTGACTGCAGGAGTTACAGGATCCTCTGGAGACAACGGAACAGGATCAACTTTCTGGACCCAGATCTGATTTCCTTTAGCCTCACCCAAGTCACAGACTATGTATAGCAACTGCTCTAAATTTAATTGTTGGCTCTATGTTGCCTAGGACAAATAATGAAGGATTTCTTTAATTAATTTGGATGGCTGATGGGGTGGCCTATATTTCAAAAGAGTCCCTCACTGGCTATGGGAAAGGTCAGGGGTAGGACTGGGGTTGTAGCTTAGTGGTAGAGTGCTCGCCTCGCATGTGGAAGGTACTGAGTTTGATCCTCAGCACCACATATAAAATAAAGATATTTGTGTCCATCTACAACTAAAATAATAATTTAAAAAAAAAGAAAGAAAGAAAGGTCAGGGGTAGAGTAGAAGGACTGTATGGTGAAATGTCTGGATGACCTTGCATATGTTGCCTATAAGCCAAATAGGCAAGGCTTACCCTTAGTTGACCTAAGTCCCAGTCAAATGTTCCAAATGTTCCACAATCCTCCCAGAACTTAGAGAATGGGAAGATTGTGAGGAAGTGCTACAAGGCCATTCCTCACCCACCTCCCTGTCTTCCTTGGAGGCTGTCATGATACAATTTCTCATGGCCTCCTGGGTTCTGGTGAAGTCTAAGAGTTTCTGCCTTGAAATACCCCTTCCCCACAGACTTTAGGGTACAGTTGCGTGCTATAAAACTGTTTAGCCTGGAATGCTCAAACTGCTTAGTAGGAATTGGCTCCCCATCACCCATGTTGCAATGTCACCTACTTTTCCTGTTTTGGTGGTGTCTGGTGTTTTGGGATACAGGAAGCTGGTACCTCTGCTAGTCTTGTTTTTGCTATTGATGTAACAATTGAACTGCTGAATATTAAAAGGGATCGTTGTTTCTTTACCAGCTGAATCTCTTATCCTTGTTTGACAACAATGGCAAATTCGGGGCACCCACACATTTATATTTGGGCGTGACAAGGCTCAGAGCCTATAAGTATGGCCCCCTCCCCCCTCAATTAAAATGCAAGTAAAATTTGAGTAATTTTATCAGATAAGTCATTAAGACTAGTTCTTTTTGTTATTGTTGTCATTTAAGGTATGCTCAGGATGACATGTAACAGACTGATTCTAAGCTTGAATTGTTGAAGTTCCTCCTTGGTTCTTCTGGAGAGTAACCTGGGATACTGTAGTGTTTTCTTTTACTTTTTCAGTATGTATGGGGTTTTCATTGTTGTTTTTGCCTTATTTTTTTTTTAAAGTTTATTTTGGCTCACAGTTTTTTTTTTTTAAGAGACAGGGAGAGGGGGAGAGAGAGAGAGAGAGAGAAAGAGAGAGAGAGAGAGAGAGAGAGAGAGAGAATTTTAATATTTATTTTTTAGTTATCGGCGGACACAACATCTTTGTTTGTATGTGGTGCTGAGGATCGAACCCGGGCTGCACGCATGCCAGGCGAGCGCGCTACCGCTTGAGCCACATCACCAGCCCTTTTTTGCCTTATTCTTAAATTCATTGGTGAACAGCCTTGGAGGGGAGGAAAACAGAATGATTATCATTTTACTTTCTAGACCAATTTTAGAAATCATGTTTCCTATCAGGTGACTATTGTAAGTGTCTCACTTAATAACATATACCCCTGCCAGGTGCAGTGCTGTACACCTGTAATCCCAGAGAATTGGGGGGCTGAGGTAGGAAGATCACAAGTTCAAGGCCAGCCTCAGCAACTTAATGGGACCCAGGGCAACTTAGCAAGAACCTGTCTCAAAATGAAAAACAAAAAGGACTGGGGGTATGGCTCAGAAGTAAAGCATCCCTTCGTTCAATCCCTGGTACCAAAACAAATATGTATCTTTTTTTTTTTAAGTTGCTTTTACTTTCTACCCATGATTAGATCCAGTGTTTGATGAAACTAGTAAAAATTGGGGAAACTTGATTGTCTCCATTTTCTAGAAAGCAACGAACATGTGACTATGATTTTTTTTTCCTTTTCTTTTCAGGTACTGGGAATTGAACCCAGGGGTGTTCTACCACGGAGCCACATCCCCAGCCCTATTTTGTATTTTATTTAGAGACAGGATCTCACTGAGTTGATTAGAGCCTTGATAAGTTGCTGAGGCTGACTTTAAACTTGAGATCCTCCTGCCTCAGCCTCCAGAGCCACTGGGATTATAGGCGTGCACCACCATGGTGGGCTTTATTTTTCATTTTGAGACAGGTTCTCATTGTGTTGCTAGAGGCTCACTAAATTGCTGAGACTGGCCTCAAACTTGAGCTCCTCTTGCCTCAGCCTCCCAAATTGCCAGGATTACAAGCATGCACCATTGCACCTGGCTCCAGAAATATATTGACTCATGCTTCTGGAGGCTGAAAGTCCAAGATTGACAGCTACACCAGGCAAGGGCCTTGTTGCTGAATTATCCCATGATGGAAGGACAAAAGGAGACCAACAGGGTGAACTAGTACTCTCTTTTATAATCAGCATTAATCCATCCATGAGGGTAGAACCCTCATGATCCAAACACCTCCCATTAGGCCCCACCTCCCAACACTGGAACATTGGGGGTTACATTTCAAATATGTGCTTTTGGGGGACACATATAGTGAACATGAGTTTTGTTTTTTGGGGGGGTTCTTTTTTTTTTCTTTTTTGGTATTGAGCCACCAATGAGCCACCTCTCCAGCCCTTTTTATTTTTTTATTTTGAAACAGGGTCTTGCTAAGTTGCTGAGGGTCTTGATAAATTTTCAAGGCTGGCCTCAAACTTGGAAGCCTCTGCCTCAGCCTCCCAAGTCCCTGGGATAACAGGTGTATGCCATTGCACCTGGCTTGAACATGGGTTTTTACTGAATACTTTGCTATTTGGTGCTGAGATAAAACTTTGATTGCCTTAAATTGTAAACTCAAGAATATCGTATCTTGAAGGTTAGGGCAGAGTAAATGAAGGGCAGAATGGCAGGTGAGGAAGGAAGGTAGTGAGTGGAGTGGTCCCTAGCTTGTGGCCTCAGGGTAAGAAGCAACTCCTCTGAAGCATTTTCCTAGGCTAAACAGTCCTCTTACCCTGAAGACTCTCCCTCTGCCTGAATCCCCAGAGGTATTAGCTTCTCACCCCAAAGCAAGGATCAGGAGCCTCTACACTGTAGGTCATAATTTCCATTTGCAGTTAATTATACACTGCAGTGTAACTTGATTTATTTTATTTCCTGTAGAATCCAGCTAATGAAAGAGTTTTATCACAAATTACTTCCTTCCAACTTCTGCATTCATAATATATATGCCTCCTTTTAACATTAACACTTCTTCTTCCTTTTCCTCCTCCTCTTCCTTCTTCTTTTTTTTTTTTTGTATTGAGGATTGAACCCAGGGTCATTTTACCATTGACCTAAGTCCCCAGCCCTTTTTATTTTTTATTTTGAGACAGGGTCTTGCTAAGTTGCTTAGGGCCTCACTAAATTGCTGAGGCTGGTTTTGAACTTGTAATCCTCCTGCCTCAGCCTCTGTACTCACTGGGATTACGGGCATATGCTACCACACCTGGTACATTAATACTCAACATGGAAGAAAACCATGAGGGCTATAGAAGTTTGAGATCTTTGGGATTGGGCACTTGCTAGAGGTCATGCTGTAGAGAGCACCAAACCCATCCTAGACATGCATTGGGTCATTCTGGTGATATGAAGAGTTGGCAGCCTCAGGTTACGGCTCTTACATTTATTGAGACTTTCAAAAACTCATGGGGACTATAATTAGTCCAAAGTTGTTCTCCATCTATAAAGCTTCTTTTGTTTTGTTTTGAGATTACAAGGACAAGTCTAAAGTTTTCACTCTTCCCTCTGCTCCAGTTTTTCACCCTCTAGTTTCTGGTTGCCATTTATTGAGCTCTTTCTAGATAACAGGTACTGTGATAAGCACTCAGTTTGCTTTGTCTCATTAAATCATAGGAAGCTGCTGTTATTATTATCTCCCATTTTACAGAAAAGAAAACTAAAGCTCATAGAAATGCTGTATGATCAAGTTTTTGTAATTCACAAAAAATAAAATTGAGTCTTAAGTGTAGGTCTACCTGACATCAAGTCTACTCTCTTCAACATTCTTCTATGCTACAAGAAATTACAAGGGAATCCCAAAGGAGCTCAGAAGTTAGCAGGGAATTCAAAGTAGAGTCATATAAGACATAAAAACGAGACAGAGTCTCTATCTGATTAATGCTAGCACTTATGATCCAGGGTGTGGCTTGTGGTAGGGGCCATAACTGTGCTGGGAGAAATGATATGCATTAGTACCAGCTTTCTGAGGGCCTGGCATGTTCACCTCTGTGAGTTCAATGGATGTATCATAATGTAGAGGCCTCATAGAAACCCAGAACAGAGATTCAGCAGAAGCAGGACACCAAGGTCAAATGGGAAAACTAGGAATAATCTCCTTCAGATGTACTGATGCAAGTGAGGATCATTGAAGATTTCAACGATCCCCAGCCCCCAATTTTAAAGACATTTATAGTCTTTAAAATACATTTATAGAACTCAGAATCAATCTTCAAGAACCACTATTTCAAGCATTCTGAGTGCCCATTATTTCTCCCCCTCCAGCCTTCCTATGTTCATGCTCTGCCTGAATGTCTGTTTCATCCTACCCAATCCATTACAATTCTTCTATCCTATAATGAACATACAAAGTTTGTATTTTTTAAAACATAATAAATTATTTTCAATATTAAAACAGTAAGAGGGATCGGGGCTGTGGCTCAGCGGTGGCACATTTGCCTGGCATGTGTGAGACACTGGGTTTGATTCTCAGCACTGGGTATAAATAAAACAAAGGTCTGTCAACATCTAAATATATATATGAGTAAGATACGCTACCTACCTCTCCCATGTATGATCTTAAGAGGTAGACAGGCCAAAATTCAATCCCAGATTTTCTGCTTGCTATCCAGAAATTTTCCAAATTCTACCACTTCTCTTTTGGTACTAGAAATTGAACCCAAAGGTGTTTAAACAGTGAGCCACATCCCCCAGCCCTTTTTATTTTTAATTTTAGGACTGGGTCTTGCTAAGTTGCTTAGGCCCTCACTAAGTTGCTGAGGCTGGCTTTGAACTTGCAATCTTCCTGCCTCAGCCTCCCCAGCCACTAGGATTACAGGTGTGTGCTATTGCATCCAGCCCCAGGTTCTATCACTTCTGAAAAAAAGGCATCATGATAAATACAAGGTAAAGGTGACATTAAGTTAAACCATGCATGCAAATAATCTAGCTCACTCAATACCTGACATAGTTCATCTGCCCCTGATAAAAGTAACTTTTTCCCTTTTCAGTGCTCACCCCAGAATGAGATAATTCTCTCCTTTGTATTTGTTAAACATCTCTTCATAGGTGTGAAGTGCCTCACATTCTAGCTGTACTGCAGTATTCTGTAGCTGCCTTGTTTCTCCTCTGAGACAATGGAGTCCTTAAGTTGAGAGTACATGACCCATATTCTCCCAGAGCTGATCATAATCCTAAAAGACACAATCTTGAGTGCTATAATACTAAAAGACTGAAATCCCTAAATTCTAAAATCTGGAAAATCACAATCCCAAAGTATTATAGTCCTGAATGTTATCATTCTGAATGCTAAAATTCCCCAAACTACAATTCCCATGAGGGTAAAAGGCTTTGAAACAGAGGTCAAGAGACAAATACTGGGGAAAGATTGGCAATGGGATATGGCTATGATGCAAAACTTCAATTTGAAATGCAACATTTGTCTGCATCAACACCCTTTCCAGTTCATAAAATTGCAGGAGCATGAGTTTAAGCTGCATATGCCTGAAGAAGCCTTTGAATTTAATGTCCGCTTTGAAAATAAGTATGTGCATGGTACAATAAGAAGACACAAAAAGGTGTTACTGTTCAGTCACCAGTATTGATTCCACCAAATCTGTGGTCTATGTATGAGTGTACATGGAACGTATTTCCACCTACTCAAACCAACATAGAAGCATGATGTGGAATATTGGAAAACGAAATAGGGAATTCTCATGTCAGTTAATAAAAAAAAAAAGTATATAGAAGAATTTCAAAAAGAGAAGAGATAGGGCTGGGAATGTGGTTCAAGTTGTAGTGCACTCGCCTACCGTGCGTGAGGCACTGGGTTCGATTCTCAGCACCACATAAAAATAAAATAAAGATATTGTATACACCTAAAAAATAAAAAAAATAAACATTAAAAAATTGTTAAAAAAAAAGAGAAGAGATACATAAAAAATGAATGCAAGGGCTAGGGTTGTGCCACAATGGTAGAGCACTTACCTGGCATGCGTGAGGCATTGAGTTCGATCCCCAGAACCACATAAACAAATTAAGTAAACAAAATAAAGGTATTGTGTCCATATACAACTAAAAAAAATGTATGAAATACGATATGTCAAGAGCATTGTAATGTTTTTAGCAACCAATTTAAAAAAAATGAATGCAAATGAGCCAGATGCAGTGGTGTGCTCCTGTAATTTCAGCCACTTAGGAGACTGAGGCAGGAGGATTGAAAGTTTGAGGCCAGCCTCAGCAACTTAATGAGAACTTACCTCCAAATAAATAAGTAAACAAAAAGGACTGGGGATGTACCTCTATGATAAAGCATCCCCGGGTTATATCCTCAGTACAAAAAAAATTAACAGCATTTAGTTTTTTGGCCTATTTCTTCCTGATTCGGTTTATCTGTTCATAGCTGTTGTACCTGTGTGCCTATTGTTAGTATACCTGAGTGTTTATGCCTCAAAAATATCTTATTATTGACTATTATGTAAAATGGTCTATGAAATGTTCTGTCATGTTTTATATTTCTCAAATAAATATCCTTCTTAAAATCTTAAGTGTCTTTTAAAGGATCTTTTTAAAATTATCTTTTCCATGTGATTGATATATATACATATATATATATATATATATATATATATATATATAATTATGTATTATATATAATGGAGTTTTATTCAGTCATAAAGAATGAAATTATGTCATTTTCAGGAAAACAGATGGAACTTGAGGACATTATGTTAAGTGAAATAAGCCAAGCCCATGTCAAGAGTCATATGTTTTCTCGCATATGTGGAAGCTAAAAAAGTGTATGTGGAAGCTAAAAAAGTAAAAGACGCATGTGGGGGAATCTCATGAAAACTGAAGGGACATCAGTAGAGTAGAGGAAAGGGACTAGGGGGAGGAAAGAGGTGAAGGAAAAGGAAATTACTGGGGAATGATATTGGCCAAATTATATTGTTATATTGTGTGCATGTGCAAATATGTCACAACAAATTCCATCATTATGTACAACTATAATGCACCAATAAAAACTATGGGAGAAAAAGAAAGTTAAAGAAAGAAAAACAAAACGAAGAAGAAGAAGGAGAAGGAGAAGGAGAAGAAGAAGAAGAAGAAGAAGAAGAAGAAGAAGAAGAAGAAGAAGAAGAAAAGAGTATGCTAAAAGAAGGATCTTATGATTTAGATGGCATGGTAGTACATGCCTGTAATCCCAGCAACTCAGGAGGCTGAGGCAGGGGGAGCACAAATTCTAGGCCAGCTTGGGCAATTTAGCAAAACCAGATTAAAAAATAAAAATTACTGGGAATGTAGTTCAGTGTTTAAAGCGTCCTTGAGTTCAATCTCCAGGAAAAAAAAAAGATAAAAATTTTAAATTCTGTTGCATTAAAAAGTTTTTTTTTAATATTTATTTTTTAGTTGTAGTTAGTCACAATACCTTTATTTTATTCATTTGTATGTGGAGATGAGGATCGAACCCAGGGCCTCGCATGTACCAAGCGAGCGCTCTACTGCTGAGCCACAAATCCAGCCCAAAAGTTTATTAATATCAAAATTGCCAGCTAATATTTACAAATGTTTCTCTCTTCCAAATTTCAGTGATATAATATAGCATGTAGTTTGTTTATTTCTTAAGAAAGTAAAATATACTGCAGAAAAGGATCTGGCTGTTTGGGTTTTAGTGGCTGGTATTTGGTCTTACCTTTTCTCTTCCCAGAACCCCACATAGGTGCTGGCCTCTTGAGGTTTGGCTCCCTGGCGACTAGATTCCCAAACCTTTAACTACAAAAGGAAGTCTGGAGGAAATTTTCACCTTCTGTATCCACTGGCTAGGCTACAGGATTGCAGAAAAAATCCTAATTAATTTGCAACCAGGAAAATTCTGTTTGAAATATGCCATCTAGTGTGGGCCTTGTAAAATTACACCTAACTGGACACAATCCTGTGGTTACCACTATGGCTTCCCTCCTAGACACCAGCTTTGCAATGTCTGATTTTAAACAAAATTGTCAAGTGAAAGTAGCACAACATTGGTTTTCCTATTTAGGTTTTTTTATACTGGGGATTGAACCCAGGGAAACTTAACCTCTGAGCCACATCCCAGCCCTTTTTATATTTCATTTTGAGACAGATCTTGCTAAATTACTTAGGGCCTTGTTAAGTTGCTGAGGCTGGCTTTGAATTTGCAATCCTCCTGCATCAGCCTCCCGAACTCCTGTGATTACATGCATTTGCCAAGGCGCCCATCTCTTTTCTCATTTATTTTTTATTTATTTTTATTTTTTAAAGAGAGAGAGAGAATTTTTTAATATTTATTTTTTAGTTTTCGGCAGACACAACATCTTTGTTTGCATGTGGTGCTGAGGATCGAACCCAGGCCACACGCATGCCAGGCAAGCAGCGCTACCGCTTGAGCCACATCCCCAGCCCCTCCCATTTATTTTTAATTATAGTTTAAATAAGAGATAGATATTTATATGTTAGTATGCAAAATAGTAAAAGATTTTTCTTCTTTTTTTCCTTGTGGTACTGGGGGGTTGAACCCAAGGGCATTCTACTACTGAGTTACACCCTGAGTCCTTTTTATTTTGAGACAGGGTTGTGCTAAGTTTCCAAAAATCTAAGTTGCTTGGGCAGACCTCAAACTTGTGATCCCCTAGCCTCAGACTCCTGAGTTGCTGGGATTATAGTTGTGTTCTACCATGCCTGGTTAGTAAAATCTTTTGCTTGACATGATAAGGTAATATTGAAAAATTTTGAAAAGCATAGTAAAAACGATTTCATAACTGCAAGAAAATCAAAGAAACAAATTTCCTTGGTTTACTTTATTATTGTTAAATGTTATTCCTAGTCGGAGGGGGTGAGTAGAAAAGCATCATTTGGCCAGGCATGGTGGCATACGCCTTTAATTCAAGCCACCTAGGCTAGGCAGGATGATTTTGAGGCCAATGTGGGCAATTTATTGATATTGTTCAAAAACAAAAACAAAAACAAAGGACTGGGGACATCCTTGCTCAATGGTAAAGCATCAGTGGGTTCAATTCCCAGTACCACAAAAAAGAAAAAAGAAAAGCATCATTTGTTAAGATTTGTTGAGTATATTCTTTGTGCCATGAGACTATCACTATTCAGTAGATTTACCAACCAGAATTTTATTTGATCTTTTAGTCCTTGAGTTAAAATATCACAATCACATTTTACAGATAAGGACACTGAAACCTAAGAGGTAAAGCAATTTGCTTTATATCACAGCTAGTTAATAGAAGAATTAGGATTTGTACCCAAGCCTGTCAGTTCCAAAGCTCATGCTCCTTCTTCTACCACCTGTGTTGCTGAAAGCTCTGTCCTTGTCCCTGATGCCAATCCAATAACAAGGACACTGTTTTGAGAAAAATGAAAAAGACGGTTTATTGCTTTGCTAGCAAAGGAGAAACACAGGGGGCTCTTGTCCCAAAGGCTGTGATTCTGCCCATCAGCACACACAGGGGGCTTTTAAAGAGGTGATTCAGAGAAAATGAGATTAGGGAGGAAAGATCAGGAAGGAGAACATTAGGAAGGAGAAGATAAGAGAAAAGAAGATCAGGGAGAGAAAGGTTGGGAAAAGGAAAAAAACATGTAAGTTTCAAAGTCACAAAGGATATAGTCAAAGCATCAAGCGAACTCCTGTTATACCTGCTGCCTCTTAAAGGTTTGGAAATCATAACAGTGTACAAATCTCCACTGAATAGTGATATTCTCATTCTCTCATTTCTTTTTGGTACCACAAATGGAACCCAGAGGTGCTTAACTACTAAGGCACATCCCAAATCCCCAGGCTTTTTTATTTTTTGTTTTGAAAAAAAAAGAAAAAAAGTTGTTAAGTTGCTTAGGACCTAGCTAATGCTGAGGCTGGCTTTGAATTCATGATCCTCCTGCCTGAACCTCCCCAGCCACTGGAATTCCAAGCTTGTGCCACCACACCCAGGGAGCTTTCTTGTTTAGTAACATAGGCATTTCATTCTACAAAATCTCCTTTAACTGTATTTTCAATTTTTACTCAGTTTAAAATATTCTTCAGGGCTGGGGTTGCAGCTCAGAGGTGGAACGCTCGCGTAGCATGCAAGAGGCTCTGGGTTCGATCCTCAGCACCACATAGAAGCAAAATAAAGATACTGTGTCCACCTATAACTAAAAATAAATAAATGTAAAAAATAAAATATTCTTCAATTTCCATTAAGATGTCCCTTTGATTCATGAAACATGGAGAAATATACTGTTTAAAACCCAAACCCAACTTAGTGAGATCCTGTCTCAAATATTTGGAAATTTTTCTTATCTTTCTGTTATTAATTTCTAGATTAATTCTATTTTGATCAGAGAACATGGGTTGTATTATGATTTTTTTTTAATTTCATAAGATTTATTGGGCAGGGCATATCTTTTTTTTTTTTTTTGCTACTTGAGATTGATTGAACCCAGGGGCACTCTACCACTGAGTTAAATCCTCAGCCCTTTTTTAATTTTTTAAATTTTAAACCAGGGTCTCTTTAAGTTGCTCAGGCTAGTCTTGAATTCGCAATCCTCCTGCTTCGGCTTCCCTAGTCCTTGGGATTATAGGTATGTGCCACCATACCCAGCTAGGCAAAGTATGTTTTTCTTGATGAATGTTCCATGTACATTTGAAAAGAATGTGCATTTTGATGTTGTTGCATAGAATATACCATAAAAGTCAATTACATCCTATTGCTTAATGGTGTTGTTCAATTCTCCAATAGCTTTGCTGAATTACTGTTATTTTTTTTTTAATACTGAGGATTGAACCCAGAAGTGCTTTACCATCAAGTAACATCCCCAGTCCTTTTTATTTTCAATTTTGAGACAGGAAGTTGCTTAGGGCCTCCCTAAATTGCTGAGACTAGTTTCAAAGTTCTTATCTTCCAGCCTCAGTTTCTGGAGTTGATGGTATTACAGGTGTGGACCATCACACCCAGCCTCCTTGCTAAATTTTGCCTACTCCTTTGTTCAGTATGAGGAAGGTTGAAGCCTGGTGGCTGCGGAGGCTGAAGCCAGCCTCAGCAACAACAAGGCAGTAAGCAACTCAGTGAGACCCTGTTTCTAAATAAAATACCTAAAAGGGCTAGGAATGGGCTCAGTGGACAAGTGCCCCTGAGTTCACCCCCTGGAACCTCCCTCCCAAAAAAAGGAATGTTGAGCTGGGTGTTCTGGGGAGCAGGAGAATCACAAATTAAAAAAAAGTGTTGAAGTGTCTATAATTATGGGTTCTCCTATTTCTCCCTTCAGTTCTGTGAGTTTTTACTTCAGGTGTTTTGAAGTCCTGCTGTTAAGGACACCCACATGGGAGGTTATGTCTTCTTGATGAATTTGCCCTTTGGTCATTATGTAATGTCCCTCTGTGTAGGCAATTTCTAATACATTCCCAAATATCCTCACTTCCTATTATTAAAGCCCTTATACAATTATCTCCCCTTGAGTGTGGGCCAAACCTAGAGACTTGTTTCTAGTGGATAGCATGTGACAAAAGTCGTGATCAAGTTTAGAAAATATGGAGACTTTTGGGCTGGGGTTGCTCAGAGGTAGAGCACTCACCTAACATGTGCAAGGCACTGGGTGTGATCCTCAGCACCACATAAAAATAAGTAAAATAAAGGTATTGTGTCCAACTACACTATAAATAAATAAATAGATAGATAGATAGATAGATAGATAGATCGATCTGGAGTGTAGCTCAGTGGTGAAGCACTTGCCTAGCATGTGTAAGACTCTGGGTCAATTTCCCAGACTGCAAAAAAAAAAAAAAAAAAATTTTAAAGTGGACAAATATTTCTAACATTTGAATCTTTCTAAATATGTACATCTTTTATTTTATTTTCTTATTTGGATACCAGGGATTGAACTCATGGGCATTCAACCACTGAGCCACATCTCCAGCCCTATTTTGTATTTTATTTTTTGCAGTGCTGGGGATTAAACTCAGAGCCTTGTGCATGAGAGGCAAACACTCTACCAACTGAGCTATATCCCAGCTCCCTATTTTGTATTTTATTTAGAAATAGGGTCTTACTGAGTTGATTAGTGCCCTGCTGTTGCTGAGTCTGGCTTTGAACTCATGATCCTCCCACCTCAGCCTTCCAAACTGTTGGGACTACAGGCATGTGCTACTGCACCCAGCCCTGTACACATTTTAAATGGGTGGAAACATACTGAGAATATTATTTGTTGCTTCTTCTTTCACATAGCAATAGATTAGCCAGTGTTTTCTTTTCTTTTCCTTTTTTGTTTTTTTAAATTTTTGTCCAGTATTGGGAATGAACCCAAGGCTTCACAATATGCTAGGCAACCCATCTACCACTGAACTACACATCCCTAATTCTGGTCAGTATTTTGTATGACAATGTATATTCTATATTACAGCAGGTTTTCTTTTCTTTTTTTTCTTGGTATTGGAGACTGAACCCAGGGATGCTTTACCATTGAGCTACATTCCCAGCCCTTTGTACTTTTTATTTTGAAACAGGATCTTGCTAAATTGCTGAGGCTAGCCTTGAACCTGTGATCCTCCTGTCTCAACCTCCGGAGCCACTGGGATTAATGGTGTGCACCACTGTGCCCAGTTTGAAATAATTTTAAACTTAAAGAAAAGCTGCAAAACTAGAACATAGGATTTCCACATACCCTTCACCATTTTGTTTGCCATATTTGCTTTTATCATTTTTTTCTCTTTCTGTCCACATATACTCAAACACTCACATAAGGTATGTGTATGTTTCTTGAACAACTTGAGAGTAGGTTGCAAACATCATATTCTTTTCCCCCTGAAAACTTTATTGTGTATTTTCTAAGAAAAAAAAAATTCTCTTAGAGTGCTATAGGACATTTATCAAATTTAGGAAATGCAACATTGACACAATACTTTATAGTTTACATTGTAATCTTTGTCTACAATTTATATTCAAATTTCTTTAATTGTCCTAATATCATTCTTTAAAGCACATATTTATTTATTTATTAAAGCAGAATCACTTGTTCCATGGCAGGATAAGATCTCATAGCTTTTTCTTATGATAATGTGTAGCTGTCATGTTTCTTAATCTTCATGTGTTTTGTGACATTTCTCCAGTCTTTGTCTTTCTCATAGCATTAGCATTTTTG
This sequence comes from Marmota monax, assembly GCF_021218885.2. NCBI lineage: Eukaryota > Metazoa > Chordata > Mammalia > Rodentia > Sciuridae > Marmota > Marmota monax. Next base: position 1,589,454 of record NW_026692505.1, read on the forward strand.
CAGAATATAGACCAGTGGTATTTCAGAACGTCCCTTAATTTTGTTGTGTGATAGTTTAAATGCTATATATAGATCCATAAAAGGAAAAATGAAACTGAAATAGCAGAAAACATAGATGTAGTTTTCAAGAGACATTCTTGTAGGCAAAATGGTGTTGATAAAGGATTACCCAATATGAAAATAACAAGGGATCAAGCAGATTAAACAATGCAATTGCTAGATAATTAATCCTCTTACCTTACCTACAGCTAATGAAATTGGGTCGATAGAAATGAATGGTTTGTCAATGATGGAGGATCCAGCCTTTCCAGCGGCATTACTGAGGTGCTCTGTGGCCACATTTACCAACTACGGCCATCACAAGCAGCCCTTACAATGCAGGACTCGAGGCAAGCATTGAATACATATCCATGTACTAAATTAATGAGCATCAAGTACTACCCAGAGCATGCATGAGACTAAAGTCTCATTGATATCTTATGTTGTTATTTGCTGTTGTTAAACAACTGGAAACTAAACCAGGTGTGGTGGTACACGCCTGTAATCCCAGTGGCTGGAGAGGCTGAGATAGGATTTTGAGTTCAAAGCCAGCCTCACCAGTGGTGAGGCACTAAGCAACTCAGTGAGACCCTGTCTCTCAATAAAATAAAAATAGGGCTGTGGATATTGAATTTGGGTGCCCCAAATTCAATCCCCTGTACTCCCCCATAGATTAATAATAATAATAATAATAATAAATGGGAAACTAGAATAAAGGATAACACAAGCCTTTGTTTTCCATATGAATCTGCAGACCTTCAAGTTCACTTGACCTGTGGGGGTAGACCTAACAGCTAAGTGACTCATGAATGGGAAATCCTCTCCAAGTCTAACTATAACAATTTAGCTTGATGCAGATGACATTATGTCATTTACAGGGGGTGGGATTAGAAAGAAGTTGGTGGATTTCTTAAGTCTCAATAGCAATAATCTTCAGAAAAACTTATTTCCAAACATAGAACACAGGATCTATTCATATGTGACCTCCTTGAAAAACTGGTGACAGCTTAACTTCTGCCAAATAGATACCCACGGCAAAATGTCTGGCAAGCATGAAGAGGGACACAGGAAAACTGAAATAAAGTAAGATGTCAATGGATATATAGTCTCTTCTGCTATAACTGTGTGTTTCTTTAGCAAAAATTAGCTCATAGGCCAATGATAAATAGTGTATGCCACGCCTGGTGCAGTGGCCTACTCCTGTAATTCCAGTGGTTTGGAAGGCTGAGAAAGGAGAATCGAGAGTTAAAAGCCGGCTTCAGCAATTGCAAGGCACTAAGCAACTCAGTGAGACCCTGAGTTGTACTTTAAATAAAATACAAAATAGGTCTGCGTATGTGGCTCAGTGGTTGAGTACCCCGGAGTTCAGTCCCCAGTACCAAGAAGAAAAAAAAAATAAGTGTATGCCAGCATAACAGTGGAAATATTGATGATTTCCCCAGGATATTCCTGTGCATAATAGTATGCATACAATTTAAGAAAAACAAAAACAAAAAAGCAACAACAGCAATAACAAAAACCCAAATAAACTGATAATGCAGAAATACCTCAAGGAAAAGCTGAAATCCCTGCAGAAATTTCTCCTTTTGCAAAATACATGACTGGGTAAGTAGTTACAATAACTTGACTCACAGTCTCACAATATTCAACTTTTTAGGAAACTGTGTGTGTAAATGAAAAAATCTAAAAGCATTTTCAGGTGTCATTAGAATTTGATAACTAAGTCATGTGCAGTGACACACCTTGTAATCACAGCTACGCTGGAGGAGGAGGCAGGAAAATAGTAAAATTGAGGCCAGCTTCAGCAATTTAGGGAGACCCTGTCTCAAAATAAAAAGGGCTGATGATGTAGATCAGGGGTAGAGGGTCCCTGGGTTTAATCCCCAGTTCCACAAGAATGCATACATGCATACTAAAGTAAAATAAAATGTGACAACAAGTCTAGAGTAGTGGCACATGCTGGTAATGCCAGCTACTTGGGAGGCTGAGGAAGGAGAATGGAAAGCACCAGGCCAAGACAGGTGTGGTGGCACATGCCTCTAATCCCAGCAATATAGGAGGCTAAGGCAGAGGATCCCAAATTTGACACCAGTCTCAACAGTTTAGCAGGGCCCTCAGTAATTTAGTGAGACACTGTCTCAAAAAATATATGTAAAATATGAATAAATAAATAATACAGCTGGGGTATGGATCAATGGTAGAATGCCACTGGATTCAATACCCAGAATGGCAAAAGGAGAAGAAACCACCAAACCAAACACTCCCCGGTATTTGTTCTGTTTGGTATCAGAAGTGAACCCAGGAATGCTTAACCACCTAGCCACATTCCCAGCCTGTTTATTTTTTTGAGACAAGGTGTTGCTAATTTGCAATTCCTCCTGCCTCATGGTCAGAAGTCGCTGTCAGTAGACAGCTTGTGTTCCCAAGACCGACTTTTTCTTTCCCCTTCAAGAGAAATTAGCTTCTAAAGAACATATTCTTTAAAGAGTGAGAGGGAGAGAATTTTAATATTTATTTTTTAGTTTTTGGAGGACACAACATCTTTGTTTGTATGTGGTGCTGAGGATCGAACCCGGGCCGCACGCATGCCAGGCGAGTGTGCTACCGCTTGAGCCACATCCCCAGCCCCAAGAATTAGCTTCTAATAGGAACAATGACTCCAAAATCTACCTGTCTGACGAGGAGACAACTCTATGGCAATGAGAGTTCTACTCAGGATGCTAGCTGCAAGCCTGGGTTTTAAGAGTTCTATCCAAATCTGTTTGCCCTATAAATCTGTAATTACACGCAATTTGATTTTGCTAGGGAGTTACTACAGAAATGCCCATAGTAGAAAGCAATTTCATAGTTCTGAAAATAAGGTTGTCTCCTCCCCTCTCCATGGAAAATGTGTCTCCATTGTCCGCAAGGAAGGTTTCGGGGTACCAATTCTGAGCAGGGGAGGGGTGAAGGGAAGCTGGAGCGTTCTTGAGACTCTGGGAGGGGTAGGGAGCCTGAGGCATTCAGAGAGCCAGGTGGGGTAATATCCGGAGTGAGACCTGCAGGGAGTTGGATGGAGGGTGAGGTGGGGGAAGGGGACGGTGGGATACAGCTGTTCTGCTCAGTTCCTGGTCCTACCCCTCATCCCTTTGTTAGCCTTTTACTCCCCGGGTCTGCCCGGATCCTGCAGCCAGGGTCTGGGATGCCCTGGGGTAGCAATTCCGGACCTCTCACTGAGTCTAAAGGCCCAAGGCAGGAAAAAAAACACCTTAAAGAGGGAGGATTCTTTATTTTATTTTATTTATTTATTTAGTACAGTGGATTGAGCAGGGGCACTTTAACACAGAGCAACATCTCCGGCCCTTCTAATGTTTTGTTTTTTGAGACTAGCTAAATTGCTTAGGGCATCACTAATTTGCTGGGGTAATTTTGAGTCTGGCCTTGAATTTGCCTCAGACGGTGGGGTTACAGACTGGCTCAAAGAGGAATTTATAATGGAAAGTACATAAAAAAAATCGAAAGTTAGGAAAAATTTTAATTTTTATCCTGATACGCTCTTTCAAACTACATTTCTGACTGGTTGCAGTGGCACACACCTGTAATCCCAGCGGCTTGGGAGGCTGAAGCAGGAGGATCTTAAATTCCAGGCCAGCCTCAGCAGTTTAGAGAGACTCTAACTTAGTGAGACCCTGCCTTAAAATAAAAAATAAAAAAAACTGGGATGTAGCTCAGTGCTAAAGTACCTCTGGGTTCATTCCCTAGTAAAAATAAATAAATAAAACTAGTTCTCAATATATTTTTTTTGTCTCAGGATCTCTTTAATACATTTGAAAATGGCATTTAAGAGTTTATCTGGCAATATTTTCCATATTGTAAAACTGAGGAAAATTTAAAAGAATACAGAAGTACACATTGCACTAATCTTTAGGGAAATGGTGAAATCACTCCTTATTTAGCCTCTGGAAACCTTCATAGATATGTTGATATGTTTGGGAATGAATGACAGCACAAACACAACAGCCACATGTGGTGTTGCAAGCCTGTAATCCCAGCAATTTGGGAGGCTGAGGCAGGAGGATGACAAATTTCAGGCCAGCCTGGGCAATTTAGTGAGAACCTGTCTCAAACTAAAAGCAAAAAGGGCTGGGGATGTAGATCAGTGGTAAAGTGCTCTGGTTCAATCCCAGTACAAACAAAAAATATATATTTATGTTCTTAGTATTGTATGAAAATAGTTAAATAGTTTTAACCTTACAAATTTCTACAACAAACTTTGAAAAAAAAATCACTGCCATCTAACATCATTGAACAGTGGCCTCTCAGACAGCAGAGTTAATGGGATGTGCCCTCGATGCCAACCCAATAACATGGTTTTGAGAAAAAAAAAAAAAAGGAAAAAGAAGGGTTTTTTGCTTTGCTAGCAAAGAAGAAACACAGGGAACTTGGGTCCCAAAAGCTGTGATTCTGCCCCTCAACAAGAATAGGGGGCTTTTAAAGAGGCAACTCAAAGACTACATTCCACAGGTTCTCAGTCTAGAGTTGTAATTCACTTGTTTATTTGGGAGATAGTCATTTACAAGTACCATCTGCAAAGTCCAGATTCCTATGATGGGTGTGTATTCAAGTACAGATAACTCTGCCGAGGTTGAGGAAAAAAAGTAATCCTGTTTCCCCTGAGATTAGGGAGGGGAGAGATTAGGGAGAAGAAGGAGAGAGAAAGAAACATGTTCATTTTAAAAATAAATTGAGTGGCAAAGCAGCAAGGGTTACATTCAAAACATAAAGTATACCACTGCTACAATCTGAGCAACTCAGGAGGGTGAAGCAGAAGGACTGGAAGTCTGAGGCCAGCCTCAGCAATTTAGCAAGACCCTGTTTCAAAATAAAAGGGGCTGGGGATGTAGCTCAGCATTAAAAGCGCCCCTGGGTTCAATGTCTAGAACATAAAAAAAAAAAAAAGAAAAGAAAGAAATTGATAGAAAAGTTTTCAGTTTATAGAAAAATAATGACCTCACTCAGGTCAGGTGGACTCATTCAGGAATTCAGGAAACCTAAAGAAAGCTCTTAATGACAAAAAAAAAACACATGAAGAGAAATTTAAGGGAAGCTGCCGTCACCTTATCAGATGAGGAAGTCTGAATGAGCAAAACACCAAGCTTAGAACAAATGAAAGTATATCAGAAAGTCTCCATAATGAGGGGAAAGATTCTTTTGACTATAAAATGGATTAAAAAATAAATAAATAGCCGGGCATGGTGGCAAACACCTATAATCCCAGTGACTCCAGAGGCTGAGACAGGAGGATCAAAGCCAACCTCAGCAAAGGCAAGGCGCTGAGCAACTCAGTGAGTCCCTGTTTTTCTAAATAAAATACAAAATAGGGCTGGGGATATGGCCCAGCCTCTGGAGTAGCTGGGGGATTACAGGTGTGCACCACCCTGCACTCAGCTCTCTTTTTCTTTTTAAAATATTTTTTAGTCGTAGATGGACACAATACCTTATTTATGTGGTGCTGAAAATCGAACCCAGTGCCTCTCACATGCCAGGCAAGAGTCTACCACTGAGCCCCAGCCCCAGGTCCCTCATTGTCTTTATTTATTTATTTATTTTTTTAATTTTATTTTTATTTTTTAATATTTATTTTTTAGTTTTCGGCGGACACAACATCTTTGTTCTGTATGTGGTGCTGAGGATCGAACCCGGGCCGCACGCATGCCAGGAGAGCGCGCTACCGCTTGAGCCACATCCCCAGCCCCTGTCTTTTTTTAAAAAAATTATTTTAGCAGTCATCTATTAATTGTATAATATTTAATATAACTTATAACTATTATACAGTTAATAGATAACTGCAAAACTAAGTGACTTAAAGCGGCAGTGGTAGAATTTTTTTCATGATTCTCTGGGGTTTGCTGCTTTTGCCTGGGCTTCCTCTGTGGCTGCATTCAAAAGGAGGTGGTTGGGCTGGCTGGAAGGTCAAGGTGGCCTCACTCATGTTGTCTGGCAACTGACGCTGGCAGTCTACTGGGTGACTAAATTCTATTCTGTGTGACTCTTCATTCTCTTGTTGGCTTGACTGGCTTCCTGCATGACACTTCTCAGGACAGCCTCAGAAGCTGAAAAGTCTCTTAAGGTTTAGATTTGGAAGTCAAATAACATCACTTATGCTACATTCTGTTGGTCAAAGCAAGTGGCAAGATTGGCCCAGATTCAGCTAAATGTAGAGAAATAGATAATCTCTGGATAGGAGAAAGAGCAGAGTCACATTGTAAAGGATCACTGGAGGATTTGTGGTTATATTCTGCAATTTATCACAACAGGAAATGAATATGATAAGGGCTTTATTTTGATTAATTAATTTTTGTGGTACTGAGGACTGAACTCAGGCATGCTACCACTGAGCTACCTTACCAGCTCTTTTTATTTATTTATTTATTGGTACTAGGGATTGAACTCAGGGGTTTACTAACACTGAGCTACATCCCCTTTGTATTTTTTATTTTGAGGCAGGGTCTCACTAAGATGCTGAAGCTCTCACTAAATTGCTGATGTTGTCCTCCAACTTGCATTAGCCTCTGGAGTCACTGGGATTACAGGTGTGCCCTTCTATATAAATTTCATTTCCATGATGTCAATAGTTTTACTTCCTGCTGTGCAGATGGCCCACACCTGTAATCCCAATGGCTTGGGAGGCTGAGGCAGAAGGATTGCCAGTTTGAGACTAGCGTTAGCAATTTATTGAGGCACTAAGCAACTTAGCAAAATCTTGCCTCAAAACAAAAAATAAAAAAAGAGGGGCATGGGTTGGGGTTGTGTCTCAGTGGTAGAGTGCTTGCCTAGCATTCACGAGACACTGGGTTTTTATTCTCAGTACCACATAAATGTAAAATAAAGATATTATGTCCATCTAAAACTAAAAAATAAATATTAAAAAAAAAAAGAGAGGCTGGAGATGTAGCTCAGATGGTAGAGTGCTTGCCTCTCACACACAAAGCCCTGGGTTCAATCCCCAGCACCACACACACACACACACAAAAAGTAAATGAATAAATAAAAAGGCTGGGAATATAGCTCAATAGTAAAACACCCCTGGTATTAGTTCCCAAAACCAAAAAAAAAAAAAAAAAGAGTTTTATAACAATAGTGCTGGGGATGTAGCTCAGTGGTAGAGCATGCAGGAAGCTCTGAGTTTTGTCCCCAACAATGAAAAAAAAAAAAAAAAAGGCATAAAATATCTGAGTCCCTCAATGAAGAGATCTTTTAAGTTCATGCCTAAGTTCATGTACCCCCTAAGTGTTGAAGGATGTCCTGTGAAATTATAGGTGCTCTATAACCATTGATGGAAGAGTTGTGTTTAGACTCAACCCCTGTCTTTACCTGATTCCAGGGTACCAATTAAGGCATCAGAAAAAGCAGTTGCTTTTGATCTGAGCCCTGATGTAGCTACATTAATAATCACTATCCCAAGAAATTCCTCCTCTTCTACTCCCATGGATGACTGGGTTGACTCTGGTACAAATCCCAATTCTTCTCAGGTATGCCCATCACAAGCTCACCTAGAAATAAACAACTATCTCCTGTCAGTTTGTGGCACCTTGCCAACCCCATGGACATTATGGTCCTAAACATTTTATCTCTTATTCCTGGAAGTCTCAAATCTCAGTTCTAAGATATAGAACATCTAGGGCTGGGGATGTGGCTCAAGTGGTAGCACGCTCGCCTGGCATGCGTGTGGCCTGGGTTCGATCCTCAGCACCACATACAAACAAAGATGTTGTGTCCGCCGAAAACTAAAAAATAAATATTAAAAAAAAAGATATAGAACATCTATCTGAAATAGTGAAATTATTCTGTGTTTATTAAATCTGTGAATACTGACCTCTACTTTTTATCTATAGTAACCATTACATATTTCACATATATTTGTATATTCATATGTATCTGTATATTAATTACAATTCTTGAAGAAAACACAAGAAACTGGTAGTAACCACAGTACCCAACTAGTCGCTGAAATTTTTGAGAATCAGTAGGACCAAACAGAAAAAAAAGTGCTCAGCTTCCTTTCCACTTGTTTTGCCTTCAACTTTTCCCTTTTCTAAAATAATTAAAAATTTTATGGAAAAGAAAGGGAAGTTTCACTTCATAGGTTTTACCTTCAATTTACCAAGTTAAATTATCTACATGGTCCATTTGTCAAAAAGTGGGTAAGGAGTCCAATTAATGTCGCTCAGTGGTAGAAAATTTGCCTAGCAGGTGTGAGGCACTGGGTTCAATCCTCAGCACCACATAAACATAAATAAATAAAATAAAGGTATTGTGTCCATCTACAACTAAAAAATTTAAAAATAAATAAATAAAATTAAAAATATATATACACCCACTGGCTCAGGAGGCTGAGGCAGGAGGATCGTGAGTTCAAAGCCAGCCTCAGCAATGGTGAGGTGCTATGTAACTCAGTGAGACCCTGTCTCTAATAAAATACAAAATAGGACTGGGGATGTGGCTCTGTGGTGGAGTGCCTGTGAGTTCATTCCCCTGTAGCAAAAATAACAAGAACAACAAAAACAAACAAAAATGTATATATACACACACACGCACACATACACATATATCCCGGTGTGATGGTGCATACCTGTAATCCCAGCAACTCAGAAGGCTGAGGTAAAAGGATTGCAAGTTTGAGGCCAGCCTCAGAAAATTTTTGAGGCCCTAAGCAACTTAGTAAGACCCTTTCTAAAAATAAAATATAAAAAAGGCTGAAGATGTACCTCCTAGTTTCACTCCCTAGTAACAAAAACAAAACAAAACAAAACTAAACAGTAATAACTGGGCCATGTACACCTGTAATCCCAGGGCCTGGGGAGGCTGAGACAGAAGGATAACAAATTTGAGGTTAGCCTCAACAATTTAGCAAGGCCCTAAGCAATTTTGCAAAACCTGTTTCAAAACAAAACATAAAAAGGGCTGAGGGGCTGGGGATATAGCTCAGTTGGTAGAGTACCTGCCTGGCATGCATGAGACCCTGGGTTCAATCCTCAGCAACACACACACACATACACACACACACACACACAAAAGGGTTGCTGGGGAGCCAGGCAAGGTGGTGTGCACCTGTAATCCCAGTGGAGATCCTGAGTTCAAAGCCAGCCTCAGCAAAAGTGAGGCACTAAGCAACTCTAAATAGGGCTAGGGATGTGGCTCAGTGGTTGAATGCCTGTTTAATCCCTGGTACCAAAAAAAAAAAAGGGGGGGGGGCTAGGTGTGGGACCCTGAGATAGGAGGATGGAAAGTTCAAAGCCAATTTCAGCAGCTTAGCAAGGCCCTAAGCAACTCAGTGAGACCCTGTCTCTAAATAAAATATAAGAAAAATGGCTGCAGATGTGGTACAGTGGTTAAGCACTCCTGGGTTCAATTCCTGGTACCAAAACAAAAAAAAACCCCAAAAACCTATAAAAAGGGTTGGGGTGGGCTGGGGATGTGGCTCAGTGGTAAAGTGTTCCTGGATTCAATTCCTAGTACAATAAAATAAAACAAAACAAAAAATCCAAATAATAATAGTAAATAATAATGATAAATAACCTATAATACTAAAAAGGAGAATTGATTGAAACAGACAGCTATAAATACTCAGAGACTGCAACCTCAGACTTTGGTATGTGGTTTTATTTTTATTTGTTAATATACATGAATACTTTGTTTTCTTATTATGATTCAGATGTCATAAATCCCTTCCAATATTTTCTTTGATGTGAACATAAAACAGCTCACCTGTTCCCCTGGCACTCTTCCAGAACATATATGAGGTTAGGGCAATGGCCCAGGAAGAACCAGAATCCCTAGGGAAAACATGACATATCTTCCTAAAAGCTTTAATTTTATTCAAATATTTTAGTGGGAAAGTTGAATAATTTAATTAGTAGGTAATTTCAGGTATTCTTATTTTAAAACAAATAAATGTATAATGCTACTCAAACTGATTAAATTTTTTAGATTACACAAAAATTTTGCATCCCTTCAAAGTCTATCCTATCCTTGGCTATCATAGTATTTTTGACCTTTATGACTCCTTTGGTGGATAAGATGGAAAAGTTTTCATAATTAATAAACTGTTTTAATTGAGTGGTGTCATGATCTGATATTCACTTTAGGAGGTTGATTTTGGCTTGCAGTAAAGATGAGTTGGAGGGCGTGGGTGGAGAATGCATCCGAGGTAGGGGAATCATTTGGAGACTTTTTTTTTGTACTGGGGATAGAACCGGGAGTGCTTTACCACAGTTCTATATCCTCAGCCCTTTTTACCTTTTATTTTACTTTACTTTTTTTGGGTACCGGGGAATGAACTCAAGGGCACTCAGCCACTGAGTCACATTGCCAGACCTTTTCATATTTTATTTAGACACAGGTTCTCACTGAGTTGCTTAGCACCTCACTGTTGCTGAGGCTGGCTTTGAACTCATGATCCTCCTGCCTCAAGCTCCTGATTTACTGGGATTATAGGCATTTGGCATTGCACCTGGTTTACATTTTATTTTGAGACAGGGTTTCACTAAGTTGCTTAGGTCCTGGGTAAATTGCTAAGGGTGGCCTCAACCTTGTGATCCCCGGGTTTAAGCCTTCTAAATTGCTGGGATTATAGGCATGTGCTACTGTGCCTTGTATTAGGAGACTATTATAATCCAAGTGAGTGAAAAATTGATCTAAACTTCAGAATACAGGACACAGAGAAGAATAGAAACAAAGATTTCTTTCTTTTTTTTTTTAGTTGTCAAAAAGCCTTTTACTTATATGTGGTGCTGAGAATCAAACCCAGTGCCTTATGTATGCTAGGCAAGTGCTCTGCTACTGAGCCATACCCCAGCCCAGAACAAAGATTTCTAATTTTGTTAGGCACTTACCATACTACCCACTTGCGATCTTTTAAAATCATCTAAGCATGTAGTTATTGGTCTGTTTTATACCTGCATAAACAATATACATATTCAATAAAATAAAGAAAAATATTGGGTAGGGGTATAGCTTAGCGACAAAAATGCTTATCTAGGGCTGGGGTTGTGGCTCAGAGGTAGTGTGCTCATCAGGCATGTGTGAGGCACTGGGTTTGATCCTCAGCACCATGTAAGGATAAAATAAAGATATTGTGCCAACCTATAACTAAAAAATAATTGTTAAAAAATGCTTATCTAGTGTGAGGATCTGGATTGGATTCTTAGCACCCCCAAAAAAGTTAGTGATTATCACTATTATTTAATTTTTTTTTTGAGGTATTAGAGATAAAATCCAAGGCCTTATAACACTAGATAAATGCTTTACCAACAAGCTATATTCCTAGTCAGTTATTTATTTACTTATGGGGGTAGGAATTGAACCCAGGGTCTCTTAACCACTGAGCCACATCTGCAGGCCCCCCCCCCCCTCGCTTTTTTTTTTAATGTTTTTATTTTGAGACAAGGTCTGCTAAGTCCTTAGGGTTTTGCCAATTTGCTGAGGCTGGTCTTGAATTTGCAATCCTCCTGGCTCAGGATCCTGAGTCCCTAGGATTATAGGTGTGCGCCACCATGCCTGGCCATCCCTAGTCCTTTAATTCTTTGTATTTGTAAAAATGTAATGGACTTCAACATATTCAAATTAGACTATTTTTGCATAGTAATGTATCAATTTGCTGCACTGTTCACATTTTAAGAAACTTACAAGTATTGTCCTTAAGGTGATCTGGACAATAGTCCACATTATATACTGAAGGGGAATCTGCATATCCCATGGTACAGTCTTTGCCTTATTGAAATTGGGTTTTAGAAAATTGGATATGGCAGCTTGCTGTGGTGGCACACACCTGTAATCCTCAGCAGTTCAGAAAGCTGAGGTAGGAGGAGGGTCATGAATTCAAAGCCAGCCTCAGCAAAATCAAGGCACTTAGCAACTCAGTAAGAACCTGTCTCTAAATAAAATACAAAATAGGGCTGGGGATGTGGCTCAGTGATGAGTGCCCCTGGGTTCAGTCCTCGCATCCAATCCTCCCACTGCCCCAGCAAAAAATGGATGTGGCTAAAAGGTTAACTTTTTTTTTTTTAATTTTTTAATACTTATTAGTTTTCGGCAGACACAACATCTTTGTTTGTATGTGGTGCTGAGGATCGAACCCGGGCCGCATGCACGCCAGGCGAGCGAGATACAGCTTGAGCCACATCCCAGCCCCTAAAAGGTTAACTTTTCATTGTAATTCTCAATATGAAATTATTTAGTTACAAAACATTATCCTCTGTGCCATGTATCCAATTAATTTTCTAATAGGCTCATTTCAATTGTCAAGAGTCTGAACCTTAAAAAACTCACACAGTGCTTTATAACTTTTAAGATTTTGACATTTTATATTACCTTCTCTGATTATCAGTAATGCTCAGTGAAGCCAGCAATGCTTGTATATCATCCTAGTCCTTCATGTTAAAAAACAAAAACTATACTCACCAGGCATGGTGGGGTATGCCTGTAATTCCCAAGACTTGGGAGTCTGAAACAGGAGGATTGCAAGTTTGAGGCCAGTCTCAGTAACTTAGAGAGATCCTATCTTAAAATAAAAAGAACTGGAACTACAGCTCAGTGGTAGAGCATCCCTGGGTTCAATTCCCAATACCAAAACAAAACAAAAAGAGATAATATTACCCATTCATTGTATTATTTTAAGTATTTGATGAATATATGTGAAATTCTTAAGTGTCTATCTCACAGTATGCCCCCAAATAAATATTCAGTTACATATTTATGGTTCTGGCATATCCTATTGGCTTGTAAGGAGGGTTGGGAATCTTCACAACATAAACAGTTGGAAAATTACCAATTGGGTTTATATGTTAGGCAAGTTTAGAAGTGTGTGGGTTAGCGGATCTAAAGTGTTTTTAATTCAACAATTACAGGAATATTGTGGCTCAATAATCGCATTAGTTTTAGCTTATATTATATTCCATATATTTTCACAAGGTTGTGGCAAATGTATCTGTAAAGATATATATATATATATATATATATGAGGAAATTAGTGTATTCTAACAGAAAGCTCAGCCTCTTAGATAGCCCAGGTTTGCTTACTGGTGTAAAGATCTGCTCAGTCCTTCTTTGCTTAGAAGACATTAGGGGAAATGCCACCGGGCTCAGCTGGGGACTCTGCAGGGAAGTTTAAAAAAAAAATTGGTACAGCTTTGCAAAACATCTGGTGCTCAGCCATCTGTCTTTGGCAGTACGAGGGCTTAAGGTCTGTGTGTTCTTTCCTACACCTTAGAGGGCGGAGTTACACAGCAGAATCAATAAACCTTAGTAGCAAGTAAACTTAGATCTAAGTTCTCAAGGGCCCATAGGCACCTGCGCTTCCAGATACTCCAATTGAGGTCTCAAGTTCCCGAGGGACCCCCCCCCCCGCCCCGCCTACTCCCAGTCCATGATTTCTATGGCAGCCACTTTCAGGTCTCCCCACTGTAATCGCACACCTGCTTGGGGCGGGACTTGCTATGCATACGTGACTTGAATACGGAACAATTTTGCATCCGGAGGTTAACTAGGTTTTACTTGAGAGTTGCTTGTTAAGGGGTTGGGACACGTGGGAACTGTTGTTGTATTAGATATCTCCCACTGTAGTAAGAAAGGTGAAAGGCCCTCAAAATTCGTGAAGGGAGAACGGATTCAAAACGCTGTCATCGCACGCCCAGACTTCCTTGCCAGGCTAGGCTGGGCATTCCTAGGCCCCACCCATGGCAACGCCACTCTGACGTCCGCGCGCCGGAGGCCGTCATAGGCCAGTGTCGGAGCCCAGGAGGACGTGTGGCGCGTGGACTACATCAGGTCCCACATTAGTCCTGTGGGAACACGGTACGCGCTTCCGGGCAAGGTTCTGTGCACCTGTTCCCCTCCTTCGGTTCAAGTATCTTACCCCTCTGGGAAGAAGGAGGCATGCCTGTCTCCAGAGAACAAGAAGATGGGCCACAGAGAACCTCGTAGAACATAGTGCAAAAGACAGCCCAAAGCTAGAAGGTGCCGGGCACCTTTAAGCTGTTTGGAAGTTCACGTGACTAAGTGCCGGACCCCCCAGCAGTCACGTGACGGCGCGCGCGCTCACACGCAGGGAGAGCCGGTCTGCGCTGTGCGCGCGCCGTCGCCGCTGTCTCCCACCCACCCCCTCGACGGGAGGGTGAGGAGCGGCGGAGTGATCAGGCTTCTGAGGCCCTGTGCGCGTGCGCAGCGAACAGCTGTCACCCAGTGCGGAACAAGTCTTCCAAATTTCCCAAATCTCCCCGGGCGGGAGGCCACAGTCTTCCTTCTCATCCTTTTTCTTCAGGTGGTGTCCTCGCCCCACCCGCGCGCCAGGTAACCGCTTTTCCGGAGTCAGGGAGATGGGGTCGGCGGGGGGAGGGGCCCGGGCGATCTTCCCGGCACTGCCCCTCTCCACGCGGGGCAGCGAGGGGTGTGGGCGTCCAGAGGAGCTGAGGCACCGGGGCAGAGACGCTCAGTCTGCGACCGCGGCGACTGTCATGCTGGGGAGGGAGCGGACGGCCATGGTCGCAGGGGAGGGAGGCGGGGGCCAGTGACAGTCCGATCCGGCCCTTACAGGGTTCGGTCCCCGTGCTCGCCATTCTCCCGGGAGCTGGAGTCGGGGTCGTGCTCTTTAGGACAGAGGAACGCGCGGTGTTCTGGGGGTACCGAGTCCTTTACCTTCCCAGCCGGGTCTGCGGCGGACTCCAGGAAGGCCCGGCCTGGTGCGCTCCTCTGGGCCCTCCCTTCCCGGAGACTGTCACGACCCCGCGGAATGAGAGTGGGGGCTCTTGTCTAGACCACCCGTCGCAGGCAGCCAGTTCCTCATTCGGGTTCGTTCTCAGTCACCGCAGCTGTCCTTTTGGTTTTTATTCTTCGGCACGGGGCCATTTCTTCCTGCAGTGCCTGTAAGAGCCACGATGTGGGGTAGACAGTGGGTGCTTAATCAATGCGAGTTGGATCGGGGCTCGTGGACTTCCAGGTACAGGACGTGTTGTGGGGCTAGGATGTACAGCCAGAAGGCAGGCAGGCTGGGTCTCCAGGCTGGAACTTGGGGTGTTTCTTCATGCTCCCTCAGCCATTGAAACCAGCAGGGCTCCACTCCGATGCTTTCTTTCCTCGTGTACTCGGAGCCAGGCTCCCCCCTTAGCTGTGTCCTGTTAAGATTGCACTGGCTGGCTTTGGTTGTGGGCAACAACTAGGGGGTTTTGTCAGGTTCTCCCTTCCGGAGAAAACAGAGCAAACTTTTTTTTGCACTTGGTAAATTACCAATGCGAGGTCATTTATGTAGCATTGCTTCGGAGGTATAAGGTTAGAGTCGCAGTGGGCTCACCCTTGTCCGGGTGAAAGCATTTGATAGGTTCAGTACCCGTAGGTTCGCCCCAAACTTCGCCCTATTTCACCCATTAGAGTTTTTTTAAACTTGGCTTCACCGTTTCTATGGCAACGGTTAAGATTCTAATTTCGAAGTGTTGTGGTTGAAAATGAGTGACTTTAATTTTTAAAGGTTCAGTTTTACTATGTAGCACTCAGTTCTTTGAGACCAACCACTCAAATTTGCCTACTTTGCTAGTTCCCTCGCAGTCCCTCTCCCCAGCTTTGTTTTGGAATGTATAACACATTTTTTGGTTTAGACCAATTTTAGTGTTATGAAAAGATTGCACCTAATCTTTACAGCACCTCACAACCTTGGTAATAAAACAAAAAAATTAAAAATAATTTGTAGTTGTAGATGAGCACAATGCCCTTATTTATTTATTTATTTTTAATATGGTGCCAAATATCAAACCCAGTGCCTTACACTGATCAGGTGCTTGTTTTGTTTTGTCAGTGCACTTTAATCCCTTGCTTTTTTAAAGTTTAAAATAAACGTTTTATGGCATTAGGAGTGTAAATCAGTGGTAGAGCGCTTGCTTGGCATGCGTGAGACCCTGGGTTCAATCCCTAGCTCCAAGAAAATAAAAACATTTGAGGTATCGCAGCGCACAAACCCTTAAAAAAAAAAAGTCCACCAATTATTCTGTAAGAATGAAGATTTTTAGGAGTTTAACAGGTACTTCATCTTTTCAGAAGTTTCTTCGATTTAAATTTCAATTTAGGGATGAAGATCGGGTAAACTGAGTTATTTTCTGAACACCTTCCATAGGTAGGTTAGGTGCCTCTTTCCTTTTCTCATTGTTTTGTAAATACTTTGCCTCACTTTTCTCCCCCACCAGACTGTTAAAGCCTTGAGATCAGTTTTTTTTCCCCCTCCCTCTTTTCTTTTAGTAATTAAGCCTGAGGTGCTTAAAATATTCCTTTATTGAGAAACAAATTTACCTATCTAAAATGTACAACTCAATAGTTTTTAGTATGTGCACAGAACAATTTTAGAATATTTTTGTTTTTATTTTTTGGTACCAGGGATTGAAGCCAGAGGCACGAAACCACTGAGCCCCATCCCCAGCCCTTTTAATTTTTATTTAGACAGGGTCCTGTTAAGTTGCTTAGGGCCTAAGTTGCTGAGACTGGCTTTGAATTTTTTTTTTTTTTTTTTTTTCTGGGTACCGGGATTGAACTCAGGGGCACTCAACCACTGAGCCACATCCCCAGTCCTATTTTTTGTTTTATTTAGAGACAAGGTCTCATTGAGTTGCTTAGCGCCTCAGGCAGGCTTTGAACTTGATCCTCTTTCTGCCTCAGTCTCCCTAGCCACTGGGATGACAGGCATGCATCACTGCGCTCCAGCATGGCTTTCAACTTTGAGATCTTCCTGCCTCAGTTTCCTGAGCTGCAGGGATTATAGGTGTGTGGGACTACGCCCTTCTCTGTAGAATACTCATGTCACCTTCCAAAATAAACCTTGTTTTCATTACAGCCATTGCCCATTTTCCTCCAACTTCCTCCCCCTCCAGCTTTGGAATCGGCTTTCTGTCTTAATAGATTTGTTTGTTCTGGACATTTCATATAAATGAACTGTACCCTAGTTGATGTTTTGTGACTGGCTTAATTTGCATATTTTCAAGGTTCATCCTTGCTGCAGCCTGAATCAGCACAGTATTCGTTTTAATGGCGCAATAATATTCCATTGTATGGAAATATGACATTTCATTCATCAGTTGATGGACTTTCAGGTGATGGACTTTCGGATTGTTTTTACTTTTGTTCTTTTATGAATAATGTTGCTGCTATGAACATTTGTGAACTAGTTTTTTTTTTTAAAATTTATTTATTTTTTAGTTGTAGGTGGACACAGTATGTTTGTTTTATTTATTTTTATGTGGTGCGGAGGTTGGAAACCAGGTCCTCCCACGCGCTAGGAGAGTGCTCTACAGCTGAGCCACAACCTCAGCATCCCCGAACTAGTTTTTTAAAAAAATATTTTTATTAGTTGTTGATGGACCCTTATTTTATTTACTTATTTATATGTGGTGCTGAGAAACGAACCCAGTGCCTCACACATGCTAGGCAAGCACTTTACCATTGAGAGCCACAACCCCAGCCCTGTGAACTAGTGTTTTGTGTGGACTTATGTTTTATTCACTCTTATACACAGTGGTGGGATTACTGCATTAATCATCTTTTGAATGAACAGATGAACAAGGAACAATAGTTAGTCTTAAGGGATATTCTTTGGAGACATTAGAGGGGCCCATTGACTTCCTTGCTCCACTACCAAGTGTACTTCTCTATTTATAGGCCTAGAACTCTCTAGAGGTTTTGTCCTGTAGTTTGTGCTATTCCTTCTATGAATATTATTAAGACCATTCCTTTCTATAGCATAGTTTTCATACTGCTCATGGCTAGTCCCTTATATTCATTTATTTGTTATGTATTTATTAGTGATATAATGATAAAACAGGTACATTCCATACAGCAATTAAGCTCTGTGTAATGCAGGTCTCTCAAGCTTTAAAAATTTGTTGTTCCTCTTATTTTAATTTTTTCTCTTCCTTTTTATTTAAATGTTAATATTTAGTGCTTCTCCTGTTATCCTATTTCTGATATGAAATTCTTGGGAGGTATGACATGTAGCTTTTTTTTTTTTTCCCCCTCACTGCTGGGGATTGAACCCAGGGCCTTGCACATGCAGTGTGTCTTTTTATTCCTACTGGTCTAGAAAGAAAGTTATTTGGAGCATATGATACAAATTTGAAATATTAGCTTTTTTTTTTTTTTTTCCAACTCTTAATTCCCAAGGATTCCTTACACCCTGTTCTCCCTGCCCATTAAAGATGTCCCTTTCTGGGCTGGGGATGTGGCTCAAGCGGTAGCGCGCTCACCTGGCATGCGTGCGGCCCGGGTTCGATCCTCAGCACCACATACAAAACGGAGATGTTGTGTCCGCCTATAACTAAAAAATAAATATTAAAAAAAAAATTCTCTCTCTCTCTCTCTTAAAAAAAAAAGGATTTAAAAAAGATGTGCCTTTCTAAATCCATCCTTGCTAGGCCTAATCCCTTCCTCTCTCAAGCAGTCAGTATGATCCTTTTAAGGATTATGTTCTTCCTTCAAGTCCTCTTTCACTGAGGAACCAGTCATAATTCTCAGATCTACTTATGAGATTTTGATTAGCCAATGGCCTTCTTCCCATTGGACTCCTCTGACTTCTTATTTCTCTAGGCCTGGTACCCAGCTCACACTCCTGTTCCCTCTGCCTACACTGTTACCTTGACCTGCACTGCCCTGTCTGGTTGGTTCCATCCCTTTCAGAAAACAGTCCAATTGTCTCTTCTTCAAGTTAGTCTCCCTCAATCCTGCACACTTGCCTTAGTAGCATTCTGTAATGTCCTTCACACTCTTAAACAACCATGCCATTACTTGTCCTTTTCTTCCTTCTCCACCTTCATGAATGCAAAGAGAAAGGGCCACACAAAAATATTAACAGTAATTAGTTATTTCTGAATGATGGAATTGTGGATAATTTGTTTCCTTAGTGTTTAAGTGTATTTTCTAATTTTCTCCTGTGGAGGATAGTTAATTAAAAATCCATGTTTATTAGAAATTTGGAAAACTGGAGCAGATGGAAGGAAAAAGAAAAGTTATCAGTATTGTCATTTTTATTTTGGTAAAATTTCTTCTAACAGTTTTCATTTTGTTTTAATTACCTAGATGAAATTTTACTATAACTTCATCTAGCTTTTTTGGGGGACCAGGTGATGGTACTAGAGATTGAACCCTAGGCACTTTACCAGTAAGTTATATCCCTGGGCAACACCCACCCCCATCTTTGAGATGGAGCCTTGCTAAATTGTTGAGGATGGCCTGGAACTTGTGATCCTTCTGCCTGGGATTGCAGGCAAGCATTTCTACTCTGCTGACATGAAACTTTTATTTTGATTTTTTTCCCTCGTATCTCTCAGTTTTCTAGGGAATGGTAAGGATACTTATCATTGGTTGCCTTGATGGAGTTTCTGGTACTGAAATGAAGCAGATTATTAGAGAATAGAATTAGCATCTTAGGCTCTTAGGGTATGAGAACCAAATATGCTAAGAATCTCATTTCCCTGAGAAATGTCCTGATTTGTATGTTTCATAATACAGAGATTTTTCCTTGAATAATTGCTTATTATTTGCATTGTTTTAGTTTTGCTTGGTGCTTTATTCTACAAGTAGTGGATACATTTCTACAATCTATTAATATTATGTTCCTTACACTGTTAGATGTTGAAAATGTAGTGAACTCAATACAAGTGATTCTCTAAGAGTTCATGAAAGAATTATTTTAAGAGTGAATATTTAGTTACACTGTGTACTAAATTTTCAGACATAGTGGCTTTAGCTATTGTATTTATGAACTGCTACTGCATAGAGTCTCTAAAATTCATTCTAGATTCTTTTGGGTTTGTGTTTCTTATATTACTATGGAGCAGAGTAATGTGTCATCAATGCCCTGTTGGTGGATGATGCACACCTGTAATCTCAGGGACTCCAGAGGAAGGCTGAGGCAGGAGGATTGTGAGTTTGACTTAGCTTGGGCAATTTAGCGAGACCTTTTATTAAATAATAATAAAAAATCTTTTTGGTAATCTTTTTTTCTTATTAAAAATAACTTTATATACTAATTCTGGGTATTAATTTAGCGGCTCTATTTGTTCAGTATGGCAAACAGCTTTGATCTTCCCTTTCAGCTTTGTTTTGGGATTTCTCACGAATCTCATTTTATTATTTACTAGCAAGTCCACAAATTATCCCAGAAATATATATGTAATTAGTCAGTTTGACTCCACTTCCAGTTCATCTTCCCAATATGCATTCCAGCCTCCCTCCAGTTTCTTCTTTACCTGAAGATGTTTAAAAATGCAAATTGATCATTCTCATTGTCCTCTGGCGTTTAAAATTCCTGTAGTATTATTCATTTATCTTAGATTTCCCTCCCCCACCCAGGCCTTATCTATATCTACTTTTCATCTCTGCCCATCTGCTTTCTCTTTCTTGAAACTGTATATGCCCTTCTCAAAAATGCTATTTTTTTTTTTTTTTTCGCCAGGCTGACTTTTCATTTTCTTCCTTTCCATACATCTTTCAGATATATACTTGAATGTATATTCTTCCTCAAAATATGTAATTTACCAGTCTAAACCAGCTTTCTTAATTATAATCTGTTAGTCTACTCTAAAAAAATATTTTTAGTTACAGATGGACACAGTACCTTCATTTATTTTTATTTTTATGTGGTGCTGAAGTTCACACCCAATGCCTCACAAAGTGCTCTACCACTGAGCTACAACCCAGGATCGAACCCAGTGTCTCACACATGCCAGGCAAGTGCTGTATCACTGACCTACTATCCCAGTCCCTATGTTAGCTTACAGTTGCATAGTGATTATTTGATTTTTCCTCCTAAATGTGAGAATTCTACAAGGGCAGTGATCAAGTATATTTGTCTTCTTATTTCATATCAGCACACTTTTACTTCTCCAGCACCACAGAATAGGTGCTCAATAAACATTTGTTTAATGAATTAATGAAAAAGTTGAACTATGAAGCTAGGACAAAGGAAATACATTTTCCTTTTTGTGACCCAGCGTATACACACATACTTAGTGAAACTGAAATTTCACAGAAAAATACTTCAACTGCTTGAGCTACATTCTGATATTTTATCTTTTGTGCTATGCCATATAATGTATGTAAAATATGTATAAATACACACATGGGGCTGGGTTTGTAGCTCAGTGGTAAAGTGCTTGCCTAGCATGTGTGAGGCACTGGTTTTGATTCTCAGCCCCCACAAAAATGAATAAAGATATTGTGTTCATCTACAACTAAAACTATTTAAAAAATAAATATATACACACACACATACACATACACTGTGGATTGAACCCAGGGGCTCTTTACTATTGAGCTATCTCCTTGTCTCATAATTGTGATCCTTCTGCTACAACCTGCTGAGGTGCGGGAATATAGGCATGTGCTATGGTGCCTAGCTACATATTAAAAAAATATTGATATACCCCATTAATTTGGGTAGGACAGCCTTTTGAACAGCATAGCTCTAAGGCAGTATAAGGAAAACTCTTCATTTCCATTAGCCTCTCTCTTTTATGCTGAGTATTGAATGGAGGTGCTGTACCATTGATCTGTATTCACAGTTCCATTTATTTATTTATTTATTTTTAAGACAGGGTGTAAGTTGCTAAGGGTCTTGCTAAGTTGCAAAGGCTAGCCTTGAACTTGTGTTCCTCTTGTCTCAGCCTCCCCAGTTGCTGAGATTATGGATCTGTGCTATCATGCATGGCTACCATCAACCCCCTTCCTTGAAACTTAATTGCTAATTTTTTGAGTCTCCTTGGATGGGAAATACAAGTATAGCTTTAAATAACACATCTTTGTTGTCTCTTTAAAGAAATGAAAGCAGAGCTGGGAGTGGTAGCTCCAGAGGCCTAGGCAGGAGGATCTCGAGTTCAAAGCCAGCCTCAGCAATTTAGTGAAGCTTTAAGTAATTCAGTGAGACCCTGTCTGTAAGTAAAATACAAAATAGGGCTGGGGATGTGGCTCAGTGTTCGAGTGCCTCAGGGGTATAACGAAAGAAAAAAAAATGAAGGCAGTTCTACAGAGAAATTCTGGTCTGGTCTCAAATAGTTCATATTGAGAAAAATACAAATCTACCTGCCTCTACTTTAGGCCTAATTAATTAATTAATTATCATTTTTGTGGTAGTGGGAGTCAAACCCAGGGCCTTGTACCTGTTAGGCAAGTGCTCTTCCCCTGAGCTACTCTCCCCACCCCTAGCCCCTTCTAGTAGGTCTTATCTTGCAGATTTCTCTGGTCCAATGATAGTCAGTACTCATCCACCATACTTGACTGAGCTCAAGTATGGTGTCTGGCCAGTCATAGAATTTTTTTTTTCTTCTTTCATTGCTTGGGATCAAATCCAGGGCCTCATGCATGTGAGGCAAGTACTCTACCACTGAGCTATATCCTCAGGAAGTCACCACATTTTAGGGCTGGCTTTTCATCAATTTTGCTTACCAATTTATTACAAAACAAAATGTTGTGGTGCTTACCTGTAATCTCAGCAGCTCCAGAGGCTGAGGCAGGAGGATTGCAAGTTCAAGGCCAGACTGGGTAACTCAGCAGGAATCTGTTTCAAAATAAATAAAAAGGGCTGGGCATGTAGCTCAGAGGGAGAAAATCCCTGTATTCAGCCCCCAGAAGGGGGAAAAATAAATCACTATACAAAATTAAATACATTGTATGATTCAAATTGTGTTTAAACATAGTTCCAAATGTGTGTATGTTTAGAAAAAATACATCAGATTATTTTATTATTCAGATTATTTATTGATTTTGGTGATGGGATTGTCATTTTGAGAAAGTATATTTCTGTTTATAATGAAACACTCAGTTAAAAAGCCAAACTTTATATTATCGAGTATGTTCAAACAGGAAAAAAATAACACCTTTATTATGTTGGATATAACCCAGGTTTTTTAGTGGCTGCATTTTGGGGACACCTGTGGGTGTAACTATGTTCGACCATGTAATTGTTTTTTTTTTTTTTTTTTTTTTGGGTACTGGGGATTGAACTCAGGGGCACTCAACCACTGAGCCACATTCCCAGCCCTATTTTGTATTTTATTTAGAGACAGGATGTCACTGAGTTGCTTAAAGCCTTGCCATTGCTGAGGCTGGCTTGGAACTCACAATTCTCCTCCCCAGCTGCTGGGATTATAGGTGTGCACCATTGTTTCTGGCTGACCATGTAATCTTGTACTGCATAGTGACCTATGTTCTGCTCGTAGCTTTTCTAAGCTATTGAAGCCTAAACAGCCTGTTTTTCATCTTTTTTGCTGAAATAGGATTCCATTTTCCCTCTGTTCAGCTCAAAAATGTTGATAATGGATCTTCACTTATGGTTGACCAAAGCCTATGATTTGGAAAGTCTTAATGTTCTTTAATAAAACCCATTGTTGAGCATGACTTGAAGGTAGAGATAGGATTTTGGGTTAATTAGGATAAAACCTTTCTGTTGAATTTGGGAAATGTATAGCTAGGTAATAGGACTTATAAATTGAAGGAAATAGTGATAGTTTAAATGTATAATCATCAGTAAGTTTTTCTAAATTTATGTTTGTAATTTTAGGTTTCCAACAACACAAGCCTTATGTCAAATCAAATGTTTGAAAATATATTTGATAATTGTACAAAAAGCTATCCTTCTAAGTATTGATTTTCATGAAGGCAAGAGAAAACTTGAAATTAAAGAGAAATGCCAAAGATAGGACTGTTGGCTGCATAGATGGGTATGTGTGTGGGCAATTTTAGAGGCTTCCTAGTACTGTTCTCATTTTCAGCATTTTAAGTTCAGAAACCTGAACTTTCCTGATCTATGCAGAGTATTGGGCATTGGAGGACTAATGTTCTTGGTGTCATTTTCTAATTAAACCCATAAGAACCAGAACATGGATTGTAAGCATATGTGTCTGCTCTTTAGGACTTTGTGGAGAGTCTTGATCCCCTGGAAAAGCATACAAGCGGTCATACATTATCAGTTTCCAGCAGATGGAGATGGGGAGGTTGAGTTGGATGATATTTACCTGTGGGATTTCCCTGAACCATGGAGCATACAGCTTTGCTCATTCTTTCCTGCAGCTGGTCTGGTGGCTCATGCCTATAATCCCAGCCATTCAGGAGGCTGAGCCAGGAGGATCATAGGTTCAAGGCCAGCCTGGGTAATTTAGAGAGAGTGTCTCAAATCAACAAAATAAATAGGCTTGAGAATGCAGCTCAATGGTAGAGCGCCCCTAGGTTCAATTCCCAGTACTGCAAAACAAACAAACAAACAAAAAAAACACAACACAACACTATAAAAAAAACTTCCTTGCCAATAAAGTTTTTCTTTTTTCTTGTGGTGCTGGGGATTGAACTCAGGGCCTCCTGCATGCTAAGCAAGCACTCAGCATGGTCACAGGCATCCCTTTGAGTGGATGGCTGATATATATGCCTTTTTTGTTTGTTTGACAGGTAGCTTATCTCATTCATTTTGTTTTTATCTATTCAACTTTCAAAAGGAAGCCTTGCCTGAAATTTGGAAACAGTTTATTGATGGGGTACACAATCAGGCATTTTTTTTTTATAATCTTTTTTTTTTTTTTTAAAGAGAGAGAGAAAGAGAGAGAGCGATTTTTTTTTTTAATATTTATTTTTTAGTTTTCGGTGGACACAACAACATCTTCAAAAAATTAGACAATAAGATAACAAATAACCCAATCAACAAATGGGCCAAGGACCTGAACAGACACTTCTCAGAGGGGGACATACAATCAATCAACAAGTACATGAAAAAATGCTTACCATCTCTAGCAGTCAGAGAAATGCAAATCAAAACCACCCTAAGATACCATCTCACTCCAGTAAGATTGGCAGCCATTATGAAGTCAAACAACAAGTGCTGGCGAGGATGTGGGGAAGAGGGTACACTTGTACATTGCTGGTGGGACTGCAAATTGGTGCAGCCAATTTGGAAAGCAGTATGGAGATTTCTTGGAAAGCTGGGAATGGAACCACCATTTGACTCAGCTATTCCCCTTCTAGGTCTATTCCCTAAAGACCTAAAAAGAGCATGCTACAGGGACACTGCTACATCGATGTTCATAGCAGCACAATTCACAATAGCAAGACTGTGGAACCAACCTAGATGCCCTTCAATAGATGAATGGATAAAAAAAATGTGGCATTTATACACAATGGAGTATTACTCTGCATTAAAAAATGACAAAATCATAGAATTTGCAGGGAAATGGATGGCATTAGAGCAGATTATGCTAAGTGAAGCTAGCCAATCCCTAAAAAACAAATGCCAAATGTCTTCTTTGATATAAGGAGAGTAACTAAGAACAGAGTAGGGACTAAGAGCATGAGAAGAAGATTAACATTAAACAGGGATGAGAGGTGGGAGGGAAAGGGAGAGAGAAGGGAAATTGCATGGAAATGGAAGGAGACCCTCAGGGTTATACAAAATTTCATACAAGAGGAAGTGAGGGGAAAGGGGAAAATAATACAAGGGGGAGAAATGAATGACAGTAGAGGGGGTAGAGAGAGAAGAGGGGAGGGGAGGGGAGGGGGGATAGTAGAGGATAGGAAAGGCAGCAGAATACAACAGACACTAGTATGGCAATATGTAAATCAATGGATGTGTAACTGATGTGATTCTGGAATTTGTATACGGGGTAAAAATGGGAGTTCATAACCCACTTGAATCAAAGTGTGAAATATGATATCAAGAACTATGTAATGTTTTGAACAACCAACAATAAAAAATTAAAAAAAAAAAGAGAGAGAAAGAGAGAGAGCGAATTTTTTTTTTTAATATTTATTTTTTAGTTTTCGGCGGACACAACGTCATCTTCATTTGTATGTGGTGCTGAGGATCGAACCCGGGCCGCACGCATGCCAGGCGAGCGCGCTACCGCTTGAGCCACATCCCCAGCCCCACAATCAGGCATTTTTCATTAATAGGAAGAATATGGCCATGAGCTAAATAGGTAAATTCATTTTTCTTTGTTTTTTGATTATTTATTTTCTTTTTGGTGGTGCTGGGAATTGAATCCAGTCTCACACACACTTAGCATGCATTCTATCCACTGAGCTACTTGCTAGCTTTGATGATTTTTATCTTTAAAAATATTTTATTTATATAACAATATTTCTTCAATTTTTAATTGGGGGGGGGGTGTACCAGGGATTGTACTCAGCAGTGCTCAACCACTTAGCCACATCCCCAGCCCTTTTTTAGTATTTTCTTTGAGAGAGAGGATCTTGTTGAGTTGGTTAGGCCCTCACTAACTTGGGGAAGGTTAGCTTTGATTCTTCTGCCTCAGTCTCCTGAGCAGCTGGGATTATAGGCCCAGCTGGATTACAGCTTTCGTCACTACTTTTAATTTTTGAATAGGTAATACAAGGTAAACAACAAAGTATAAAATAAGATAGAGGTATAAGAGATATAAAGGGACAGAAAATGTATTTTCTTAACTTTGGCCTTTAGGTATCTCATTACTTCCCTTTGGTCAACCTTTGTTAAGCAGTTTCCTTTAGGGCTTTCTAGAGATACTCTATATAAGCATATGTGTACATTTTTTACACAAATGGTATTATGTGTACTTTTTCTTTGTTGTTACTGGGGATTGAACCCAAGGTGTTTTATCTCCACTGAGTTATATCTCCAGACCTTTTGATGTTTTATTTTGAGACAGGGTCTCACTAAATTGCTTAGGGCCTTGCTAAATTGCTGAGGCCAGCATCAAACTTGCAACCCTCCTTCCTCAGCCTTTCAAGTCTGGGATTACACATGTGCACCACTGTGCCCAGTCATCTATACTTATTTTTTTAATCTCTCTCTCTCTCTCTTTTCTTTACTAACAGTTTAACATGAAGGTAGTTTTTTTTTAATATTAGTATATATAGAGCTCCCTATATGTGTTTGCACAGTTTTTCATTATATACACATACCATAAGGTATCCCAGTCAGCTTTTGATTATTGTGACAGAATACCTGCAATCATCAGTTTAAAAGAAGGAAAGGTTTGGTCTGGCACATGGTTTCAGTCCATTGTCACTTGGCCTTGTTGCCTTTGGCAAGACAGCACATCATGATAGGAGGGCATGATGAAGGAAATTGCTCCCTTCAGGGAGTCTGGGAAGAAAAAAGAGAGAACAAGCCCAGTGATCTCACTATACCCTTCACCTTCCTTAATCTTGGCTTCACCTCCTAAAGTTTTTACCACTTGCCAATAGTTCTATTATCTGGGAACTAAGCCATCAACCTAGGAGCTTTTGGAGGACATTTAAGGTCCATACCACAATAAGGTGTTTAACTAATGCAAGGCTGAAAGTCATTTAGGTTGGATTTTTTTTTTTTT
Source organism: Marmota monax (assembly GCF_021218885.2). Lineage (NCBI taxonomy): Eukaryota > Metazoa > Chordata > Mammalia > Rodentia > Sciuridae > Marmota > Marmota monax. Next base: position 1,616,831 of record NW_026692505.1, read on the forward strand.
TTTTTTTTGGTGCTGCAGATTCATCCTAGGGTTGTCTGCATTCGAAGCAAGCACTGTACCAAGTGAGCTATATCCCCAGCCCCTAGGTTGATTTTATTTCTGTGTAATGATCTGTTCATGAATCATTATGTCAGTGTTGTAATTGCCTTAGCTTTAGCTTTATTATATGTTTTTAGAAATTTACGGACTATTCTTATTTATTTTTCTTCATTATATTTGACTTTGGAATCAACTGTCTAGTTCCAAAAACTATTACTTGCTTTTATTGACAATATATTTAATTTGTGGACTTACCTATAAAGCTATCTTGAAGATGCTAAGTTTTCTTGGCTGAAAATACAGTATATCTTTCCATTTACATCTTCTTTTTAAGCCCTTATTACAGACATTTTAAAGTTATCTTTATTCTGGTCTTAAAGATTTCTTAAATTTTTTCCTTCATATTTTAATTTTTTCCTTTGGGATAATGTCAATTTTTAGAAAAATTCCAATTATGGTACAAAGAACTTTTATTTCTTTGAAAAATTAAGTGAGTTGCCTTCATGCCCCATCCATCCACAATAACTCAGTACACATTTACTACATTTTTCTGAATAACCAGTGTGTATTCATGAAGATCAGGAAATAGCTGGGCTCAATGGCACCTGTTATTTCAGTGGATTGGGAGGTTGAGGCAAGAGGATTGTGAGCTCAAAGCCAGCCTCAGCAACTTACTGAGGCCCTAAGCAACTTAATGAGACCTTGTCTCAAAAAAGAAAAAGAGATGGGGATGTGGTTCTATTCCTGGTACCAAAAAAAACCCTAAAAACAAAACAAAACAAAAAACTAACAACAACAACAACAAAAAAAACCAAAACCAAAAAAATTCAGGAATTAACATTGATAGATTACTGTCATCTAATTTGTAGACCCTTCATTTTTTACCATTTGTTTTAGTAATTAATATTTTTATAAACTATTCAGCAAAAGTATCTAATCCAGAATGATGCATTGCATTTTCCTGTTTTTGGATCTTTTTAGGCATCCCTCAATCTCAAATACTGATTTTATATATATATATATATATATATATATATATATATATATAATTATTATTATTTTTTTTTTGTTGAGGTACTGGGAATTGAACTCAGGGGTGCTCTATTCCAGAGCTGTATTCCCAGCCCTTATTATTTTTTATTTTGAGACAGGATCTCATTAAGTTGCCCTGACTGGCCTTGAACTTGTGATCCTCCTGCTTTAGCCTCCCTTGCTGGGATCATAGTCCACTGCAATCGTGCCTGGCTTCAAATATTGATTTGAGGTGATTTTTGTTGATCTTGATTATCCTCATCTTGACACTTTTTTAAAGATTATAGGCCAGTTAGAGTCTCCCTTAATTTTGGCTTGTCTGCTGTTTTCCTCTGTACCAGATTCTTGAGGCATTGTTGGCAGGAATATCACAGAAGTCATTTTCTATTCTTTTCACTGCATCTTTCCAGGTAGCACACATTTTCATTTTGTTCTTGTTTATTTTTTTTTTTACTTGTAGATGGACTTCATAACTTCATTTTTTATTTATTCATTTTTTATGTGGTTCTGACGATCAAACCCATTGCTTCACGTGTGCTAGGCAAGCACTCTACCACTGAGCCACAACCCCAGCCCTTCATTTTGTTCTTTTACTGGAAATGTTTCCTTTAATTGCTTAAGATAATCTTCTATGCTTCTCTGCTCTTTCTTTTAAAGAAGTATGTAAATATCTTCTGCCTTTTTAAGCTTTCAATTTATTTAATCAGTTTGGATTTATGGTTTATTAAAATTCATTGAGTTATTATCTGTTAATATTATTATTTGTATTGACACTCACATTGTTATCAAGTTGGAAACTGTCAAGTTGGATTGCCTGTTTTACATGTTCCATGATTTTTGTAAACACTCCTTTTATTTCTGGAGCACTGAACTATCTAAGCTCATTTTGAATTTTGTCTACCCCAGTTATTTTGAAGCTAAGCTTTAAGTGCTTATTGTAATTGGAGTGTTGCTCCTAGGTTCTGTCAGAGATACAGACTGTGTATATATTCATATGTACATTTATGTATGTGTCTGTGTTTATTTACTTATCCTTACACACATGTACACACAAAGAAGGATAAAACAAATATACTAATGTAAAACCATTATTTATTCCTGGAAAAATCCCTTAATCCCTTGTCATAATTTATTATTTTCATGTGCTTTTGGGTTTTTTTAAAATTTATTTTTTAGTTGTAGTTGGACACAATACGTTTATTTTATTTATTTATATGTGGTGCTGAGGATCAAACCCAGGACCTCAAGCGTGTTAGGTGAGGGCTCTACTGCTGAGCCACAACCCCAGCCCTGCTTTTGGATTTCGATTGTTTATTTTAAAAGGAAATTTGACCAGTACTCTTTTTTTTTTTTAAATATTTTTTAGCTGTTGATAGACCTTTATTTTATTTATTTATACGTGGTGCTGAGAATCAAACACAGTGCTTCACACAAGCCAGGCGAATGCGCTACCACTGAGCCACAGCCTCAGCCCAACCAGTACTCTTAAATGAAATTAATAGCAGTTTTATTGGGTCAAGTAAAAAGAAAGTTTTGTTACTCTTTGTAGGCTTGCTTTTTAAGAAAGAATTTTTTTCTTTTTGGTGCTGAGGATTGAGCGCAGGGGGGTGTTTTTACTACTGAGCTATGTCCTCAGTCTTTTTTATTTTGAGGCAGAGTCTCACTAAAATTGCTGAGGGTCTTGGTAAATTGCTGAGGCTGGCCTTGAATTTGATCCTCCCTTTTCAGCCTCTTTGGTTGCTGGGATTACAGCCATTACCACTGAGCCTGATTTAAGAATGGATTTTTAAACTTACTTTTCCTTTCTGTATCTGGGACAGTTTAAATAACACTATACTACTGAGTTTGGTTTCTTCAAAATTCAGGAGAATTTCCTTGTGAAAGAATTTGGGCTTGGTGCTGCAATTTGGTTTTCCTTCTCCCTCTCTCCCTTCCTTTCCCCTTCCCCTTCCTCTTCTTCCTCTTCCCCTTCTTTCTCCTTCTTCCTATTCCTCCTCGCCCTGCTGGAGAGCCTAGTAAAGAAGTCAGTTATGTTGGGACTTATATCTGAGGGATACTGCCTGTCTATCAATTCATTGCATACTTGCTGTCCAACTTCTGGAAAGTGATTTTCATATCATCCTTAGTTTCATCTCTCAAATGGGAATAGCCACAGTCTGCTGACCCTACAGAAAACTTTTAAGAATGAAAATGAAGTTGTATGTTAAAGCACAGTAAGAACCAAGCAAGGTTTTTTTTTTTTAAGAATTTTTTAATATTTATTTTCGGCGGACACAACATCTTTGTTTGTATGTGGTGCTGCGGATCAAACCCAGGCCGCATGCATGCCAGGCGAGCACGCTACCGCTTGAGCCACATCCCCAGCCCCTTTTTTTTTTTTTTTAAAGGTTCCTTCCTTCCTTTTTTTTCTTTTGTAGTACTGTTCCCATCCCTTTTCCTTTTTTGAGACAGCTTCATTAAATTGCTGATGCTGGCCTCAAACTTGAAATCCTCCTCCTTTATCCTCCTAAATAGTGGGATTATAGACATGCACACTGCTGCTGGTCTAAAGGTTCAAAGAGCTTTCAGTGAGGATAGCTCTCCGAATTCTTCTTTTTTCTTTTTGGTACTGGGAATTGAACTCAGGGACACTTAACCACTGAGCCACATCCCCAGCTCTATTTTGTATTTTATTTAGAGACAGAGTGTCACTGAGTTGCTTAATGCCTCACTAAGGTGCTGAGGCTGGCTTTGAACTCACGATCCTCCACTCAGTCTCCTGAGCTGCTGGGGTTGCAGGTGTGCCAACTTTCACCTTTCAGTATCATTCTGTTGAACGGGTTTGTACTGATTGGACAGTCCTCTCTCTACTCCTAGACAAATGGGGGAAAAAAAAAGGCAAGAAGAGATATTTATTTATTTATTATATTAAGGATTGACTCCAGAGGCACTTAACCACCAGCCCTTTTTTTGCATTTTATTTAGAGACAGGGTCCTGCTGAATTGTATAGGGCCTTATTAAATTGCTGAGGCTGGTTTTGGACTCAATCCTCCTGCCTCGGCTTCCCCAGCCCCTGGGATTACAGGCATGTACCACCATACCCAGCCAAGAGGAGAATTTATTACTAATGACAAAAAAATTCATGAATCAAACAATGTGATCTAGATAGAGCTTGCTTATTTATTTATTTATTTATTTAGCATTTTGGATTGAACTCAGGGGCATTCAGCCACTGAGCTACACACCCCCAGTCCTAGTTTGTATTTTATTTAGAGACAGGGTCTCACCAAGTTGCTTAGTGCCTTGCCATTGCTGAGGCTGACTATGAACTAGTGATCCTCCTGCCTCAGCCTCTGGAGCCACTGGGATTACAGGCATGTGCCACTGCGACCGGCCAGATAGAGTGTATTTTTGTGAATATTAATTATAATTAGTGAAGATTTGGTCTTATATTATTAACTACATTATTATGTATTTATTAACTACATTATTATCAAGGAAAAGTGGTAATAGAATATGATTTTGCATTGTGTTTGCATCGTGACTGTATTTGTGTTTATTATAAGTTGATTAAATATTTGAGATTTTGAGAAAAATGGCATTTGTCTAGGCCCAAAAAATATTTTTAGATGTGTTTGTTATGTCAAGGAAGCTGTGTATTGGTGTCAGAGTTAAGGAAATAAATGACCAACAAATACTTGTGCAAAGGTGCTGTGCCAAGCATTGCATATAGGATGAAAATTTGCCAGACCTGCCCAATGTTACACACTTGTAATCCTACTTACTCAGGAAACTGAAGCAGAATTGAAAGTTCAAGGCCAGTCTTAGCAATTTAGCCAGACCTTGTCTCAACCAAGTAAACAAAACAAAACGAAATACCCTACAAAAAAACAACAGACAACAAAAAGTACCCCCCCACCCCCCAACAACAACAAAACACTCTGAAAAAAACCCAGCCATATCCATTTCCCTCTTGTGGTCTTTTGGATAGGTAGTTACCAAAAATGTGTAGATTGACATAATTCTCCAAAACAATGTTTCTCCCATTTATGAATAATGTAGAAAGCATGGGTGGTCAGATTATTGTGTCTGCTGGGCGCGGTGGTGTATGCATGTAATCCCAGAGACTCTGGAGGCTGAGGCAGGAGGATCACAAGTTCCAGGTCAGCCTCAGCAATTCAGGGAGGCCTTAAGCAACTCACTGAGACCTTGTCTCTAAATATATATATAGGCTGAGGATGTGGCTCTGTGATTGGGTGCCTCTGGTTTTAATCCCTGGTTACAAAAACAAAAACAAACAAACAAAAATCGTTTTTCTTCCTGTTTCTCGGTATAGCTGATAGAGCGTATAGTTTATATAAGAGTGAATCTTTAGCAATAATTTCATTGTTTGCATATTAAGTTCTTTTTATTTATTTATTTTTTTGTAGCGGTGTTTAAACCTAGGGCTGCTTAAACTCTGAGCCACATCCCCAGCTGAGGCTGGCGTTGAGCACATTAAATTCTTTAAATGTGTTTGCAAAGTATTTAAAATTTTAGTTATTGCTTTTATATTTGAAACTAAGAATTAGTAGTTTAAATGGACTGCTTTGGGTTCTTCTGCTAGGCCTAAATAGGGTAATTTCGGATTTAAAAGCAAAACAGGGGCTGGGGATGTGGCTCAAGCGGTAGCACGCTTGCCTGGCATGCGTGCCGCCCGGGTTCGATCCTCAGCACCACATAAAAACAAAGATGTTGTGTCTGCCGAAAAATAAAAAATAAATAAATATTTAAAAAAAGAAAAAAAGCAAAACAGGTTTCACTGCAGAGCCTAAGGCAGCAAGTGGGATGCGGTTTCCACATAGGGCGTGAGCCGGCTTGGTGCCTCGCGGGCGTGCGGGTGCGCAGGTTGCGCAGCCCGGAAGTCGGCGAGGACTTGCTGCCGGGCTTGAGCACTGGCTAACCTGGCGAGCTGTCCCAGCGCTGTGGACATCACACAGAGGTGGTTTCCAGGGAAGTCTCAACAGGTGCCAGGAGCCCTTGGCACGACCTGGGAGACTCAGGTAGCTCTTGGCGGGTGGGTGCTGGGAAGTGGTTCTACCGTTTCTAGGCCCGGGCAATGGAAGCCCAGCAGGCAAGTAGTGTATACCCAACAATCGTGTGAAATGCAAGTTTTGAAAACTGTTGAAATCACTTTGTGTGTGTGGATGTTTTCTGTGTCTTTATCAATCTAATTGCTTAAAAATAGGAACTTGGAAACTGAATTCTGTTCCTGACTTCACAGATGCAGGAGAACAATTACTTTTTCTATTCTCGTGGGAATGTTTGTTGACATTGGTTATTTTTTTTTTTGGTTTTGTTTGGACCCAAATTATGGTGTAGTTGTGTAGTTTTCCTAAAAATTATAATTTAATGAAAAACAATTAATACCCCTTATTTACTGAAAACCCAGAATTTCTCATTTTAACCCCTTTTGTAAGGATCAGGAATCTCTCATCAGATACAGTGTTTAAGTTTGCCTGTTTTAAATTCATTCATTACTTTTAAAAGCATTTTTGTTGCAAGATTAACAGTTTTATTGATGTTGGATCACAGATTACTTTGTTTTTTGTACTGGGGATGGAACCCAGGAGAACTTAACCATTAAGCTTCATCCCCAACCCTTTTTTATATTTTGTTTATAGACAGGGTCCTGTGGAGTTGCTTAGTGTGTCCAGTTGCTTAGTGTGGATAAGTTGCAGAGGCTGGCTTTGAACTCTCTTATCCTTCTACCTCAATTTCCCCAGCCCCTGGGATTACAGGCAAGTGCCACTGCATCTGGTTTACAGATTGCTTTGGTCTCCAAAGTTAAATCCATAGGTTTGAAGGATTCAGCAGTCTTAAAGAAAATATTGGTTGTCTTTATGTATAGTTTCTGTTAAAAATTAATGTTATGATTTTCTTTGCTTTGTGATTATTGTCACAATGATCTGTTTCTATTAAATACATTATCCATTTTACTTGAGAATTTGTTGAATTTTTGCTGTCTACTTTCTTCCATTACTCTTATTACTCTGCCTGTATTTTTACTTGTAGAAGGTTTTTTTTTTTTTTTCATTTTCTTCAATTGTCTACTTGGTACCTTTTTCATATTTAGGTATGACATCTCTATCTGACGTGAGGTTTTTCTGCACTGCAGTATGAAAAATTGTTTTCATCAAACACTTCAAACCACTACCTAGACAAACATTTCATATTTATATTTTCTATGGGTCGAAAGGTATGGTATCTAGCTGGGGTTGTAGCTCAGGGGTAGAGTGCTTGCCTAGCTCGTGTGAGGCACTGGATTCGATCTTCAGCATCATATAAAAATAAATAAATAAAACAAAGGGTATTGTGTCCATCTACAATTAAGAAAAAAGTATGGTATGGTGTATAGTTCAAATAGATTTCAGAAAATACTTTTTTTTAATCCCAGTGTATAAATGATTTCTTCCACCACAAATTACCTTTTAATGCTAATGCCATCATTGAGGTTATAGTTTAGGATTATTTAAAAAGTATTTTATTGAAGGGGTCATACGTGATCCCCCCATACCCACCTCTATACTGGGGATTGAACCAGGGACACTCTACCAATGAGCTACATTTTTAGTCCTATTTATTTTTTATTTTGAGATTGGGTCTTACTGAGTTTCCCACAATGGCCTCCATCTTTCTGTCCTCCTGCCTTAACCTCCTTAATTGCTGGGATTATGGGTAAGCCATAAACTTGGTTCTTCATTTAATCTGTAAAATATCTATAGAGGTATTTGTAGTTGTGTTATTGGTTGTGTATTAGAGTAAGACTAAGGGGAAGAAACCTAAGCAAGTTATTTCTACTTTAAGGTCTTGAACATGAATGTGTAATCCAACCCTAGATTTTTTTTTTTTTTGAGAGAGAGAGAATGAATTTTAATATTTATTTTTTAGTTTTCGGCAGACACAACATCTTTGTTTGTATGTGGTGCTGAGGATCGAACCCAGGCCGCACGCATGCCAGGTGTGCGCGCTACTGCTTGAGCCACATCCCCAGCCCAACCCTAGATGTTTTAATAAAAAACCAAAACGAGAATAAGGTTTCAACATATAATTAGAAGAAACTATCTTGGTTAGAGTATATTTTAATTTTTCAGTCATCTTCAGGAACATTATTTATTTATTTATCTATCTATTTATTTTTTTGGCATTGGAGATTTGAACCCAGGGGTGTTCTATCACTGAGCTACATCACTAGTCCTTTTTATTTTTTATTTTTAGATAGGGTCTCACTGAGTTGCCCAGGCTAGCCTTGAACTTCTGTTCCCTGTCTCAGCCTCCTGAGTTGCTGGTATTGCAGGTATATGCCACTGTCCCAGCTGTTTCATCTTAAAAAAAAGGCTTTATGTAATACTTATCCTTTTTTTCTTGCAGTGGACATGGTATAGTCCTCTGAATTCAACAGATATCATTGTGTGTTTTATGCCATCCATTTTGCCTCTTGGCAACCCTGTTGTCTTGATTTTTGTGTTCTATATTTCTTTATTATTTTTTTGGTATTAGTTTCTTAGTGCCTCTCTAACTTGCTGAGGCGGGCCTTGAATTTGTGGTCCTGCTGTGTCAGCCTCCTGAGTTGAGATTACAGACATGTGCCACTGTTCATGGCTGCTTCCTTGTTTAAAAAATGGATTTATTTTGAATGCATTTATTCTTAAAGAATGGGTTAGATTTGGGCTTGGGTTGTGGCTCAATGGTAGAGTGCTTGCTTAGCACATGTGAGGCACTAGGTTCAATCCTCATTACCATATAAAAATAAATAAAGATATTGTGTTCATCTACAGCTAAAGATATATATATATATATATAATATTTTTTTTAAAAAAAATGGATTAAATTTTAATATTTAAATTTGTGAAAATGGATATATGCTTTGTATAGTTCAAAACTCAGCTTTCTGAGATTCATCCATATATGTGGAAGTAATTTTTAATTGTTAATTTTCATTGTTGTATAAGTCTATTAGGGAAATATGTTGTGATTTATTTGTTGTTCTCTTTATGTTTGATGTTTTTTTCCAGTTTTTAGCTGTTATAAATGCTACCATGATCATTATCTTACATGACTGAAATTGAATATATAGTAGCATTTCTTAGATCCCACAAGAAGAGTTTTTGAACTGCAGCACTGTTTACATTTTGAGTCTTAATAATTCTTTATTGTGGGTACTTTCCTATGCATTATAGGATATTTAGTCATGTGCCTTACCATCAGTGCCCCTAACATCCATATAGTTGTGACAAACAAAAATGTCTGTAGGCATTGCCTGGGTACCCTAGGGGACTTGACTTTTTTCTGATTTTGGTCAATCCCAGCAGCTATACTAAGAGGAATTCTTTGGCTTTTACACTGCAGAAAGTATAGAAGCGACTTCAAGCACCTAAGCCTCCTTTTTTTAAACCTTCTTGTCCTTTCAATAGAGCAAAACCCTGGTAACTCCTAGATTTTATGTTTTCAAAGCTTTGTTACCATGAGTTGTTAACTTTTCTTCTTTTTGTTGATGTTACTGGGGATAGAACCCATGGTCTCATACATGTTAGTGTTCTACCTTAGTGGTAACCCCCCCCCCCCACTTTTGTTTTTCCCCCCCGTACTGGGAATTGAACCCAGGTGGTTAGCTCAGTGATTAGGTGCCCTGGATTCAATCCCTGATACAAAAAATAAGAACGTTTGAACTCAGGGCTGTATGAATGCCAGTCTTTACCACTGAGCAGGGTCCCTATTTATTTATTTTGTTTTGAGACAAGAGTCTTGCTAAGTTGCTGAGGTTGACTTGAAACTTAAATTCTCCTGCCTCGGCCTCCAGAATTACTAGGATTAGATGTGTCATGTGCCTGACTTGTTAACCTCTTGAAGTTCATATTAAGTGCTTAAATATTAACTTCCTTAGGTCTCAGTAATGCCAAGATTCTTTATGTCTTAGATGAATGAATTGATAGGGATTGATGAGTGGATTCTTATGATGGCTTCTGGTCTACCTTGCTTCATCTTGTCTATAGTGGGTGTAAGTTCTTTTCAGTAGTCAGTGCCTGTGTATTACATTTTTGAGATCGCTCCTTTATCTTTACCCATCTAAGATAAGAAGGTTGTTTTTTCTTTCCTCTATTGCCTCCTATATGCACTGAAAGAAAATGTTGTGACCAGTCATTTTGAATGGCAAACTGCAGAATTTGAAGTTAGAAGTGCTTTGCAATGGAAGCCATTTTATACACAAAGAATGGTTTATTAAGAATGTTGTATCTGCGCCAGGCATGGTAGTACAGGTCCGTAATTCTTTTGGCTTGGTAGGCTAAGGCAGGTTGACTGCAAGTTCAAAGCTAGCTTCAGCAATTTAGTGAGGCCCTAAGCAGTTTAGAGAAGCCCTGTCTCAAAATGAAAAATAATAAAGGGCTGGGGATGTTGCTCAGTGGTTAGTCACCCCTGGGTTCAATTCCTGATACCAAAAAGAAAAATAATGTTACATTTGGAAGCTTGATCTATATAGATGGAGGTTGGGGGTCTTGTAGTTTTTTTAAAAGCAGAGAAAACGGATGAGTATTGATAAAATAAAGGCTTAACCTTGATTTTTGTGAATGTAAACAATCAGTTAATTGTATTGATCTTTTCTCTTTCTTTCTTTTAATGTTGGGGCCATGAAGGATCTAGAAATCATTTAGTTCATGTTTCTTAAGCTTGAAAACCTAAGTTGGACTGACATAAGTTTTCCAACTTTTAATTTTTCCAGAATAAAACTTTTTAAACTAATTTTCTATCCAAAAATATCAGCAAAGTAGAAAGGGTATTCTTTGAGGATCAAAGCTGAAACTATGAAAAACCAGAGCTTTTTTATTATAATTTTCTGTTGACTTGTAGAACCACTTGGATGCAGTGGCGCACACCTATGATCTCAGTGGCTGAGGAGGTTGAGGCAGGAGTTCAAAGCTGGCCTCAGCAATTTGGTGAGAGCCTATCTCAAAAATAAAAAATTAAAAACGGCTGGGGATATTGTTCAGTGGTTAGGTGCCCTGGATTCAATCCCTGGTACAAAAAATAAGAATGCTTGAACTCAGGGCTGTGTGAATGCTAGGCTAGCATTCAGCCACTGAGCTACACTCCCAGTCTCTTTTTAGTTTTATTTTGAGACAGTCTTGTTTAGTTGCCTGGGCAGCCTTCAAAATTGTGGTCTTCCTGCCTCAGCCTCCTGAGTAGCTGGGATTATAGGCATCTACCATTGTGCTGGTCTGACATTAAATTTATTTAATTCCCTTTTTAAGGATTAGTAAAATTTAAGAAGAATGAAGTGCTTTAGGTAAAGTTACACCTTGAGATGTTGTTGGAGTCATATATCAGCCCAGATCTGTGGCAGTGACCTAGTTTAGTGGGTTATGCATGTTTTTTTTTTTTTTAATGGTACTGGTGATTTAACTCAGGGGTGCTTTACCACTGAGCTAGCCCCAGATACTTTCTACCCTGCTTTTAAATTTTTTGAATTTTTAAAATTTTGAAATAGGGTTACACTGAGTTGCTGAGGCTGGCCTCAAACTTGGCTATGAATGATGTATTTTTGAGAGTGTGGTGAGCTGTAGATCTTCACTTAGAAAAATGTGCATCTAGACAAAACAACATTAGAAATGAAAAGGCTACTGAACTAGATATGAGACCATAAGAATTTATGATAATATATTTTATGTCTTGTTTTGTTTTTGTAGCAGGGATTGAACCTAGGGGTGTTCAACCACTGAGCCACATTCCCAGCCCTTTTTGTATTTTATTTAGAAACAGGGTCTCACGGAGTTGCATAAGGGCCCACTAAATTGCTGAAGCTGGCTTTGAATTTGTAATCCTTCTGCCTCAGCCTCCCGAGCCGCTGGGATTATAGGGTTGTGCCACCATGCCTGGCATGATGATATATTTGAATAGACAGTTCCAGAAAATTATAAATTCTAAAAATTTATAATTTTTAGATTCAAAAAGTAGAAGAAGTTGAGTGGTGTGGTTTCCCACGCCTGAGGCAAGAGGATCCCAAGTTTGAGGCCAACTTCAGTAACTTGGGAGATCTTGTCTCAAAATCAAAAGCAATAAAAAAGAATTGGGGATGTGGCTCACTGGTAAAGTGCCTCTCCCTGGGCTCAATCCCATTTATACTCCCCTCCTCCCGCCAAAATGAAAAAGTGGAAATACATATACCATTTAAGGGAATTGATTCTTTAATTACATAATTACTTTTTTTTTTTTTTTAAGCCACAAAGAACATCCCAAGCTTAGATAGATTTGCAGGCTAGTTCTACAAAATATTCAAATAGTACTTAATTTTCGTCCTCACAAATTCAGTGTTTTCCCCTTTCAAGAATACTCCCCAACTCATTTTTTCTGTCTAGTAAACCTCATTTATTACCACTACCAGAGAAGGACAGTGTGAACAAGGAAAATGACAAACTAGCCTCACTTATGAAGGTAGCATATGAAATCTTAAATGTAACATTAATGCAGAGAGTTCTACTGTGTGTAATTTTGATAGCACATCACATGTACCAGTTGGGTGATTTTAATAATGCAGGTTGGTCAAACATTAGAAATAAACAAACAAATAAATGAATGAATGAATAAATAAATAAATAAATTTATTTATTTATTTATTTTTTAAATTACTGTTGTTTTTTTTTATATTTATTTTTTAGTTATCGGCGGACACAACATCTTTGTATGTGGTGCTGAGGATCGAACCTGGGCCGCACGAATGCCAGGCAAGCACGCTACTGCTTGAGCCACATCCCAGCCCCAATAAATATATTTAATCACAACAAATAAAGGGGAAAACCCATCATGATGGATATAGGTTAAGCTCATTTGTGATTTAGAAACAAACCAAGCAGAGTGTGGTGTCACATTGCTTGTAATCCCATCTACTCAGGCTGAGGCAGGATGATCAGAAGTTTGAAGCCAGCCTCTCCAGTTCATAAGACCTTGTTTCCAAGATAAAAAAAGGACTGAGACAGTGGCTCAGTGGTAGAGTGCATGTGGAAGGCCCTGAGTTTGATTCCCAGCACTACAAAACAAAAGACAACACAACAAACCAAACAACCAAAAACTTCCCCGACAAAGATATAGAGCAGAACTTTCCTAACCTGTTGGGGGGTACATACACACCTGTGTTACTCTGAAGAGTGAAGATTGAAAGCACTTTCTTTATAATAAGACAGTCCACTGTCACTATTTCTTCACTACTTTTCTTTGGTTCTAGAATGTCCTTGCCACGTAAGCAAGATAAGAAAGACAAAAGAAATAAGTCTTATGAAGGAAACAACAACAGAAAAATCAATATTCTTAGATAATTTTTATATGATTATTGAGTTAAAAAAATGATCTATAGACAGATTATTAGAAAAAGGAATTATTTTTTTGTATTTTTATTTTTAATATTTTTTAGTTGTCGATGGACTTTTATTTATTTATATGTGGTGCTGAGAATCGAACTCAGTGCCTCACACATGCTAGGCAAGTGCTCTGCCACTGAGCCCCAACCCCAGCCCAGAAAAGGGAATTATTAATAAGATAGCTTGCTGATTTATATGAAATCAGTTAAATATTAAATATTACACACTCTGCCACTGAGCAGCTCAGTGGTAGAGTGTGTAATAAGCATATACAAGGCTTTGTGTTCAGTTCCCAGAACTGGAAGGTTTTGTTTTGTGGGTTTTTTTTTGGTTCTGGCAATGAACCCAGGTGTGCTTTACCACTGAGCTACATCTTAAGGCTTTTTAATTTTGAGACAGGGCCTTGTTAAGTTGCTCAGGCCGACCTTAAACTTTGCCATACTCCTGCTTCGGCCTCCTCAGTCTCTGGGGTTATAGGTGTGTGCTACCATGCCCAGCTGAAAGTACATTAAAACAAAAAAAATTTTTTAAGATGTTGATGCGGGCTGGGATTGTGGCTCAGTGGTAGAGCGCTCGCCTAGCATGGGCGGGACCCGGGTTCGATCCTCAGTACCACGTAAAAATAAAGGCATTGTGTTGTGTCCATCTACACCTTAAAAAAAAAAAGATGTTGATGGACTTTTATTTTATTCATTTATTTACATGTGGTGCTGAGAATCGAACCCAGTGCCTCACACATGCTAGGCAAGCAAGCACTCCACCACTGAACCACAACCCCAGCCCTGAAAGTACATTTTTATATACCAGGAATGAGAGGGAAAATACTTAAATAGGAAACTTCTACTTAACACAAAGTGACTGTTCTTAAAAAATGATAACATCATTAAAGATAAAGACCATGAAAATTAAAGAATACTAAAGAGATGTGACCGTTGTGTGCAATACCTACTCCTAGACTGAATCTTACACGGGAGAGGTAAAATGCTGTAATATATATTATTGGGTCACTTGACCAAATCAGGAATCAGATGTAAATATAGTATCTATGTTAAATTTTCAGGAGTTGAAAATTATCCTATGGCCATGTAAGAGAATATGTCTATTGTTAAGAAACGTGCACTACAATTTTTAGGGGTAAAGGCCATGGTATTTACTACCTCTGAAGATGGTTCAAAAAGATAACTATGTATGGGGAGGGAGAGTGAAAGATAGGGTAAAATGTTTATAGCTGAATCTGGGTATTGTGTATATAGTTTTTTTCTTTCTTATTAGTCCTGATTTTTTTTCCTTCAAGTTTGAAGTTATTTCTAAAGAAAAAGTTAAAATACTTTTTATAATAACAACAAATATAAGAATAAACCCTAATGCAGCTTTGTGATGTTAGCTATTCACTTAGTTTTTCTTTAACACAAGTTAAATTGTTATTGATTTGACTTTCTTCTAAAACAGAGATGGGAGGCTTGACTATGTTTGGTCACAATTTTTGACCTTTCTTCTTTTAAAATAATTTTTAATTGTTTATGGACCTTTATTTCATTTATTTATAAGTGGTGCTGAGAATCAAACCCAGTGCCTCACACATGATAGGCAAGCATTCTACCACTGAGCCACAACCCCAGCCCCTTTCTTTATTTTTAATACCTATAAGCAGAGTAGTTTTTTGAGAAGTTATTGTACTTTTAATTTTGGTTGTAGATGTACAAGTTCTACTTGGAACTTGTAAGTGTGCATTGGTTTGCCTGTTGTATAGCAAAGCGTTTCTTTCTTTTTTTTTTTTAAAGAGGTCACAAATATTTTTAAAAAATATTTATTTTTTCATTGTAGTTGGACATAATACCTTTATTTTATTTATTTTTATGTGGTGCTGAGGATCAAACCCAGGTTCTTGCATGTGCTAGGCGAGCGTTCTACTGCTGAGCCACAACCCCAGTCCTGCAAAAGCATTTTCATTGAGTAGTTTCACAGGTTGGAGCCCTACATTGTCCCTCTTGGATAAACTTGCAGTTTCTGTTTTTTTTTTTTTAAAGAGAGAGGGGGAGAGAGAGAGAGAGAATTTTAATATTTATTCTTTAGTTTTCGGCGGACACAACATCTTTGTTTGTATGTGGTGCTGAGGATCGAACCCGGTCCACACGCATGCCAGGTGAGCGTGCTACCGCTCGAGCCGCATCCCCAGTCCCTATTTTATTTTTAAGTGAGAATTAAGACACTTGAGCTATAACACATGACAAAATCTGTATTTTTACAAATCCCTCTATTACCTAAACTTTTACTGTTGTAATTCTCACACCTCATGATATCTTTTTCTTTTTTCTTTTCTTTTTTTTTTGTTCTGGGGATTGAATCCAGGGGTGCCCTACCAGTGAGCTACAACCCAGTCCTCTTTATTTTATGTACATATGTATGTATGCTTTTATACTGATAATTCAGGGGTGCTTTACCACTGATCTACATCCCTGTTCTTTTTATTTTTTATTTATCAAGATAAATTTCTGAGGCTTGCCTCAAACTGTGATCTTCCTGTCTCAGCCTCCTGAGTCTCTGGGGTTACAGCCATGTAGCACCATGCTGGGCTGTCTCTCTCTTTCTTTATTGTTATTTTTTTTAATCATCTTTACTGAGACTTTCCGAAGGATTTAACTTCAGTTTTGCAGAAATAATATTGTATAAATGATTAATGTATTTATACAATACTTAAATTATATCTTTTGATGACTCAATTAGCATAAACTGGGTTGGAAATAAGTACTGTTGACTTGCTAAGCATGCAACTCAGCTGATACTTAGAATAGTCCCTATTTTTTTTTTCTTTTGGGTTGTAAATGGACATAATACATTTTTATGTGGTACTGAGGATCGAACCCAGTGCCTAACACATGCTAGGCAAATGCTCTATCATAACCCCTATTCTTATGTGTGGGCATCATTGGTCTTTTTCAGAAAGAATGCATAGGGTCTCTTATTTGGTTAAGCAGAGGGTGATTGAGAGGTTCTATAGTAGTAGTTCAGTAGAAATAAGTTGCTGTAAATAAATGGTTGGCTAGTTTTATTAAATGGCTCATTTAATGATTGTACTCAGTACTACAAAATGAATTTTGAATCATTCAAGTTAATTTCATTATGATTATACCAGGAAGCTGGGTGTGGTGGCTTGTGCCTATAATTCCAGTGACTCAGGAGGCTATGGCAGGGGGATTAAAAATTGGAGGCCAGCTTCTCAATTTAGCAAGACTGTAAATCTCCCCTCCTTCCCCAAATGGTACATGGCTTGGTATAGAGCACCTCTGTGTTCATTCCTCAGTACTGCAAAAAAAACAAAAAAGATTATACCAAGGAACTGATTTGAGGAAGTATGACACTAATACCATCATTTGATTCACATCTGATATGGTATACTAGGTTTCTTTCCCTCTTGCCATTATTTTCAATTTCTATTTGATAATTAGTTATGATTTAAGTTCAGATAAAGACTCTGCTCTGGTTAACTTGTGCAGAGAGGTGTTAGAAGTTGGTTGAGGGCTGCAGAAGCAGGATCCCACGGGGTACCTCCCAGAAAACTATTGATGTCAGGGGTGCTGTCTGTTACAAATAGAAAGGTGAAGAATCAGGGTCCAGGCTCATCGCACCTTGGTTGAGATCTGGGGAACAGGAAGTTGCTTCTGTATCTGTTTGTTCCATGTATACATTATTTAGTTGTGACCCAAAGTGTTAGAACTGTTACTTCAGAGCCAAACTGTCAAATCTGTTTCTGTCAGAATGCCTTATGTGGGTGTTCACCTTTCTTACCACTTTGGTCCAGTTCTGAATTCAGGTCTTTTCAGGTTTGAGTAGCTTGAATCATATTTGGAATGCCTGTTGCAGGGTAAATTTTGGCTCTCTAGGCCCTGCAGTTTCTTGAAGATGAGCTTCTCAAGGATCTACCATATAAATTGCAGTAAGCCTATGATGATTCAGGCTTGGTTTCTCCTACCACCACTACCTTCTCTCAGTCTTTCTTTTTGGGGTATGCAGTTTCTTGACTCCTTCTCTGTCCTTGAATTTGCTATTCTCCTGCTTTAGCTTGTTGAGCCCTTGAGCCCTTGGGATTATAGGTATGTGCCACTAGGCCTTTTTTTTTTTTTTTAAAAGCCAGCATGCAGATGTTACTGTAGCCTGGCAATTTGCTAAATTCTTGGCTTTAGCAGCATATTGACTTTCTATCATAATGTGTTTGGGTAGGTAGTGTTACCCTATTTTATTGATGTTAACTTTATGGAGGTCACACTCCTAATAAGTGAAGACCCACGTAGGGATCCAAACCAGTTTTCACTGATATGAGAAACTGTTTGTTTACATGATCTATGTGAGTGATATGTTTTTTCTCATCCTTTCACCTTCAGTCTGTGGCTATCTTTGCCTATGAGGTGACCCTTTTGGAGATAGCATATTGTTGGTTCTTGTTTTTTAATCCAATCTGCTAAAGTCTCTCTTTTTTTTTTGGTACAGGGATTGAACTCAGGGGTGCACAACCACTGAGCCACATCCCCAGACCTATTTTGTACTTTATTTAGAGACAGGATCTCACTAGGTTGCTTAGCATCTTGCCTTTCCTGAGGCTAGTTTGAACTTGAGATCCTCCTGCCTCAGCTTTCTGAGCCACTGGGATTACAGGCAGGTGCCACCGTATCCAATTTATGTTTATTTTTATGTGGTGTGAGGATCGAACTGTGAGGCAAGTGCTCTACCACTGAGCCTCATCCCCAGCCCCTCTATTTCTAGTTTTTAACTTGAATTAGTTTCTCCTTTGATTGACTATTTCTTTAGTATAGCTCCTCCCTTTGCTGGTTTCCCCTTCATTTTATCTTTGTGGAATATTTTGTTGAGAAATGTTCTACAGCGCAGGCTTTCTAGTTGTAAATTCTTTTAACTTTTGTTTATCATAGAAGGTGTTTTTCATCTTCTCTTAATATAGACCATATTATGTAAGCTGTCACATATGTTGGCATACAATTGTAATATTACCTTAATATATTTTTAGCATCTGTAGGTTTATTTTCATACTTTTCCTTCCATTGATATTTTCATATTATTGCTTTTTTCTTGATTAGACTTGCTTGATTTTTATCAAGTTTTAGCAGTATTATTTCTTCTATATTTTATATATTTCGACTCCTACTCTTATTTATTCCTTTCTACTACGTAATTTGAAAATAATTTGATTGTTATTCTAGCTTTTTTCTGATACAAGTACTTTAAGTTATAAATGTTCATCTGAGTGCTGTTTCATCCCAGATATCCTGATATTAAGCTTTTATTATCACTCAGTTCAAATCACTTTTTATTTACTTTTCTTGTGCTTTCTTTTTTGACCACTGAGATATTATAAGTATGCCACTTAATTTTAAAATAGTTGACATGTGGGGGGGTGGGGTTCTATATACTCCCCCCCCTTTTTTTTACATTTCTAGCTTTATTTTTTATTATTAATTTTTAATATATAACAGTGAAATGCATTACAATTCATATTACACATATAGAGCACAACTTTTTCATATCTCTGGTTGTACACAAAGTATGTCCACACCAATTTATGTCTTCATACATGTACTTTGGATAATGATATCCATCACATTCCACCATTATTTGTAACCCCATTCCCCCTCCCTTCCCCTCCTACTCCTCTGCCCTATCTAGAGTTCATCTATTCCTCCCATGCTCCCCCTCGCTATCCCACTATGAATCAGCCTCCTTATATCAGAGAAAACATTAGGCTTTTTTTTTTTTTTTTTTTTAGATTGGCTAACTTCACTTAGTATTATCTTCTCTGACTCCATCCATTTACCTGCAAATGCCATGATTTTATTCTCTTTTATTGCTGAGTAATATTCCATTGTGTATATATATCACATTTTATTTATCATTTATTTACTGAAGGGCATCTAGGTTGGTTCCACAGCTATTGTGAATTGTGTACTGCTGTAAACATTGATGTGGCTGTGTCCCTGTAGTATGCTGTTTTTAAGTCCTTTGGATATAGACCGAGGAGAGGGATAGCTGGGTCAAATGGTGGTTCCATTCCCAGTTTTCCAAGGAATGTCCATACTGCTTTCCATATTGGCTGCACCAATTTGCAGTCCCACCAGCAATGTATGAGTGTGCATTTTTCCCCACATCCTCACCAACACTTTTTGTTGTTTGTATTCATAATAGCTGCCTTTCTGACTGGAGTGAGATGAAATCTTAGAGTAGTTTTGATTTGCATTTCTCTAATTGTTAGCGATGATGAACATTTTTTTCTTTTTTTTTTGGTGCTGATGATTGAACCCAGGGCCTTGTGCAATTGAGGCAAGCATTCTACCAAGTGAGCTAAAGGTGATTGATTTCTTATGTAATAAATCATGCAGGAAGCACAGTCTGCATGATTTCAAATTAAAAAAGTAATGGAAATGCTTTTTATATTGATTGTATTGGTTACATACATGTCAAAACTGATCAAATTACATATTTCAAATATGTGCATTTTATTGTACTTCAATTTTACCTCAATAAAGCTATGGGAAAAAAAAAATGTTGTCTGTTGTTATGGTTTAGTGGTAGAGCACTTGCCTAGCATGTGTGAGGCACTGGGTTCGATACCCAGCACCACATAAAAAAACTGAATAAACAAAATAAAGGTATTAAATATACTAAAAATATTAAAAAATATATATTACTGAAAAAAAAAAACAGTTTATGTGGCCCCAAGGTCTATTCTTATCTTTTTTACTCACTGCCTTTAGTAAAGCAATCATAATTTGAAAGAAATTTATGAAATGATTTAGTTCAACTCCTGTCAAGGTGGTAATTTTGTATAAGATGTCATTTTGTCTTCCTTATTTGCTTGTGCCACTATTAAGTTAATTTGTTTTTGAATTTTTAGGACTTGTTTTTATTTAGTTGAATTTTTACATTATAAATTGTTGATTCCATAGTTAAAAGTGTACATTGAGCTACATTGACAGTTTTATTTTTGGGTACTAGGGATTGAACTCAGGGGCACTGAACCACTGAGCCACATCCCTACCAATTTTTGTATTTTATTAGAGACAGGGTATCACAGAATTACTTAGCGCCTCACCATTGCTGAGATGGGATTTGAACTCTTGATCCTCCTGACTCAGCCTCCTGAACTGCTGGGATTACAGGTGTGTGCCACCATGCCCCATTACATTGACCGTTTTGTATCCTATTATGCCTCTACTTTTCCATATAAATAACCTTTTTTTCTATACAGAAAAAATATTATAAATCTTATCTTGTCCTTTACTTATTTTAATTAATAAAATAATTTGAAAAATCAATCCATATCTGAGCTCAGACCTTTCTCATTGTTTTTAGGTTGGCCGTACTGTGTTGTGGGAAGTATGACATTGATTTACCTATTTCCTTATTGATGGACAATAGACATAGTGTTAGAGAGGGGAAATGACAGTTGTAATTAAAATTTGACTCAATGTGTTTGAAAAATTATTGCAAGACTGAAGTGAATAACTTTTGGAGGAAGTTGCAAGTTTACACCTAGAATCAGTTACCTTGTGAGAATTTCATGTAAGAATAATGAAGTCTAGCCAGAATATAGCCTGACTCAGGAAGGTAGTTGTCATAGCAGGTGGAGCCAAGTATAAGTAGTATTTTGCTGGCTCCAGCACTCTGCTTTCCACACTTGGACTGGACTGTTTTTGTTACTATAAAGAAATGACAGCCTGAATACTATGGATCTGTTAATCATGCCAGATCTTTGGTGAACAAGAGAAGGGGAAACCTTTCCAATTTGCCCAATAAGGCAAATTCTTGTTTTCATCCATGGAGAGTATAAGAGTGGTTTGATCAGGATTGTGAGCTGGCCAGTACAGACAGATTAGGATAATTTACATTTCTTCTTAGGAACCTTCTTTTGGGACCCAGCCTAGAATCTCTCATCTGAAGCCAAAGGAACTTTCTAAGTTTTTTTTTTTTTTTTTTTTTTGTACTGGGGATTGAACCCATGGATACTTAACCAGTGAGCTACATCCCTAGCCCTTTTTTATTTTTTATTTTGAGACAGGTTTCCCTTAGTTGCTTAGACCTCGCTAAGTTGCTGAGGTTGGCCTTGAACTTGTGATACTCCTGTCTCAGCCTCCTGGGTTGCTGGGATTATAAGTGTGTACCAACGTGCCCAGCTAACTGTTTTTTTGAGAAAGAGGCTCTTTATGTTGCCCAAGGTGGCCTTGACCTGTGATTCTCCTGAGTAGCTGGGTTTACTGGTATGTACTGCTTGGCTTTGTTTTTTTTCCTTTTAGACAGAAAGTTTTGCATAGAGTCATTTGTTGTCTTGACTCTTCTGTTCCAGGACCACTTCCCCAAGTCCACTTTCCCGTTCCTAGCCTACTCTCTGCAGGCCAGTGGAACAGGATATAGGTGTGATCTCAATGGGACCAAAAAGATTAGTGAAAAATTAACTGGATCTGGGGAAAGGATTGAGGCCTTGTTTAGGTGAAGAGCTTTTTTTGGTGTGTGCTTTCTAGCATAGGGACCATGTCTGTGGGGTCCTGCCTGGGATGGTAGAATAAGGCAGTTTTTAGAGTGCTTCGTGGTTCAGTGCCTAGATAGGTGTGCTAATGTGTTATGTAGAGCTTTTGAGGTGGCCTGCTACTTCCCTTTTCCTCCCAGCCATTTGAGTGGCCAACCATTTGAGAAAGTTGGAGATGGAAGGTCAGAGTATTAGGAGCAAGATTGGAGAATGTGATTTTCTTTCCTTTCTGTCTTGCTCTAGATGCCTTTGTTAGTTTGCTAGGGCTGCTGTAACAAATCATCACAAACTTGAATGGTGTAAAACAAGAGAAATATGTTCTCTCTTAGTTCTAGAGACTTGAAGTCAAAATCAAGATTTCAGCAGAGCCATACTCTTTTTGAAAAAGAGTTGAGGGAAAGATCAGTTCCCTGCCTTTCTGTTGGTTTCTTGTGTTTGCCAGCAATCCTTGGTCTTCTGTGGCTTACAGCTGAATGATTCCAGTCTCTGCCTCAGTCTTTACTTCCATCTTCACAAGGGGATCTTTCCTCAGTCTCTTTCTCTTCTTAAAAGGATTTCAGTTAGGTAGGTACCCATGCCTGTAATCCTAGTGACTTTTGGGAGGCTGAGGCAGGAGGATTGAAAGTTTTGAGGCCAGACTCAGCAATTTAGTGAGAACTTTCTCAAAATCAAAAAATAAAAAGTACCTGGGATGCTGCTCAGTGGTTTGTCCCTCCTACCCAAAGAACATCAGTTATATTGAACTAATGCCTGCCCTGATTGACTTGATCTTTTTATTTTTTTTTGGGGGGGGGTTTACTGGGGATTGAATTCAGGGGTACTTGACCACTGATCCACATCCCCAGCCCATTTGTGTTTTGTTTAGGGATAGGACCTTGACTTTGCTGAGGCTGGCTTTGAACTTGTGATCCTTCCGCCTCAACCTCCTGAGCCTCTGGGATTATAGGCATTGTGCTCAGCCCTCCAGTCCATTTTTTATATTTTATTTTGAGACAGGGTCTTGCTAAGTTGCTCAAGGCCTCACTAAGTTGCTGATGATTGCTTTGAACTCTCTATTCTCCTGCCTCAGCCTCCTGAGC
The DNA here is from genome assembly GCF_021218885.2 of Marmota monax. NCBI lineage: Eukaryota > Metazoa > Chordata > Mammalia > Rodentia > Sciuridae > Marmota > Marmota monax. The sequence continues at coordinate 1,639,874 of NW_026692505.1, forward strand.
CACTGAGATCACAGACGTGCGCCACCATGCCCGGCCGGATTGACCTCATCTTAACCCAATTACATCTGCAAAAACCCTATTTTCAGATAAGATCACACTCATGGGTTTTGGGTGTTAGGTTTCAACATGTCTTGGGGGGGATGGTGCATGAATCACCTCAGAGCCATGTTGACTAAGGCAGTCTGCAGAATGAACAGAAGCTTGTTGCTCACTGTGAGACCAAACCAGTGAGCTGCAGTGTTGAAATGAAAGACCAGACTTCATCTCCCTTAGAATTGGGAACTGGAGACAGCAGGGTGGTACTAAGGAGTAACTTTCTTTATTCAGTTTTTTTTTTTTTTAAGACTCTCACTATAAGAAAGTAGTAGTGACAGGACTGGAGGGTTTGGACCTCCAGAATTTGGCAGGTCTTTGTGAAGTATTCTTCCTCCTGGTGGAGGCTAAAATAGCATCTCTTCTAAAGTAGCACAGCTGGGGATTGTGCCTTGGTTGTTCTTTCATTGCCTAACCTAATGCTTATCTACTAAACTGATATTTGCTTAATTTCCCAGGGGATGTACTTTATAGTAGATTCTGAAGTGTTCTCTTCATAGATAGTGCAGATCTATGGCAGGCCTTGTGGAAGAAACTAATACATGATGTGAGACATCAGTTTTTATTTTTTCCTCAGAGTAATTTTTTTTTTTTTTTAAAGCCAGGGATTGAACCCAGAGGTACTTTACCACTGAGCCATATCCCCAGCCTATTTTGAGATTAGACCTTGCTGAGTTGCGTAGGGCCTTGCTAAGTTGCTGAGGCTGGCTTTGAATTTGCGATCCTCCTGCGTTGCTGGGATAACGGATGTGCCACTGTACCCAGCTAGAAGTTGTTTAAGAGAGTGCTGGTTAGAAATATCAAGTATGCACAAGGACAGCAATGTAGAATATGACATTACATTTGGCAGGAAAGGATTAGCTTGTTTCTTTTTTATTATTAAGTAAAATATGTATTGTTATTAGAATAAGGAAAGTAAATGTTTTCCCTTCTAGTAAGGTAAAAAAAAATTCAGAAAAGAAGGTCGGGGGTGGATTAGTGGTGGGCTTTTTTCTTCACTTGTTGGAAAAGCTCTTTAGCTTATTAAATTCTTAGGGACTGGGCAAAGTAGTGTTTGCTTATAGTTCCAGCTACTTAGGTGGCTGAGGTAGTAGGATGACTTGAAGCCAAGAGCTTAAAGTCAGCCCTGGCAATACAATAAGATGTCGTCTCCTAAAACAAATAAAAAAATACAACCATGTAGAACATTCTTAGTGTACTTGCTTTATATATGGCCATTTAGTTTAGCGGGTCTCAAAAACATTGAAGGCTAAGTCTGTAGAGGCAGAATTACAACATTACATCAGAGTTATTGTTGTCAGTCACTTTGGGGACTCAGTCTCTAAAAAGGTGTAGCATTATTAAAAAAAAATTGCATCATCATCATCAGCTGAAATTGTGGTGATTCTTGTGAAATATAACAATCTTTTTTCAACCACAAAACATTACTGCAAGAACCTTTTAAAATTATTCCCTCTTGGATCAGAGAAATAAAGGTAAAGGACAAAGAAGAGGGGTTGGGGATTTAATTGTAATAACATGATTAAGTTTAATGATAAATGTGGATTAGGAAAAAGTAAAACTGCTTTTAAAAAAATATTTATTTTTTAGGTGTAGATGGACATAACACAATGCCTTTATTTTTATGTGGTGCTGAGGATCGAACCCAGGTCCCTCCTGTGCTAGGCGAGTGCTCTATTGCTGAGCCACAATCCCAGCCCCATAACTGCTTTTAAAAATTTTTCTTTTTTTAGTTGCAGATGGACACAACACCTTTATTTATTTATTAATTTTTATGTGGCTCTGAGGATCAAACCCAGTGTCTCAAACATGCTAGGCAAGAATTCTACCACTGAGCTACAACCCCAGCCCTTTAAACTACTTTTTTTTTTTTTTTTTAGTTGTAAATGGATTTTTTATTTATTTATATGCAGTGCTGAGGATCGAACCCAGGGCCTCACACATGCCAGGCAAGTGCTCTACCACTGAGCCACAACCCCAGCCCCCTATAAACTGCCTGTTAAAGTAATGAACATAGGGCTGGGGATGTGGCTCAAGCCGTAAGGCGCTCGCCTGGCATGTGCGGGGCCCTGGGTTCGATCCTCAGCACCACATAAAAGTAAAGATGTTGTGTCCACCAAAAACTGAAAAATAAAATACTAAAAAACAATTCTCTCTCCTCTCTCTCTCGTAATGAACATAAATAGTCAACCCAAAAAAAAGAAATGAAAATGGTTTTGTGTCCAAAAATCATCAATGCTACCAATAATCAAAAACATCAAATTTAATATCAAACTTTTTTTAGGTAGTGGGGTTAAAATTTTACTTAACTTTATGTGTTTTAAATTTTATGATAAACATATATTGACTTTATAGATTGGAAAATTTAAAAACCTAAGGTCAAATCAAAGGTCAAAGACCAAAACTAATGTGGTGTGTTGGTGCATGCCTATAATCCCACTGATTTGAGAGGCTGAGGCAGGAGGATTGCAAGTTCAAAGCCAGCCTCAGCAACTTATTGAGGCCATAAGCAACAAGTGAGATTTGTCTTAAAATGAGACATAAAAGGGGGGCTGGGATGGTGTTCAATCCCTGCTACCCTTCCCCCACAAAACCCCCAACCTCCCGCACATCTAAACCATATCAATCTGATTATCTGATTTGTAGGCATAACTATTTTTGTGTAGTTGAGTAGTTATGCTAGGAAGAAAGAAAGTATATTTTCTATTCCAGTTAGCAAACTGTGTCAAGGGCTGAGATTTAATTTTTTAAATGTCTTTTTTTTTTTTAAAGAGAGAGAATTTTTAAATATTTATTGTTTAGTTTTTGGTGGACACAACATCTTTGTTTGTATGTGGTGCTGAGGATCGAACCCGGGCCGCATTCATGCCAGGTGAGCGCGCTACTGCTTGAGCCACATCCCCAGACCAATTTTTTAATGTCTTAATAGTCTCTGCTTCATTTTCTTGTCAGAGCCACTGATTTGTTGCATAAACCAGAAATCTTGACTCCTGTTCTTTTCACTTCTGTTAGGAAATTTTGTTCACAGTATATCATATTCTGCAATCTGATCCCTTCTTATTGCCCACCCCTGGTTGAAGCTGCCTTTTTATATTGTCTGGTTTAGTGTAAATCACCTACTTGCTCCTCTCTCTGCTTCTGTCATTGTCCTTCTTTATACAACAGTCACAATAATACTAAGTGTGAGCCAGTAAACTTTTCTGCTCCAGGTCCTCTAGAAGTTACCTTAGAAAACAGTCATTTCCTTGAAAGAAAAATGCATGTTTGATTTCCATGAACTGGATAGATAAAAGGGGAAGAAGCCCAAGGTTCTTATCCCACTGAAGGTAGCTTGCCAAACTCCTCTCCCGTTTTTTCCTCTCATTGTTTTTACTCTTGATTACCGAGTTCCCAGTATATATCACATCCTTGCTATTTATTTATTTATTTGTTTTTTAGGTGTAGATGGACACAACACAAGACCTTTATTTTTATGTGGTGCTGAGGATTGAACCTGGGTCCCACCCGTGCTAGGCGAGCGCTCTCCCACATCCTTGCTATTTCTTACAGCACCCAAATTCTCCTTCCTTGCTGTTGCCTCTGTTGAAAATGCTCTTCTTCCAGATATTTGAATGACTAATTCCCTTCTTCAGGCCTTTCCTGAATTTCACTTTCTCTAAAATGCTGTCTTTGGCCTCCTCTGTGTGAAACAGTAACCCTCCCCTTTGTATTTCTTCGCAGAATTTACTACTTACTTATTGTCTGTTTCACTCCATTAGAATGAGGACTTACTGACTGACTGCCCAGCATTTAGGCATTCAGTAATTATTTGGCAAATGACTGGATGAATTTCCAATTTCTTTGTCAGTAGCTTCTTCTGCCTTGAGGAATACTCAGGCCACTCATGTACTTTGGCCAGGGGGAAAGGAACCCTACTTTTCATGGACCAAATGTTTCTGTGGGCTTCTTCCTTTTTCTTACTGCTCAGATTTTTCTATTCTAATAATTTTTACCAGTCAAGCAAATGAATCTCTTTTTTTTTTTTTTTAAATAACATTTCTGTGTTTGGGATTAATGCTTTCCTTTCTTTGAATTTGGTATCATTTTATATAAATACTTTAGCATTTAGGTGCCTCTTCCATCATTCAGCTGGCAAATAATTATTGCAGCAGACCTTGTGAGCCAGGCTGGGTGCCAGGCTATATGCCAGGGTTCAAAGAGATGGTGAACCTGCCTTTCCCTTGAAAGCTGATAGTTCAGTGGGTGGTTGGAATTGCCAACAGTTGGGAGAGGCAAGTGCCATAATGAAGGATGCAGAGGAGGGAGGTTGGACCATGAGTGTTTCATCCAGGTAGTTCCTGAGTGTTGGGAATTTCAAGGGTGGGTGGGAGTTTGCCAGGTGAGGAAGTAGGCAAAGGGTACTCCAAGGAGAGGGAAAATGGGCAGAGGCACAGAGAGCTTTAACTTGTTAGAGAAGCACAAGTCAGTGAGTATTGTTGGAGTGTAAAATATAGTTGCCTCTTTGTATCTGAGTGCTCTGTGCTTCAGTGAATTCAACCAAGTGCAGATCAGAAATATTTGAAAAAAATTTTGTATTGAACATGTCTTCTTACTATTCCCTAAACAGTACAGTATAAAAACTATTAACTTAGCATTTGTGTTATATCAGGTATTATAAGTAATCTGAAGACTTAAAGTATACAGGAGGTTGTGTGTGAGTTATATGCAAATACTAAGCCATTTTATATAAAGGACTTGAGCATCCTAGGATTCTGGTATACCAGAATTTCTATTCTAATATTCTTTACTAGTGAAGCAAATTAATGTCTCTCTCTCTCTCTTTTTTTTAAATCATAGGGGAGAGGTCCTAGAACCAATCCCTTATGGATCCAGAGGGACAACTATGATGTAGGCACTGACGGTGGACAAGGCAAAGTTACGCAAGGGCCAGATTCAGCTGCTTGTAAATAATTACATGCTTACTGTGTAGAGTGAGAGTTTCATTCTACAGGTCATGGATTTGCATATGTGTGCCTATGTTTATATAAAGGGAGATTGGGTAGGGAGGACCTCAATTTTTTTCTTTTGTGTGTTTCCTTTTTGAGGGAAGGAGAATCCAAAATATTTTCTGCTATTTATTAATATATCTCCATGCAGATTTTTTCTCCTTTATATTGTAAATTCCTAAAGGGTGGCAGGGTTTAATTTTTATGTTTCCTGTATCTCCTCACTACAAATATTGTGAGATAGATGGCTCATTTAAACTCCCTTCCTTCCTTTCTGCTAGGGATTAAACCCAGCATGTGGCATATACAAGTGTTCTATCACCAAGCTACATCCCCAGCCATGTGCACTTAAATTTTCTTTAAGTAAATAGTTACCACTTCACTACTTTTTTACATCTCTTATTATCCCAGAACATGTCCTCCTCTTTTATCTGCCCCATCCTTCACCTCTTAATCTATCTATCAAGGAAGTTAAATTTATTAAGAAAAAAAAAAGCGGGGGCGGGGGAAAGAAAGCTTGTTTCAAGAAGATTTGATTTGTGCTGTCAGATGCCAGATCCTATCACTGAACCTACATGTGGATTGGGGTGGAATTCCTTACTGAGACAGTCACTCCAGTGCTTTTTATGTTTTTAGTTTAAATTTTTTTTTTTTTAGTTGTACATAGACACAGTATCTTTCTTTATTTTTATGTGGTGCTGAGATTCAAACCCAGTGCCTCACGCATGCAAGGCAAGTTATTTACCACTGAGCTACAATCCCAGTATTACCAGTACTTTTTATGTACTTGCATTCCCCATGCTTGGCACATGTTACGTACTGAGTGAACATTGTTGAAGGGATCATCTCATTTATCTGCAGCAAGATGAGGTTGGTGTTTTTGTAGAAAAACCTCCCTTCTGTAATTTTTGCTTCTAAGCTCCAGACACACTAGACTCCTCTCCATTCTGCAGTATTTCTAGATTCTCTGCTACCTGGAGTGCTCATTCTGTCATCTGATCAGCTGCTGTATCTGCTTATAAGTCTTAACTCTGCTCCTTTCTGAGGAAGTGATTTCTGATTAGTCTAGGTGAACTTAATTGCTTCTTCTTGTATACTTAAAAAAATTTTTTTTTGTTCAGTTTCTGGACGGTGAACTTGGAAGGTAAAGAGTTTACCCATTTCTCTCTTTCTAGTACTTAAGCATGTGGCCTGGTGGTTTTGTTGAACGATTGATGTGTACATTATTATAGAAAAGCTTGTTATGACAAGCTGGAAGGACATGTGAGTCAAGTTGTGCTAGGGATGGTGAATATCCTCCACTCAACCTAGATGAAACTTTTATACATGTGTACATATGAGTATGAGGGAGTCTTTCAGAACAACACCTTATGTGAACCTACAGGGTTAGAAAATTCATTTTTACTTGGAAGGATTTTGAGAGGCCAGCAGTACAGTTCAGTGATTCAGTGCCAAGAATAGGAACTTGGCAAGAGGAGACTAGAAACTTTTTTTTTTTTTTTTTTATCTTTTCTTTTTCCCAGGGCCCAGGGAGAAATGTATGAGTCCCTATAAGAGGGTGGAATAGAGTGGAAATATCTAAAAGAGCAAAGTTCCTGCTGAGGGTGCCTACATTTTATTTGGGAGAAAAATACCACTGACCTTAACACACATAATACAGTGCCAATGACTGTGTCCTTCTCTCTGCAGAGACTGCCCTAAGCCATCATGGAGGTGGTGGAGGCAGACAGTCCTCTGAATCCCAGCTGTAAAATAATGACCTTCAGACCCTCCATGGAGGAGTTCCGGGAGTTCAACAAATATCTTGCATACATGGAGTCTAAAGGAGCCCACCGAGCAGGTCTTGCAAAGGTGATTATGCTCAGATCCTGGCACGAGAAAGGATCACTTGGCCTTTAAATTGTGTTCTTAATCTTCACGATGTGGGCCGTTGTTTCTTCCTAAGGAAGGTATTTGTAATATCTTCGTTTTTGTTAATCCATGTGGAGCACTTGAAAGATAAATAATTAACTTATTTTTTTTTCAACTATTTATACTATGTTCTAAAGCTTCTTCTTTTTTCTTTTAAAATCAGGGTGGCCTATAGAAACCAGATATCCCGTACAGGTTTTCAGAGGAGTGACAATGTTCATGGTTTTCATCAGTTTCTCATAGAATACATTTTTTTTTTTTTTTTTTTGATACTCGGAATTTAACCCAGGGGGTACTTAACCACTGAACCACATCCCCAGCCTTTTAAAATATTTTTTATTTAGAGACAGGTTTTTGCTGAGTTGCTTAGATTCTTGCTAAGTTGCCAAGGCTGGCTTTGAACTCACTATCCTCCTACCTCAGCTTCCCAAGCTGCTGGGGTTATAGGTGTGCACCACCATGTCAGACCAAGAACAATGATTAACCTGAAACTTCATCAATACTCTCCATCCCCTCTCCCATTCTTGCTTTGTTCCTTCCATTTTTTCTTTGTTTTTAATTAAATTAATTAATTAGTTTTTATGGTACTTGGGATTGAACCCAGGGCCTTTCATATTCTGGGCAAGTGCTCTACCACTGAGCTGCATCCCCAATCCTTTTTAAGAAAATATTATTTTGAGATAGGGTCTCACTTAAGTTGCCAGGCTGGCTTTAAACTTGATCCTTCTGCCCCAGTCTCTGGAGTAGCTGGGGTTACATGTGTGTCCCATTGTGCCCAACCTCATTTTATTTTTTTGATATAGCAGATTTATTGAGATATAATTTATATGCTAGATAATTTACCCACTTAAATTTGTGTTTCAGTGGTTTCTAGTATTTCCATAGTTACATAGCTATCACCACTATTGAATCCCAGAAGATTTTCATCATCCCAAAAAGAAACTGTACCCATTGAACAGTCATTTCCTATTTCCTTCTAACCACCCAGCATGAGGCAACCACAATCTACTTTGTCTCTATGGATTTTTCTATTCTTTTTTCTTTTTAGTATTTATCAGATGTGAAGAGTGTCAATATGTACGTGGCACTGTGGCAGGTGGTGTGTGTGTGTTTGTGTGTGTGTGTGTGTGTGTGTCGGGGCCATGAGGGGCCAGAACTGATCAAGACCCCACCTTCATGGAGCTTATTATCTGATGGTAGGATTTTTAGGGTGATGAGATAGGGATATTTAAGCCAAGACCCAAAGGAAATAAAGAAACCAGCCTTCTCAAGATACAGTGACAGAAAGAATACTAAGTCCAGAGGCCAGGAGGCTGGCCTGAACTTCATGCATGAAAGGATTAGGAAGGCAGTCAGTGGAATTGGCACTCATGGGGAAGAGGGACATAATAAGTATGGTACAAAGAGGCCAGATGGTATTGGGCTTGTCCAGCTTCACAAATGCATAAGAAGTTTTATTTTAAGAGCAGTCAGAAGCATTGCCACACTTTAAGTGGGAGAGGAAGGTATGGTGATTGCTTATTTATTTCTTCTGCTGTTTTTTGACATTATTTTGAAATGATCACACTAACTTCCATGAGAAGAATGAATTTAGAAGTGTGGGTCATGGGAGACAAGAGTACATGTAGGTTGTCTTTATCTAGTGAGGAGCTTATGGTGGCCTAGACCATTGAAGAAAGGCAGACGTGGTCTTTGGTTTAGTTGTGTTTGAAAATACTCATCTTTGGCTAGGTGCTTTGGTGTACTTGGGTAATCCCAGCAGCTCAGGAGGCTGAGGCAGGAGGATTGAGCATTCAGAGCCAGCCTCAGCAACTCAGAGAAAACTTGTCTTTAAATAAAATGTAAAAAAGGGCTGAGAATGTGGATCACATTGTGGTTAAGTGCCCCTGGGTTTAATCCTTAGTACCAAAAACAAAAACCTCATTTTTTTCTTATTCTTACAGATGCCAAATAACATCCTGAAAAGATCATGGTGGTAGCTGGGTGTGGTGGTGCACGCCTGTAGTCCCAGAGGCTCAGGAGGCCTAGACAGGGGAATCGCAAGTTCAAAGCCAGCCTTTCCAGTGGTGAGGTGCTAAGCAACTCAGTGAGAACCTGTCTTTAAATAAAATACAAAATAGAGCTGGGGATGTGGCTCAGTGGCCTAGTGCCCCTGAGTTCAGTCCCCAGTACCCCAAAAAAGAGATTGTGATTTAAGAACTGGAGGTATAAATGAATGCTTGGGGCCATAGGGGTGTTCTAAGGTACTGAGTACTATATTGCCTATTTGAACCCATAGATCCATAGTTAGAACTTTTAAAAATTTTTTCAATAAGGTTTTTAAAAATTTTATTTAATTTAAATTTTTATTGATTATTTTTACTTATATATAACATTAGGATACATTTTGACATAATCACAAAAGCATGGAATATAATTTGCTCTGATTCAGTCCCCAGCATTTCCCCCTTCCCCTGAGTTAGAGCTTTGAAAGAAAAACTGTGTTATGTCATTCATCCTCTGACCTGCAACCTAAGATGATTTATGTGTCCTTTCTTTTTCTTTTTTTTTGTGGTGCTTTTTTCTTTTTTTTTTTGTGGTGTTGGGGATTGAACCAAGGACCTTGTGCATGCGAAGCAAGCACTCAGCCGACTGAGCTACATCCCCAGCCCCTATGTGTCCTTTCTATATTGGATATCTATGTATCAGGGTCTTACCAAATGCTTAGGACCTCGATAAGTTGTGGAGGCTGGGTTTGAACTCGAGATCCTCCTGCCTCAGTCTCCAGGATTATAGGCATATGCCATCATGCCTGTCAGGAAATCTGTTGTAATTTAAATCTTTCCCTAGGAAGAATTATTTTTTTGTGCATGTTTTATTATTGTGCTATATTTTAAGTTCGTAATCTGGGTTTCTGTAGACTTGTCACTGTTTGTACATAAATCCCTGAGCCCTGGCAGAGCCCACTGCTAGATGGATCCACTCAACTGCACCAACATAAAGAGCTCTTTTTCAGTGCTGTGAAGGTCAAATAGTGTGGAGGGCTGATAGAAAGAATTTCCTGAACAGCAGAATTTGTTGTTCAGGTCCTCATCTGGGGACCTGATGCTACCTGCAACCGAGTTTTTACTGTTTCTGACATCTGACCCTGGAGGTCTGTCATTTTGTTATGTATCGTTAAGGATCAAAGTTCCTCCAAGAAAAGTTTAAAAAATTGGGGATATTAAGTTAAATATTAACTAGGAATGGGTGAAAGTTGAAACAAAGAGAAAGTTTATAATGAATTTCTCAGATGAGCTATCTTTATTTTAGCTTCTTTTTTTTTTTTTTTTTTGTACCCAGGGTTGAACTGAGGGATGCTTAACCACTAGCCACATCCCAGCCTTTTTTAGATTTTATTTAGAGACAGGGTCTCACAGAGTTGCAAGTGCCTCCCTAAGCTGCTAGGGCTGGCTTTGAACTCATGATCCTCCGATCTCTACCTACGCTTCTGCTTCCACTTCCACTTCGCTGGAATTACAGGCCTGCGCCATCGCTACCACGCCCTTCTCTAGTTTAGCTTCTTTATTTGGTTAACTATTTAAAAAACCCACTCAGTTTTAACACCTCAGACCCTCCAGATTATCTTTGAGGGAGAAATAATTCTTTAATTGAAGAGAATGAGTGTATTATTTCAGAAATACTTGACATAAAATTTTGATCATGAACTTGTAATGGGTTAGCAAGGAGTTGGGGGAGGGGATTGAGCAGGTCTGTCTCTCTGCCTTGGGCTCTGAATGCAGCCCTTATCCTGTCTCCCTTTAGTTTCTTGTTTTCTCTCCCTTTAGTTTCTTGAAAGCATATACTGTGTTCCACTGAGATTTAGTAGAATAGCTTGTGGTAAGGAGGCATGTTCAGTAACTTTAGAAGAGGAAGCAGCAGCTACCCTCACAAGGGAGCTGCAGGCACATGGAGTACACCTGTGCTGTTCCTGGTTATTATGAAACAGAATAAAGTTAATGAGAACTACAATTAAAAGACACACCTGAGTCCAGAACAGCTTCTCTCCCTTCCTTAAAGTAAGATCGTTGGCAGAGTTGGAGACATTAATTTATTTAATCCTGTGATAATTTTCTATAACTTATTTTAGGAATATGGTGAACTATTTGTTTCTAATCATTTTTGCTACCTTTTATGTCAAGTCACTTGAACTCAGTTTTATTGGGTTCCCCTCTTGTTCTAGAAACTGCAGCAATAATAACTGTACAGAACTGTACTGAATCAAATCAAATGGTAAAAATCAAGACTGCATTGATGTAGCTGGTTTGTTTTGGGGCTAGCCCTGGGGAACAGAGCCACCTGTGAAGTTCTTTGTTAATACACTTTTGATAGCATTTAATGAATTGGTTTTAATTTATGACTTGAAGGCAGTGGAGTTAAAGTTTTATTTTACATTTTAAACATTAAAAATATTTTAATGTTCTTTCTGAATTCTTTAATCAAAAGAAAATAAATACACAAGGTAACATTTCTAGTTTCTGTAAATTTATTGTATTTGTATGCTTTCCTCATCCAATTATTTCAGAACTTTTTTTTTTTTTGGTACCACGGATGGAACCCTGGGGAACTCAATCACTGAGCCACATCTCCAGGCCTATATTTTGTATTTTATGTAGAAACACGGTCTCTCCCTGAGTTGCTTAGAGCCTTGATAGGTTGCTGAGGCTGGCTTTGAACTTGTGATCCTACTCCTCAGCCTCTCGAGCCACTGAGATTATAGGCTTATGCAACTACTCTCAGCTTGCCTGGTTTTTTTTTTTTTTTTTGGTAAGACAGAGGCATATATTTGACTCTATACCTAATATTAATTTTTGATTGATTAATTAATATTAAATAATGACTTGAATAAATCCCCATGTTTTTTGAATTGTTTAAAAAATAATTTCTGGTATAGAATAAGTTTGTGTTTATAATACTTTTATGTTTTTAATTAAAAAAGTTTTTTTAGATATTGATGGACCTTTTTTTTTTAAAAAAAATTTATTTTTTTACTTATAGTTGGTCACAATATCTTTATTTTTTTCTTTATTTTCATGTGGTGCTGAGGATCAAACCCAGGGCCTCGCATGTGCTAGGTGAGTGCTCTACCGCTGAGGCACACTCCCAGCCTGAACCTTTATTTTTCATTCATTTATTTATGTGGTGCTGAGAATTGAACCCAGAGCCTCACACATGCTAGGCAGGTGCTCTGCCACTGAGCCACAACTCCACTCCCTTCGTCCCTTTCAGTGTGTTCTCATGGTAATATATCTTATTAAAATTCATATAGTATGATTATTCATGCTTTTCAAAATTATTAAGTCTACATATTCAATAATATATAGGTCTGTATATTCTCATTTTTAAATGATATGCCTTGGAGGAAATATTGCAGATGAAAATTAATTTTAAAATTAACAGCTCATTTTCAGTTTGTTATGAGTTAACAAGTCTTTTATTTATTACTTATATAACATTGAATATGTTACTCACCCCAACCCCAAGTTTCTTTATCCTGTGAAGCTTAACACAGAGCTTTCACAGTTGTATATTATAGATCTAAATGTAAAACAAAACTTTAACCCTCCTTGAATATAAAGTAGACTGTCTTCATGTGCTAGTGTAGGAGTTTTTGTTAACTGAACATTATAGCAGTACCTATAAAGGAAGAAATGAAAAAATGTGATTATATTAAAGCTATGAACTAAAGTTTGTCAAAAATTTAGGGAGGGAGGCTGAGGCAGGAGGATCATAAGTTTCAGGCCATCCTCAGCAATTTAGTGAGGCCCTAAGTAACTTGCTAAGACCCTGTCTTTAAAAAAAAAAAAATTGGCTGGGAATGTAGTTCAGTGGTAAATTGCCCCTAGATTCAATCCCCAGTACTTAAAGAGAGAGAAAGAGAGGATGAAATAAGAAATGCTACTCCTAGTAGTGCCTGATGCTTAGTATTTATACCTCCATCAGCTCCTACAACATTTATTTTAAATCAGTCATAATTCTTCCTCAGCTGAAGTCAATGGGACAGGTGAAGACTGCAATAGCAAATATTCTTAATATCCATATATATATCTTCCTTTACTCTTCCAAATATTTTTTTTAATATTTTAATTTTTTAGTTGTAGTTGGACACAATACCTTTATTTTATTTGTTTATTTTTATGTGGTGCTGAGGATGGAACCCAGGGCCTCGCACATGCTAGGCGAGAGTTCTACCGCTGAGCCACAACCCCAGCCCCTTCTAAATATTTTAATGTGGCCACATCCATATTCCTTTTTCAGAGTTGCTCTTTTTGCTGCATATAATGTTTTTTGATGAACAAGACAGTGATATGGAGACCATGCAATGATATCTATTCATTCTAAATCTCACCTAAATAATGCAAGAGTGGCAAAACAAAGATATCATAATCTGAATTACATCCACAGCTTTTTTGTCTTTTATGAGGGAAAGTCTTGCTAAATTGTTGAGATTGGCTTTGAATTTACAGTTCTCATGCCTCAGCCTTCCAAGTTGCTGGGATTGCAGGCATATGCAACCATACCTGTACATTTCTTATTTCTTGAGAAACTTCAGGTTTTGAAAAAGGGAATAACAGCTCAAATATGTGTAATTGAGATACATATAAAAACAGGATTATTGTTTTTGTCTACTACATAACAAAAGCAGAACTAAAAGATTTAGTCAAAGAGGATTTCCAAAGATTCAGCATGTTACCATTTCTTTCTGTGTAAACTTTCCCATGAAGTAGACTATTTAGAGTCCATAGTTTTTATTTATTCAGTGGCTGGTGTACACATGCAGTGTGAAAGAATGGATGCTTTCTTTTGGCTGCAAGAACCCTTAACTACAAATTGTGGAAAGATAACTCCAATTGAATATCATTAGAAAGCTCCAGCTGGACAATGGGGGTTACTTGACTGCAGACCTCTTTTATGAAGTACATCCTAAGCAGCACACACCTAAGCAGAATTTTGCAAAATCAGAAGTTCCCACAGAAAAGAGAGGAATTCAAAGACTAACTAGGGGCCTAGTGAAACCACTACTGGCTAAAATTGTTATATTAGCATGGTAATAGTAGTTTTTAAAATGTTTTCTTTTTTTTTTTTTGTAATTTAAAAAAAATTTATTTGTTCTTTTTAGATATACTGTAGAAGTTTTCTTTTTAGTAAAGGAGAACTAAAATCATTCCATGTTGATATATAAAATACTTTTGAAAAATAATGTTTTTCACTTCTGTGTTTTAAAGTCAATATCATAGTAGAATCATGATTTTTATTTTTGAGATAAAGCTAGAAAAAAGGCTTCAGCATAGTAATGTCTAATTTTGTTGCACTGTTTTTTATGGTGTTGATTCTCTGCTGTCACAGATTTTTTTTTTTAGAGAGAGAGAGAGAGAGAGAGAGAGAATTTTTTTAAATATTCATTTTCTAGTTTTCGGTGGACACAACATCTTTATTTGTATGTGGTGCTGAGGATCGAACCCAGTGCTGCACACATGCCAGGTGAGCCCTCTACTGCTTGAGCCACATCCCCAGCCCTGTCACAGAGTTTTAAAAAAATTTTATTCAGTTGGCCAGTTCCAGAATGTAATGTCTCAATGAGGATATACTTATTATTCTGTAGTGAGACATTTGATCTTTTAAAAAAGGGGTATTCATACTACTTTGTATGTTAAGCACCAGGTTAGATAATAATATTGTCTAGGATGAAAATTTAGTGTGCTAAGGAGAATGGGGCAAGTTGCTTACTCTTGAGGAGCTGTGCTAATTCTGTCAGACTGGGATCTTGTCTGCAACTTTAAGAAACTGTTGCAGTAGGCCTTTCCATTTGACTATTTTTTTTTTTTAAATTAATTGACATTGAAATTTCAGATCAGCCCACTCTGAAACTTTAAGGGTACCAGATAGTTCTATGCTGTAGGATTTCTTTAATAGTTGGGTTCATTTAGACCAAATCATACATGGATGGAATTTAATTTACTCCATTTCAGACACTGGTGGCTGCCACTCCTTTCCTTGTCCTTCTCAGCCCCTGAACCCTGTTTTCCCCTTAATTGTTGCTTTTTTAACCAGAGATTGAACCCAAGGGTGCATATCTGAGTCACATCCCCAGCCCTTTTTATATTTTATTTAGAGACAGGGTCTCACTAAGTTGCGTAGAGTCTTGACAAGTTACTGAGGCTGGCTTTGAACTTGAGATCCTCCTGCTCAGCCTCCTGAGCCCCTGAGATTACAGATTATGAGCCACCATGTCCAGCTTTATAGAAATACATAAAGGTAAATTTGCTGTGGTATATTTATACATGTACATTGTGGAATTTGGTCAAATTTACTTCCCATTTCCTCCCCTTTCCTATCTTTCCTCCCCACCTTGATCTCATTCTTCATCTCTGACATTCCCTGTATCTAGGATATCCACTCCAGACCCCTCCTATTTTTTTCCTGTACTTTGCTCCAGTTTCTGCATATGAGAGAAATGTTCGATCCTTGGTTTTCTGAGTCTGGCTTATATCTCTTGGCTAGGTATTCTCTAGTTCCATTCATTTACTGGCAAATGCCATGATTTCATTCTTCATGACTGAGTAAAACTCTGCCATGTGTACATGGCATGTTTTCTTAATCCATTCATTTATTGACAGGCATCTGGGCTGGTTCCATAACTTGGCTATTGTTAATTGTGCTGCCATACCATTGATGTGGCTGTTTCAATATAGTATGCTGATATTAATTCTTTGGGATAAATACTAAGGAGTGAGATAGCTGTGTCCTATGGTGGTTTTGTTCCTAGTTTTTTAAGGAATCTCCAGAGTGCTCCTATAGTGGTTGTACTAATTTATAGTCCCATCAAAAATATATGAGTGTATCTTTTTCCCCCATATCCTTGCCAGCAGTTATTTTTATATGCTTTTTTTTTTTGGTACCAGTGATTGAACCCAAGGGCGCTTAACCACAGAGCCACATCCCAGCCCCTTTTGTTTTTATTTTGAGACAAGGTCTCACTAAGTTGGATCGTGCTAAATTGCTGAGGCTGGCTTTGAACCTGTGATCTTCCTACCTTAGCCTCCTGAGTCGCTGGGATTATAGGCATGAACTGCCATGCCTGGTCTTATTATTGTTTACATTCTTGATAATTGCTATTCTGACTAGAGTGAAATGAAATCTTAGTGTAGTTTTGATTCGAATTCCCCTGATGTCTAGCTATGTTGAAGTTTTATCTTATGTTTTGTCTTGTGTTTCTTCTTTTGAGAAATGTCTGTTTAGTTCTTTGTCCATTTATTGACTGTGTTATTGTTATTTTTTGATATTAAGCGTTTTGAGTTCTTTATGTATTCTGGATATTAATCCCCATACTAGAGGAGCAGCTGGCAAAGGTTTTCTCCCATTCTGTAGTCTCTCTTTATGCTCTCAATTGCTTCATTTGCTTTTGGAAGTTTTTAATTTTGATATCATCCCACATAATGATTCTTGGTTTTATTTCTTGAGCTTTAGGGGTCTTGTTATTGTTAAGGAAATTGGTGCTGCACCAGTATGATAGAGTGTTAACCCTATGTTTTCTTCTAGCAGTTTATGATGGAGGATTTCTGATAACATTGAAAGACTTTAAGCAAACAGTAAATTCTCTTTCTTGTGCTTTAAAATTATTGAATTTCCAAAGTAAGTCATTTTATTGTAAGTACTGTAAGGCCAAATAGTTAGGTTCAGATTCTAAAGGGAGCAAAAATAAAGTGAAAAACATTGAAAAAAGTTTTCAACATTAGACTTGATTTTTTTCCCCCATCCAAAACCATAATGGCAAATTGTGTTCTTTATCCTGTTAGAATAAATATTCACTTGTTTTTAAGACCTTGTGCTTATCATTATCAGTGTAACACAGATGAACACTTTAGCTTACGAATCTTGTTTCAGGAACTGGGCAGGCACCTGGGCTGGTGACACACGCCTGTAATCCCAATGGTTTGGAAGGCTGAGGCAGGAGAATTGCAAGTTCAGAGCCAGCCTCAGCCATTTAGTGAGGCCCTAACCAACTTAGTGAGACCTTGTCTCTAACTAAATTTAAAAAAGGGCTGGGGAAGTGCACCTGGGTCAATCCCCAGTACCCCCCCCCCCCCAATTTTTTTTTTTTCAAATAATATCTTATTCCAAAACAGGTTTATCTGTTTTCTAAAGCTTTGTATTTTTCGTTATAACCTAGAAAGATTTTTGAGTCTTCCATTTCTTTGATACTTGGTACTGGGGATTTAACCTAGTGATGCTTAATCACTGAACCATGCCCTCATTCCCTTTTTGTTTTTTGAGATGGGGTTGCCCAGGGCCTTGCTAAGTTTCTGAGGCTGGCCTTGAACTTGTGATCCTCCTGCTTCAGCCACTGGAGTTGCTGGGATCACAGGTGTGCTCCACCGCACCTGGTTTGTCCCAGTAATTTCATTGCTAGGGGTGTCTCTGTATTTATGTATATCTTAGAGATCCCTGTGTGCATATGTACCAGAAGATATAAGAATATTAATAGTATTATTTCCAATAGTCATTAATTAGAATAAGCCACATGACCATTGGCTCATTGAAAAATTTGTACATTTATTTTTTTTTAAAATTTTTTTTTTTTTGATATTTATTTTTCAAGTATTGGCAGACACAACATCTTTGTTTGTATGTGGTGCTGAGGATCGAACCCGGGCCACACGCATGCCAGGCGAGCGTGCTACCACTTGAGCCACATCCCCAGCCCCAAATTTGTACATTTAAAAAAAAAAATTATACCATTACAATGGTCACCAGTGTACAAATAAATATTTATGTAAGGGAATTAGTGGGAGTGAAAATTTATGTACTATTCTGCATGGGTCATCATATTTAATTCTCACAATGTTGTGTGAAATATAGAAGATAAACCTTGAATAGCATATACCATGCTTACATTTTTATACATTTAAAAACTTGTATTTAGGAATGCTTACTCATGCATAAAATTAAAGCCCGGTAACAAATTGCTTACCCTGAATGCTATGATCTAGTTGCTTTTTGTTCCAGATGGGAAATGTATGGAAAAGGGTACTTGGAGAGCTGCTGGGGTACTAGCAGTATTTGGCTTTTTACACCTGGATATTTGCTTTCTAATAACTTGCAGAGCTACATATTTTTATTTGTCATTTACATTTCACATATGGCTGCTATATTTTAAAATAGTTATTTAGAATATAGTTTTTTCCTAAAAAATATAACAGCTTCTTCTAATGTGGAAAAATTGCAATCATAAATTGTGACTTCATGACTTTGTCCCTTCTCATTTTAAGTCATCTGAATTGTGCTGGGGTGAACTCAGGTCTTTGTCCCTGTTAGGCAAGTTCTACCAATTGAGCTACATATATAGCCTCTGAATATGTATTTTCGATTCTAATGTTTCTGGATCTTTTCTCTGTTAGTAATTAAGTGTTTCTACATTATGGGAAAACAGTGGTGTGCTAAGCTACCTCATTCTAGCATGTGAGAGCTGATAGTTCATTTCCCAGCTCCACGTTTAGTGATTGGTAGGTTTAGTTGGCTCTGATAAGAGTAGAAATGGAAATAGGAAATGCTACAAATCAAAGTTTACCCATCTTTTCAGAAAGCTGGTTTTTAAACATTTACTAGTACACCACTATCCTATTTGCTACATTGCATAAGAGATCTACAAAGAAAATAACAGTTAACTAAATAGTTATTTATTTTTCTCATTAGTGAAAGTAGCACATTTAGATAAAATTCAATAAAGGCAATCTTCTTTGAGGAAGAAATGATTTATGGGCACAATTTCACCGTCCTTTATGAGGCAGGGTCATATAAAGGCTCAGTGTCAATTGTGTTATAACTGTTGCAGTTTGAATTTTAGCTCAACCTGTCTTTAGCCATTTGAATTTCATTACAGTATTTTCTTTTGCATATCTTTTGATTTTATTGTTAAAATCAAGCTGTTAATAGTACCAACTTAAAAGTGAGTTAAAACATACCTGTATTGGAAATAGGGAGTACTCAGTAAATTTTACTATTAAAAGTATCATATTTTTTATTGCAAATTTTCATTTTTTTCTCTATATTACAGATTTGTCATAGAGATTCTGAGAAATTCTTCCATTGTAGATGGTGGGATATAAAAGCTAAATAATTACTTGGAATATTTTTAAGATAATAATTTATTATTATTTTATTTTTAGGTGATTCCCCCTAAGGAGTGGAAGCCAAGACAATGCTATGATGACATTGATAATTTGCTTATTCCATCACCAATTCAGCAGATGGTCACAGGGCAGTCGGGACTGTTTACTCAATACAACATCCAGAAAAAAGCTATGACCGTGAAGGAGTTCAGGCAGTTGGCCAACAGTGGCAAGTGAGTAGATTCAGTTTGCTATTTCTATTTCTTTTAAAAAAGAAATGAACATAATAAGAAACCAAGCAGACAGCGGAGATTATAATGAAAAGAAGGAGACTCATGTAAACATTTTAGCCTTTTATTTACTAAAATTTAGCTTAGTGTTATGGAAATTACTTTACATTTTATTATTTGTAAAAGCTAGCCAAGAGCTCTAATGCTGAGCTACATCCTCAACTCTGCCATGAGTTTTTGATTTATCTTTGTTAGGCAAAATTTTCTTTGTGTGACAGCACTAAAATCACACACAGATGTGTGTGTGTGTGTGTGTGTGTGTGTGTCTGTGTGTGTGTGTAGGTAGAGAAAGAGAGATTAGTAATTTTAAAAGATTTTAAAAAATTTTTAAATTGAATTAAAAAAATAAATTACAGCAGAATGCATTACAATTCTTATTGCATATATACAGCACAGTTTTTCATATCTCTGGGTGTTTATAAAGTATGTTCACACCTTAAAAAAATTCTTGAATGTATTTGAAGACCACCATTATTGTATTAGTTATCTATTTCTGGATAACAGATTATTCCAAATTTTAGCTGTTTAAACCAATTTATAATTTTATGGAGGTCAGGAATCTGAGAGTGGCCTAGCTTGGTGGTTCTGGCTTAGGGTCTTTCATGAAGTTGCAGCCAAGATGTTGGCTGGGTCTATTTGTCATCTGAATGTTTCCTGGAAGAGCCTCTTTTAGAAGTTCTCCCCTTTTGAGGCTATTGGCTGAAGTCCTCAGTTGTTTGTGAAATGGACTGCTCCTCATGTTGTAGCAGAGCAAGTGATCCAAGAGAGAGTTAGCAAGATGAAAACCACACTATCTTCTCATGACTTGTCCCAGAAGCAACACACCGTCACTTCTGCTGTATTTTTTTTTTGTTCCAAGCTAGTTGCTAAGGGGAGGCAAATGGAGTTCTACTTCTTGAAGAGAGGACTTTTGAAGGATTTGTGGATATATTTAAAAATCATTACAGAATAATAATTCTGATATAGATAGTTAAGGCCTTATATAACAATGTTAATATGTCCAAGCTGTTGATCTGTACTTCCTTCTTGGCACAGAAGTGCTTTATACAATTATCTGATGATTCCCTCAACAGCTCATCTATGTTTTATCCCTATTTTACAGAGGAATAACTGAGTTCCAAATAAATGGAGCTTCCTGATTCTCTGTCCAGGTTTATGTAGCTTGATTGATTGATTGATTGATTGCAGTACTGGGAAATGAACCCAGGGCTTCACACCTGTTAGGCAAGCACTCTTACATTGAGCACTGAACTACATTTCCAGCCTTTGTAAAAATTTTATTTTGAAACAGGGTCTTGCTAAGTTAACCCACGCTGGCTTCAAACTTGCAATCTTTCTGTCTCAGCCTCCCAAATCACTGGGATTACAAGCATGTGTCCATACCTGATTGCTTATATAGGGTTTAATAGCCAAATCTAGATTCAGATCAGGTAGTCTGGTTCTGGGGCTCACTTCTTAAGAGTCTGCTATGGAGAGTAAAATGTTCTGGGTGGAAGGTCTGAACGAATCAGTTTTGAGCAAAATGACACAGAATTTGTAGAATACCTGTGGTTATTTGGAAGTGTATTAGGCATGGAATTTGTATCCAGGATTCATTAGAATCAGGTATCAGGCAAGTGAATTGGTCACTTTTCTAGTTTAGAATCAGCATTTATTACAAATATTTAAAGGCATTAAAATTTGATCTTAGTGGCCAATATCAAGCTCTTTTCTAATTATGAGTTTGAACATAGTGATCCCGATTGGGTATACAGTGATAGATTCTGTAAGTCTGCTTAAATAGTGTAAAGCAATTTAGGACTTCATTTTTCAAAATCTAAGAAGTTACTCTAGAAGTCCTAATAAATGACATTTCTGCTGCCTTTCTCTCCTTTCTTCTGTCCTGTGATCTGTGGTCTGGGGAATAGGGATGTGCATCTATTTTTATCATCTTATTCTGGCCTCTGGTTAGCTTGTTTAGCTTGTCTGGAATTCCTGGTACTTCTGGAACCTACAAATAAATATGGTGGAATAATGTGAAAGTAAAGTTGCTTTCATGCCCATCCTTTTTATTTTTGGCTGTGCAGTGAGATTCTAGTATACTGGGAAAATTAGTCAGTTCTGTATTTCAAAACAGTTATTAAGTAGTGTGCTATTATATAGCTAATCAGTTTGGGTTTTCTACTCTAGTGAATGTAGATGTTGATTGATCTAGTCAATATAAAATATTTCTTATTCTTTATATTGCTAAGCATCTATTTCACCTTCTTTCATTGTTTTCTCAATTTGTTTTTTTTGATTTTCTTAATGAGGAATTTTTTTTTCTTGGATAAGATTGTTGCTGGGCTGGGGATGTGGCTCAAGCGGTAGCGTGCTTGCCTGGCATGCGTGCAGCACCACATACAAATAAAGATGTTGTGTTTGCCGAAAACTAAAATAATAAATATTAAAAATTCTCTGTCTCTTAAAAAAAAACACAAAGATTGTTGCTAAAAATTCAGAGAACTAAGTTATTTCCTTTAGTTCCTATGTGAGAGAACCGTTAATATTAATAATTTGGTGTACTTTTATTTGACTATTTAATGTACAATTAGTGCTTTTTTTTTACACCAATAGGATTATAGTATACATATTATTCTATAACCTGCTTTATTCTGTAAGCGCAGATTTTAATTTCAATACATAGAAATGTACTTTATTTTATGTTTAATATTTTTAAAAACTGATTATTAGTTGCTAGAATTTAGCTAGTGTTTTCAGTTAATGTTGAAGCACACATCCTGGATCATCTCTTGTGGTACATGTATCTCTGTGTTACTATGAATTTCTAGTGTTGGATTTTAAGGTAAAGGGTATATATTTTTTGATTTTTGATATTATGCTGAAAAATTATATTTTGGAAAGGTCATGCCAGTATATTCTCCCACTCCAGGTTTGTTAAGAGGTCTCATTTTTTCCCTACCATAATATTTTAAGCATTGACAATCTAATATTTGAAGTTTTTTTTTTTTTTTGGACTGGGTATTGAAACCAGGGGTGCTTAGCCACTGACCCACAACTCCAGCCCCCCGCCCCACTTTTTGTATTTTATGTAGAGATATGTCCTCACTAAGTTGCTTAAGGCCTCGCTAAGTTGCTGAGCCTGGCTTTGAACTTGTGATCCTCCTGCCTCAGTCTCCCAAGCTGCTGGGATTATAGGTGTGCGCCATGGCATCTGGGCTTATTCTAGTTTTTAAACTTTCTTGGATTGTTAGTGAGATTGTCCTTTGTTAATTTTCCCATAGGCATTATGTCTTTTGCATAATTTTTCAAACTTTTTTTTGTATAATTGGTTAAATATCTTAAAAACTAAAATATGATTTATAGTAATATATTGTTTCTATTATTTATACTTTAGTGAAAGTATTCTTACTATTAAAGAGATCATATAGAGTTGTTTAGGAATACTGAGAGTATTCAAGTATCTGTGACATACATTATATATTAGATTTGACAATATGGGTGTCTGTTTTGATAGGGTTTTGTTTCAGAAGTGTTTGTTTCTGTTTATATGGGTAGGAAAACCCTTAAAATTTTCTTACTGGTTGATAATTTTTTTCCCCCCACGTTTACAGATATTGTACTCCAAGGTATTTGGATTATGAAGATTTGGAGCGCAAGTACTGGAAGAACTTAACTTTTGTGGCACCTATCTATGGCGCAGATATTAATGGGAGCATATATGATGAGGTATATATATATTTGTTTGTAGTAGGTTTTGTAAAGGATCATTTGGTGATACTGTTTTTATTAACATTTTAGATAGCTAAGAAATAGTCATTTGTTGAAATTTTGGGTGATCCATAATTCCTCGAAGTATATGATGAAATACTTACTCATTAGTATGATTTTTGCAGCTGGTAATTTTCAAATTGAAGCCAGCTTATTGTACAAACACCTGAGATTATTGAAAATAACATATTTGGCTGATCTATACATTAAAAAATCTGAGCACAAGGAAATATTATCTTAACTGTCACTTAAAGCAAAAATAGAATTTTAGATGTTTTCTTGTAGAATTCTAATCATCTAAAAGTTACATTTGAATAGGCTTGTAATCTTTTTTATCAAAAATAAATTGTAAGTTTTTTTTCTTCTTTTTTTTTTTAAAGTACATGTATTACAGTCTTTAGCCATTTTTACAAGGACATAATCCATTCTACAGGATCCAATCCTTATTGCCTTATTGCCTCCTCCTGATTATTTTTAAAATGTGAATTATTATTTTATTTTGGACCTCCCCCGATCTCTCTCTCTTTGTTTTATTTTATTATCTACCAAAAGGTGGAAATAATGTAACACAAAGCTGCATACTCTTTACCTAGATTCACCAGGTGTTGGTATTTTGCTACTTTTGCTTTATGTTTCTCTGTCCTTTTCTTTATCTCAGTTTCTTTATGTTTTTCTTTTTGCTATAGCATTTGAAAGTGAGTTGCAGGCATTATAACAGCAATGCCTTAAGTTGATCAGTACGTGTCTTTAATTATAAGACAACCTGACATATATATATATCACCTTATATAAAAATATATTCATATGTCCCTAATTTCCCCAATAATGTTATTTGTAAATGTTTCTCTCCCAATATAATGGATGTAGTCAATGATTGTACTTTGCAATTAATAAGTAATGTATGAGTGACACTTTGGTGTCCTAACAGACTTTCTTGCATCTGGTAAATTTAGCATCTCTTAATAATTTGGCTTACCTCCATTATTAATTGTATTATTTTCTTTTCTGGTACCAAGAATGGAACCCAGAGGTACCCTACTACTGAGGTACATCCCTGGTCACCACTCCCCATCTTTCCCTAGTTTTTTTATTTTGAGACAGTCTTGCTGAGTTGCCCAGGCTGAGTTCGAACTTATAATCCTCTTGCCTCAGCCTCCCAAGTCTTGGATTATAATGTGTGCCACTACATACTGCTATTTTAAAACCTCTTCCCCTAAAAAACCGTAAGTTAGAAAGCACGTAAAACATTGCTATTTGAATCTGGAATGTCCCCCAGAGGCTTACATGTTGAAGGCTTGGTCCCTGAATTAGCCATGTTCAGAGGTGGGGCTTTTGGGAATTGATTGGATCATGAGGGCTGTGACTGCATCAATAGATCTAAATTCATTGATAGATTTGTGTATGAATGTACTATTGAGCGTTGGTAGAAACTGTAGCAGGTGGGGCCTAGTTGGAGAAAGTACATCACTGAGGTTATGCCCAGGAAGGGTGATAATACACATACTTTTTTGTTTTTGCATTACAATTCTTAATACACATATATACCACAATTTTTCATATCTCTGTTTATGTATAAAGTATGTTGACACCCAATTAGTGTCTTCATACATGTACTTTGGATAATGATGTCCATCACATTCCACCATCCTTTCTAATCCCCTGCCTCCTCCTTTTTCCTTCCCCTCTGTCCTATCTAGACTTCATCTATTCCTCCCATGTTCTCCCTCCCTATCCCACTGTGAGTCAACCTCCTTATATCAGAGAAAACATTCGATATATATATTTTTAATATCTTTATTTTTATGTGGTGCTCAGGATCGAACCCCCGTACAGTAGAGGCCACTATGGGGTTCTATGGAACCTGGAGGAGAAGCATGCAGGACATTCTGGAGGGGGAAGGACATCTTAGCTTGGCTTAGATGATTGAAAACAGAGGGAGGTTGAGAATAGGACCTAGGTAAATTTGAGGGCAAGACCACACCTGAAAGTTTTAGTATTTTTTTGCTGAAGTTAGAGGTTGTTGGCCAAGTGGGGGGTTGAGGAAATTGAGACAGACCTGATACAGTGGTTGGGAATAAGGAAGAAAGAGACTGCTTGAAGCCTACAGGGTCGTGGGCTGGATTGTGAGTCTGACCCTTGGTACCATAGTGGCCCTTCCTGCTTTGTTCCAAGGCTGCTGTTAGTTTTGTAGTACCAGGCATATCTTTTAAGGGGCACAAAAGGTACCAGCCTTGGGTACACACAGGAATTAGGGGTGAGAGCGTTCATGAAGCACTAGTTCAGAATAAACACCCCTGATAGGAAGGAGAGAAAGGCCTAGAAATCCCAGGGCTTGAGGCTTGTCACCTCTGCTGATTTATATCTTGATTTCCTTTGGTTCTACTAAAAAAAACTTAGTGAATAGCTTGTGTATGGTAAAATAAAACAATTTAAGCCAGTTGTTATTTTTTAAATTGAAAAACCAAGACTATCAACGACATAGGTGACAAAACCTAGGCCTTGGGTATCTGATGCAGAGCAGGGTTTTTGTAATAAAGTTTTACTGGAGCACAACTTTGCTTACTCACTTGCATATTATATTTGGCTATTTTTTTGAGTAATTATAACAGAAATTCTATGGTCTTCAAAGCCCAAATATCTACTCTCTGGACCTTTGCAGAAAGTTTCTAGCTTTTAGAGACACAAATATTTGTTACTGGTGAAGAATATGCAAACCCTTTTTTGAAACAGATGGGTTATAATTAAAATTGTGAATGTTTTTAGGGGAATAAGATTAATATAAATTGAATACATTGATTAGTTACAATGAAATTTGTAGTGTTTGGGGGATTTTAGGAAATTTATGTAGTTGAGAAAGTTCTTAGAGCTGCTTGTGGTCCTGGGGGCCTCTAGATGATTCTTTGGAAATAGTACCCTAAGCATAACAAACTTAAGATCTCAATTTTGTTTGTATGTGTGTGTGTGTGTATGTGTGTGTGTGTGTGTTTCGCTAAGGTATACAGATACAGAATTTAATTAGCTTCTGCTGATTGTCTATATATGTAAGAAGTTATCCCTAGACACATGGGAGCTTCTCTATGAAACAAAGCAAACATATAAAGATCCAGAGTAAAAGGAAGGATACAGAGAAAAAAAAGTCCAGAAACTGGGATAAGATTTGGTTTAAGGCCACAATAGTCAGCAGATTCTGTAGAAAAGATTTCTGAGATGTCCAGTAGCCATATACACCTCCATCAGCAGAGTCTGCTTTGTTCTGTGAGAGCTAAGAATAGACATCAGCATTACTTGTGTTACTGCAGTGACAGAGTAAGTTGTTCAGGCTTGTTTTCTCTGCTAGTTTGTCCTGCATTTCTAACAGTAGCTCATAGTATAATGGTGATCTTCTTATTGAAAATAATGCTTCATTAAATTCCATTAAAATGGAAGTTCCACATGCTTTGCTGAAGTAGCCTCTCATCTTCATAATTGATAAAGCTAGAAGGGTCTTAAAGTGTGTTCAGAGAATTTCCTTTGCAAGATTTTCCTTTTGCTGAGTGTTGCCAGATAGCTGCTTCCCTAATCCTTATCACCCTCTTCTGTCACTTAGGTCTTCTGATTCAAATGTCTCATATCCTAACAGGTAGCATAGTCTTCATTGGCCCCTTTGAGCCAATATTTTATACCATGAGTTTAGCTTATCCCCATTGTTACAATCCCCACAGAGCAACCTAAGCCCTCTTTGGGTGCTAATTGTCCAGATTTTTTTTTTCTTTTCTTTAAAGGGAAATAAAACTATGAGATGACATTTTCATCAAGATTGAGAATTCCTTTGAAGGTAACCATCTTTTATCAGTTTTTTGCTGATAAAAGTGTTTTCCAGTTCACTGGAAGAAAAAACTCTGTAGGGCAGCTGCCTCACCCATGATCTTCGTTTGTGTCATCTTTCACTGTTGTTGGCTTTGCCAGATCATTTTGCCCTTGTTTTGAAACTTGACTCCTTCAGTGAATTATGGTTTCCCTCCATTGTTGCTACTCTAGATCTCAAAGGGTGTCTACCTTTCTCTCCAGTGCCAGCCTTGTATGCAGTGGTCTCCCCTACTGAGAATGGCTATGAGTCCTCTGCACTAGGCATTTCTCTAGTTTTTCCAAATGTTGTATTGACTCAAGTAATGCAGTGAAGTCTTCCAGATCAGTTCTGCTCTGTTGAAAAGACAGAATGTGTCAAGATCCTGCTTCCTGTGAGCTTTCTTCCCTCAGTTTGAGACATTACTTCCTACTCTTTCTGGCCTCTAACACTCATGTTCCCCTACGGCCTTTTCGCTTTCTTAGGAAACATTTTCACCAATAATGATGGGAAGAAAATAGCATTAATGCCCAATACATCTAATAAGGGCAGGGGACATAATCCTTTTGGGAAAATAGATCTGAGATACAGATCTAATTCTATTACTTAGAGATATATTCAACTGAAATGATTCTGTTGGTGACCATTATCAAAGAGAATTTTTGATTGGACAGTGAATTTTGGATAAAAAATTATTACAGAAAGTATTTGTGAAATGAAGATAGATAATGAAGGATACCTGTACTTACCTGTGTGACTATTTCTTCTCTAGTAGACTCTTGAGTCCAGTGATGACAGGAAACATTTCTCATAAACTCTCTAGTCCCAGGCCCTAACATAGTATGTGTACCAAAAATGTACCTAAATAATTATAGAATTGATGAATGCATAGCAATAGAAAAGTTAGCTTAGTATCATTTTGTGGAGTTTCCTGAATGTTTTTGGTGTTTGTATGAGTCTTAAAAGAACTTTTTTGAAATCATTGCAGTTAGGAAATGATAGAATTGGAGTCATTTTGGCAAATGTGATCTGATACAGGACTTTTAGATGGACTGCGTGCAGCAGAAGACTTTGGAAAGGAGTTTTGGGTCAGGAGGATGAGGAAAGGGTTAAAGTAATCCTCTCCCTTGAGAGTTTTTTTTTTTTTTTTTTTTTTTTAAAAGCACTAGTGCCCTGAGACAGAGGTTCTCAAACTTTGTTTCAGGATCTCATTATGTACTTAGTAAATGTTGTGAATCTCAAAGAGCTTTAGTTTAAGTAGATCATTTTTTTTTAGTTTAAGTAGATCATTTTTTTGGTGGGGCTGGGGGTAGGAACTATGTATTAAACTCACAGACGCTTAACCACTGAGCCATTTCCTCAGCCCTTTTATTGTAGTTTATCTACAGACTGCATCTCACTGAGTTGCTTAGGGCCTTGCTCAGTTGTTGAGGCTGGCTTTTAACTTGCGATCCTCCTGTCTCTGCCTCCTGAGATGCTGGGAGTATAGGCATGCATCACTGTGCCTGGCTTAAGTAGATTGTTCTTATTTATTATATTAGAAATAAAAATTAAAACTATTTTAAAATTTTGATTTATTAAAAATCCATTATGTAGTATCACAAATGTTTTTATAAAAGATGACTATATATTCTAAGGTAGAATAATTAAGAAGAGCCATTATTTTATATTTTTAAAAATCTCTTATGTTGAAAAATAAATCTCTTATGTCTAGTTTAGTAGACTGCTGGATTCTTTAAAAAAATTTTTTTTTTTTGGTACTGGGGATTGAACCCAGAAGGGCTGTGTCACAACCCCACCCCTTTTTATATTTTATTTACAGACAGGGTCTTACTGAGTTGCCTAGGACCTCACTAAGTTGCTGAGACTGGCTTAGAACTCATGATCCTCCTGCCTTAGAACTTATGATCTTCCTGCCTCAGCCTCCTGAGCCCCTGGGATTATAGGTGTGCTTCACTGCCTGGAGACTGCTGGATTCTTACATGTGCTTCTCTCTTTTTTGTCCTTCCTCCTCCTCCTCTTCCCCCTCCCCCTCCCCCTCCCCATTCTTCATATTCTTCATTGTTAGGCCAAATGCTCTAACTCTGAACTACATCCCAGTCCTTTTGAAATTTTATTTTGAGACAGGGTCTCACTAAATTGCTCAGAAGCCTTGAATTTGAGATCCTCCCCCGTTAGTCTATGGAATAGCTGAGATTGCTGGTGGGTGCCATCATGCTCAGTCTATTTTGCTTTTAATCTCTTGTGATGTCACATATTATGTAGCCTCTGGAAATGCCCCTCACACTCTGATGTCATAGATTGTCTGATAGGATTTTCATGTTGTGCACATGGTATCCAGATAACCTTGAAAATTGCTGCCGTAAGAGAGTTAGCAAAAGAAGATTTCTCTGAAGTCACTGTACATAGATAATGCACAGAGTGTGAGGTAAGAATGGTGTTCTAGCATCTTTTGACCTTCAGTTAACTGCGCTTCCTGTTATCTTACCTAGAAACTAGTCTCATTTGGAGACAGCAGTTCTCAAATTGGAAGTCATGGACTTCTTTGGTGGGGCATCCTGTCATGTATTCTGTCAGATATATCAGGCAAAATTTTATAAGCAGAATATGTTTAAATATGAACTCATGTCTCTGTACTTCAATATTTTAAATTATTTTTCTTTAATAATGATTTGCTAGCCTATGTATTACTTTTATCATTTTGAGTTAATTTTATTAATGGATAAGTTAAAGTTAAAATGATAGTGTCAGATCTTAAGATGAAAACTTAATTGCCTTATACTATGTATTTTTCATTGAGAGTTTGGGGGAAATTTTTTTTTTCTTTTTTGCTATTTCTAAGCTGGTTGAATGGTGGGTGAGAGTCTTTTATCTCCCATTTTTTTTTCAGTCTATATCTCCATTTTTAAAGGAAAAATTACATTTTTCTTAATGTAAATAGTATTTAAAAATTGGAAAGTATTATATTAGAGATGAAACTAAAATAATTCATGGAGGCATTCAGAGACAACTGTCAGAATCGATTGCAAATTTCTTCCCAGTGGTTATTTTTTGTGAACAAAAATCTATGATTGAATTTAAGAAAAATTAAGAAAAAATTTTTTTTTGTATACTAGTCATTGAACTGAAGGATGTTTTGCCAGTGAACTACATCTCTAGCCCCTTTTACTTTTTATTTTGAGACAGGGTTTCACTAATTTGCTGAGGACCTCATGAGTGAGGTACTTACTTTGAACTTGCCTTGAATTTGGCAATTCTCCTGACTCAGACTCCTGAGTGTCTGGGATTACAGGCATGTGGGACTGTGCCTCACAGTAATTGTATTTTTGTTTTAAAGTTTTTTCCTACATTTTTAGTTGGTGCATTATAGTTGTACATAAGGATGGGATTTGTTGTTACATACTAGTACATGCACACAATTAAACAATATAATTTGGCCAGTTTAGCATGTAATTAATTGGATTTTTCAAAACAGATGAGGGTAGGTTTTGTTTTCTTTTTTTCTTTTGCTCTCATTTGAATACATTGTGAATACCTTTTCTTGATAATAACCATTCTTCAATGTGATGATTGAAAGTTGATCTTGCTTTGTTTTTATTGATGTCAGGATGGTTTTCGCTGGTGGAGGAAAGCAGAAACATAAACCATGAAAAGGAATTCAGGTGGGAGGTGGAGGCAGGAAGGGTTTGATAGTTCCTTGTTTATGTCCAAAAGCATGGGGCCTGGAATACTTCATACATAGTGGGGTGACCAGATCACTACTAACCTGACAGAATAGCAGCTGGCCATAGATACTGACTGACCTCTTATTTGACCCACTTATTTCCATCAGAACAATGCTGTCTTTGGCATCAGAGTCTTCCTCTGTAAAGGGAAGAGGTTGAATTAGCTACTCTCTGAGGTTCCTCCCAGCTTAAAAATGTTTGTTTTGTACTAGGCAACATTTCTTTAAGGTGAACTCAACTTTGATAGTGAATTTTTGTAAGTTCCATATTTCTTTGTATTATAATTTTGTAAAGAGCCCCTTTACAATAATTACGTTGCCTGACGTTTGGTTATCTTTTTATATGAAGATTTTGGTTTTAATGACATCTAGCCTGTGGATGACAATTTTTTTCCTCTTTCTATAATGGGAGAACTTAAATGCCTTCATCCACCAGATGGTGCTCTTGGACAAGAAATTAATCTAAGGCTGTGAGTTTCTACATAATGTGAAACAGTTTAAATTGTTTCAGTCATCAGGAGAGTTTTTTTAATTTTATATATTTATCATGTCATGATACCATTTATCCTGAAATAAAAAACTTGAAGGCAGAACACTAACTCTGTAAATTTCATGTGCAAGGCAAATATATTATCATCCTAGATAAGTTTTGGTGCAGAGGGAACTCTATTGGCCTGTGGAATTGTAACTTTCAGATTATGTGAAGTATGCCTTATCTGCTAGTATATATATTATGGCTGCTTTGTAGTGAGTGAAATGTTAGCCTACATGACTCTGAATTATGCCAGGGAAGATGAAGGTAGTGCTAACTGATGTTGCATTCTGAATGTTCTATCAGTTCTGGAAGCTCTGTTAGAACCATGAATGTATTTGCTATGAACACATTCCTGGTATACCTATAGAAAAGTTTTTCTAAGGCATTTACTTAGGAATGGAAACACTGTCTTTTTATTTCTTTAAACATTTTCATAGTCTTTACTTTCTCTCTGTTATCAGATAATATTGGATTGTTTTCCAAATAGTGTCCACTCCGATTGTAGTGCGTGCCCCGCCCTACCTCCCCTAGAGCCACCCCCCCCCCAATTGCTGGGGATTTAACCCAGGACTTCACACATGCTAGGCAAGTGCTCTGCTACTGAGCACCTAGTATATATGCATTTTAAAGACACCTTTATTAAAATATGATTTGCATAATACAGAATTTACTAATCTTGAGTATATAATTCAATTATTTTTGTGCATTGACAGTCCAGGTTCAGAGAATTTCTATAGCTCTAAGAGCTTCCTCATCCTTATCTATATCATTCTCTTCTGTACTTAATATTCACCTTATTGCTTGTCAGTCTTATGCCTATCAAATACCTTGGGTGAATTTGCATTTCTCTGATTACAGATTATTTATAGAGCGTCTTTTCATGTCTTTATTGATTACCTGGGTTTCTGCCTTTATGAAGTGATCTTTTTCCTATTAAGATTCTTTGACTTTTTCTTCTTATTTGGATCTTTTTTTTTTTTTTTTTTGGTATTATGGGTACCCAAACTGTGCTAGTTATATTATTTGTTGAATTATTTGCTCTAGTTAGGACTGTTCTGTTTTTTTTTTTTTTTGTCTCATTTATTCTTTTAATGAAAAGAGCTTTTGGTTTGAATGTAAGTGATTTTACTAATCTTTTCTCATTGATTTATTTTTTAATTTTCATAACTCCTATCCCTCCTAGGGCTCTGAATAGATTATGTCTTCGAATTTTAAATGTGCTATCCTTAGTGTAGCTTAATTTACCTTTCAGCTTTCTATCTTATTGTCTTTCTGTGTCAGTACCTTAATTTTATCTTCTGATTTACTACTTCTCTTGCTTAATCCTTTTGTTGGGTTTTTGTTTAATAATGTTTGTTTCTTTTCTCAAAGTCAGTCCCTTTTTCCAAATAGACTAGTCACTCCAAATTTATTTTTTTTTTTTACTTGCTTGTCTTTGTGATTCCAATTTTTATTTCTTTAAACATTTTTATATTCTTTAGTTTCTCTCTGACAGTTCAGTATTAGCAGTCCTTCTGGAAAAGGGTGGACTAAATGATTTGTTAGTTGTTTCTGCTAGCTTTCTCCATTGTTGGCTTGCCTCCCTGTATGCACGGTGATCTTTCCTTGTATGCTTAGCTTAATCTTAATTTGTGGAAAATTTCCAGAATCAAATGCTGAATATTTTTTCTTCTAAGAGGATTGGAATTGCTTCTGCCTGAGATCAGGGACTACATTAATCTCAAACCCTCAGTGGTCTTCCCTTTTATTCTGTCCTTCCTGCATCTTTTTTACCCCCATACTCACATTTACCTTTAAGGTAACAGTTTGTTTTTTTAAATGGCCTTTTTTTGAGGAAGGGGCACAACTTGATTCTTTCAAAATTTGCTCTATGTTGCTTAATGTTAAGAATACTGGAAATAAAGAAAGCCCTACTATAAAATTATAGGTATTTGGTAAATAAAATGCAAAATAGGTCTGTCTTAAAAGTAAAGAGTTTAGAGAATGTAAGACATTTTTATGGAAAGGAAGAAGCAAGAAGAGCTATTCTGTCAAACATTGTAATTGACGTAAAAGAAAAGTGAATTCCATATAGATTTATTTTATTCTTTTATATATAAAGATCTTGAGGAAATCTCTTAGTTTAATCAAAGCCTGGACCATTGCTTTTATTTTAGTTAATGAAAGAGTTTTCTTTTTATTATGGTATGTGGCACTGAAATTCAGGAGATACATGGGGCTTATGGTTTTGTTTGGAAATCAGCCAATCAAAGGAGTTGAGGATGAAGGCTGGGAATTGGGGAGGAAATGAAATGTGGGTTAGATGTTGATGTTGCCAAGGATGTAATATATAGAGAGTGATGGCAGTGAAGGGTGGAAAGCCATGAATGAGAATGACAATGACAGGCTAGGGGTTAGAATTAATTTTGGGGGACCAAGGGACATTTAGGCTCTTAGTCTTCTACTACATGGAAGGTACTGTAAAAATATGGTTGGTATGAATTGTGTGTGTCAGTTTTCAATTATTTTCCTATGACTTCCCAGGCTTTTGTGTAAAGAAAATGAGAATACATCTCCTGAAATAAGTCAAATAGAATGGAGAAAATCTTGACTATTCTATGTCTTCAGTTGATGTGTTTCAGTGGGCATCTAGGACCCCTTTTGTATTCTCAGTGTTGATTCTGTAGCAGCTTCTCATTCTTAGGGGCAAATATTTTAGCTCTTGGAGAAAGCAGAGGGTGCTGTCAGGTTCCCCTTGGTGGCTCAAAGAATTATCATCTGTGGATTTGGCAGATGTACTTGACAAGTGGCTAAATTCCATCACTGGCTCCTCTGCACTCTGCTGCCTCGAAGAGGCTCCTCTTACACAGTTTTGTTCCGGGCAGAACGGGATCCTGCTTATTCTGAAGTTGGCTATTCAGTTTTCACATTTACTAAGTCTTAGTAGTTTTCCATCTTTTTTTCTTTGGCTCTCATTGGCTCCTTCCAAAGAGAACATCAGGAAATGAAGAGCTAAACAATAAAATAAGTTGCAAACTCTTTGTACAAAGTGATGGCACAGGGGGATAAATTATATATACAGAGTGAATTCCTGTGAGATTTATGCTTCTTGTGTAATCTTAGATCACTTACTGAACACATTTATGGAGTACCTGACATAGCTGTTTAGTGTTGGGCAAATATGTGATTAGTTTTAAAGTAGTTTCTCTGCCCCAAGCTCAATTCTGTGTATTTAGAACTTGTCTTAAACTCCTGCTTCCTTTATTCCTTTTAAATTATTGTTAACAGATGTGAATACTTTAATGCCTACTACTTTTTTGCATATGTGGCCACAGATGTATTTTGTTTGATAAACATAGTTTTAAAAATTAGTCAGTATCACCTAATATTTGAATTTTGGGCTTAACTTAAAAATTTGGAAGATCTGGCAGAGTCTGAGTGACTGTAGTACATAGGAACTGAGTATTAACTGTCCCCTTTAGGCAGGATAGTAGATGGTCTCCAGATATTCCTCTACCACCTTTATTGACACCTCCTTGCTGGTTCCCCTTGTGATGTTACTTGCATGGCTCTGTGGGCATGTCAGTTTACAACTTGTTTTATTGTTTAGCTCTTCACTTCTGGATGTGCTCTTTGGAACATGATGTTGTTGGAACATAATGTTTGGAAACACCAAATCGAGGTGTGTGGGCTGTGAACTCCAGGGGAGATTGATTATTCAAAGAAGCTGTGTTTTTTTTTTTTAATTCTAAATTTTTTAGTTATACGAAACATTAGAATTCATTTGACATAATTAGCATGGAATGTAATTTGTTCTAAGTCCCCAGTACTTCCTCTTTTCCTCCCCTCTTCCTTCATTCCCTTTCTTCTACTGTACTGATCTTTCTGTTATTTACTCATAATTATTTTTAAAATTAGTGTCTTGTGGATGTGCATGATGGTGAGATTCATTGTGGTATAATCACATATGTAAATAGGAAAGTTAGGTTAGATTCACTGCTTTGGTCCTTTTTTGAAATAAAAATTTAGACAAATTTTCAATTTTTTTTTTTTTTTGTACCAAGGATTGAACTTAGGGGCTCTCAACCACTGAGCCACATCTCCAGCCCTATTCTGTATTTCATTTAGAGACAGGGACTCACTGAGTTGGCTTAGTGCCTCACCATTGCTGAGGCTGGCTTTGAACTTAATATCCTCCAGTCTCAGCCTCCCAAGCCACTGGGATTACAGGTGTGTGCCACTGCACCCGACTCAAAACATTTTTACTTGTACTTGGAAATTCTGTCTTTGCAACTCTTCTCTGAGAAAGGCAAGTCTGAGTTTATGTATTATTAAGAGACCTTAAGACCCCACTTCTGCTGCATAGAACATGTTGCCTTGAAAGTAGATCCAGTGAGAATTAGGCCTTTACATTGGGCCTTATAAGGTCTGTCTTGGCTTGTTTGACTGACTGGAACCCTGGTAACAGCTCTGCAAAGTTGAATCATTGAGAAAAATCTCAGATTCTATAACTGGTAAGTGGTGGAGCCAGCACTTGGTCAGAGAACTTTCACCTCACCTCAAATATACCATGTTGCTCTTCTGGTGTCTTGTTATTGTTTTATAATCAAATTCCTCATTCCATTTTAGTATTTGCTGAGTGAGGACAGAAAGAATATGTCTGTTAAACCTGATTTGTATGTTTAATTCTCTAGCTTTTATATTAAAAGAAGGGGCTGGGGATGAGGCTCAAGCGGTAGTGCGCTCGCCTGGCATGTGCGGGGAGCTGGGTTCGATCATCAGCACTACATAAAAATAAAAATAAAGATGTTGTGCCCACCGAAAACTAAAAATAAATATTTAAAAAAATTCTCTCTCTTTTTTTTAAAAAAGAAGTCTTTTTGTAGTCTTTGATAGATATATAATCTCTTTTTTTTTTTGGTAAGAATTTTTTTTGTTCTAGATGGACATAATATCTTTATTTTATTTATTTTTATTTGGTGGTGATGATTGAATCCAGTGCCTCGTATTTGCTAGGTAAGTGCTCCACCACTGAGCCACAACCTCAGCCCTGTATCATCATTTTTATGTCTTTATTTCTTAGAAACCCATTTTGTATTTATTAGTACCTTTAGTAGTTTTAAGAAATTTGTTGGGCTTGGGATGTGGCTCAAGTGGTAGCACGCTCACCTGGCATGCTTGAGGCACTGGGTTCAATTCTCAGCACCACATAAAAATAAAATAAAGATATTGTGTCCATCAAAAAACTAAAAAATAAATATTAAAAAAATTTGTTCATATCTTTTCTTATTTTAGCTGGTTTCCTCTCTTCATTTGTGTGTGTGTGTGTGTGTGTGTGTGTGTGTGTGTGTGTTTGGATAGTGGGATTGAATCCAGGGATAATTTACCTCTAATCTACATCCCCAGCCATTTATTTTATTTTATTTTGAGACAAGTTCTAAATTGCTTAGGACCTTGCTAAGTTGCTAAGTCTGGCCTCAAACTTGTGATCCTTCTGTCTCAGCCTCCTGAGTTGCTGGGATTATAGGCATGTGCCAACGTGTCTGACTTATGAGTACCTTTTTTTAATGTTTTGGTTTACACTATCTCTATTTTTTTTAAAAGAGCTTTTTTAGTTATGCATAGTAGTTGGGTTTATCCCCCAAAACTCATACATGCATGGAATTTGATTTCAATTCACGATTCCCCCTTATCCCTCCTGTCCTTCTTTCCTTTTTCTATTTTTCTTCTTACTTCACTCATCTTGTAGTTTATATTTGATTTGTTCTTTTTTTTTAAGAAATATTTTATTAGTTGTTGATGGACCTTTATTTATTTATAAGTGGTGCTGAGAATTGAACCCAGTGCCCCACACATGCCAGGCAAGCACTCTACCACTGAGCCACAACCCCAACTCCTTGATTGGTTCTTTCTACCTAGACACAAAGGTGAAGTTCCCTATCATATATTTATGCATGCACACAACATGATTTTTAAAAAATTCATTCAGTATTGCCTTCCCTTACACATCTCTCCACTCTACCTCTTGATCTCTTCTGCGTTATTGATCTTCCCTTTTAACTTATCATATCCTTCCTTCCGCCTCTCCATTATATTAGCATCCACATATGAGAGAAAACATTCAACATTTGAGTTTCTAAGTTTGTCTTATTTCATTTAGCATGATATTCTCCATTTCCATTAATTTACTGGCAAATGACATAATTTCATTCACTTTTTTTTTTGTGTGTGTATCGCACAATTTCTTTCCCCCCCATTTTAAAAATTGAGATCTTTGTATTTATTACTTTTTAAAAATTTATATATTTTAATTGGGTATATATGACAGCAGAATGTATTTTGACTCAATGTACACAATTTCAGCACGGCTTTTTATTTTTCTGATTGTACACGATGTAGTGCCACACCATATGTGCAGTCATAGATACCTAGGGTAATAATGTCCATCTCATTCCACCATCTTTCCTGCCTCATACCTCCTCCCCTCTCTTCCCCTCCCTTCCCTTTGCCGGATTAAAGTTCTTCCAATTTTTCCATGCTTCCCCCAAGATTTCTTAATCTGAGTTGATTCCATAATTTAGCTATTGTGAATTGTGCTGCTATAAACATTGAAGTGGCTGTGTTGCTGTGGTATGTGGATTTTTAGATATTTTTGGAAAATACCCAAGAGTGGAATAGCTGAGTCATATGGAAATTCCACCCCTAGTTTTTGTGGACTGTTCAAACTGATTTCCAGAGTCGTTATAATAGTGCGCATTCCCAAAATGTATAAGTAAGTGTTCCTTTCTCCCCACAACCTTGTCAGCATTTCTTGTTGTTTGTATTCTTGATCCTTGACATTCTGACTAGAGTGAGATGGAATATTAATGTAGTTTTGATTTGCATTTCCTGATGGCTAGAGATGTTGAACATTTTTTCATTTATTTGTTGGCCTTTGTGTTTTTTCCATTGAGAAGTTTCTGTTTATTTCTTCTGCCCATTTATTGATTGGGTTATTTTATTTATTTATTTATTCTGGAGAGTACTCCCCTATCGGAGGAGTACTTGGCCAAGGTTTTTTTCCATTCTGTAGTTTTACTCTTCACACTTTGAATTGTGTCCTAGCTGTGCCGAAGCTGTTTAGTTTAATGGCATCCCACTTATTGATTGTTGGTTTTATTTCTTGTGCTTTGGGGGTCTAGTTAAGGAAGTCTGTGTCAGTACCTATGTGATGGAGTGTTGACCCTGTGCTTTCTTCTTGCAATTGTAAGGTTTCTGGTCTAATTCCTAAGTCTTTGATTATTTCATTTTGAGTTTTGTGCAGAGTGAATCTCAATGTGTTTTTAATTTACGCAATCAAATTATATGTGTGAAATATGATAATAGATGTGAACATAATTTATCTACCCTCTTACACATTCTGGGTTCTGAAATGCATTCTCTGATGTGGTTCAGAATTACTTTTGTCTTACGTTTGGGCTGAGGCATGTAGTAGAGAACTATCTACTATAACATTTCTTCTAATGTTTTGTTCTGCACAATACTGTTTTTAACAGAATGTAAATGCATTATAATTTGACAAGTGTCCATTATAAATGGACAAGCATCTATTGTCAGATAATATTTGAGAAGTATGGAGTTAAGATAGTTAAATAAGAGTCCAGAACCTTTAAGGCCTAAACAGTAGGGCGTCTTTTGGTTTCCTGTTAGCATTGTGACTATCTGTATTTTTTATACATATGTATTTTTTTTTAAAAGAGAGAGAGAATATGTATATATTTTTTAATATTTATTTTTTAGTTTTCGGCGGACACAACATCTTTGTTTGTATGTGGTCCTGAGGATTGAACCCGGGCCGCACGCATGCCAGGCGAGCGCGCTACCGCTTGAGCCACATCCGCAGCCCAACACTGTGACTATCTAATAGGAGGATAAAATGGGGCCAAAAATGTTTGATCACAGCATCTGGTTTCATTGGAAATATTTTGGGGAACATTGGGCCTGTATGATGTTTGCACTGTTCCTCCTTGTTTGTTAGAAATGGCTTATTGTTTGTTGAGGTTTCTATCCTGTCATAATGCTGCAATGTGTACTTCAGTCTTCTGGTGACACTATAGAGGCAGTCACTATACAGGGAGTCCAGTGTGGCCTGCTTCTTAGCTGCTGCCGCCTTTGTTTTGGTTTTTTAAGATTTACTTCTTTTGAACTGCCATGTGATTCCTGATAGGAGGAGGTTACAGTGATGGAAAGTTTTCAGTTACTAATCATGGTCCAGTGGTGAGTGATTTCAGATAACAGATGCAGGACAGGCCTGGCATGGTGACTTGGTGATTAGGGTGAAGGGTGTTGGGCACGGGGAGAGACATCCCCTGGAGGTCAAGAGAGTTGTAAATGCTGGCCCCCACACCTGCTGAACATCTTGTGGAAGAGCTTTGTTGGGTAGGGATGGAATGTGGGAAGAGGCATTTGTTTGAGGGCTTGGACTGGTATTCAAACTCTGTGGAAAGTGAACCCTTTGACCTATTTTGACTATTGTGGGGGCTTGTTTGTAGTTGGAGACTTTCTGGAGACTCCTTTTAACCAAACCCAGTCTACTACTACTCCTCAAGTGAAGTTTGCATTATAGGCTTTGAAGTGTTTGTGTGTACCCCTGAGTGGCAAGAATGTCACAGCTTCTATGTGTTTGCCACCCCTAAATTTTAGCTCCTCACTTCTTTTTGACAACTGACGCGGTGAAGTGTAAGTATCAGAGCTGGAAGCATAGAGTTGTTAAACTTATACTAGCCTGGGAATATTAATTTCTTCATTTGAGAATATTACCTGTTTTACAGGATTGTTTTGAATATGTGTTTTGTAAAGAGGTGCACAGTTCAGGTAAGTGTTAAACCAGCTTTACTCCTCGTTTTCACATGTGAAGGGGACCTGGGTCTCTTTAGAAGAACCTTTGTGGACTTGGTCTTTGGGGGCAGTTACCCAAGTTAGTTAATAGTGGAGAACAAAGATTGGAATCTGTATACGGGGTAAAAAATGGGAGTTCATAACCCACTTGAATCAAAGTGTGAAACATAATATATCAAGAACTATGTAATGTTTTGAACAACCAACAATAAAAAATTAAAAAAAAAATTGGAGACAAAATTTTATTTAATTTTTATTTTTTTAAATTTTTAGAGCTTTATGGTTATTTTTAGTAGTTGGGTTCATCCTGACAGACTCATACATGCATAGAAAATTGATTGTGGTTCATGATTATGCTGGAGAAGAAAATTTGAAGCAATAAGATTTCTTTCTCTTTGTCAATATTGACTCTTCTTAATATTTGCATAACTCTGTAATTGAAATTTTAAGATTGTTTATTTTAGCAAAATAAATTATGTTTCAGAATTATGGCAACCTTGCCTTGCCCAGAAGAAACTGCTGCAGCAGGTGGGTTATTTGCCCATCATTGGGGAAAACATCAGCACTGAACTTCAAAGCTTTTTTTTTTTTTTTTAAATCATTTCTCACATGTTTGATAGTGGCTTTTGGGAAGCTTTCTGGCAAGATTTACTAGAAAATAGTAGAGTATTTATTACCTCAGTTTTAAGAATTTATGTTTTTATTTTCCAGAGGTTGTGTATCCATTGGTTTATTTTTAATTTTTTCCTACTGGGGATTCAACTGGGGTGGGGGAGTATTAACCACTGAACCACATCTAGAGCCCCTTTTATATTTTTTTCTCTTCAACTCTAAGGTTACTGTTTAATTGAAGGATCACTATAAGTACATTAATGTTTGGTTTTGAATACTGCAATTAAAAAAAATAGCATGTAGTTTTTAGGAAATGATATCACTTGCTACATGGATGAGGGATGACAGAAGATAACTTCTATTACTGGTTTCTTGAGATGATGTTTGGTATTGAATGTGACCTTGAAACTAATGTATAGAAAAGAAACAAACAAGAAAATTTAGCCTCTCAAAACAAAATGGTATGCCAAAGACAGAAATCACACACTGGGTCACCTGCTTTGAAATAATTTTTTATTAGAAGCAAGTGGGAAGTCGGGTCTCAAGTTTCATTTCCATTTTGAATCAAGAAGTTACTTGTTATCATTTTATAAAAGTAGTTATGTAGAAGTTCACGATGTTGATAGTAATTTTGGATTAGCAGTAATGAATATACATATGTGGCTCTTGAATAATAATATATTTCATTTTTTTCTATGAATTAAAATATATAGTATAATGATTGGCTGGTGGTAGTTTTGAATAGTAAATGTTATCTTTCTTAGTTTATTAACATTTGATTTCTCTTTCTTTTGCTTCCTTCTCCAGGGTGTGGATGAATGGAACATAGCTCGTCTAAATACAGTCTTGGATGTGGTTGAAGAAGAGTGCGGTATTTCTATTGAGGGTGTAAATACCCCTTATCTTTATTTTGGAATGTGGAAAACCACATTTGCGTGGCACACCGAGGACATGGACCTCTACAGCATTAATTATCTCCACTTTGGAGAGCCCAAGTCTTGGCAAGTTCCTTGTTTAATATTCATTTGCTTATGAGTTTTCAAATTTGCACATTATGCACATATTGAAGAGCTTTCCTTCTTTCATTTGGTGGATTCAGATTTATATGAGGCTTAAGGAAGTTTTTGGCTATAATGATTGTATTCCTTTCTGCCCAGGTTTTGTTGAGAAACTTTAAATTCAATGGTGACTTGTATATATAAAGTTGACTGCAGACCATTTTGAGGTCCATGGATTGATAGGTATTTTTAGTCTGAAATGATTTGTTAGGAATTTGTACTTATTTGAGCATTTGTTGAAGGGTTTGTTGTAAAATCTAGTATGTGAGCTCCTGTATTCTGTAATTTGCTTAAGGAATCTGAAAAGTTAGTAGCAGAACTTTTCTGGAGATTTGTCAGAATTAAAGAGGACATTAATTTGAATTTTTAACATTGGGAGTTTGGATGAAGTCTCTGCTTTCTTATTTAGAATGATGATTGTTTTTTCTGTTCTTGGGAATAGACTGATGTTGACTCTTGATCACTTATGAAAGAATATTGTAGTCAAAGATAAGACTGATTGTAGAGACTATTGTCTTTGGGAAAGAGTTATCACTGCTCATAAGTAAGAATAATTGTTTTCAGTAGTTAATATATATATATTTTCAGTATTAGCTATTAAGCATATAGACTCCATTATATGCCTTAGGGGTAGATTTATATTATCACTATTATCTTTAACTTTGACCATTATGTATAATGATAAAACAATAAACAGCAGTGACTTATGACAACTCATCTACATTCTATTTTCTAGGATAACTACTCTAGGAAAAGAGTGGTATAAATGTCTCTGAGGGTATTTCCCAGTAGATCTTTGAAAGATTATATTAATGTAGAATAAATAATTTGGAGGTAAACTTTATTATCATTAAAATTCATTTTACAAAACTTTATATTTGAAGTGAGCTTTGAAAGGTGGTAGGAGTAATATAAAATCATATAAATACTGGAAAGCAGGCAGTAGATGTAGCAGAGCCTAGACTTGAGAGACCACCAACCAGGTCTCTAATATTTATTCTGCCACCAACATTTGTGGCTTTGGACAAACAACTGTACTTCTGGGAACCATTTCCTCACCTACGTTATCACAAGCTTAGGCAGAATGGCTTCCAGTACTCTTTGTGGTTTGTGATCAGACCCATATGAATATTTTCATTTGCTTAACCGAATGAGAGGGTGATGAGGTGATGATGCAAGGTTCTGTATGTATGTCTGCCTAAGTGTGCACTTTCTTTTCTACCTTTACACTTTAAAATTTTTTTTGTTTTAATTAGTTATACATGACAGTAGAATGCATTTATGCACTTTGAAATATCATACATAGATTGAATATAGTTTCTCATTTTTCTGAGTGTACATGTTGCAAAATTATTGGTCATGTAATCACACACACACACACACACACACACACACGCAGAGTAATAATGTCTGTTTCATTCTACTATCTTTCCTATCCTCATATCCCCTCCCCTCCCATCACTTCCCTCTACCTAATCTAAGGTAATGCTATTCTTCCCTAGTGTCCCCCGTCTTATTGTTAATTAACAACCTCATGTTAGAGAAAATATTTGGCCTTTGATTTTGTGAGATTAGCTTATTTCACTTAGCCTGATATTCTTCAATTCCAACCCTTTGCTGGAAAATGTCATAATTCCACTCTTCTTTAAAACTGCGCAATATTCCACTGAGTAAATATACCATATTTTCTTTATCCATTCATCTATTGAGGGACACCTAGGTTAGTTCCATAGTCTAGCTATTGTGAATTGAGCTGCTACAAACATTGTTGTGGCTGTGTCACTATAATATGCTGATTTTAAGTCCAAGGAGTGGGATAGTTGGGTCAAATGGTGGTTCCATTCCCAATTTTCTGAGGAATCTCCATACTGCTTTCCACAATGGGTCTACCAATTTCATTCCCACCAGCAATATATGAGTGTACCCTTTTCACCACATCCTCGTCAACAGTTATTATTGCCTGTATTCTTTTTTTTTTTAAAGAGAGAGAGGAGAGAGAGAGAGAGAGAATTTTTAAAATATTTATTTATTTTTTAGTTTTCAGCGGACACAACATCTTTGTTTGTATGTGGTGCTGAGGATCGAACCTGGGCCGCATGCATGCCAGGCGAGCGCGCTATCGCTTGAGCCACATCCCCAGCCCTATTGCCTGTATTCTTGATGATTGCCATTCTGACAGGAGTGAGATGAAATCTTAAGAGTAGTTTTGATTTGTATTTCTAATTGCTAGAGATATTGAACACTTTTTAATATATTTGTTGATCAGTTGTATTTCTTCTTCTGTGAAGTGTTCGTTCAGTTCCTTAGCCCATTTATTGATTGTGTTATTTGTTTTTTTGGAGTTAAGTTTTTTGAGTTCTTTATATATCCTAGAGATTAATGCTTTATTGTAGGTGCATGTGGTAAAGTTTTTTCTCCCAATCTATAAGCTTTCTCCTCACGTTATCAATTGTTTCCTTTGCTGAGAAGAAGCTTTTTAATTTGAATCCATCCTATTTATTGATTCTTGATTTTACTTCTTGTGCTTTAGGAGTCTTGTTAAGGAAGTCAGATTCTAGGCCAACATGGTGAA
The DNA here is from genome assembly GCF_021218885.2 of Marmota monax. Taxonomy (NCBI): domain Eukaryota; kingdom Metazoa; phylum Chordata; class Mammalia; order Rodentia; family Sciuridae; genus Marmota; species Marmota monax. The sequence goes on from NW_026692505.1 coordinate 1,684,211, forward strand.
GATTTGGGCCTATTTTTTCTTCTATTAGGCACACGGTCTTTGTTCTAGTGCCTAAGTCTTTGATTCACTTTGAGTTGATTTTTTTGCATGGTGAGAGATTGAGGTTTAATTTCATATTGCTACACATGGACTTCCAGTTTTGCCAGCATCGTTTGTTAAATAGACTATCTTGTCTGTAGTGCATGTGTTTGGCACCCATGTCTAGTAAGAGATAACCATATTTATGTGGGTTTGTCTCTGTGTCCTCTATTCTGTACCATTGGTCTACAAGTCTATTTCAGTGACAATACCATGCTGTTTTTGTTACTATAGCTCTGTAGTATGGTTTAAGGTCTGGTATTGTGATGCCTCCTGCTTCACTTTTCTTGCTAAGGATTGCTTTAGCTATTCCAGGGCTTAACCCCCACCCCCCTCCCAATGAATTTCATGATTGCCTTTTCTATTTCATTGGGATTTTAATAGGAATTGCATTAAATCTGTATAACACTTTTGGTAGTATGGCCATTTTGACAATTTTAATTCTGCCTATCTGGGAGCATAGGAGATCTTTTCATCTTCTGAGGTTTTCTTTAGTTTTAGTGTTCTGTAGTTTTCATTGTAGAGGTCTTTCACCTCCTTTGCTGGATTGATTCCCATGTATTTTATTTTATTTTGTTTTTTGAGGCGATTGTGAATGGAGTAGTTTTCCTAATTTCTCTTTTCAGTGGATTCATCACTGATGTATAGGGATGTGTTTGATTTATGGGTGTTGATTTTATATCCTGCTACTTTGCTGAATTCATTGTCTAGAAGTTTTCTGGTGGAATTTTTTGAATCATCTAGATATAGAATTATGTCATCAGCAAAAAGGAATAGTTTTGAGTTCTACTTTACCTATTTGTATCCCTTTAATTTCTTCCTTTTGTGTAATTGCTCTGTCCAGAGTTTCAAGGATGATGTTGAATAGAAGTGGTGAAAGAGGATATCCTTGTGTTGTTCCAGTTTTTAATGGGAATGCTTTCAATTTTTCTCCATTTAGAATGATGCTGGCCTTGGGTTTAGAATGTATAATTTTTACAATATTGAGGTATGTTCCTACTATCCCTTGTTTTTCTACTGTTTTGAACACGAAGGTGTGCACTATTTTGTCAAATGCTTTTTCTGCATCTATTGAGATGATCATTTGATTCTTGTTTTTAAGTCTATTAATATGATGAATTACATTTATTGATTTCCATATGTTAAACCAATCCTTCATCCCTGGGATGATGCCCACTTGATTGTGGTGCACTATCTTTTAAATATGTTTTTGTATGCGATTTGCCAGAATTTTATCCAGAATTTTTACATCTATGTTCATCAGGAATTTTGGTCTGAGTTTTCTTTCCTTGATGTGTCTTTGTCTGGTTTTGGTATCAGGGTGATACTAGCCTCGTAAAATGAGTTTGGAAGGGTTTCCTCCTTTTCTATTTCATGTAGTACTTTGAGGAGTATTGGTGTTAATTCTTTTTTTAATGTTTTATAGAACTTGGATGAGAATCCATCTGGTTAGTTAACCTTTACTTTTCCCCTGTGGGTGACCTGTCTTGTGTTTCACATACCTGTCCCCTCAGTGTGTTATCTTCTCTCTTGCCTTAGAAGCTGGCATTTAACCTCTGTTTCTTCCTTTTCTTCATTTTGACCATTAGACAACAAGTTCTGGATGTGACAACTTGTGATTTCCTCCTGAATTGGATAATGCTGCTCTTTCTGTCTGGGTATACCTTAGATTGTGCGAGAAGGCTCTCAACTATGTGTACTATGTGTTGCCCCTCACTTACACATGTTTTTTTTTTTTTTTTATCTTAGTAGTGGTAATCATCTTCTCCTCTCTTTTCTTTCACTACCACCACTCTGCTACCTGCCTGCAGGTGCCTAGAAGTTGAGGTTCATGTTTTTCCACTCCTTTGAGTTGATATGTGACCCACAGGGCCTGGCTATAGGAGTGATTGCCCTGTAATAATTCTTATATAGAGTCAGGAAGGTATTAAATTATTTTATATCAGTCTGTTTAAGAGCAGGCACAGAAACAGAACATTTTATAAAGACTCTTGTCTGAATTGCAACTATTGTGAATACCAAGTTTCCTGAGATTTTTATCACTGCATACAAGTACAGATCCAGGGGGAATCCCTGCAACATGTATTCTGTAGCCACTACATATGGTAGATTTGCTTAAAAGGTGTTCATGAACACAGGTTTGTATGGAAGAGACTCTAGGAGCTGATGATGTATTTAAACATTTCTGGCATAAAGACTTAAAGGAAAAAGAATCCTTAGAGTAAGCAGATAGAAAACTGCTTTGGCAGCCACTGGTAAAGTATTTATTTTCTTGGAATGAATATTGACTTTGGAGCCAGAAGACCCGTTTTAAAATCACAATCTGTCACTTACCAGCTGGATGACTTAGGGCAAATCACTATACTTCTTTCATCATGAGTTTCTTCAGCTGCCAAGTGGAGGCATGATTTATTCTCTGTCAATTTACAGTATTTCTAGGGATATGCGGAGTATAAAAGCGCTTGGAAAACTGGTAGGTACTATACCAATATTCATAATCCCTATTATTATTTTAATAACTTTATGAAAATGAATGATCTTTTGGGGGGGTCATAAAAGTTTCTTGATGTCTGAACTACCCCAAATGTCTCTATATCTAGTAGAGCGAGAGTTTTAAGATAAATAAAATATTGGATTTCTTTATTTTTGCATGGCGCAGGTGTTGCTGGGCAAGTGCTCTACCACTATCCTACACTCCAAACCCAAGTTATATATGATAGTTTCTTGTGTCATGTGTGATAGCGTTAATTGCCTTGAGATACAGAATTCAGATAGTACCTTGAATCTTTCTTTTTCAGTCTGGGTACAAATACAGTGAGGAAGAAACTTTGAGATTTGCTCTATTGAGGAATAAAGACATGAATCAGAAGAGGACATACCTTAAGCTAAAGAAAGGTCTAGAATCATGAAAGAAGATTTTTGTGGATGGCTTTAGAAAAATTAAGTATGAGGTGCATCATTTTGGACATTGTTAAGTTTTGTTAAAAACCCCTAAGATTTTGTTAGTTGACTGTCTTAGGTTTTTGGATACAGATGCGGTTCAGCTAGTTTTTATTTGATCATTTGTTTAGTGTTGTATAACATTTAAGGACACACAGGTTTTGTACCAAACTCTCAAGTCTTGAGTCATGTGTTACTTTTTACTGAGTGTGTGACCTTGGGCAATTGTTAAATAATCCATGCCTCAATTTCCTTTCCTAAAACACTCAAATGGTTCTGGTACCCAACTGATAAGGTAACTGGGTACAAAACACATATCACAGCTCCTCATGAATCGTAAGTGCTCAATAGGTGCTAACATTTGTTGCATTAATTTAAGAAATATATTTATTGTGTGAAGTGTTTGAACATGAAACTTGTAGATCTTATATAAGTAAGGCTTGCTAGTTCTAAATGACAGAAACTCAACTTAAGCATAAAGTTTATTTGCCACTGTATGCAGCTGGGACAACTTAGAAGCATGGCTGTATCCACTCTGTTAGCTGCGATAACTTCCACTTTCTCCCCTCTCCTCCCCTCCCTCCCCCGCTCTTTCTCCTAGAGAAGCTGTTTACGTACAACTAAATATTTTATTGTTAAGTAGAATTTTCAAATCTTTCTTTTCAAAAGAATGAATAAAGTTATTTGGCACCAAATTGACCTGTATGTTTAATATTCATCATCTAAAATGTGAATTCCTGGAGCAGGAGCCCTGTAGGTTTCATTCACTAACATGTCTCTAGTGCCTGGCATAGCACCTGACAGGAACCTGGGACACATAAATATTTAACAAATATTCATTAAATAAATCCTCTTACTTACAGAATTCATTGAGGTTTTTTTTTTTTTTTTTTTTTTTTTTTAAATGTAAACCAGAGCATTACTTAGGAATGAGTAGCTTAATAATATTTAATGATGCATTGAATTGGCAACACACATTAGGTTAATAGGGGCACTAACTAGCCCTTACTTATTAACTTCCCTACATTCTACTCTAGTCCCCGTTAACTTGAGACACAGTAATGTATTCTAATTGCAGATATTAAGTTTAGTTGGATAATGGTAAAAGCTATATTCTTTTGAGGTTTTTTTATTTTTGAGAATTTTTAATATTTATTTATTTTTTAGTGTTCGGTGGACACAACATCCTTATTTGTATGTGATGCTGAGGATCGAACCCAGCGCTGCACACATGCCAGGCAAGCGCACTACCGTTTGAGCCACATCGCCAGCCCTCTTTTGAGGCTTTATGTAGAAAAAAATACTCTTGGAATTAACAGTGATTTGTTTTAATTATTTTTCCTGTAGAAATTTGTGTTCTATATAAGAATCAGACTAAAGTTTAGAAGTACTTTTTTTTTGGAATATTTATTTTTTAGCTGTAGTTGGACACAATATTTTTATTTTATTTATTTTTATGTGGTGCTGAGGGTTGAACCCAGGGCCTAACACATGCTAGGCGAGTGCTCTACTGCTGAGCCAAAATCCCAGCCCCTATAGAGGTACTTTTAAGTTGAAGTATTAATTGCGTAAATTATATAACTAATTCTTACCACTTTTCAACTATTTATGTATATATCTTTTTTATCTTTTTGGTGCTGGGGATTGAACTCAAGGCCATGTGCATGTGAGGCAAGCACTTTGCCAACTCAGCTATATCCCCAGCCCTATTTTTGTATATTTTAAAGATAATATTGTTAATGAAATAAAAAAATATGGAAATTATGCCCCCAAAGCATGACATTTATAAATAGCTATTAGCTATATTTGTAGGAGGATGAGAGTACACTCATAATCAGAAGCAAAAACATTTATTGATCAGATAGATCACATTTTACTTAATCCTGAGCCTGCCTTGAAAGTAGATACATGCCTACCAGCTTACATTCACATGCTGCAGTACCGAGGATCCCTGTAGATTGCTCAGCACAAATATCTTAAAGGAGGCATCTGGGAGGTTTTGACATTTTTTATTTCGGAAGTAAGTCCCACTCTTTTAAGTGATGAGATATATGTGGGTTTTTATAGAGGAACATAAGCTAATGTGTTAATTAAATAATTCTTGATACTCCTGATAAGTATCTCAGGGTATGTAAATTACCTGTGATAACAAAGGATGCCTGTGATATCCTCCTTTTCTTTTATTTCAAACCATCAGCACTTACAAAGAACCACAGACACATTCAAATGAAAACAAATTGCCAAATCAAATTTGTAACTCTCAGGGGAAAAAAATCAGGTTAATGCAAGTTTATAAATGTATATTTCATAGAAAACAAGCATTAGTGCTGTTAGCCATGTGAATTACCATGGAAGATGTGGTAGTTCACAGATTATTTTTCTTGGCTTATCAATGTTTCTATATTTTCTTCTTTTTTAGACTGTTTAATCTAAATAGCAGTTTTCAGAAAATGTATACTGTATGTATACTGCCGCAGTCTGGCTGGGCACAAATCACGAGCCACTGAAGCAGGAACAAACTTTATTTTTGAACTGCAGGAATACACTTCACACAGCTCCCGGGGAATCCTCCCAAACAGCACGCTGCTCGTCCAGGAACCCCCAGCCGGAAATCTCTCCCCCAGAAATCCCTCCTCCTGCACTTCCCTAATGCCGCAGTCTGGCTGGGCACAATCAGGAGCCACTTGTCAAAAGAAACTAACTTTATTTTAGAACCACACACCACAAACAAAATAGTCTCTCAGGAAAAACCCTCAGAGCCTCAACTGCCACCACCGGCTTTCCCCAAGCCTCTCTCTCCCACACAAGCTTCTCCCCACCTCTCACAATCCTCCTGCTCTTGAGGCCGATTGGCTGGGTCACGTGGGCGGAGCCAAAAAAGTCCCCCAATGAGCAGCTCCGTGGTCTGAAAGGGCAGGGAAACAGTCCAATGAGCATCACCGCAGAGGAGCCAATCAGCTAGATGTTGCTGGGGCCGAGGAGCCAATCAGCTAGATGTTGCTGGGGCCGCTGTGAGCCAATCATCAGCCAGCAGCTGGAAGTTTGCTGGCAGCTGGAAGTTTGCTGGGGCCCCTTTGGCTGTGGCTCTCAACACCCTAACCAATGGGAACTCTCGGGAATCCCCGGAAATCCCCATGAGAACTCCAAAATAGTGCGAGAACTCAAAAGTAACTGCAGAGGCTGATAGTAATGCCTCGCCTGTCAATCAATACTGTTGGCAAAATGCCAGGGGCCATACAGACTCTGCAGGGGCTCTCAGCAGTATACTATCTAATAGTTGTTTTATAAAAATTTATTCTTTGACTTTAGTGTGTATGAAAGTGGCTTTCTTCATGATTGTACTTCTGTAGCTAGGATTATAAATAGATTTATACAAGTTACCTTTATGACCCCAATGTGTTCGGTTTTTAGAAGCTTACTTTTGAAGAATGGTTGAGTAGGGTTAAGTAAATCATTTGTCTTTGGTGACTCCGTTTAATTTAGTGCCATTCTTTTATTGGTACCTGGAAGTGTGTCAATCATAGTAAGAAATCATTTCAGGAATCCCTGACTGCAGATGTCTTAGGTTGGTCAGTTTTCTCTCCATTCACAAAACGAAGACTCTGAGACTTAAGACATTTAGTATTTTATCTAGCTGGCACTCAGTCTTGTTTGACCTTTCATGTGGATTTAAAGGAAAAACCGAAGAGTAAAGAAGAAATAGAAAGAAGAAAGCCTGCTTTTGTTTGTTTTCTATCTTGTCAGCTTCATTTTAATGAGATTTTATGTATAACTAAAAAAACAAAAACCAACCAACCAAACAAACAAACCAAAACCAAACAAAAAACCCCACAAACGTGTGTATGCCCCTTTCCCCTCTCTTTATCTGAGTCTCTCTCTTTCTCTTCCTGGACAAAACTATGGCAGAAGAAGATTTTTTTTTCCTGGAAAATATGTAGCTAGATTCAAATCTTGTAATAATTGATAGGTTATGGGGATCGGGTTATGAAGATGCAGGTGAGATAAACACCTGGCCCAATTTCATTTCTTTGGTACTTCAGATTTGTTCTTTAGCTATTTTACTTGGAAATGTTCTTTAAGTCAGAAGTAAAACCCTGCATTTTTGAAAAGAATGAGTTTTGTCTCATTCTAGGGAATAGGTGGTGGGTGATTCTTTGGTTAGATTTTAGATTTTGTCCCCTCCAGTGATGTACCCTTCAGAAACCATTTAGTCCATCAGGAGTTAAGGGTACTTTGTCTGTCAAACCTGTTAGATAAGAATCTGAAATTGGGAAGAGGGCAGAGTATAAGCCCAGCTTTTGAAGTCTTAACAGTTCTCTTCAGTCTTCAGAAGTGCAGGGCAACTAATTTTTATTTCAAAATTATTTATCATACCTTTCTCTGTGTTATTTGGAATCTATTCATTTAAAAATAATGTGTGCATTGTATTTCTCTAGATGGAGAAGATTTTGTTGGGATTATCTTGGTTCTTGAGATAGAAACTCAATATGAGGCAGTTTAGCCAAAAACAAAAATTTATTGGGTTTCATGGCTGTGCAAGGTCAGAAACACAAGAGCCATTGGAAATTATAAGGCTGTGCTGGATCTTGGGTTTTGCTTCTCTGAGAGTGTTGCCTTTATACTTCACCCTAACTCCTCTTTTCCCAGTTTTATCATCAGAGAGCATCTCATGGGAAGGTCTCCACCTTGATCTGGCTTGAATCCTTCTCTTGAATTCATTGAGGAAGGGATAGGGGTCACAGGCCTGCTTCTCTTGTAGCCGGACATGAAGCCCCAATTAGCATTGCATGTTTGTGTTTATGGTAGGCCCTTACTCTTAAGAAGGGTAATGTTGGGTTGGAGTTATTGCTCAGTGGTTATTGCCTAGCATGTGTGAAGAACTGGGTTTGATCCTCAACATCATATAAAAATAAATAAATAAATAAATAAATAAATAAATAAATAAATAAAGGTATTGTGTCTGTCTATAGCTAAAACTTAAAACAAAACAAAAAAGAAAAATAAGGAAAAAAAAACTCACCTTACTCCTACAGATCTAGAAGATAAAGAAAAGTCCCAAATAAATGTTTGAATATTTACTTAAAATCTTAGGAAGACTGATTAACTTACTTTGACTCTTAATTCATTTTTTAAGATTTGAAAACTCTCCTGTGGGTATATTTGCTTCAGATGGTGTGTGTGTGTGTGTGTGTATGTGTATGTGTGTCTGTGTATTTTAGGATATCAAAGTTATTAAAATGCATATTTACTTGAGTTTTCTTGAAAGCATATAGCAAGTGATAACTGTTGCTTGCAGACAGTAGGATGAAGTAAATCTCTGCATTGATTTAACTCAAGAATCTATTGTTTATTTTTTTTTCTAACTGCTTAAACAACATTGCTCTTTTTTCTTGTAATCTATATAGAACCAATCGTCAATTTTACTACCTTGTTATGTCCTGTCCTCTCAGAGTTCTTTAGTTATAGAATCATATGTTTCGATCTTGTACCCCAATGAAATTTCCAGCTTTTTCAGAACACTGCCACAGGTATCCTGAGAGACTAGGTGTCACAACTTGTAAACACACACACAAACACACAGACAGACACACACACACACACTTTCATGCTTATTTCAATCTTTATTAATATTCTTACAGTTTAGCTTTTTATGGATATGCCACCAAATTATTCTATAGAAAAATATAATTGTGTATCCTGTATGATGCTTTGATTAGAACTGTCTTAATAATATAGGAAAATTTAGAAGTTGTACAAAATTGTTAGAAATTTTTAGCTACTTTTATATTTTGATTGTCAATCCATATGTGACACAGAAGTCTTTACAGATTGCATCTCAAATTAAATATGTCCAATTTTTGTGAATTCATTCTTTCCTCACTTGTGTGGGTACCACAGTGGTTTTCTTTCAAGGATTTACGCATAATGTTTGTGGAGTGTTATTTATGATATGTATTTCAGAGAGGACGTAACATTCAGTTGCATGATCTCTAATAATATTTCTGACCAGATTACCCTCGCCCCCAAAAGAAAAAAAAAGGTTAATTTAATAGAGTTTTTGTGGGGGTTTAAAAAAGTGTATTTTCTTTGTGCAGATATTATCTATCACAAAAGACTTAAATGGACATTATTTAGAACATGTCAGGGGTCACAAGAAAGATTAGTCCATTTACTGTTTTTATTTTATTTTAATGGTTAAAGCTATGATCCTGTATCCTTTATTTATATAATCTGTGAGTTTCTTCTTTTTAGTAGTTTGGGTTGCTTTGAAAGATGTGCACTTTTGAAAACCTGAATTTTCACAGATTTCCAACTCTAAAAAAGCTGTATAGGTAGTTTTCTCTTGAAGATTAAACTTCATTCACAGGAAATCTTGAAAATGCTTCAATGCCAGGAGTTAATAGTGGTGGTACTTTGTAAGACAATTGTAGTGGAATCCTTTAAGCCTCTTTATCTTATTCATGGATAGTATAATTATAACTTGAATAATAGTCACTTGGAAAAGATACTGTCTTCAGATTTCTATGTAAGCTCAAAAGTTTTTTTTCTGGGAAAAATTTACTTTGGGAAACTTTTTTTGTTTTGTAGCAGGAATTGAACTTGGGGGCACTCAACCACTGAGTCACATCCCCAGTCCTATTTGATTTAGCAACTCATTGAGTTGCTTAGCATCTCCCTATTGCTCAGACTGGCTTTGAATTACAGATCCTTTGGTCTTAGCCTCCAGAGCCTCTGGGATTACAGGTATGTGCCACCGTGCCCGGCTTGGGAAAAATTTGATATGGACATACACCTTCAATTGGGCATATTTTTAATTTGTTACCAACTTTTAAAGTTATTGTATTTTAAAAATCTCCTCCAAATGGCATTTATTTTGTTTTATCAATGCTTGATCCAGGGCTGGGAATGTGGCTTAGTGAAAGAACACTTGCCTAGTCTGCATAAGGTTTTGGTTTGACATCAGCATCTTGTTGCATCTGTTTGGTTATTTATAGTTTTGTTCATTTTTAGTCATTAAATTCTTATTGAGCCCACACCTGTGTCAGGAACTGGGGTAGGTATCAGTGACACCATAGTAAACAAGACAGAATGGTCTTTATGAAACTTGCAGTTTAGACATACAGCTTTTATCACCCCTGTATTTTATAGCAGTAACAGAATTCTTGTTCTTGGCAAAGTTTTGGTGCTATCTAATCTTACCACAGAACACACATATATAAACAGAAAACGTTTTCTGTGGTGGATCCCTGCTTAGGAAAACATTGACCTGTTGCAGAGATTTTAAAACATTCTATAAATGCAAATTTCTATAGAAACTCAATATATAAACAGAAAATAAAGGGAGAGCTGACTGACCACTGTGTGTGGCTGGAGGCTTTCCCTTACCAACTGCATCCAAGGCACCTGCAGGAAACCCTGGGATCCCTGGAGGTGGATAGGGGAGGATGTGTGCAGTGCAGTTTGGAAGGAAGTTAGTTGCCTAGATCATCTAGTACTTGTAAAATCCTTTTAGTACTAAATGTGTGGGGAGCTTCCTTTGTGAAGGCAATAGAGGCCTTGTCAGAAGGGCCCGTCTGCAAGTGGCCCCAGCATCTCTAGGGTTATAACTTTGTTTTCACATTCATTTATTTTTAATAACAGAAAATTAAGTAGGAAATGTTCTATTTTCCATTGAACTGAAACTTTCTAATTTAAAATATTAGTGCTTAAACTTTAATAAATTAGTGCCCAAGTTTTAAAACTTACCACCATAATTAATATGAAAATGTAGCATTGGAACACACATTGTTTAGTCTTCTTTTTCACACAGTTAATTGGAAATATACAAATATTTCAGAAATTTTTGATTTTTAATTAAATATAATACAGTTATAATACATTTGATTTATGAAGCATTTTTGTAACAATATCAAAACCAAATAAAATGAAATAAAACAAAACAGCACCCCCCCTTTTAAACTTTTAGATAGTAATTTATGGCTTTGTTCTTGGTACCTTCAGTTTACAATTCATTTAAAATGCTGCCGTCTTGTGCTTGATCATTATAGAGGATGCTTGTGTCTTTGGAGGAGAGATGTGCTCCTCTAACCCCGTCAGTTCATTCTTGTTGATATCTTTGTGGTAATTGTAGGGGATACAGGAATAGTATATGGGCTATTCTAGGCACTGGTGTCAGAAAGATCTGGGGTTCAGACCAGCTTTATCATTCATTGTGCTGAAATGAAGTGATCCCTACAAGCTTTGTTTTCTTTCTTAGTAACATGGAGGCAGCAGTAGAACTTGTATTATAATATCTTAGCATAAGCTCTGGTGGTTGTGTGTGCTCAATAAATGGTAGCTGTGATGAGCTGTAATCATTTATTGATCATCATTACCGTTTCACTGAACTCCCCCCTCCCTGCTTTTAAACAGGAGATTGAACCCAGGGTGCTGAGCTTAACCATGGAGGAGCCATGTGGAGCTCCTCCAAATGGAGGAGCCCTATTTATTTTTTAAACTTTGAAATGGGGGCTCGCCAAGGCTGACCTGGGTTAAATCCCCAGTACTCCCCACACCCAAACCTACGGACGTCAGTAAAGAGATATATGGGGTACTTTGTGGTGGGCAAGAAGCAGTGGAACATAGAGATGGCCTGGGCGTTTGTTCTGTGGGTAGCATTGGGGTGCCCCCAACTCCGTGATGAATGGTGGGAACCATTTGCCTGCCTCAGGGGTGAAGTAGGCTTCCCTTCCCTGCACCCAGAAATCAAAATGGTTGGGGCTTGCTGCATGTAGAGGGAGGCAGAGCAAATTGCCCTTTCTGAAGACCTGGGAAGATCAGTACACACCATTCACCATGGAGGCATATTTTGAGGCTGCAATTTCTATAGACCTTCCATGGTGGTAAGGACCCTGTCAGGAGACAAGCTTCCTTAGGAGAGAATGGGGAGTTAGTAATATATATTCTGGTGATTCTTTCTGTCAGGTGGCCTGTTGGCCAGCCAGCTAATCAGCCAGCCAGGCTTCATGATTCCCAGCATCTTCTGCTGCCTGCCTGTTTCATGTGAGGGGGTGGGATCTTCTGGGAGCTTGCCTGGGCTCCTGTCTGCCAGGGTTGGGGGCTGCCTTGCAGATGTTTGCATCCTCTCTTTTGCTCAAGTAGGGTTCCTGGGCCCAGCCCTCTCCTGGGGACTCACCCCCCCTCAGTTCTGCCCTCCTCTCTTCAGACTCTGTGTCTAAATGGGGGAGGTCCAGGGAAGAGATCCAAGGGAACTCTGCTTAACCCTTCAGTAACTGTATAAGATAAGTCAGGCACACAAGCTTATGCCAGTAAGAGAGGGAGGAGTCATCTTAGCTATTATCTGTTAAAAATTGTCCTTGAGGTTGTGAGCTTGATTCTTCACAGGGGATAGCTGTGATAAAAACAGCAACACGAAGAATTATAGCTGGGTGCAGTGGTGCACTCCTGTGATCCAGCGACTGGGAGGCAGAATCACAAGTTTGAGGCCAGACCCTGTCTCAAGAATAAAATAAAAAGTGTTGGTAGAGCGCCCCTGGGTTCAATCCCCAGTACTAAAAAACAAAAACAAACAAAAAACCTCAACCAACCAATAAGAACAACAACAACAAAAAGGGAGAAATGTAAACAAAGGAGGAAAGGGCCTCTTCATACAGCCTTTGGAGCAGCCTTGTTTCAGGATTGACCTGCCTAAATGTGATTAGACCTGGAATGGGCAATCCCCTCTGTGGTCATGGATGTCATAGGACCTGGACCAGTGGGAGGTGCCAGCACATCTGTTGGTGTGAGCATCAGAAGGGTCTGTGGTGGCTGCTTTTGACTGAGCAATGTGAGAGGTCTGGGTAGGAGAGAACATTATTGATAGTCCCAGGGTGGTTTTGGGGAATAATCTTAGAAATAGGAGATATTCTTTGAATAATACTACTACACAAGTAAGTGGACTGATGAAACTCAGGGCCTCATGTGTGCTATGGAAACTTTGTACCATTGAGCCACATTCCCAGCCCTTGAATAGTAATCTTGAAAGGAGAAAATCTGAATCAGGGAAATGGATCTAGTAGTGCTTTGAAAAGCATAGCATTACTTACTGACAGTTTGTAGTATCAGCCTATTTTCATTCAGATGTTAGAATTTGTATTGCAGTCACTAGACTAATATCATTTTTGGTCCATTTTTTTTTTTGGTAAACTGCACAAAGATATGCTTAGAGGGATCTGTTTTCTTTGATCTTCAAAATGAATATATATTTTAAAAGGACATAAGACTTTGACTTTACATTAAACATTACCCATGCATATCTAATTAGTGTATTCATAGTTCATTAGTGATTCATAGGTTTTCATGTTAGCAGAACTGTTGGCATTATTCATTGTATCTGAAGCAAAACACTTTCAAAAAAGTTAAATGAACAATTATTAATTTCTTTAATAAATTGGTTATGTAGTTGAGGATATATAATGGTAGGCATTTTATTTGATGGTTTTCAAGAGGTACAGAAAAGCAGGAGATATATCCATGTCCTGAAAGAATTTAGGTTAAGCCACATAATAGAGTGACTGTGGCAAGTAATTAAGTGCCTGACTGTGGACCAGATGTTCACTATACAAGGTATGCTACAAAGGATAATTTATGGGAACCTTTCTGGGAGATGGTAGGTCTTCTCTTCCCCACAGAATACAGTACCTGTCAAGACAAAAATGATTCATGCACATTCAACAGAGGCTAACTTTGGAAAGTAGTAGATAATAAATGCTATATCAAAAATTGAATTGAAGAACTCCAGGAGGGAAAAAATGGGTGAGGTTGCTGAGACTTATAATGGTCAAAGAAAACTCCAAGGATGTGGAACCTGAAGCAGAGGGGCCTCTTTGAGGTGAGAGGTAAGGTAGAATCATTCAGTGACAGAAGAATTTGTAGTCTAGCCTACTGGGAGAGAGTGTGCATGTTTGGAAAGTTGGGGAATCTTGAATGCCAGAAAGTGAGGAATAAAGGTTTTAATGCTGTGATACTAATATGAGAACTGCAGCCACCCAGAGAGAGATACAGTAGGGAGTTCAGTTATGACAATAGTCTATAGTCCAGGCTGAGAAATTTTGAAGCTGGGGCAGCGCTGCAGGGAGAGTTGAATATGAGATTTTGAAGAGGTAGAATGAATAGGTTTTGTTACTGGCAGTTTTGCAGAGAGGATGAGAAATAAGGAGGTGTGAACCAAAGTAGAAATGCTAGGAGAGTGATCCAGCTTAAAAGGGGAGATCATGAATATAATCTTGTGTATGTTGAGACTTCTGAGGTAATGGGAAACTTTCATAGAAATATTAGGTGATGTCAGGGGCATAGAACTTGAGATCCTCTGACTGAGATTGTTTATTCCATCTGCATATATACCTCCAGTGTGCCTCTACTTAGTCACCAGGTCTTCCTGCTAGATAGATTTTCAGCAGGACTGGAAATGGGGGTGGAAAGAAGAACTAAAGTATAAGTACTCTGGTCAGGGTTCCTGGATAGAGGAGGCAAGGCTAGAGGCAGAGTGACTGGTTAGGAGGCTGCAATGGTAATCCGTTTGATAGGGAGCAGGATGTTGCAGGCAAATGCAGGGTGGTGGGAGTGGGGACAGGGAGATGCAGGCAAATGCATGAGAACTCTCAAGAACAAGTAAAAGGTTGACAAATATAACTTGGGTATTGATTAGGTGGGCTACCCTACTGGAATCTTCAAATTATAATCATCCTTTAATGTGCCTGTCTAGCTCTGGTGATGTGATTGTTTGAACCAGTTTTTCTTGAATGTATTCTCAGGTTTCCTGGATATATGGGGTCAGCCAGTCAGGATCACCTCATTCATTGCCTTGTACCTGTCATTAAATAATGAGCTGCTAAACATAGAATTTTATCCTTTTAGTGTTGTTCTGTGAGATAGATGAGATCTGTCAGTGGTTAAGTGTCTTGTGTAAGATCTCAGATGGTTTTCTCAGTTCTTGTGAAATGAACATTCCACTCTGGAGAGGATGGTGCTTGGAAAACACATGCAGATGTCTGCATCTTGCTGTTTTCTTGCCTCATCTTTCCTTCTGTTCGTTCTTGTGGTGTGGATTGAAGCAGATTGTAATGGTTTGGTTTCAGATTGTTGTGGTTACCCATGAAGGTAGTGCCGCGGTTGGATTTTCAGGACTGCTGTTTCAGAGAAGACTGGGAGTCCTTTGGGGAGCTCTGAAATGAAAGTCAGGTACCTGTAGGCAAGGACTACACAAATCTGCAACTGTTGAAGCCATGTTGCTTTCTAGTTTGAAAGTGCTATATGAATTTTTTTGTTTAGCATTCTGACTTAAGTTATTCCTTGTGGTATTAATGAAAGAAAATCTTAAGAAAAATCTTTAAATAATACCTGTGGCATATTACAGATCCTTCCTCCAGAAGAGGTGAGGGGATTGATCAGCAGGTTGAGGCATCAGGGAGATTGTGGGGAAGTCATTCCCTAGGTCCTTGGATGAGGTAATTAGAAGATTTATTCTGTCTTCCCCATCTGTTGCCCTGTCAGAATCACCTAGGGTGCTTGTTTTCAGAGTATGCTAGGTTCCCCATCCCCAAAGGATATGAGTCTATGTTGTTCTTCATTCTCCCAGTTGCCCTTTATTGCTGGTATTAGGAGGTGTTAGATTCTGTCCTGGTAATGACTTGAACAGAAATAATCAAAAGAAAAACAAACAACAAAAACCAAACAACAAATGTTTAGAAGCAGTGAACTAGATTATCTTTAAGGACCCTTCTAGCCCTGTGACTTGTATGCAGACAACAAATTGTTTTTCTACTCCCTTGGGCTTTATTGGCAGAGTGAGATAATTACTTAAAGTAGTTGTCATAAGGTGTGAACAAGGTTTTATATGTGTGTGAATATTGCTTTGTGACTACTGAGTGGAGTAGCTGTCTGAATTTATTGTTTACCATGAGAAACTAATTGATTTGACTCTTGGGTGAATCCCTAAAAATGTAAACTATACTTTGCCAGTTCTTTTATCATGTTGCATCTGCTTATGCACAGAAGAGTAGTACCATCTGATAATTACTTTGCATGTTACTGCAATTATTACTTATTTTCAGGTTTGACTGTTCTTTTCAGACTCTAGGGCAAGACCTTGGGCTTATTTAGGGAACATTGTAAATTATTTTTGTATGAAACATTATGCAGCCACGTGGCTATTATTTAAATATTATCCAACAAAGCATAGATTGGTAATACATTCAGAACCATGCAAAGTATTTCATAGGCATAAACATGGAGATGAATGGGTTTGAGCAAGATAATGTCTATAACAGGGCAGGGAGTGTCCTATTTGTTTTCATGCTTTTGTGCTTTAGTGGATATCACTACAGTGTGGCTTTCTGGGTGAGGGTGTGGTTCTACTTGGGAAATGTATCTTCCTGTGTGGAGGCAGTGATTGGAAGGAAGTCTTCATCCTTCTATGATTTCCAAAGCTATTATAGCAAGGGTTGGTTAGCCATAAGGATATTTTGTTTTTGTTTTTGTTTCTTGTTTTGGTACTGAGGATTGGATGCAGGGATGCTTCACTCCTGAGCTACATTCATAGTCCTTTTTATTTTTTGAAATAGGGTCTCATTAAGTTGCTTGGGTCTCACTAACTTGCCCAGAGTGGCCTCTGACTTGGGATCCTATTGCCTCAGCCTTTTAAGCTGCTGAGATTATAGGCATCCACCACTGAGCCTGGCATTCATTTAATTTATGATCTTAACACAAACTGGATCCTTTATAGAATTTGGAAGTAGACTAAGATACTGTCCTAAATCTTAAGAAGAAAAGTAGAACCAATTGAAATCATTTAGCCTATAGTAACTGGGAAATAGTACACTGGTAGAAAAGGATTTATATGACTAGATTGCGAAGGAATGCCTGAGTGTATAGGTAAAAGAAGAGTGAATACGTATGATTCATATCCTAGAAGGAGTAAACCAAAGATCAGAGTTAGGATAGAACCATCTTGCCTTACTGTTTCCCTTGTCCTTTGTCAGATGAATATATTTATTTTTTCTCTAAACAGTAGTTAAATTTAAGATTGAGAAACCTTAACTTTGCATATTTTTTAGAAAAATGAGTCTGAATATATAACATCTCCATTTACATCCAGCTCTCTATGGACATACCTGATGTATATCAGTGGGATGCGCGTGTGCATGTGTATGTGTGTGATGGAAATTATCATCTTGACTATGAGCTCACATGTATATATGCATATATTCTATTTTTCCTTTTCTGGGTATATTCAAAATGTAAACCAGGGATTAAAAACTGGGAAAAAGAAGACTTAAGTATAACATTGGGTTATTGTCATTTAGCTATGCTAAAATTTTATCTCTTCAGTTCAGTTGGAATAATTTCATTAGCTGTGCCTTAAGGAACAGGATATATGGTTGAGTTTTCTCTTACTGAATTGCCTAGTTATATTGGATATTTTGCATATGTTATCAGTGGCATTAATGCAACCAAGTGTGGTATTAAATACATTTAGATAAGTTATGTCAGTAAAAATATAACTTGTACTTTATGGATATTAAGATAGTAAACACGAGAAAGGTAGGACTTCAAAAAATATATCTTTTATTTAAAACATTAAATGATTTTAAACTTATTCTCAATATCTATAAATTTCCTCATTAAATTAGCTTTTTAAAATTTAGATTTTTATAGGATATTATGAGATTACTATTTTAAAAACTTGTTAGTAACTCCATAATAAATAATTTCAAGGACCTTACTTTTGAAAACATCAGGAATTAGAAATGAGTATTTCTTCAGGGCTGAAAAATTATTGCTATGATCAAGATTTTTAAAAAGTCACAAATTCATAAATATAAGTTACATTACTAAGGCTGGTAACTTTTTGTTTTAAAATTTGAAAATTACAATGTTCTTTGGGGGGAAATAAAAAATGTCGGTATAATAATTTTTTTGGTCTTGTTGTCAATAGAAATATCTTAAAAGTTAAAAAGATAGTACCCATAATCTCTTGAAAATTAAAGTCAAAACTAAATAACCTCACAGCAAAAAAACTACCTAAAAATAGGTTAAGGATAGGGAGTTGGAGTGTTGTGAGACAGGGCACAGAATTTGGCAAGGAATTCCCCTTGACTTAAGTATTTCACTGGACCTGGGTCTTTTCCCCTTAATCTTTAAAATGTATTTGAGATACTGGGATGCAACATTTAAATAGGTAATTTATAAGCTTATTTTTCTTGCATTCAGAGTCTAAGGGATATAGCTTGTGATTGATTTTCTAATCTCTGGTTCATTAAAATGGAATTTTAATGAATTTAATTTAAAAAAAGTATTATACCAACATTTATATTTTCTCCCAAAGAACATTGTAATTTTCAGATTTTAAAAAGACATTTTTTTATTACATTATTTAGGAATAATTATCCTTAGGATACTAGTTGAAATATTATAAATTTAAAATTTCTGTTTATGTTTTAATATTTTAGGTATGCTATACCCCCAGAGCATGGAAAACGACTTGAGAGACTAGCTCAAGGTAAAACTTGCTTTCCATTTCTTACCTTAATAAGTTCTTGTTTTAGGGTATTTTTATAGTGTAGAATGATATTCTGTTGATTTTATTTGTTCTAAGTTAATTGCTTTTAAATATTTCCCTAATTGAATAACTATAATTTTTTACATTGATTTCTGAATATTTTTCATGTTTTATAATCTTCCTGGTTATTTGAGCTGGCTGTTTATTATTTCAATAAGAATTGCACTTAATCTGTTTTGGCTGTTTCCAAATTGTTTTCTCTTTTATATAATGTATTTAACATCATAATATTTTTCCTTCTAAGTATTTTCTTTCAAAGACTATATTGCTGTGTCTCATGTACATGTGTTTGATAATTTTTTATGTTACCATGTCATTTCCCCAAAGCGTTCTGTAACCTCTGACTCTCCATTCTTATGTAGTTCATTAGGCTGGGGACTGTCCTTGTGGATGAAAGCGAATATCCTGAGGATACATCTAAGAATATGTCTTCTTGGACTGGCATAATTAACTTTCTGCAACTTGAATTTTTAAATTTTTTTATAACTTTCTTCCTTGTCATAAAGGCCAAAATGAGGAATTCTTGTGGTAGCTCCATTGCTGGTTTCACCTTGTGCCTGCTCATGCATGTGGAAAAGGCCAGCCAAAGCAGCCACCACCCTGCTTCTTCCTGTCTATTAAAGATGCATCAGGTAGCCTTGTCCTCATTTGATTGCATGTGCAGAGAAGAAACAGACTCATACCCCACCACCTATATCTGAAGATATATGTTCCCTCTCCACAGAAGAGGTAGTCCGGTTGTGACTTACTTGCAGCGGAAAGTCGAATTCCATTTGATCAAGATATTCTGTATGTATCCAGGATTGAATCCTGAGTAGTGTCCTTTTAGTTAGACACTGGTCTAAGATTCATTGGTATGTTAGGTTTACCTTCTGTGAGGAAAGGAATTTTGTTCCCACATTAGACATGCTCTCATTTAATAATGAAATGGGGTCACTGAGAATCCTCATTCTTTGACTTGACAGTTCTGAACAAAAATTCTTAATGATATCTAAAAGTTACTTTCCCCAAAATTAGAGGAGAGTATTAGAAGGAACCAGTTACAATATCACATTTGTAAGAGACATTATTATAATTTTGGCAGGTTAATAACTATAAAGCCCTAGTGTTTTTTTTTAAAAACGTAATACGTTATAGTAATAATAGCAATGTAATTGTAATCTTAAACTTTGTTAGGGACTATTTTCATGAATATTAAGGTGGATGAGTCCTGGTCCTGGATAATAGATTAGAGCAGAGCTTAGAAGGTGATTACCATAATCCTTAAATACACAGGCAATGAACTTCATGGTAAAACTATGTGCTGAATTATCCTCTTCTCTTCTCTTATAATAATTATTCCACCATTTTCTCCCTACTAGAGAACTTTTAAACTGAAGCCAATGTAAACTTTGCAGTGTTGAGTCATACACTATAATTTGTGATATAAATTGCTTTTTCATGCTTTGACGTAAACTGTCTGAAATGACATTTCAGGAAAATGGGTACCAATTGTTTAATCAGTAAGAGGTTAATAAACTTGAAAAATGAGTGAGAACTTTAAAACTGTTTTGTAGCATTATTTTGAGAAATGAAGCAGGGAAAGATTGTGGACGATTTGTATCCACTGACCAGATGCCAGCCAAATTAATTGAATTCAGCTAAATAATTAAAATGATAAAATAATGCAGTAAATGTGATAGAGCATTATGGAATGTCTAGGTCAAGGCAACACTTGATACATAAAATGAAAAGCAGGCTCAGATATTTCCCATTATCTTGCCTGCACATCATAATTATCACACTTGCCTTTTATGCATGAATGCTTTCATCTTTGGTTTCTGTTGAAATCTTGATTGACTGTGGCACCTACAAATATTTTATCTGAAAGATATTAGGCCTGCATCTAATAAAGCCAGGAGTTTGATTTTGCCCTTCAGCTGCTTTCTCATTTATACAGGTATTTTTTCAATATTATGTAGACATTAATGTAATAAAAAAAATCTCAAGTGAATTGTTGCAATTTTTATACTTGTTACATTTGCCTATAATGCCATTGTATTCTTTCTAATTTTTGGTTTGATACAATTGAATTGCAAATACAGAAGAGAATAGAGGTATAATGTTAAATCATGAATGACAGTTTGGAAGATTTTTAGTTTTTAAAATGTCTGAATCTCATCTGTTTTAGAAATAAGACAATATCTTTGGTGTTACATTAAGTTGAGCAAAATATAGATAAAATTGGGAACAGCTAAAAATTTCTGTGAAAGACTATATTCCACTTGTCTTTTATTGTGAATCATTATTAAAAAAAATGGAAACAATTTACTTTTGTGAAAACATTGGTTACTGGAGGAAAATATGTAAATTAGGACATTGTACAACTGATTTTGGAAGTATGAATGTTTAGCAGAAATCTGTTTCAGATAACAGTATAATAGAAGGGCATTGGTACTTTTAAGATCCTTATATTTACTTGAAACCCATTATTTTAGTTTCATCTCTTATTTATATT
Organism: Marmota monax; assembly: GCF_021218885.2. Classification (NCBI taxonomy): domain Eukaryota; kingdom Metazoa; phylum Chordata; class Mammalia; order Rodentia; family Sciuridae; genus Marmota; species Marmota monax. The sequence continues at coordinate 1,705,324 of NW_026692505.1, forward strand.
TAAAAATTTGTTAGCTTTGGATTTTATTGCCAAAATAATTAATTGATTAAATTAATTAATTAAATTTTATTTTTGGGACTGGAGTCTTACTGTGCTACACAGGGTGGCTTTGAACTCTTGGACTCTAGCAGACCTGCTTCAGTCTCCCTAGTACCTGGGACTGTAGGTTCATACCTATTTATTTATTTTAAAAGTCTGTGTTCAGTAAAAGGGAACAGAAGAGTAAATGTTGAAGGATTAATTTAGTCCATTCTTGTGTATGTATTTGTGTCTGTGTGTGGTATTTTTCTTTTAAATGGTGAGTAACATGAGTGTAATCCTGTGGAGTAGAGAGTATCAGCCTAATTTGCAGAGATCCCTGTGCCAGGGAATAGACAAAAATCTGTGGGTCAGATGTAGTCAGTCACTCTGTTGATTCCCTGAAGTAATACTGAAAATTGGACATATTTGCAAATTTCTGGGAAACCATTATCAAATACCTCGAGAGGGTTTGGTATGAAGAGATTATGAATAACTGCTATTAAGAGAATAGAAGGGTAGCAATAAATAACAAGTCATTTTAATTTTGTGAACAGAGTCTAAATTGATTTGTTTTCATACCTTGCTCTTGGAATTAGGAAAATGTACTTTTATTAGTTCTCAAAATGGTAAATATTATTCCCTTAAGCATTCATTTAGCCGATTAGCAGAAATGATTAGCAGAAATCTGTTTCAGATAACAGTATAATAGAAGGGTATTGGTACTTTTAGCTGATGGATTGAAAATACTACATTAAAATGCCTGGTTTTGAAAGGCTTATAAATAAAATACCCCTGATTATAAATAATTAATTTTAAAGGGTCCTGTAAGCCATAAAAAATGAAGATGACCATTGGTACATCCTCAGCTTTTATGCCTGATTCATGCCTCTTAAGCATGGAGGTTAATGAATGTTGTATCGGGGTTGATTATTTGCATCTAATAATCCGTGTTGTAACATTAAGAGAGTGAAACAATTCTTAAAGTTATTTTCTTCATAATTTGACATCAGCGATATCACTGTATTTATTTACATAAATATAGTGTATTTGGATATAAAATATCCAGTATATTTTAGTAGTTCCAAGAAGTAGCAGCACAGAATTGGGTGGAAGAATTGAGGAAGGGAATGCTAGGTATCAGGGAGAAATTATGGAGGGAAATGAAGATCTGTGGGATTTGAGGGGTAGGTTTAGAGCAGAGGTTGAGCCAGGACAATTCTTGGTTAACTTGACTCTGAACTATTTGTCTGTGTGCTTGGCCTGCAGACTGTGGGTTATATATGTGTATGTTGTTCATGTGACAGACATGTCAAAAGGGGAAGAAGAATAAAACAAAACAAAGTGCTATCAGGAATGCAGTCAAAAACCATATGAGTAGTAATCAGTGTATTAAATTTGATGGAAAATTTAACTCAGAGTTTTAACTCAAGAGTTTTTGCCTATCAGCTTGAAATAGATATAACTGTTCCATTATGTAAGGCACCACGTTCAGGAGATTAAAAACAAGGCAGTTTCTTAAACATGCTCCATCCTTTTTGATCCCAAGATCAGTGTGAACTTTTCCTTTTGCTGCTCCTAGAAAAAACTACCAGTAGAGATGTGGATGAATCATGGAACACTTGGAGCAGAGTGAAGCCTGGGCAATCTTGATACACAATATTCTATATAGTCTTGGATAATCAACTACTCCTCTTACTGTAGGAAGCAGAGAGGCTAACTGTAGCACAAAACTCTAATATCAGCCTCTCAATTAGGGATGTGGGTAAAAGTTACCAGGTTTATTTCCACATAATTTAGTGGTTCATAAATCAGCTTGCCAGGAAATTTCATGTGTACATCAAATACATCTATTGTTGAAAATGTTTCTCATAGAAGTGGTATTTCTATATCCTCTTTTTTTTACCTTAGCATTCATTGTATGATATATTTTTTCCACTTTTAATTAATTGACACAATAGTTTTACATACTTATGGGTTACAGTGTGATAATTTGATATATGTATCTATGTGTAATGTGGATGAATGTGATTACTATTTTCATCTTCAAAATTTATCATTTCTATGTGTTGGAAAATTTGAATGCTTAGTTTTTTTGAAGACTATAGTTTTAGAAACTGTAGTTTTCTGTTGTGCTATAAAAGCCGAATTCTGACTATCTAACTGTATTTTGGTACTGTTATCCTCTCCCTTTTCCCCCTCATCCCTTCCCTTCCTAGTGTCGACTGACCACTATTCTTCTCTATTCTCCTGTGAGATCAATGTTTTTAGCTTCCACAAGTGAGTGAGAACACTCAGTATTTGTCTTTCTGTGCCTGGCTTATTTCACTTACCATGATGTCTTCCAGTTCCATCCATGTAAATGACAGAATTTCATTCTTTTTAATGACCAAAATGATATTTTGTTGTGTGTATATACTGTATATTCAATTACTGATGAATTTATGTATTATTTATTCATCCATTGATGGACATCTTAGTTGATTCCATGTATCAGTTACTGTACTAACATAAACTTGGGAGTGCAAGTATTTCCTTGATATAATGGATTAATTTCCTTTGACTATTTGCCTAATACTGGGATTGCTGTATCTTATGGTAGTGCTGTTTCTAATATTTTGAGGAACCTTTATACTTTTTTCTCATTATCTCTGTACTAAGTTATATTCCCACCAACACTGTTTAAGGATTCCCCTTTCTCATCCTTGCCCCAGCATTTGTTATTTTTTTGTCTTTTTGGTAGTTACCATTCTAATTGGAATAATATCTCAATGTGACTTTGATTTGCATTTCCCTGATGATTAGGCCAGTTGGCCATTTTCATTCCTACTTTTGAGAAATGTTTATTGAGGTCATTTGCGCATTTTTGTAGTCTTTCTCTCCCACCCCACCTTGTTATCTGAGTTATGTTCTGGATACTAATCCTCTGTTAAGTAAATAATCTAATTAATCTCATATTTGGGTACCTTCTTGTACTTTCCTTCCAATTCTTTGATCCACTTGCTCTACTCTATTGATCGTCTTTCTAACATTATCATCATCATCATTATCATTTTAATTAGTGCATTATAATATTATATAAAAGTAGGATTCATTTTGTGGTGTATTTATACACTGTTCTCCAGGAATGAAATTATCTTAATCAAAGTCTTTTGCTGGTGTGGAAGTAGGTCAACCTATTTGATGTTTTCTTCCTTCATTTCTCTTTTCTATACCTCTCTCTCTCTTTCTCAGTAGTTTGTAACTATTGGTCAGTCTTTACAGATAAGTGTTTCTGTACTCAAACTAAAGGTCACTCGACTGATTTTTAAATCTTTTCCCAAGGCTGAAACTTTTGGTAGTTCAAAGCAACAGCATGTATTTGTAATTTGAGTTTTATGAGATTAGGATTTATAAATAATTTCTTAGTTTGTTATAGCTAATATATTATAAAATATTAAATTAGTTGACAATGTGGAAAACTTTTCATTTGAAGGAAAAAACACATCTGTTATCCATCCATTTCTAAAACAATTTCCCAAGTATTAATTAATTTTTTGGGTCAGATGTATCAAAGTAAAATTTATTTATAGTAAAGTCCACTTCTTTTTAAAAAAAATTTTTTTTAGTTATACATGGACACAATATCTTTATTTTGTTTATTTATTTTTATGTGGTGCTGAGGATCGAACCCAGGGTCTCTCACGTGTGAGGCGAGCACTTTACCACTGAGCCAAACCCCAGCCCCCAAATCCACTTCTTTAAGAATATAGTTCAACGAGTTCAGAGAAATGTGTTCAGTGGAGTAGCCATCACCATTAACAAAATACAGAACATGTTCCAATACTCTCAAAGTTTTCTCATGTTGCTTCATCCTTACCCCCAGTTGCTGGCAACCACTAATCTATTTTCTGTCCCTGTGCTTCCATCTTTTCTATCATATCTGTGGACCTATCTAGTTCCCATATATTCTCATCACCACACAAGGAAAACTCTGTACGAATCAATCATGTCATTCCCTATTCCCTAACAGTACTGCCTGCATTTGGCAATTAGATATTAGTCTACTTCTGTTTCTACCTATTCTGGATATTTCATGACTTTTTGCATCTGGCTCCTTTCACATTTTCCGTGTTGTAACATGTAGCAGCACTTCATTATTTTTATGACTGAGTGGTATTCCATCGTAGGAGTTTGTACTGCATTTTATTTATTTATTTTTATATTTATATTTTTTTGTTGTAAATGGACACAACACCTTCATCATTCATTCATTCATTCATTTATTTTTTAAACCTGGTGCTGAGGATTGAGCCCATGGCCTCACCACACATGTGAAGAAAGCGCTTCATCACTGAGCCACAACCCCAGCTCCTTATTTATTTATTAATGGATTGTTTTATATAAATTTATATAAATAATATATATTTATGCATGATAATTAAGGTTGTTTTCATCCATTGAATAAGGTTTTGTACCCACAAGAATGCAGCAAGGAATGGAATAATAGGGGTAATTGAAGCAGTGTGAGATTCTGTAAGTCACAGCCATGAGTGTTCAAGTTGTATTTGGAGTCTGTGTCTGCAACATGCACTTCAAGTTCTTAACAACTGGTCAAGGCAAATCTGGCTTCAAGTAATGAAAGACACTTTTCTCCATTACTTACTAATACTAAAACATGTGTGTTGAGAGGATAGGAAGAAAAGGAGTTGGTGCTTAGGCAAGGATTTTTCTTAAGCACCTTTAAGAGGGGATTGGCTAAGATTTTTTATACAAAGTCCCACAGCAATTTGCACCTCAAAGTGGGTTGCCTCTCAAATACTTCCTCCCAAACATCACACAGTAAAAGGGAGTGAATCCCTATCACTCATGCAGATGTTATATTATGCTCCTCTAGTATGTCTGTTTTTATGTAAGAACAAAGCAAGTGATTCATCAGGACAAAGTATATGCCATAGAAAGATGTGAAAGCCTTATTTTGGATGATTTGTACCTTACATATTATCTGGTCAGCCTGTGGGGTATGAGGTATCTCAATTATACTTAGTACTACCTATGTCAGGGGATACCAAAGAACTTTGTTGATTGGAACTTCTTGTTCCTGAGGACCATGAAGGAATGGATTATCCCATTGGTGTATGTAACCTGGTAAAATGGCACATATTGTGGAACTTTACAATACTACACTAAATTATGATGTCTTTGTGGATTAAAGCGAATTATGATGGCTTTGAGAGAAGATTTCCTCTAAATAAGTTAAATTAACAAAAAACAAACCCAGGAAAGGAAATATGCAAAATGGATTCAGAAAGACACGTTTAAAAGAACTTATTGTAAAAAAATTTTGACTGGTACTAAGATGTCTTTGCAGTTGTGACATAAAAAATTCTGGTAGTCTTTTTTTTTTTTTTTTGAGAGAGAGAGAAAATTTTTTTTTTTAATATTTATATTTTTAGTTTTCGGTGGACACAACATCTTTGTTTGTATGTGGTACTGAGGATCGAACCTGGGCTGCACGCATGCCAGGCGAGCGCACTACCGCTTGAGCCACATCCCCAGCCCAAAATTCTGGTAGTCTTAAGTGGGATTTTTAGTTAAATGTTTTCTTTTCTGTGAGATCTGATTTTGTTGTTTTTCATACATGTTACTCCAAAGTTATGTTTTTGTTTATGATGAAAGATATTAACCTTTCTGTTGCTGGGAGAGTTCTGAGTCTCTAAAAATATTATCATTTTTTTTTTTTAGAGAGAGAGAATTTTTAATATTTATTTTTTAGTTTTCAGCGGACACAACATCTTTGTTTGTATGTGGTGCTGAGGATTGAACCCGGGCCGCACGCATGCCAGGCGAGCGCGCTACCACTTGAGCCACATCCCCAGCCCCTCAAAATATTATCATTTTTGTGTCACATTATTCTAGTTATAATAGTGTACTTCTATATTGCATAAAATACTTTTTTATAGAGTATGAAGTATAAGTACTTATATAAGTATAAGCCATGTAGCCTTGCAGGTATTTTGAGGTGAAACTCATTTTAAGGCATATTCTTTATATGTAATTTGTGCTTGTTATGAGATGTTGCCCAAGATGACATAAAATGTAATTCTAATAATATGTTGTAAATATAATTTCTGAACCAATCTGTAGTTCTTAATATACTGCAAATTACTTTCCTTCAGTGGTTTTCCAATTTAAATTAACTTATGACCAGTCACCACACCGAACAGGTCCTGATTACAAATCCAGAGCAGAAGCAAATTAAATACACTTTTCTTTCTTCATCGATTTTAATTTACAGCTTAATTCATATAGTGCTGCACAAAGTTACAGATTTGAAAAATTTGATAGATCTATTTGAAATGTATTAATATACACCCATGGGTTGTACATTTGGGGACTGCCACAGGGATGTCTTACTTTCTGTGTGATGTGTGAAAGACTTAGGATATCTTATTGTGTAGAAAGGCCCATTAGATTCGTGTGGTACTTTCCCTCCATTCACTAATGTTTCATTTCTTATTTATGAATAATGAATATTAACTGTAAGCAGAGGAATGCATCAGATGACCACAGGGTGCAAAAACTATGCTTTTAGTCCATGGAAATTGTAGACATTTTGATATTTCTGTAGCCACACTTTTTTGTGTATTTCCCCCTCTTAAAAAGAAAAACAAAAACAAAAACACCAAAAAACAAAACTAGGTGCAGATGCTTAAACAGAATGTAATGTTTTTTTGTGGGTGGTTTCTTATACCTCAGTTTCTTTTTCCTGGCTGTTTGATTCTTTAATTAATTAATTTTTGACATGTTTTGGCCTTATATACCCATGTGTGGCATCAATAAAGGCTAGATACTTAAAAATAATCCTGGCAAGTTGAGCATAGGTGCATAGCTGTAATCCCAAAGAAGATCATATGTTTGAGACCAGTCTCAGTTACTTAGTGAGATGCTTAGCAATTTGGTAAGATACTGTCTCAAAAGAAAAAATTAAAAAGGAGTAGGGAGGTAACCCACTGGCAAAACATCCCTGACTTCAGTCTTTGGTACTGGGGTTAGGTGGGGAACAGATTCCTGGCAAATGCTTCTATTCTACAAGAGCTGGTTCGTGATAAGTTACAGTTCCGATGATCCTTTCATCAGTTGGTGACATTCTTGAGTTAGTTGGGTATAGTGAGCCATGTAGTTAGATATGGCAGGTTTCCAGCAGTTCTATCCCCGATCCCTATTTTGGCTTTGGAGGAGGTACAGAACATTTAAAATCCTCTGTTTTGAAATACTCAGTTGTTGTCAACCAAATTATCCAATTGTACTATAGAATATTAGAAGTTAGTAGGGAGTTAGTTTAAAAATAATTAGTGAAAAACAAAGGCAGCCCTAAAACTGTTCAGTACTGTATGTCAGACATTGGGATGAGTGCTTCTGGAATGATAACTTAAGAATTTTAGATGAGGGTCTGGGTTGTGACTCAGAGGTAGAGCACTTGCCTAGCATGCATGAGGTATACTGGGTTTGATCCTCAGCACCACATAAACTAAAATAAAGACATTGTGTCCACCTATAACTAAAAAATAAATATTAAAAAAAAGAATTTCAGATGAGAGGTTCCTCTATTAAAATGCATACTTGCCTGTCATTGTGGCATCCACCTATAATCCAGAGACTGAGGAAGCTGAGTCAGGAGCATTGCAAGTTCAAAGCCAGTCTTAGCAATTTCGTGATGTCCCAAGCAAGTAATTGAGACCCTGTCTTAAAATTAAAAAAAAACAATATGCCTGGGGGTGTGGCTCAGTAGTTAAGCACCACTGAGTTCAATCTCTAGTCCCCCCTCCTGCCCCCCCCCCGTACCCCTCCAAAAAAAAAAGCATAATTACTGTCATAGCTGCTTTAATGTTTTGTCAATTTAGCACATATTGGGCAGGTTGAATTTAAACATGTTTCAAATTGAAATTGATTCCTGAAATTTAGTAATTTTATATGTTACAAAAGCAATTCTTTGTGAATCTTTTTGTAAAGATGATTACCTTTGGTGACATGAATATGTATTCCTTAAATTTTAAGAATTCTCACTGATTTATATAGTAAGAGGGTTTTGGTGTTAAGAGTTTCCCTATACTTGATAATAAATTGTCTTTCTCTAAGAACACTAGAATTTATATAAAATTTTGAAATTTCATCTTAATTGACCCAATGATGCTTATATTTACTGTTTTTATTTAGGTTTTTTCCCAAGCAGTTCCCAAGGATGTGATGCATTTCTTCGCCACAAGATGACACTGATATCTCCATCAGTTTTGAAGAAATACGGTATTCCCTTTGACAAGGTATATTACTATTACTCTTTCATACATTTTTCATACATTCTTGTTTACATGACTTACATTTATGATGAGTTTAACATGTTAATGTTTCTTTAAGAAGTTGTTTAAAAAAGATGATAGGATGTGGGTAAATTCAATGCATGTTTTATAATATATCAATATATCATTAGTTTTTCTAAATCCTAATTTAAAATTAATTTTGTTTCATCATATATTTACTAGAGATTTCATGTTGTTATATTTCATCCTAATAACAATGTAAATAAAATATAACACATTCTACAAGTTGAGTTTATGCTTCTATATTAAAAGTCTTTTATATGAGTAATATAACTTTTGTGATATATTTTTAAAAAATCGGGAGAAATTATTTTTAGTGGTTGGTTAGAATCAGTTGCTCCTAAACACATTTGGAAATAATACAATTGATACTTCATTATGGATAAAATTATTAACATAATAATCAGATATTGCTTCTGTAAAATATTTCTGAAAATTAAGTTTTGTAAAGCTCATTAATACTGTACCCTGTCTTTTTTGCATTCATAGTGGTTACTGGGTCAAATTTATCACGGAGCTTGAGCATTTTTACGTGAAATAGCTGAAATGATACAAGGCCTGATCATATAAATAAAAGCGCTCCTCAGTGTTTGGAGGATTAAGTGCTTAGCTACTTATAGAAACATTAAAAAACTGCTCTTCTTTCTTAACTTTTATTTTATTCCCAGAATTCTTGCTTTTTTCCACTTTAGAAGCTTTTCACTTGTGACTGAATCATTACATCTTCTTTATCTTAGGTCCTTCAAGTAGCCTTGTTTTGGCAGGAGGACTCTGTTCAAAACGGGATTTTTCCAAGTGCGAGAATCTTTGTTCATCTTGAGGCAGCTCTCTCACCCTCACAGAGTAGTCATGTAGGGAACTCACTCTCTGTGTGATGAGTGTGTTTTAATCACACAGTTACATACTTGAAAAAGTTCAGCCTTAAAGCCATGCATAGTGGTGGAGGGCATGGTGTGGAGAGGAGGTGATGATGGGCTGCTGTGCTGTCAGTTGCAGAGGGCAGAGGCTCTGCCTACAGAGGGACTGCTGTGGTGGGACTTTGTCTTACCTGCGATATCAGGCTTTTGTGAGTCTTGGACACATCATTACCAAATATTTCTTCAAGTGGTTGGCATGAGCTTCATTGATACTTCTACTGAAGCTGGGATATTAAAAGGCAACTTAGAGAAAGCCCATCTTTGCCTGCCTTAAGGAATGAACTAGTATCCCCTAGGACAGAAAATCCTCTTTGTAGGTTAGGCCTGGTTAAAGTATGGACAATTTTAGGGCTGGTCTTTGGTTTGGTGAAGGAACAGAACTATGGAGTTGGGTCTTTTCTCAGGATGGAGGCCTATGGATCTTATAGTTTCTTCCCAATATTGGGGAGAGAAGGAGGTAGGTTCTGTCCTGCTTACCTTTCTGGGCTGTAGTTCCCTAGCTGTTCTGTGGTAGATTATATTAGATGTGTCAGGCTCTCATCTGGGCCTTTGTGGATGGGACATTTTGTGGCTTCTGTGCAAGTGGCAGGATGAGTTTTTAATACTGAGATGATGAAACACCAGTGATTTAGAGGGACAATTGGCAATGACACTTGTTCATATGAAATTTGATCACCATCTCAATGTTGGGCATGTGATGACACAGTGCTTCTTCAGGAGCTGCTTCTTTTGGTGATGGTGATATAACATGCAGCAAAGTAGTAAGTGGCATCATAGACTGGAAGTACACTTCCCAAGTTCATTCCCCCTTCTCTTCCTTCTTCTGCTGCAGTTCCTTCTCTTCTTCTTCCTCCTCCTCCTTCCTCTCTTCCTTCTTCTTTCTGCTCTTACTCCTTCTTCTTTCTTTTTGTTCTTCCTTCAACATCCTTCTTTCTCTTACTTCTTTCTTTCTTTCTCCTCCTTCTCCTTCTTTTACTTCCATTTCCCTCCTCCTTCCTCCTTCCTCCTCCTTCCCACCTTCCCTCCCTCTCCTCTTCTCTGTACTGGGGATTAAAACCAGGGCCTCATGCATGCTAGGCAAGTACTTTACCAGAGAGCCACATTCCCAGCTCTGTAACACAGTTTTTGTGAGCCTTTGTTTCTTCATCTGCCAATTGGGATTAATGATAGTAATTACTTAATTCTTTTCATTCTTATAATAGAGTTATATAAGAATGAATCCGGGGCTAGGGTTATGGCTCAATGGTAGAGCACTCGCCTAGCACGTGCGGGGCCCTGGGTTCGATCCTCAGCACCACATAAAAATAAATAAATAAATGAAATAAAAGTTAAAAAAAAAGAATGAACCCAATAGAGTTTTTATAAGAATGAAAAGAAACAATATGTATAAAGCGCTTTGCATGTATTGCTGTATTATAACACACTCTTTCTTCAACTCTCCCTTTACTGTTAGGTAATGGTTTCTCAGTTGGATTTAATGTTTTCTTTCTTTCAATGTATTTGCCTCTCTCTCTCTCTCTCTCTCTCTCTCATACACACACACACACACACGTGTATGTATATATATGAAAAAATGTGTGTAACAGGTAATTTCTGCTGTTAGATTATGTGCACTGTCTTCTCCAAATTTTTGTTGTTATGAGGATGTGATGATTTCTCTAGTCTTTATTAAAACAGGACTTGTTCTATTCTGTCCTGGACTTCCTAATCATTTTATCACCACAGAGACAATAAATTAGCCTTGTATTTTGGCTAACTGGGACTCACCTGTTTATAGAAATGACAGAGGCTTAAAATTTAGAGTCCAATTCAGTGGGAACAGATTTGTCTTTTCAACATGGCAAGAGCAGGATTTTGTCAGTAGATAGAAATTGATGGAGGTAGGATACATTGGAGCAGTAAAGGTGGCTTCTTTTTATTTTTTAATTTTTTAAATTTATTTTTTAGTTGTAGATAGACACAATATCTTTATTTTATTTTATGTGGTGCTGAGGATCGAACCTAGGGCCTCACACATGCTAGGTGAGAGCTCTATCGCTGAGCCACAACCCCAGCCAAGGTGGCTTCTTTATTCTAGTGGAGTCCTATCCTTGTCCTGCCATTCCCTATGCCTTTCCACAGGTACAAACAGTTGAACAAGGTGCGTTTTATAACATAGACCAATGACAATGAGTGACAACAGGAAAGAAGAGGATTGGGTAACTTCTTATAATGCTCTGAGCTGTGAAATTGGAGCCAGAACCAAGTTGAGCACTGGAAAGCTGTCCCTGCCTGCCAGGTGATAGCTAAGCTGCCACTTAATGCAGTACAATACCTTCTGGTGTTTCATTTGGGTGGGGAAGCGTGGGTTACAAGAAAGAACTGAGAATTGTTGGGAAAGAAACTGCTTCCTCTTCATATACCATTTTAGCATCCCTAAAGTGTTAATTGGATTGTAGTGTGTGCACCTTATTTATTCTGTATTCCTCCTGTATGTTTCAACACAAATCCACATCTACATGTTCATTTCTCAACATTTAAGTGCTGAAATGCCATGAGAATCATTTATTCTTTTCAGTACTTTTGAGAAGGTATTACTTTGGCTTTACTTTAGGGTAGTATTAGGAAAATCTTCTGATATTGAGAGTTGAATGATGGAATCTTCTCTGAATTTTATTTTTATTTATATTACAATGAATTATTACTCCATTTTCTCTTGATCCATAAATAAAATGTAGAACAGCTGGTATCTATTCTCGTTTTGACTCATACATTCTGAATATTATTTATGTTGTTTCTTTGTATTTTTTTCTTGCCCCATTTTGGTATGCAGTGCAATCCCTGCAAATATTTTATGTCTATTCTGATGGTGGAAAATTTTAAAAAAGTATTTTTTAGTGGTAGATGGACACAATACTTTTATTTTCTTTTTGTGTTGCTGAGGATCGAACCAGGGCCTCCCTCACACATGCTAGGTGAGTGCTCTATTACTGAGCCACAACCCCATCCCCTGATGGTGAAGTTTTCAAGTAGTTATTTATGAATACATTCTTAACATCACTTACAATCAGGCCACAAGAATATATGGAGTACCTATGAAGGGAAATTTAAAATAGAATCTTTTATTTCAAGGCAGTTACAATCAGGAAGAAGTGTTGGAGGAGCTAATAGAGAAACAAAGAATATAGATGGTAATAATATATAAAAATTTATATTTCCTCCTGAAGAAACCCATCGTTATGGTAGGAGGAGAGAGATGTCTGATTCCTGGGTTAGGTGACAGTTCTTAGGGAATGTTTTAATTAATTCTTCAATGTCCAGTGCATTATTAATGTGTTTTTAACTCTTCCTTTCAACATGCCAATTGTGATATCTCTTTTTTTTAAAAATATTTTTTTAGTTGTAGTTGGACACAATATCTTTGTCTATTTTTATGTGGTGCTGAGGATTGAACCCAGTGCCTCACACATGTGAAGTGGGTGCTCTACCACTGAGCTACAGCCCCAGCCCAATTGTGATATCTCTTATGTATAAATCCAGTGATGTGAGTTGCATTAAAGTATCAAAAATGTGAGTGTGCGCACACACACGTATATACATATGTTCCTTCTGCAAACTGTACTTGTTACGATTTTAGTCATGTACCAGAGGTTTATTGGATCAAGTGCAGTTTTAATTTTGTAAAGCAAGTACGTAGCTTCACAGATGTTCATCAGTAGGTGATTGGATAGACACATGATATGTTTGTAGGCTGTAATATCATCATTTAGGAATGAGCTAGTTGTTTACATGCAATGGAATGGTTGTGTCTTGAAAATTCTGGGAGCAAACATACATTGTATGGGGGCTGGGGTTGTGGCTTAGTTGTAGAGTGCTTGATTAACATGCGCGAGGTACTTACCAGCACTGTATAAAAATAAAATAAAGATATTGAGTCCACCTAAAACTAAAAAAATAAGTATTAGAAAATACATTGTATGATTTCTTTTGTAGGAAGTCCTAGGACAGGTAAAGTTAACTACTGTTGAAAGGGATCAGAACAGTGGTTGTTACTAAGGTAGGATTTTATGACAGACTAGGGATTGTCTGGGGTGAAGTATGAGAGAGCTTCTTTGGTGGTAAACTGATGGGGTTGTGGTATATGATTGTGTACATTTGTCAAAACAGATCAAACTGCATATTATCTTGAATATTGCACTGTGTGCAGATTACATCTACAATAAAATGTACTTTTGATTTGAGTTGGTAGGATAATTGAAAGTGTGGCATTAATTTTTTTTAACAATTTTGTTATAAGAGCTAATTGATAATAGAGTTTCTGAATGAGAAAAAAATAACACTTTTTAAATTCTTTAGAAATATTTGTCAAAGAGGAACTTTGCTTCATTTTGTCCAAATCCATCAGTATTGTTTATATTATTTTATACCTGTTTAAAGATTCAGAAGTATAAAGTATCTTTTTGGTGCTAGGATAGAAGAAACATTTTTAAGGTCAGAAAATGGAAAACTAAGATTATAATACTCCATATGAAGGAGTGAGTCATAATTTAATAATTTATTCTCAAAAAGAGGTAACACTAAAGATTTTTGCTTTAACCAATTATGTGTGTGTGTGTGTGTGTGTGTGTGTGTGTGTGTGTGTATATATATATATATATATATATATATATATATATATATAAAAATCTTTGATGATTGTATATGAAAAGCAAATGCTTCTAAATAAAATATGGAAGCATAATAAATTTTAGGCTCCTAACATTAATGTAAGTTAATTATAGTTAAAAATGCATTCACATATGCTTACATAGGTTTGAATGAGTCCTTGGATAGAAATTTCACTATTAAAAGGAATACAGTTAATTGAATGTTATGTAAGTTTTAGAAAGAATAAGTGGGCGAATACTATCAGTTTTGCCAAAAAGAATTCATAGTATTTTCTGTCCAATATCCAATGCTTTATTAATGTGTTTTTAACTCTTCAACATGCCAATTGTGATATCTCTTTTTTTAAAAAATATATATATTTTTAGTTGTAGTTGGACACAATATCTTTGTTTATTTTTATGTGGTGCTGAGGATCAAACCCAGTGCCTCACATGTGTGAAGTGGATGCTCTACCACTGAGCTACAGCCTCAGCCTAATTGTAATATCTCTTATGTATAAATCCAGTGATGCAAGTTGCATTAAAGTATCAAAAATGTATGTGTGTGCACACACACGTACTTACATATGTATAAAGCTAATGTGAATAAATTAGTTTGAATAACTTAAAACATTTTCAAATGAAATTTATTTGTCTTTAAATACAGCTTGAATGATTGAAATAATGTATAAGAAATCACACTTTTTAGAAAATTCTTCTCAAAGTTTTCTGTAAAAGCACTATTAAAGGATTAAATAAAGAATCTGACTAAACTTCTTTTATGTTATAACTTTGATATGACAATCTTCTATTTTTGTATAGGAAATATATTTTAATTGTATGCACAATTTGTAAAGGCTTATTACTGGAGAATATTGCATATTTTCTACCCTGCAGATCACTCAGGAGGCTGGGGAGTTTATGATCACTTTCCCGTATGGCTACCATGCTGGTTTCAATCATGGTTTCAACTGTGCAGAGTCTACAAATTTTGCTACTGTCAGATGGATTGACTATGGAAAAGTTGCTAAATTGGTGAGTTATTCCTCAAAATAAAGCATAAATTAACTGTGTATTCTTGTTATAGTAGTGAGAAACTTAGGATAGTGTATAGCTTTTATTTCTTTTTCATTATTCACCCTGTGTGGTTCTCCCTGCATTCATTTATTTCAGACTAGATAGCTTATTTTACATGGACTGAATTATTACTTGTAGCTATGTTTTTCTGCTTTGAGATTAATATGGAGCAATTTACCCTGGCAGGTGATTTTATGCAATGGATGTTTGGTTTCACTTATAAGGCCACCAGCTGGTTTTTTGCAAGATTTTCTAGTGGCTCATGTTAGGTAGACTTGAATCTCTCCTTGCTAGAGCTCACTTCATGGCTTAGAAAACAATGTACAGAAGGAAGTGACTGATAAAGTTGCAATAACAAGAGGCTGAGTGAGGATAGTAAGGAGAAATGAATAAAACTGCCCTATTGCAGAAATGGATTTGTTGAAAGTAATGATATAGAACATAACTTAAAAATATATTTTCGTGTTATATTTAGGATATAATTTTGTATCTTTTTTCAGCATATTTAATTTAGTTCACATACTATATATTTTTATTCACAAGTAACAATTTCTATTAAATTTAATTACTATCCCCTGCCGCATTAAATACAGGACATTGTCAAACTGGTAACTGTTACTATTAGGTTTGCATCCTTTCCTGTGGCTTTGAAGGCAAATGTGCAGCTGGTAGAGAGCGGCTTCTAAATGAAACCTTGTTTTACAGTGTATATAAAGTTGACACAGATTCAGTGAAAAATAATAAATAAAGCTTATGTGGCCTTATCTTTACTACTATATCGTACAGCTGAATATTATTAATTCTACATTGATAAAATAAGTTCACCATTGGGTGAACTTATTCCCTTATATTCAGGGAAGATAACTGTAGTTTCAATTTATATGTGTATTTAGAAAATGGCATAATATATTAAAATATAAATAAAATTATAGCCCTTTGGCTCCCCAGGAAGCATTTGAATGAATTCTTGGAATAAAGGAAGCTCCTGCTATTAGTAGACTTTTTTTCTCTTCTGAGTAATTTCTATTTATTAGGGATGATTTAGAAAGGAACAGAATTGAATTACTTCTTTCCATTATACATCCTATGTATTATAATAAGACTAATAATAAGACTCAGTGTATGTATCTTGGCCAGCTACTGCAGTGATTTTGTAGAAATGTAATTCTTGCATCTGCATTGAAACAATGTCCTAGTCACGAGGTTATAAAAAGATGTTATTTTCTGGTTTTCATCTTTAATCATTGACATAATAAGTAGGCTATTCAGTCACCAGAAAAATTGCTTGGTGGTTGTTTACTACAGATTTCAGACCTTGGTTATTGTGGGCTGGGGATATAGCTCAGTTGGTAAAGTGCTTGCCTTGCACGCACAAGGCTCTTTATTCAATCCTTAGCACCACAAAAAAATATAAAACAGCAACAACAACAAAAGAAATAGGTTGTGGTATTGGCTGAAATAGCATATTACAGCATCAGGGAGAAGCCAGGGGCATTGGGATTGTGTTTCTGTGTGTCTATGTGGAAGGAGAGGCAGAGTGGAGTGCATCTTACGGGGAGAGGATGAATAGTGGTCCTCTTCGAAAGTCGAAGGACAGAACCTATCACAACTGTGATGTTAAGAAGAGGTACACCGTGGAGGAAGTGGCAGGGATCTCAAGCCCAACATCCTCCTATGTTTAGCTTTATAACATAAGAGAAGTCACTTATATTTATTATAAATGTAATAAGTGTACATTTATTATATATAAAATAAAAGTACCTTTGTACCTTAAAGATTTGGTGTGAGGGGAAAATCTTGGGAATGTCAGTGTCCACTCAAATTAGTGAAGCCTGTTTTTTTTTTTTTTTTTGAATTTTATTTTCTAGGAATGTAATATTTAAAAGTACAGTGCAGTTTTGGCCAGCTAATTTTAAATGGTTCTAATTGCATGTGTTTGTGATATTTTTTTCCTTTGGTGTTGTCTCTACCCCTCCCTTCCTTTTGACGAGATGTTGCTGTTTTGAGAGTATATTACTACTTTTCTGTTGCTGCTGTAGCAATTTACCATTTGTAGTGCATGTTTTCTCTCTTAAGGCCACAGTTAAGTTTAGTAGTTTAAAATAATATCCATTTACCTCATTTTTTGTTTTGTAGGTTATAAGCCTCACACCAGTCCAAAAGCAAGGTGTTTAGAGGGCTACATTTTTTGCTGGAGATGTTGGGAAGAATCTCTTTGCTTGCTCATTTGGGCTGTTGGCTGAATTTACTTTCTTACAGTTGTAGAAGTAGGGTCCTATCAGCCAAGACTTTGCTCCTGAAGGCCTTCCTCAAATTCTTGCATTTTGTCCTGTACATTTCACGGTAAACAGCTTAGGAAACACCCCGTGCCTGCCCCCTCCCCCTTTTTTAAATTTAATATATGCAAGGTAATATGTCCTCACATCTCAGGTGTTAGGATGAGGAAGGACATCTTTGAGGAGCTGATCGCCTACCACCTAGAGTACCAATTAATAAATGATATGGAGATATGCTAAAAGTCTACTTTGAATAATGTAATCAATATTAGTTATCTGCATAAAACCAAAAACCTGAACTTGTAACATGTAATTGAGTGTCTCATTAAAATATCCTATGCTCTATTAAATTATACTCTGAATGTGTTATCTTGGTTGTTCTTAGTTAATTTTCTTCCAGATTTTGGTAGTTTTTATTATTCGGCACATTTGACTTCTAAGTTGGAATCTTTAGGTAATCTTATGAATTTACTGTATTGTGTGACTGTGTAGTTTTTAATCATGGAAAAAATTGTACATTCATCACAAATGTATGTAACCAAAACTGATTAAATGTGTGAATTCATTATGAGTTATGCTAAACAGATCTTTAATGTGGAGAATGCCCATGTTTGTTAGTTTGTCTTAATTGTTGGCTTTCTACAATTTATTCTATAAAATTTTTTATGGGTACTGGGGATTGAACTCAGGGGTACTCCACCACTGAGCCACACCCCCAGCCCTATTTTGTATTTTATTTAGAGACTGGGTCTCACTGAGTTGCTTAGTGCCTTGCTTTTGCTGAGGCTGGCTTTGAACTTTTCCTGCCTTAGCCTCCTGAGTCCCTAGGATTACAGGCACTTGACCAGTGAGCCACACCCCCAGCCCTATTTTGTTTTTTATTTAGAGACTGGGTCTCACTGAGTTGCTTAGTGCCTTGCTTTTGATGAGGTTGGCTTTGCACTTCTTCTGCCTCAGCCACCCTCAGCCACTGGGATTACAGGCTTGCTCCACAGGGCCTGGCCCCTCCCCAATTCTAAATGGTAAATATAAAAAGCTTATTATTTGTGATGATGGGTTAAGGTTTTTATGAGTATTGTACAAATATTAGCACTTTTTTATAGTTGAGTTATGGGTCGGGAGAGAATGCCACCTCCTTTACTTGCCACATGGGATTCATTTGTATAAAAGCACGTGATGAAGTGTCCATTTGTGATGTAATAGTAATTGATTATCGTGATACATTAATGGGGTCTGTATACATTATACGTGTACTTCATTCATGTATATAATATGAACTATAATTTTATATATTGTAAACTAAAAGTTTAATTTGGTGACTCAGAAAAGAACTATTATAAAAGTCTATTTTTTAAATTTTTATTTTTTAATTTGTTCTAATTAGTTATACATGACAGTAGAATACATTTTGACACAGTGTACATAAATGGAGCATAGCTTCTCTTTCCTCTGTTTAAACATGGTGCAGAATTAAGCTGGTTTTGTAATCATACATGTATATAGGGTAATAATGTCTGGCTCATTCCACTGTTCTTTGCATCCCCATGCCTCCCCTCCTCCCCTCTGCACAATCCAAAGTTCCTGTATTTATAACCCCCCACCCCCATGCCCCACAGAATAGCGTTTGCTTATCAGAAAAAATATTTGGACTTTGTTTTTTTGGGGGGTTGATTTATTTTACTTAGCATGATATTCTTTGCCTGTACATGCCATAATTTCATTCTTTAAGGCTAAGTAAAATTTCACTTTTTACATATACCACAATTTCTTTATTCATTAATATGTTGAAGGATACCTAGGTTGATTCCACAGTTTAGCTATTGTGAATCATGCTGCTGTAAACATTGATATGGCCATGTCACTATAGTATGTTGATTTTAAGTCCTTTGGGTATAGACTGGGGAGTGGGATAGCTGTGTCAAATGGTAGTTCCATTCCAAGTTTTCTGAGGAATCTCTGTACTCCTTTCCATAGTCGTTGCACCAATTTGCAGTCCCACCAGCAATGTCTGAATGTACCTTTCCCCCACATCCTATTTTTTTTTTTTTTTTTTTTGTGGTGCTGGGGATTGAACCCAGGGTCTTATGAATGCTAAGCAAGCACTCTACAAACTGAGCTATATCCCCAGCCTCCCCCACATCCTTGTCAACATTTATTGTTGCTTATATTTTTAATAATTGCTATTCTGTATGGAGTGAGATGAAATCTCAGTGTAGTTTTGATTTGCATTTCTCAATGAACATTTGAACATTTTTTCATATATTTGTTGATCAGTTGTATTTCTTCTTCTGTGAAGTGTCTGTTCAGTTCCTTAGCCCATTTGCTGATTGGTTTATTTATTTGCTTTTTTCTTTATATATCCTAGAAATAAATGCTCTGAGGTATGTGTGTTTAGTGAAGATTTTTTTCCCTTTCTGTTGGCCCTCTCTTCCCACTGATTGTTTCATTTGCTGAGAAGAAGCTTTTTAATTTGAGTCCATCCCATTTATTGATATTTGATTTTACTTCTTGCCCTTTAGGATTCTGATTAAGGAAGTCAGTTCCAAAGATAATATGGTAGAGATATGGTCCTATTTTTTCTTGTATTAGGCACAGGGTTTCTGTTCTACTGCCTAAGTTTTTAATATACTTTGAGTTGATTTTTGTGTAGGTGAGAGATAGGGTTTTAATTTCATTTTGTTGTATGTAGATTTCCAGTTTTTCCAGCACAGTTTGTTGAATAGACTGTTTTTTCTCCAAAATATGTTCATGGCACCTTTGTCTAGTATGATCTAACCATGTTTATGTGAGTTTGTCTCCATGTCTTCTGTTCTGTACCATTGGTCTGCATGTCAGTGCCATGCTGTTTTTGTTACTGTTGCTTTGTAGAATAGTTTAAGGTCTGGTATTGTGATGCCTCCTGCTTCACTCTTCTTGCTAAGGATTGCTTTGGCTATTCTGGGTCTCTTATTTTTCCAAATGAATTACATGATTGCTTTTTCTGGTTCTATGAAGAATTTCATTGGGATTTTAATAGGAATTGCATTAAATCTGTAAAACAATTCTGGTAGTATGGCCATTTTGACAATTTTAATTCTGATAAAAGGCTATTTTTAATTAAACATAAGACAGTGTTTGGAAAAGATAGCCTCATTTTCTCTTTCAACATAAACCAACAGGGTTTAGAAGTAGAGAACTAGTCTTACCTTTCCAAGTGGCTAGTAGATGGGGACAAAGCTAAGTTTACTGAGATTATCTGTTAAATGTCAGGCACTATATTTGTTTCTGTTAACTCATCACCAGGGGATAACCTGAGTCATGAGAACAGAGGTAAGAGTAGAGTGTTTATTGACAAGGGTTCAAGGACTGATTCCCTTGACCTTGGCTGTTTGACTTTTGGTGGTGGTAGTAGATGACTTTTGATGGCATCGTTGTGGTAGGCCCAGAGAGGAGGCTTCTTTGGGTTTCATTTGATACCTATTTATGTAGTATTTATATAAATACCTCCCCTGCTATTAAGATCTTGCTGGGATTATCAGAAATCCCATTCTGTTATTTGTACCAAGCCCAAATACTACTTCCAAATTTCTGTATCTTATTGGTGGTTTGATATTCTTAATGAAATCATTGTATTTTACGGATATTTAAGTGCCTTTATTTTAGTTCTTCCATCCAGATAGTCTTTTTTCACACTATCCATTCCAACTGCCTCATCTTTCACACAGGCTCTGTGTGTATGTGTGTTATGTAGAAGAAACGGGGAAAATTGGCAGAGGGGACATTTGATAGCAACTTAGTTTGACCATCTCTGTTTTTTTTTTGGTACCAGGGATTCAACTCAGGGGCACTCCACCACTGAGCTACATTCCCAGCACTATTTCGCATTTTATTTAGAGACTGGGTCTCATTGAGTTGCTTAGTGGCTTGTCTTTGTTGAGGCTGTCTTTGAACTCATGATTCTCCTGTCTCATCCTCCTGAGCACCTAGGATTACAGGCATTTGCTAGGGTGCCCCTGCTGACTATCTCTGTTTTAAAAATGTCAACTAACGCCTTAGGCCTTTGCCATTATTCTTTCTTTTCTCCTCACTGATGATGATTCAGCTGTCTTTTGCCTTGACCTGCAAAATATTATAGCTAAATCCACAGCAAGACTTGTATTGCCTACCTAAGAAGGCATTTATGTAGTTTTCAGTAATTTACTAATCTGAATAAGATTCTCACTGAAAAATATAGAAAACAATGTTCAAAGAAGCCTCATGCTTCTGCCTACTGATGTAGGCATGGGTAATGTTCAGAGTACCTGCTCTGCAACAGGCACTGTGTTGCATGTTTGTACGGGGGTGGGGTGGGGTGGTGGTGATGGCGGTGATGCATTTTCTTTCTCTTCAGGGACCCTTCATAAAGGTCGTAAAGTCTTTTGATAGAACACATGCAGAGCTGTAGTAATAGTGGGAAGTACCACCTACTTATTTATTTTAGGAATCTTTACCTCTTTGAACATAAAAGTAAGCTAGAGTACAGTGCTTCGCCTCAGCCCCCGCACCAGTCAAGATTTGAAAATATGTAACAGTTTAGCGAAGTTAGATGTTGTCGGTGCATATTCGAGATGATTGTTTCCCCCTTCTGGAGCATTCTTCCTTCAGTGGGAAATGGGCTCCATGATTACTTCTGTACAGCTGCCGTAGTGGAACTCACAGGTTTGCATCCTGGCTGGGCTGGATCAAAGAGCTGGCCTGCAGGTTGTATTTCATTTTTCCGTTGGGTGGAATGAAGTGCAGTTGTTTTGATGTTGGGTTTGATGGATTTGTTTGCCACTGCATTCATTAACTTCACATCAAAAAACTGACAGGCTGTTAAATGAAACTTTGGCTTAGATTTTCAGCTTGACTGTTTGGAGACATTTGTGAAGATATTTTGTTTTTGTGTTGCAGCAGCCTCAAGCACTGTGATTGTCTCGAAGGGAAGAAAAGTTATTTACTGTACTGAATTTTGTTGAGGAAAAAAAAATCATTGTCTTGGGGACAGTCATATCTTGCCTACACCATCAGAAGCAGCCTATTTATTACAGTGTGTACAGTGTGAGAGACTTAATACAGCAGGTTAAATAATGTGTCTTCTGGAAAAAATGTAATGGTGACACCAAAAATATCTTTTATTTTACATTAATTTTTATCTTAAGTAATGTCAGATTAACATGATGTCAGATAGTTTAAAAAATGGACCACAAAGCTGGGAATGTTCTTATGGATTCCAGGATACTATTTCACTAAATTTAAGGCATTCTGACATTTGAATCCTCAAAAGTTGGGATAGTTTAGAAATGGATGATAGAAAAATTTGAAATTGATTTCCGTTTAATCTGAAAGTAATTTCAACTATTAGATTGTCTACCACATAAGTGCTATGCTATGTATTTTATATTTTAATGTTTTGAAATTAAATTTAATTTTTCCTAAGTCAGGAAGTGTTCTTCCAAAAACAAAACAAAACAAAATAAATGAAGAAAATCCCTCAAACATGGGCAATCTTTATTATAGCAAATAGTAACAATTTTTTATAGCAGGTTTCTAGCTTATATTTTAATATGATTTCCATCACAAAGTACTAGTATAGGCATGTTTTTCTATTATAGATACTTTATATTTTGTGGTTTTTCTTTTTACCTTCACTTTCTGCCATGTTTCTAATTACTAGATTCAAATGGGATAGCATAACTGTTGATAAGGGGCTTTGCTGTGGTGTTTTTTTTTTTTTTTTTTTTTGTACCAGGGACTGAACCAAGGAGCACTTAGCTACTGAGCCATATCCTCAGCCCTCTTTATTTTTTATTTTGAGACAGGGTCTCTCTAGGTTGGTTACAGCCTCACTAAATTGCTGAGGCTGGTTTTGAGCCTGCTATCCCCTGAGCCTGCAGTCCCCTGAGATCTTGAGCCACTTACAGACATGCATCACCATGCTGGGCTTAAACTTTACTCCTTAAAGGAGTTTTAGGTTTCTAGTAAAACTGTACAGATATTTGAATTGTGTCTCATGTTCCCTTAGATGCTTAACCTACTGCATTATCAACATTCGTACAATAGCGAGGTATGTTTGCTGTAATCAATGAACCTACATTTACATATCACTATCACAATTCATAGTATACACTAGGGCTCACTCTTGTATTAGTGCAAGAACAATGGATTTTGTGGTTACATTGGTACATGCATATAATATGCTTAGGTCATATCCACCCTGCTATTACTTTCTCTCCCCTAATCTCCTTCCTCTTCTGTAAATAGGTCTTACTCTTATTGTTGTGCATTCTATGGGTTTAAACAAATGCGTAATGACCTATCCATCATTGTAGTAATACACATAGTAGTTTCACTACCCTAAATATCCTCCATGCTTTTTTCATAGAGATTAAAAGGAACATCATGCTAGGAACCAAACCTTGTGGAGAAAAAAGTGTATAAAAACCTGCCAATAAGGAGCTTGTATTCTGACTTGGGAGTTAGTATTTATTTATCAGGTACAAGTATTTAGAGTTTTATAGGTCATATTCATATTATGTCCCTGTTTTATTTATACTGATAGGTATTGAGCTGTGGTGTTTGGGAAATTTGAGAGACTTAAAGTAGGGTAGTGTGCAGCCTGTTGTACATACTGTCTGTAGGCGTGAGAACTGGAGCTCACCTGAGGAGGGTGGGTAGGTCCCTACCATAAGCCACATTAATTGTAGTGGACAACATGGGTATGGGGTCAAATGGGCCTGGGCCTGGATATGGTGAGTTTTTTTGCAGTTTATCAGGGACTGTCATAGTACACATCTCCTTGAACTGTCTAGGTATTGATCGGGCCCCAGTTGGAGGAAGCAGGAAAAGACTGTACTAAATGTGCTGCACTTGCTATGAACCACCACTGTGTTATTGAGTGAATATTTCACAAACTTCTCTAAATCTTCTTTTTTTCCATTTGTAAAATGGACATTGTCACTTCTTTGTAGTTGTTATGAAAAGATAAATGAAACTAAATGTAAGAGAAGCATAATAATCATTAACAGCTTGCATCTTTGTGTTGTAGACTTGCTAGGTATATGGCAGTTTTCAACTGTGGTTCCATTTTGTCTTCCAGAATTTTAGTTTGGGGAATTGACCTTGTCTCAGAAGTGGGACTAACCAGCATAGGGAAAAGGAAATCCTATTAATAATAATTATGGGCCAGCTTATGAGTCAGTCTTGGCCCATTGGAAAGGAGGAAGAGGTAGTGGGGACAGAGACAAATATCATATTGCTCTAAAAGATCACGGAAGCTTGTCTTTCTTTCTTGATAAGGAAAGGGAAGCACTGAGGTTGGCAATCTACAGTTCAATGGGAACACCTAGTTAGAGATCATACTTTGGACACCAGAGATGAAAGATGAAAAGGTTCTTTTTAAAATCAAAGGCAGGGGCTGGGGATGTGGCTCAAGCTGTAGCGCGCTCACCTGGCATGTGTGCGGCCCGGGTTCGATCCTCAGCACCACATACAAAACAAAGATGTTGTGTCTGCCAATAACTAAAAAATAAATATTAAAATTCTCCCTCCCCCCCCCCCCTCTCTGTCCCCCCTTCTCTCTCACTCTCTCTTTTAAAAAAAAATAAAATCAAAGCCTGGAGGAAGACAACCAGTATTTTATTTTTCATAACATTGTCAAATATACAGATGTTCTTTGTTGCATTACCACAATACTTCCTTCCATAATGAGTCTTGATGTTTGTTTTATGAGAGTTAACAACCCTCTTCCCCTACCGCCACACAGACCTGTTTTGGAACTCTGGATCAAGTTGTGTATCTTGGACAAATGTCCTTTGTCTGTAGCCTCAGTTTTCCTACTTTTAACACCTGCTTTACAAGGCTGTGGTGAGGACTAGTGGATAAGATGTCTCACTGTGTCCCACACCTTTCTCACTGATCCCATTTTAAGAAGTGATTCACCCTGGGACATTTCTAAGGCCAGAAACTCCCTGACCTGAATTTGGGAAGACTGTTTGGGTTTAGTCTGTGGTTGAGAAGTGGTAGCTGTGGGGGTAGTTGTGCAGGACAAGTGTCAGTAGTAGGTGGGCAGGTGGATTGCTTTATACATTAGTGCTGATTTTACACACCTTTTTGGTTTTACTCTCCACAAAAATGAGGGCAATATGAAAAGAAGTGGTAATAAATAATAGCATTTGGGGTTCTGTGTGCCAGAGAATGGGGAGAAGAAGCATGAAAGAGTTGTTGCTCATATCTTGAAAAACACATTATATTTCTCATGCTTTGTGTTGAATTTGAAAGGCTGTGTTTTGTAAACCATTGTAGAAAAACCCATCAAGGACATTAAGGAGTATTGCTAAGCTTTGATTATAGGTCACACATGAATTTCACATATTCTAGATTTTTTAAAAAATTGTTTTTATTAATTTATAGGTGGTGCTGAGAATAGAACCCAGTTCCTCACACATGCTAGGCAAGTGCTCTACCACTGAGCCACAACCTCAGCCCTCTAGATTTTTTTAAAAATTGATTTAATACAAAACAAAACAAAACAGTAGATACCTTTCTAAATTTTTATATTTTTATAAGGTCGTGATAATTTTCAGTCATTCTTGGCAGAATATCTCTAGTTTTCAGAAATGTATTTTTCAGAGTTGTCCTTTAATTGTGTTAATTAAAAAAAAAAACTTTGAACCCTTCTGATGATTATTGAAATAGCATAAAACCCTGTTTTTTATAGGTAAATAAAATTGAAAAAAAATTCAAACTAATGTAATACTCCACATTACAAAGAAGGGTTTCTTTTTCATATCATTAGTGATATGATAAAAGTAAAATTCTCATTGATCAAGACAATGTAGGTGGTAGAGTGAGAGCACTCTCCTCTTCTGTTCATAAGAATGTGATTGGTGTGAACTTTCTGAAAAGTAGGAAGCCTGTGTGCATTCATTCTGCTGTCATCTCCCTGCTCTTTCACCCACTTCTTATACTCCTAGGAAGCAATCAGCAGTACAGACAGAAGAAGATTGTTTTAGTGCTAAGCTTATCAGCAAAAATCAAATTGTAACTAAAATTCAAGTAGTATGGGAATCATGCCTAAACTGTGGGGTACCCATAATACTACAGCCCTTTACATTTTACAGAAAGGAAATCATGGTGGCTCTTAATATTACCTCCCAAGTATCCATTGTAAAGATAAAAAGATTTAATGACACCCTTTTTATGCCATTAAAGGTACAAAATTCTTAGCAGTTCTTTTTATATCCCTTGAAAATATCAGCGTATATCTGTATCTTTTAAAAAATCTATATAAAATAGCACATATTATTTTATAATCTTTCCTTTTAATATTATCTTTTTGCTTAATTCTATCCTTTATTTATGGCAACTAAAACATTTTTAGGGTATAGATAATTATTAAAAATCTTGTGCTAACAGGGTGAGGCATGCCTGTAGTCCTAGTTTTTTGAGAGGCTGAGGCAGGACCACTTAGTGAAAAAAGACTGGGGATGTAGCTCAGTGGTTGAGTGCTCCTGGATTCACTTCCTAGTACCAAAAAGCAAACAAACACCCCCTTCCCCAAAACTTCTAACTAATCTCAATAGAGTATGACAGGTAGTTTGCAGTAAATTTTTTTCTCAGGGACATCACAGAACTACAATAGTGCTTCAGAGTTCATTGCACAGATCTTGTTAACAAATTGGAACTTTGAAAATGAATGTCTTAGTTCATGGCTGTGTTTGCATTCCCTCTGTGTGGAGCAGATGGTAGGTGAACCTGGTGCTCACACTTGTCCAGCCCTGTCTGTGTTGATGGGCTCTTCTCCCACTGCCCTCTTAGTTATTCTACCACAGTGAATACTAGAAGAGAATTATAATGCCCTTGTGGGTTTTGTTTTACTGAGTGACTGTTTGTAACTATGTCTGCATATTTGAAGGATTGTGTTGTACAAATAAATTTTAATAAGTTATTTTAGAAAAACATTTTTCTGGTAACTTAAAAGAATATTCCAGTAAACTCGGGAGACATGTCAGGAAAAAGTAACTAATGACTGTAGCTAATAGTTTTATGATAATGTGGAATTCAAATAGGAATGATAAAAGGAAAGAAAAAAAATAACAACCCAGCCTGGTTTCTAAGTATATAGATAAAGAAAGGCAAGGAGAGCTACATTAAAATAAAATACCAATGCAACAAAGTAGCAATATAGATTTAAAATATCTACAATCAGGGTATTATTGCCCATTGTTGTGAAAGAGCAGATGGTGCTTAAAATATCCTTTGATTTGGTATCATTCTTAAAAACTAGCAACCAAAGAGTATATACTATCTATCTATGGTAGACACATGCTTTTCTATTTTAGATGTTGTAGAGTTGAGGAAGAACTGTGTCGCTTCAGTGTGCTACCAGTGATATATACATTGGCAGGGGACTGAAGGATTGGGTGGGAAAAGATTATGAATAAAAAGTATCATAAGCCCTGCTTGTTAGCAACTCCAAAGAGGTACTAGTGATCAACTCAGTGTTGGATATTCTAATATCTAGATTTTGTCTCTTACTATACCGCATATTTAGGTATCATATAGGTGTGATTTTTAGAAAATGTGATTTCATGATTTAGTATTTCACATTTGATTATATGAATGTTAAAGTGGTTCTTCAGAAAATTGTTAGCACACTTGGCTTTCTAAATTAATGCAGAATCCTAGTTCTAAAATTGTTAGTTTTAGAAAGCATCACCCAGACCTCTTAGAAAAACTGTTGTTCTCAGACTTGTAGGTAGGTTTATACTACAGCAGCATCTTGTAAAAGGCATACTAGAGTGTAGGCTCCTTAAAATCAAATTGTGGTGGTTTTGGCCCACTAACCATTGAAAGGCATTTACTGGTGCTGTCAAGAGTGAAAGTATCTGTGATAGAGACAAACCAGCCCAATTTATTTAGCTAAGAGAGTGAACGGGGCTGGTGCTGAGCAGTGTCTTCTGTTCAGCTCCCATTATTGCTTTATGTTGATGATCTTGCCAGTATGAGTGGCCTATGTGAAAATTAAAATGAGTTGTCCTTCTGATTCATATTTTTGATTTGCAAGTGTGCGCTACTTCGAGTTGTGCAGTGTGAAATCTAAAGTTCATACTCAGTAACCAAGGAATTAATGTAGTTATTTACCAAGAAAATTGGAAGATAAAATTCATTGTGTTTTCAAAGAAACTGGAACCTTTAATCAGAGACTTAAACTGTCTCTTTTAGTTGAATTTATTATCTAGTAATGACTTACTATATAATGACCTAGATAAGGTTTTGGGAGGACACCACCAGTCTTGTGTTCATACCAGTTCAAATACTGTGGGACAACAGAAAGTCAACTTGATGAGGTGCTGGACACCCTTTCCTAAACCAGGTTTTTTATCATACTGTGTAAGAATACTTGTTTGAAATCATGCTAAAAATTATAACCTTGGGTCAGGTGCGGTGGTGCACATCTGTAATCCCAGTGGCTCAGGAGGCTGAGAGTACTTAGCAACTCAGTGAGATCCTGTCTCTAAATAAAATACAAAATGGGGCTGGGGATATGACTCAGTGGTTGAATATCCTTGAGTTTAATCCCCAGTACCCAAAGGGGTGTTTTACTTTTTTTATTATTATTTAAAAAATATTTTCTCATGTCACCTCAAAGTCCTCAATAATACTTATTAAAACAACTGCATATTTTCATCATATGGATGCACCTCAGTTTCACTGATCATTAAAGAAGTTTAACTTAGTCATTAAAGAAGTTTTGGTGTTACAAATTACACTGAAGTAAGTGCTTTATGAGTTGCCTAATTGTCTTTTTTCTAAGGAATAGATTTTAGAGGAGCAGTTGTTGAATCAAATAGTATTTGTATACATGTTGTCAAATAGTTTCCAGGATTTGTTCTTACATAAGTAACATGAAAAATGTTTTTTTTTTAAAAACCCAAGACAGATTATATTAAAGTTAATTTTCAATAAAAAATATAGTATTACTTTTGTTTTCATTTTTTAAAATAACTACAGTAATTGCGCAAATGGCTCTAATATAGATTTAATGTTCAGTTTTGCAATATATTCTACATTAAATAGAGAATGATAGACCTTTGTGACTGAGCAACTTGCAAGGGGAAAACTTACTGAAGATATTTCTAATCTATAGATCCATGTTGTACAATCCATGTGCATGGTGATGTTCAGGCTCTATATAATATGTGCTTTAGAAAATTTAACAGAAGGTTATGGGATGACAGCTTGAGTGTTGGTGGCTGTACTGTTCATTAACAGAGCCTCAGATTAAGTTTATAACTTAGAGAAAGGGAGGACAAAGCTAGCCTCTTTTTATGTCATTTGTGTATTATGGCTTAAGCCCTCAGCAGAATTAATTGCTAGAGC
Organism: Marmota monax; assembly: GCF_021218885.2. Classification (NCBI taxonomy): domain Eukaryota; kingdom Metazoa; phylum Chordata; class Mammalia; order Rodentia; family Sciuridae; genus Marmota; species Marmota monax. Next base: position 1,734,975 of record NW_026692505.1, read on the forward strand.
TATACTTTTTAGACAGAGATGAGCATGGTTGAATTTCTTGGAAATATTCTATTTATAGAGTTGTGTATGTTTTCAGGTTGGAATTTGACTGTGCCATGAAATGAATAATGAGATACTTTGTGGTTGTAAGACTATCATTTGTAGGGCTATAGAATATTTTTATGAGCTTTTGATTATTTTTTAATAGGCAAGCGTGCTACCACTGAGCCACAACCCCAGCCCCCAAGGGGAATATTTTTAAATTGTCATAAAATTAATACTTAGATAATTTTTTTTCACAAATTTATGATGCATTTTTCTTCTAAATAGATACAACTTCTGTTTTTTTTTAAATTTCTCTTGTGAGTTCATAAACATGTTTGTTATTATATATTTTTATATAGTTATAGACTCAGTTGATTGAAAATGAAATTACTGCTTAATATTAGTATGGTAAATATGAAAACTGTGCTGCACTGTACTTGTTTACTTATATAAGTAACATACATATATATTTTATTTCATGGAAAAACTCTCAAGATTTATTATATGGATTCAGGGTTCTAGAATATATATTTTTTTACAATACTGGGAATTGATCCCAGGGTCTTGAACATTCCAGACAAGCACTTCACCACTGAGTTGCATTCCTAGTCCTTTAATAGCATATAATTAAAAAAAAATTTCAGACAGGGTCTTGCTAAATTGCTCAGACTGGCCTTCAATTTATAATCCTCCTGCCTCTGTCCCTGGAGTAGCTGGGATTACAGGTGTGAATCACCATATTTGGATAGAAATTATTCTTGTTGCCAATTTTAAATGAGGATATTTATAACCCTTCTCCCTCTCATTTTACTCTTTGAAAATATGGTTTTAAGCCATAGATGATTGACTAAGTGCATTTTCAGAACATTTCTACTATGCAGCTGTTAAAAACAGCAGGGTAAGTTTGTGTGTGTTGTGAGAAGACCTCCAGAATATATTCTGTAAAACACCATAAGAGTAGCTAATGAATGCCTTATATATGTTACTGATTTTTAAAAACAATTTAAAAATTCTAAAATCTGCACATTAATGGAGAAGGAAATGGACTGATTATCGTGACTGTGTCATGTCCTTTGGCTAGTGGGATAAATTTGAGGAATATAAAAGGGAAGGCTTTACTTTTTTATGCATTCTATAGTCTACTTCTGTGCTGTTGGGGTGTCTTTTTTGTTCACGGGTAGTCTATAATCTAGCTACACATACCTCCAGCTCTTTTTCATTTTTTATTTTTAGGCAGGGCTTTGATAGGTTGTTGAGGCTGACTTCGAACTTGTGATTCTCCTGCCTCAGCCTCTAGAGTAGTTTGGATTATAAAGAATACACGGAGTTCTTTTTAATGAGACTTTTCATTTATTAGTGGTGTTTTTAAAAAATTTAATGAAATTATTTTTGACGTTTTCATTAGTATCTATGTAAAGAGGTCTGAGCCAAAATTTAAATGTGTCTTATAGATACACAGTAGAAATATTTTGAAATTTACCCACTTCAGGATACTTAACTTGTAATCAAAAGGGGAGGAGGGTGGTATATATATGTGTCTAGATATAATACTGTTTAAGAATTTCAAACTGTATCCTAAAATAATTAATATATATAATTAAGGGTCATTACTCATTGATTCAGAACTGGACATAATAGCATTAATACATATAAATCATGACAAATATTATTGAAAGAATTAAAGTAGAATTTTGCTTTGCAACTGTTTTCCGATATGTTGTTTTAAAAACAAACAAACAAACAAATAAACAAAGCCTGAAATTGCATATTGCCTTCTGATATGAGGTACACAATAGTACACAATAAGTTTATCAGTCCCCTATAATCAAAACTCAGATTCTGTAAATTGTATTATGATCTATGGTACTTAAATATTAAAGCATTTCATTACTTTTCTTCTCAATTCATGAACACTGTGGATCATTCACCAGCAGAGGGCAATGTCTTTTCATAAATTTTTGTTAGCAAAGTCTTGGAGGGGTTGGGTTTCCCTCATACCATCTATCTATGGAAGATTATTGATTATACATTTGTAATTGGTATGTTTTAAATTAATTTTTTTAGTTTGCAGTGGACCTTTATTTTTATTTTATTTGTGTTGCGTATTGAACCTAATGCCTCACATATGCTAAGCAAGTGTTCTACCACTGAGCCACAACTCTAGCCCTGTAATTGGTATGTTTTTTACTGAAGAAATGAAGATAAAATTGGATGTAACTTAAGAGATACGTTATAAGTTATGTTGGTATATTAATACTATTGTTTATAGTTCCTGTAGATTAATAGTTTCTTAAATGAAATATTCATTTTCTGCTAGGATTTGTATGCACATTTAACCTGAAATGTCATCAAATTCAAGTGCTTTCTTTTGCTAAACGCAATTCTAATTTGCTTCCAAATCTATTGCAATCTGTTCAGGGTTTTCATCCCTGTATGCTGTTTAGTGTTGTGTGAAGGAGGCACAGGCAGATCAACATAATAAAAAATTAAAATAGAATTTACTGGGGGATAAAGTACGAGCTAAGAAGTAGCAATGTGTGTGGATCTCGCAGCTCCTATTCTCCTATGGAGAGAATGAAACTTGAGTGGGGCAGAGCTGGAAAGGGGCTTCAGTGGAAAGACCTAACTTGGTGCCATGTTGTTCCACTTGCCTATGGATATTTGGACCAGAACACATTAATGTGACTAGGGAGGTTATGAGCTTCTGAGGTGGGCATGTTGTTTTGGTGGGGCTAACCTAGACCTACAGAGGCATCTCTTCGCCATGCTTCTGGATCAGTAGTTGGGGGGCATAAGTTGACTTTAGTAGTGAGAAGAAGACACTTCACTTAAATTGCCTGGGTTTGAATCCTGACATTGTCCTTTACAGGTAGTATTATTTTGGGCAAATCATCTACAAATCTGGATAATATTACTAAATTGGAATAATAATAATAGGGTAGTGGTAATGATAAAACCAGGAGGCAATTAATATAAATACCTGAAAAAGTGACTGACACATGACATGTAATTAACACTTGTCTTCTTTTCTATGGGGTATTGTCATTTAATAAATATTTGGAATCTTCTTTGTCTCAAATTGCATGGTGGCAGTGATTTTGGTGCATTCCTACAGTTTTGATTAACCAAACCTTTTACCATGTCCTAGGACAGAGACCTGACTGGGGTTGGCATGGGATGGTCGGGGTGTCCCAAAGTAATGGGGAAGAGCCGGAAAGGAACTTTAATCACTGTTGCTACATTGGAAAGAGAAGGGGATCTGTGTCCTTAACCCTGTCTTCCATCGGCTGACGATCATTTTGAGGTTTTATAGAGAGGTGAATGAGGGCAGGGTTTGGGGGTTTCCATAGGTGGAAAGTTTGCATAGTGGCCAAAAATGATGATCTTGATCAGGCCGTGGTCTGGTCCATCATTATTTCAGGATTGGGCAGGTAGGCCTTATTAGTGATACATAAGTTACTGTTGTCTAAGGGATAGTTTCTGCTCATTACAAGATGTTTATTGATCTGACCTATTGTTCCAATGACTCAGACCAAAGGAGACAGAATGGAGGCAGAAATGGCAAGTTTTTAATCCTGGTTTTAGTTATCAATTTTACATGTCCAGACAAAAAGAGAAGAATTCAAATCCTTATTATAGATCTGTTCTATAAGTTTTTAAAAAATTTTATTCCTTTAGAATTTTTTTGTTTTCTTTTTTTAACAGTACTGGCGATTGAATTGAACTCAGGGGTATTCTAACAGTGAGCTATTATTATATTCCCAGCCCCCTTTTTATTTTTTATTTTGAGACAGGGTTTCACCAAGTTGCCCAGGATGGCCTCAAACTTGAATCTTCCTGCTCAGCCTCCCAGGTCACTAGGGTGCCTGTAGGCATGCACCATGATGCCCAAATGACTCCTTCAATAAGTAAATAAATGAGGTAGGTGTGGTGTCTATAAACCCTAATGAGTCTGGAGACCACTGCATGAGGATTGCAAGTTTGAGGCCAGCCTTAGCAACTTAGTGAGACCATTTGTCTAATAAAAAATTCCTTGGATCCAGCTCAGTGGTAGAATATGTTAAAGGCCTGGATTCAATCCCTTGCACTACAAAAATAAAACAAAAAACATGAAAATGTTGAAAATGTTAAAACCTACTTGACAGTATTAATAAATACAGAATGTAATTTTTAAATAAGTTAAATATATACAGGCAAAGGAGCAGGGTTTGTTTTTTGTCCATCTTTAGTTCTGTTCATGGAAGGTTGTCCTTTGTCTGGGGCTGTGATTAAGAAAGCAGTAGTTATTCAGGTTGGAGGCAGAGGACAAAGCTACAAGGTACAGCACTTGTTCCTCTTTATGTGAACAGAAAAGCTTGCAAGTGTAATACTTTTTTTCTAAATGCTTATAGATCATTTATGTGGATGTGTTGTGACCATCTGATCTAGTACATAAAGTGGCATTAATGTCTGCTGGGAATGGAAATTTAATTTTATAAACTCACGCCATTCAGCAGTGGCTATGAAAAATTGCCAGAGGAGTAGATGGATTTTGCTATTGTCTGATGTTTCAGAGATTGAATGGTATGTCCAAAATGATGGAATACCCTTCAGTGTGTGTGTGTCTGTGTGTGTGTGTGTGTTGTATTTAAAGAAAAGGAAGTTCCCATTTGTGTTTTAATATGGTAGTCTTATGAAACAACTCAATAACTACTTTTTGTTTTAACACCTGTGTATTTTAGGGCAAATTTGACAGCACCAAAGAGGTTGAGGATGGATGTCAAATGAGGGAAAATAAGTCTATATTTACACCTCAAATCAAAACAAAATTCAATATCGCTGAAATATTTAATGCTAAATATATTAGAAAATATTGGGGGGAATATTTATCTCACTCTTATGTGCAAAAAGTCTAAATGATACAAGGAGGACAGTCAGATTGGAACTAAATTAAAAAGAAATTGCAAATGAAATAAAAAAGTACATTACTTGTACTACATGTTTGATAGTGAATTAATTTCCTTAATTAGGTGTCTCTTCCAACTAACCCCTAAATGTTACTTCATAGCAATTTAGTGAAAATTTATTTAGTAAAATATTGGTATATTTTGGGGCAGGATATAAAATTTATAATGTCTCAGGTGCCATTTGGTGCTTTTTCTTGTTATTAGGGGAACTTATTGGGCAAGCATTGAGTTATAAAGAATTTCTCATTATTACTACTAAAATTCCTTGAGTCCTTATTTTGTGACAGACATAAACTTACATTAAGTTGTTCGATTTTTATCACTGCCCTATGAAATAAATGTGTTATTACATACTCCATCTTATGTAGGAGAAACATACAGAGAGGCACAATTGTGTATCACTTCATATGAAAATGAAAAACTGGCAACTTTAACTAAAGAATAAATATAGTCAGATGATATATACATGGTATCATTTTAATCTCATTAGTAGCTATAGAAATGGAAAGAGAATCCATATTTTACATCTCATATTATCAAAGAGAACAGATGAAACCTAGCATAGTGAAGGCCTATGCATGTTAGTAGAATTCAGGATACTCAGTCCACTAGCTTTAGAAATGTATGCCCTTGGGACCTTTACATCCAGGAATTTTTTTTTTTTAAATTTTTTATTGTTGGTTGTTCAAAACATTACAAATTTCTTGACATATCATATTCCACAATTTGATTCAAGTGGGTTATGAACTCCCACCTTCACCCCATACACAGATTGCAGAATCACATCAGTTACACATCCATTGATTTACATATTGCCATACTAGTGTCTTTTGTGCTCCGCTGCCTTTCCCATCCTCCACCCTCCCCCCTCCCCACCTCTCCCCTCCCCTCCCCTCCTCTCTCTCTACCCCCTCCACTGTATAACCCTGAAGGTCTCCTTCCATTTCCATGCAATTTCCCTTCTCTCTCCCTTTCCCTCCCACCTCTCATCCCTGTTTAATGTTAATCTTCTTCTCCTGCTCTTCGTCCCTACTCTGATCTTAGTTACTCTCCTTATATCAAAGAAGACATTTGGCATTTGTTTTTTAGGGATTGGCTAGCTTCACTTAGCATAATCTGCTCTAATGCCATCCATTTCCCTGCAAATTCTATGATTTTGTCATTTTTTAATGCAGAGTAATACTCCATTGTGTATAAATGCCACATTTTTTTTATCCATTCGTCTATTGAAGGGCATCTAGGTTGGTTCCACAGTCTTGCTATTGTGAACTGTGCTGCTATGAACATCGATGTAGCAGTGTCCCTGTAGCATGCTCTTTTTAGGTCTTTAGGGAATAGACCAAGAAGGGGAATAGCTGGGTCAAATGGTGGCTCCATTCCCAGCTTTCCAAGAAATCTCCATACTGCTTTCCAAATTGGCTGCACCAATCTGCAGTCCCACCAGCAATGTACAAGTGTACCCTTTTCCCCACATCCTCGCCAGCACTTGTTGTTGTTTGACTTCATAATGGCTGCCAATCTTGCTGGAGTGAGATGGTATCTTAGGGTGGTTTTGATTTGCATTTCTCTGACAGCTAGAGATGTTGAGCATTTTTTCATGTACTTGTTGATTGACTGTATGTCCTCCTCTGAGAAGTGTCTGTTCAGGTCCTTGGCCCATTTGTTGATTGGGTTGTTTGTTCTCTTATTGTCTAATTTTTTGAGTTCTTTGTATACTCTGGATATTAGGGCTCTATCTGAAGTGTGAGGAGTAAAGATTTGTTCCCAGGGTGTAGGCTCCCTATTTACCTCTCTTATTGTTTCTTTTGCTGAGAAAAAACTTTTTAGTTTGAGTAAGTCCCATTTGTTGATTCTAGTTATTAACTCTTGTGCTATGGGTGTCCTATTGAGGAATTTGGAGCCCGACCCCACTGACTGTAGATCGTAGCCAACTTTTTCTTCTATCAGACGGCGTGTCTCTGATTTGATATCAAGCTCCTTGATCCATTTTGAATTCACTTTTGTGCATGGCGAGAGAAAGGGATTCAGTTTCATTTTGTTGCCTATGGATTTCCAGTTTTCCCAGCACCATTTGTTGAAGATGCTATCCTTCCTCCATTGCATGCTTTTAGCCCCTTTATCAAATATAAGATAGTTGTAGTTTTGTGGATTGGTTTCTGTGTCCTCTATTCTGTACCATTGGTCCACCCGCCTGTTTTGGTACCAGTACCATGCTGTTTTTGTTACTATTGCTCTGTAGTATAGTTTGAAGTCTGGTATCGTTATACCACCTGATTCACCCTTCCTGCTTAGCATTGTTTTTGCTATTCTGGGACTTTTATTTTTCCATATGAATTTCATGATTGCTTTCTCTATTTCTACAAGAAATGCCGTTGGGATTTTGATTGGCATTGCATTAAACCTATAGAGAACTTTTGGTAATATCGCCATTTTGATGATGTTAGTTCTGCCTATCCATGAACAGGGTATATTTTTCCATCTTCTAAGATCTTCTTCTATTTCTCTCTTTAGGGTTCTGTAGTTTTCATTGTATAAGTCTTTCACCTCTTTTGTTAGGTTGATTCCCAAGTATTTTATTTTTTTTGAAGATATTGTGAATGGAGTGGTTGTCCTCATTTCCATTTCAGAGGATTTGTCGCTGATATACAGGAATGCCTTTGATTTATGCGTGTTGATTTTATATCCTGCCACTTTGCTGAATTCATTTATTAGCTCTAATAGTTTCTTTGTAGAGCCTTTTGGGTCTGCTAGGTATAGAATCATATCATCTGCAAATAGTGATAATTTAAGTTCTTCTTTTCCTATTTTGATGCCTTTAATTTCTTTCGTCTAATTGCTCTGGCCAGTGTTTCGAGAACTATGTTGAACAGAAGTGGAGAGAGAGGGCATCCCTGTCTTGTTCCAGATTTTAGAGGGAATGCCTTCAGTTTTTCTCCATTCAGAATGATGCTAGCCTGAGGCTTAGCATAGATTGCTTTTACAATATTGAGGTATGTTCCTGTTATTCCTAGTTTTTCCAGAGTTTTGAACATAAAGGGATGCTGTACTTTGTCGAATGCTTTTTCCGCATCTATCGAGATGATCATATGGTTCTTATTTGTAAGTCTATTGATGTGGTGAATAACATTTATTGATTTCCGTATATTGAAGCAGCCTTGCATCCCAGGGATGAATCCTACTTGATCATGGTGCACAATTTTTTTGATATGTTTTTGTATCCGATTCGCCAGAATTTTATTGAGGATGTTTGCATCTAGGTTCATTAGAGATATTGGTCTGTAGTTTTCTTTCTTTGAAGTGTCTTTGTCTGGTTTAGGTATCAGGGTGATGTTGGCCTCATAGAATGAATTTGGAAGTTCTCCCTCTTTTTCTATTTCCTGAAGTAGCTTGAAAAGTATTGGTATTAGTTCTTCTTTAAAGGTTTTGTAAAATTCTGCTGTATACCCATCCGATCCTGGGCTTTTCTTAGTTGGTAGTCTTTTTATGGTTTCTTCTATTTCCTCAATTGATATTGGTCTGTTTAGGTTTTCTATATCCTCCTGACTCAATCTGGGCAGATCATATGACTTAAGAAATTTATCGATGCCTTCACTATCTTCTAATTTATTGGAGTATAAGGATTCAAAATAGTTTTTGATTATCTTCTGTATTTCTGAAGTGTCTGTTGTGATATTGCCTTTTTCATCCCGTATGCTAGTAATTTGAGTTCTCTCTCTTCTTCTCTTCGCTAGCATCGCTAAGGGTCTGTCGATTTTGTTTATTTTTTCAAAGAACCAACTTTTAGTTTTGTCAATTTTTTCAATTGTTTCTTTTGTTTTGATTTCATTAATTTCAGCTGTGATTTTAATTATTTCTTGCCTTCTACTTCTTTTGCTGTTGTTTTGCTCTTCTTTTTCAAGGATTTTGAGATGAAGTATGAGATCATTTATTTGTTGGTTTTTTCTTTTTTTAAGGAATGAACTCCAAGCAATGAATTTTCCTCTTAGAACTGCTTTCAATGTGTCCCACAGATTCCTATATGTTGTGTCTGTGTTTTCATTTATCTCTAAGAATTTTTTAATTTCCTCCTTGATGTCTTCTATAACCCATTGATCATTCAGTAACCTATTGTTCATTCTCCAAGTGATGTATGCTTTTTCCTTCCTTCTTTTATCGTTGATTTTCAGTTTAATTCCATTATGATCAGATAAGATGCATGGTATTATCTCTACTCCTTTATATTGTCTAAGAGTTGCCCTGTGACATAATATATGATCTATTTTTGAGAAGGATCCATGTGCTGCTGAGAAAAAAGTATAACTGCTTGATGTTGGGCGGTATACTCTATATATGTCAATTAAGTCTAGGTTGTTAATTGTGTTATTGAGTTCTATAGTTTCCTTATTCAACTTTTGTTTGGAAGATCTGTCCAGTGGCGAGAGAGGTGTGTTGAAGTCTCCCATGATTATGGTGTGGTGGTCTATTAGACTCTTGAACTTGAGAAGAGTTTGTTTGACGAACATAGCTGCACCATTGTTTGGGGCATAGATATTTATGATTGTTATGTCTTGTTGGTGTATGGTTCCCTTGAGCAGTATGTAGTGTCCCTCTTTATCCCTTTTGATTAACTTTGGCTTGAAATCTATTTTATTTGATATGAGTATGGACACTCCTGCTTGTTTCCGAAGTCCATATGAGTGATATGATTTTTCCCAACCTTTCACCTTCAGCCTATGTATGTCTTTTCCTATCAAATGCGTCTCCTGTAGGCAGCATATTGTTGGGTCTTGTTTTGTGATCCATTCTACTAGCCTGTGTCTATTGATTGGTGAGTTTAAGCCATTAACATTTAGGGTTATTATTGAGATATGGGTTGTTCTTCCAGCCATATTTGTTTCTGTTACTAAACATGGTTTGTTTTCCTCTTTGATTATTTTCCCCCCCTTTACTGTCCTACCTCCCACTGTTGGTTTTCATTGTTATTTTCCATTTCCTCTTCCTGTAATGTTTTGGCGAGGATGTTTTGAAGAGATGGTTTTCTAGCTTCGAATTCTTTAAACTTTTGTTTATCGTGGAAGGTTTTAATTTCATCTTCCATCCTGAAGCTTAATTTCGCTGGATACACAATTCTTGGTTGGAACCCATTTTCTTTCAGTGTTTGAAATATGTTATTCCAGGATCTTCTAGCTTTCAGAGTCTGTGTTGAAAGGTCAGCTGTTATCCTGATTGGCTTACCCCTAAATGTAATCTGCTTCCTTTCTCTTGTAGCTTTTAAAATTCTCTCCTTATTCTGTATGTTGGGCATCTTCATTATAATGTGTCTAGGTGTGGATCTCTTATGATTTTGCACATTCGGCGTCCTGTAGGCTTCTAGGATTTGGGATTCTGTCTCGTTCTTCAAGTCTGGGAAGTTTTCTCGTATTATTTCATTGAATAGACTGCTCATTCCTTTGGTTTGGAGCTCTGTACCTTCCTGTATCCCAATGACTCTTAAGTTTGGTCTCTTAATGTTATCCCATGTTTCTTGGATGTTCTGCTCATGGTTTCTTAACAGTCTTGCTGAGCTGTCTATGTTCTTTTCCAGTTGAAATACTTTGTCTTCATTGTCTGATGTTCTATCTTCTAAGTGTTCTACTCTGCTGGTATTATTCTCCATTGAGTTTTTAAGTTGGTTTATTGCTTCCTGCATTTCTAGGATTTCTGATTGCTTGCTTTTTATAACCTCTATCTCCCTGTATAGTCGATCCTTTGCTTCCTGGATTTGTTTGCGTAATTCGTTGTCGAAGTGATCTTTCATTGTCTGATTTTGCTGTCTAATGTCTTCCTTGATACTCCAGATCATCTGAAGCATGTATATCCTGAATTCTTTATCTGACATTCCATCTGCTGCAGCTGTTACCTCTTCTAAAGTTGCGTTGACCTGCATTGCTTGTGGTCCTTTCTTTCCTTGTCTTTTCATACTGCTTGCGTATCTTTCCTGCAGGCGCGGGCGGCGGCTCTGCTCTCTCCTTATTCCAATTGGGGTGTCGTGACTACCACTCCGGCAGGTCACTGGGCCTGTTCTGGGAGCTGGCGGCGGCTCTGCTCTGCCCCTACTCCAATTGGGGTGTCGTGACTACCCCGCCTGCAGGTCGCTGGGCCTGTTCCTGGCACGGGTGGCGACTCTGCTCTGCCCCTACTCCAATTAGGGTGGTGTGTGTACCACGCCGGCAGGCTCCTGGGCCTGATCCGCTGGTCTGTCCCAGGTCTGCCTACCTTGGAGGCGCGGGCGGCGGATCTGCCCTGCCCCTCCTACCACGCCTGCGGACCCCTGGGCCTGATCTGCAGATTGGTCACAGGTCTGCTCACCCTGTGGGCACGGGTGGCGGTTCCGCTCCACCCCCACTCCAATTGGGGTCACGTGGCCACCACACCGGCAGGGCCTGATCCGGGCGTGGGAGAAGGATCTGCTCTGCCCGTACTCCAGTTGGGGTGACGTGTGTACCACACTGGCAGGCCACTGGGCCTGACCCGCCAGTCTGTCACAGGTCTGTTTACCTTGCAAGTGCGGGCGGTGGCTCTGCCCTGCCCCTCCTACCACGCCCATGTACCACTGGGTCGCGGGTCTGCCCACCTTGCGGGTGCGGGTGGCGGCTCCGCTTCGCCCCCTCTCCAATTGGGGTCACGCGGTCACCACGCTGGTGAGCCGCTGGGCCTGCTCTGGGCGCTGGCGGCGGCTCGGCTCCTCCCCTCTGGCTCGACGACAAATTGAGGAGACTCGGGTGTCTGTGCCTCACCCCCCCCTACCAGGAGACCAACTGTTTCTGTCGCCGCTGGTATTGATGAAGTTCTCTCCTCCGCCGCTTTCTGATGACATCAGATCTCTGCCATGTTGGTATCCTATGCGAATGGCAGCATTTCGTTCCCCTTGCCGGGCAACCAAAGCAACGGGTGAGTCCTGACCGGCCCTCAGCAGGACCCAGACCGAGACGCAGTTTCCGCGGGCTCCTAGCCCCGGTCCAGGGAAGTTCCGGGAGCCGGAACTCGGCCGCTCCGTGCTCGGTGTAAGCTCCTATAAGTGTAAGCTCCAAGAAGCAGTCCCCGCGGGCTCAGTTCCGGGAGCTGGAATTCGGCTGCTTAGTGCTTGGTGTATGCTCTGATAGTAGCAGGGTCCAAGAAGCAGCCTCCCCAGGCTCTGCAGCCCTGGGCCAGGGCGGTTCCGGGACGGTTCGGGAGCCGGAACTCGGCCGCCCCGCGCTCGGTGTTCGCTCCGATAAGATCAGGTTCTAAGACCCCCAGGCACTGAACCCCAGCAATCTGTCTGCAAGCCGCAGTCGAATGGCAGCCTGAAATTACCTGTTCTATGGCTGAATGAGCTGCGGTCAGTCGAAAGCAGGGATGGTGACGTCAGCTTTCCAACCTGGTGGCTGCTGGCCTCCTCTGTGGTCTGACCGGTGTGGAGAACCGAGATGGACCGCTTCCTTCCCCCGTCTCGAACCCAGAATTCAGCCCTGAGTACGGTGCTTGCACGGCTGGCAGAAACTGCAGCGCTGTATCCCTGCGTCGCTATCTCCTGGTTTCCCAGCGCGTGCTGCAGACTCTAGCCGCGGGGCGATTTGCTGAATAAGCAGTGTGACCCTCCGTGCGACAAACCTCTTGCGTTTGAGTCCCCGTAGCCGATCCTCGTGCGATGGAAATCCTTCCTCCAGGTTCCGGAGCACCCCACTGTTGCTGGAAATTCCTAACAAGATATCCTTTAGCCGTCCTGACTTGTCATACTCCCACACAGTGAAGCAGCACACGTGGGCAATGCACTCCCCTCGCCGCCATCTCACATCCAGGAATTTTTATGTGGATATAATTTGATAGATGCACCAGGATGCCTTTATTTGTATAATCATTGCATCATTGATGATGATAGTGAAAAGTCTGGGACCAAGTCAGTGTCTGACACTAGCAGTTGGTTGAGTAAATTATGGAACATCCACCCATGATGTGCTAATCAGCATTAAAAATGATATGGAGTTGTACCTATTGATATAGAAAGATGTTTGTACTATATTGTCAAGTATGGTGACAGATTTCAAAATAGGAAAGTTCCCTTTTATGTTTAAAAATATGTATGTATTATAAATTAGAAAAAGGTGTTTATTAAGTTTTATCATATTTTTTGCAGGATTTATATCTTCTAATCTTTAATATTGTACTGCAACTAGTTACTTCATGTTTAATGAAAAATTAATAGACTTACATTAAGAATACTGTTTCATGCTGTATTTTTGCATACAGATTTAAGTTGTGAATTTACTTTTAAGAGTATTGGATTTGCTTAATATTATGTATAGCTCTGTTGGTAAAAACTTAAAATGGATGTAAAAAACCCAGAACACAGAAGAAGATCTATGATAAAGTCTCTGATAAAACGAGATTTCCATTATCTAGTAGCATCAAGACTTTTGTTTGTTTTCAGGTTCATATAAGGGTAAAGATTTCAATACTCCCTGAGTGTACATAATCCCTTGGTGTATATCTGATTTTGATGTATTGCATATCCTGATTAAAAAATAAGTCAGTATACTAGGAAATTTTATTATTAATAATTTCAAATGGTTGAGATTCATCCCTATCCTTCTCTTGGGACACTTCACATCCTACCTATGGTAGATAAACAAACCAGGTCTGTTAAACGTAGCATTTGTATACAAATGTTCGTATTTTAAGCAAAATGAGGGATCTGACTAGATCTTAGATCTGTAAATATTTTATTACATCTGAAATCGTAATTAAAATTTTTTGGTCATGGAAGTTTTGCTAAGGTAATGTTAAGGGGTATTTATGAACCTTGGTGACATAACTGGCTGCAGAAGGATATGGTGAAAGGAACTGAGTGAGGGATGTATCAGGGGTTGGGCACCATCTCCTGAGAAAGAAAGCACACTTCTTGCTATTTATGGATCTAGGTTCCCAATTCTTAGTTAGGGCTCTTGTGCAGGTTTGCCTTTGCTTTCCTCTGGGCTCTGGGTCAGTTTCCATGAATCTGAGGTCTGTGAGGGAGGTAAAAACCCTGAAAATAGACTCCATTCAAACTATGTATTCACGTTTCTCCCAGAGGTTGGATAGAGTAGAGAAGTGGCATGTGATCCTAGGTTTTCTAAAGGAACAAAGAGAGCTGGGATGGGGTTGTATGGTTCTCCCCTGTCAGCCTTATTCCCACACTATCTCTGGAATTCTGAGGAATTCCCTAAGAGGGGAACCTTAACTCAGGACAAATACAGTCCTTGGCATGTGTGATGGAATAGAATTTTAGCATGTGTCAATTAGACACACAGATGTATTTAGGAAAGCAGGTATATATTCAAGGGAGGTTGTGGGTTATTACTGTTTTGGGGGTATAGTAATAAATACACATTCATGGAAGAATGCTGGTCACCTTGAGAGTTAGCGGTTTTGGGGATAAAGCAAGGGAGAATGTGTGCCATCTCCAGAAGGAGATGTGGATGTGGGTCTTAATATTATTGAGAGACAGTTTCTAGGGACTGAACTATAGATGGAGCCAATGTGGAGTTACACAATTTGCTTGCATTTTTTCTAGTACTTGCTCATTGCCCTCATGTTATTTTTTACAGGCAAAGGTGTAGGTCAAAGGCAGAAGCTAAGGTAATGGGCTGGGTTGCTTAGGAATTCTTGTTTTCTATTTCAAAGGAGCACCTTTTCCCCTCCATTTCAGCAGCTCCTATGCACTTCTCTTTGGAGACTCAGTCTACTTTTCTATTTTTTTTTTTTCCTGAAGGAGGGGGTGAGATCCAGGTTCCAGCCCACCCCTGACCTTCTGTTTGTCCTTCCACTGGTTTCTTAGAATCTGATCCCTACTCATTATCATGCCAGGAGAAGCCTGGGAAATCTCTGCACTGCCTTAGGAATCCCCTCCTCACTAGTTAAGACTATGTAGTCATACCCTACCTTTCTATTTTTGTGTCCCCAAATTTCTTTCTTAACCCTTACCCCACTGTCATTCACCTTTCCTCTCCTACTGTCCTGCACTTCTTGATAACTCTCTCCTATTGAGCCATCACTTTTCAGCACCTTATGTGTTGAGGTTCAGCATTTCAGTCCCTTCTGAAGGCAACACCCTTGACTGGGTGACAGTACTATTTTGAGGCAGGAAGCTCACACCGTCCTGGCATTCATTGTAGAAGGAACAAATACCTTGGCTAAATAATGCAGATAAAACTAATACATGTTAATAAATGTGAATGGAGGAAGTCATGTGATAATTTCACCTGATGGGTGAAATATATAGGCATAAGTTTTTCAATAGCATATGATGAGAGAGAGAAAGTACATATTCCCAAAATTATTTGTTAACTGATTTTTTTTGTTTTGTTTTGTTTTTTCCCCCTAAAGGAGGGGGCAAGATCCATTTATTGTATTCTCTTGCAACATTTGAAAATTGCTGTAGTCCAGAGGCATTGGTGCCTAAATGAGGAGTTTTGTTTTTTTTCTCAAATAACTGTATTCTAAACAGGGTAGCTTTTATTTGTGTCTTGTGTACTGATGGTGGCTTTCAAACAATGTGTGCTTGTATTCTGTTTGAACCATACTAATTTCGATAAAGAAATAAAAAGGAAAGAATACATTTTTCTTAATGACTTCCTATTGTTGGTGTTTCAAGAACTGTGATATTCTCTTCTTGCAGTTTCTTCTCTTGGTGCCTGCTTTAGTTAGCTTTCTGTCTCACTGACAAAATACCTCAGAAAAAACAAGGGAGTCAACAATTATTTTGGCTGATAATTTCAGAAGTTTCAGTACATGGTCAACTGGCCCTATTCCTGTGGGCTTATGAGATTAAACATCATGATAGGAAGTTCATGGTTCACTTCATGATGGCTGGAAGGAGAGAGAGAGAGAGAGAGAGAGAGAGAGAGAGAGAGAGAGAGAGAGAGATAGATATGCGCGCGCGCGCACACACACACACACACACACACACACAAGACCCTTCCAGGTCACACCTCTAGTAACTTACTTCCTTTAAACAGACCCCTCCTCCTTTCATTCCCAACATCTCCCACTAATGCCAGGAAATTGTGACTCCATCAATGCATTAATCCACTGATGAGGTCAGGGCTCTCATGCTCCAGTTACTTCCCATGAGCCCCACTTCTGAACATTGCTGCATTGGGAAAGAAGCCTTCAACACATCAGCACTGGGGGGACATTATAAACCAGAACAGTACCTTTTCTATAATGTTGGCAACCAGCATGCATTTCCATATGCTGAGAAATTTAACACAACAAAAATAAAGAGAACAAAAATATTGGCCATATCAGTCTTCTATCTGGAAAAATTGGCAAGTGAAAAAACGACAAAATATATGAGACAAAACACATACCTTAGTTCCCTAATTGACAGTTTGGGTTCTTTTGTTTTCAGCCAAACATATAAAACCCTACAGTCAGCCTAAATATTCAAATTTTTATCCCAGACAATACTAAGTTGATTGTATTTTTTTTTAAAGTTAGGTTTCCAAGGATGCAAAATGAAAAATAGAATTTTGCATAAGATTATTTCATAGTGTTTAAAAGGCAAATTGGTTGTTTTAAAATGTAACATGTACACACACACACACACACACAGATAGATAGCTTAAGTTTTTTTTTTTTTTTTGGTGCTGGGGATTGAACTCGGGGCATTTGACCACTGAGTCACATCCCCAACCCTATTTTGTATTTTATTTAGAGACAAAGTCTCACTCAATTGCTTGTGCCCTGCTTTTGCTGAGGCTGGTTTTGAATTTGTGATCCTCCTGTCTCGGCCTCCTGAGCCACTGGGATGACTGGCATGTGCCACCATGCCTTGAAGATTAGGGATTTTTGAAGCATATAGTGAAACAGATCCATTTATTGTATTATCTTGCAACATTTGAAAAATCTAATATACTGACAAGTTTGCAAGATGGATTTTTATCATATGTACTCTTTAGTCCAGGCTTGTGCCAGTTGGTAAAGAATATATTTTATATTCAGAGTGCTTCTCCAGTGGGGATAGTGAGAGACAGGAATTGAGTGTTATCTTATACTCTTTCTCTTAAGGGTGGGTCTGTGGTTCTGCCCTGCTAGGGATGTGGTAACTTCTCATCACAGGGAGCTCTCAGCTCTGCAGGATGCCCTTACAGACAGTGTGCCTGCCAACTGCTCTTTCTTCTCTTCTTTCCTATCAGGGAAGCTAACACATGGGGAAAATTGGACAGCTTTCACTTTATTGTGATAATATATATAAGCAGAATTGAAAATTCCCAATGAAAATTCAGAGAGTTTTAAAAATAAAAGCTGTATTTGACAACCCTGTTGGCCATACTGATGTTAGAGTTTCTGATTAGTTATGCAATTTCAGTGGAAACATATTACTGTTAACATAGATGGAAAAGATAATATGACAGTTGACTACAGTTAATAAATTAAGTATTGGGGTGCTATGTGGTCTTTTAGGAGCAGACATACTTTATGCTTTTTCATTTGAATTTTGTTCTGTTTCCTTATTTGTAGTTCAATTGATTTCTTGAGGTTATTTTTTTTAATAACAAAATATTTTTTATTTTCCCATAAAAAAAGGATTGTCTAAGTCAGTGTCAAAAGAGTACATCATTCTTTGCCTACTTGTATATATTCTTATGGTTTGCAACATTTTTGGCAAAAATTAATGTTTATAATGAGGAGTGCAGAGGTTTTCGGTGACCTAAGAGATGCCCTTACACATTAAAGTAATTTTCATTATTTATATTTTTTAATGTGTCTGCTATGGTCTCAGTGTTTCTGTCCCTCCACAATTCCTGTTGACACTTAATCCCCCTGTAATAATATGAAGAGTTGGAGCCTCTAGGAAATCATTAGATCATGAGTTTTCTACCTTCATGCATGTTATTAGTGCTCTGAGAAATAGAAAGTCTGATGATCCTTTATCAGAATATAGTATTTAGACTTTATTGAGATGTAAATATCCAATTGTAGCCCTTTTTAACTATAGCTCTTCTCTTTGCCTGCCCCAGTTTAAAAATTAGCTCATCACATAGATTATAACCATGAGCTCCTCCTATAAGGGCAAGGCGCAGTGCTGCATTAGGGACAAAAACACATGGACTATCTGCCCAAGTGTACTCATACCCAGATTCTGTAGCTCATCCTTCTAGCAGAGGGAAGATTCATCTTGCCAACCCACTTCCAAGCATGGCCCACTTCTAAGCATGTGTGTGTGTGTTTGTTTTTTTTGTGGTGTTGGGTATTAAACCCTGGGCCTTGTGCATGCAAGGCAAGCATCATTCTACCAACTGAGCTATATCCCCAGCCCGGAGCACATGTTTGATTTCTTGTGGCACCTTAATGTTTCTCTAATAGTACCCTTGCAAAAGACTGAGCATATTTGTCTTGTTAACTCCTTCCATCTCTTGCAGTGAGAACATTGCAACAAGGCCCCATCTTTGGAGCAGAGGATGGGTCCTCACAAGACACTGACTCTTCCTTGATTTTAGGCATCTTTGTCCTCAGAACTTTGAACACAAAGTTTGTGTTTATAAATTACCCATGCTGAGGTATTTTGTTATAGCATGAATTAAGTCGGATTGTTTTTGATTTTTTTATATACCTATCTTTATCTTTCTTAGTTTTAAGGATTGTTGCCAGGTAAAAATTATAGGAACTGTACACAAATTTGAAATCCTGGAGTTATTTAACTTTGTTATCAAAAGGTTTATTTTAGAATCTAAAACTCAATCCCCAGTATATATATATATATATATATATATGTATGTATATATATATATATATATGTATATATATATATATATATACACTGGGGATTGAACCCAGGAGCATGTTACCACTGAGCTACATCCCCAGTCTTTTTATTTTTTTATTTTGAGACAGTCTCACTAAGTTGCTTAGGGCCTTGCTAGGTTGCTGGCTGAGTTGCTGAGGCTGGGCTTGAAATTGCAATCCTTCTGCCTCAGGTTTCAGATTTGCTGGAACTACAGGCATGCACTTTGCCTGGAGAGTAATAGAATGCTTTGTGAGGTGCTTTTTCATTAAGAAAAATTATAAGCTTTCTTTACTGCCTCAAAGATACTTCATTTTTGATGAAGATTTTATTTTATGATATAAGTCTACTGAAGAATCACATTATCTGTGGATGCCTTTTAGGCATCTACAAAAGAGCATTTGTCTTAAGGGCTTCACATTTCCTGGGAGGTGGTTAGGGTGCTTCAGATAAAGGAGTAGGAAACAAAAAGCGGTTGACCTTGCTCTGAAGCAATCATACTCAATGTATTGTCTCTAACTACCACTGTGATGAGCATTTGGAGATGCCTGTCACTTGGAGGTGAGGGGTTAAATTCCCTTTCAATTCAAAAGAGAAAAATGATTTTTATAGTCTAATCATTAAGAAGTCATTGTCCTAATTGGCCCTTTTTATTCTATTTCTTTGGCAAGATTTGATTATTTTTGACCCCTAAGAGGGAGAACATGGTAATGGGCGAAAAAAATAATTTGTCTCAAGAATAAAGAGAATTCTTGTTGTGATTTTTTTCTCTTGAAAGGTATAACAACTTAATACTTTTTCTGGACTTTACTGGCACTTTAATTTTGGCAAGTATTTATTGAATCCATGGTATACGCCTTGAAGCTCACAGAGTCTGTTTTCTAGTAGTAGAACATGCAACAGGCTTAGATTTTTTCACTGATAGGTGCTATAATATAGTAGAAGGCAGTCTGTATTACCAGATGTAGATTCCTAGTAATTTTATTCCAGCATCACATGGATCAGAAATTTTCTAAGAAATCTGATATTTGCACATTGGGTAGAGCGTACAAAAAGTATTGATCTGAATGTCACATAGAGGTAGGGCATGATAGGATTTTTTTGATCATTGGCTGTGTGTGGTTTGAGATGTTGAACACTGAGGATGGTGATAGAACTAGCTCATGAAATACCTTGAATACCTAGGATTTAAACTTTTTTTTTTTTTTTTTTTGGTGTGATGAAGAGCCATTGGGCATTTTTTTTTTCTTTTTTGGTGTTGGGGTTAGAACCTGTTAGCTACATGCTAAACAAGCACCCTATCTCTTAGCTATATCCCCAGCCAACCATTGAACAGTTAAAAGAAGTTCAATAAAAAGAAAGTTGTTACAGAAGACAATGTTGAAAATACAACAATAGATATGTTTGTAAGCTTACTGTGAGATATTTCTTTTTATTGGCTAATTTTCTTGATCAGATAAACTCTTACATTTATTCAACAAATATCTGGTAAGTTCCAGTTATATACAAGATGATTTATATGAGAGAATAAAATATGAATGAAATAATTTTGCACACAAAGAAATTTTAGTAGGATGTTTAATTTTATTTCTACTTCAAGTATTGAATATTACATACTTTCTTTTTCCCCCATTGGGAATTGAACCCAGGAGCACTTTACCACTGAACTACATCCCTGGTCTTTTCTCTTAGTTCTATTTTGAGATAGGGTCTTGCTAAGTTATTGAGACTGGTCTTGAATTTGCAGTGCTTCTATTTCAGTCTCTAAAGTTGTTGGAATTATAGGTGTGTGAAACCACAACCAGCCCTCCATACTTTTTAAAAATTTTGATTAAATATGTTCTGTTTTGGCCATGACTCTTTCCAAACCAACAGCATCATGTTTCCCTGTGCTTGGTTGATGTTCAGGTAATTGCACATTATAGGAGAAGCATCCCAGTTTCATTTGGTTTTCTCTCTTATTTTGTAGAAATGATATAATGCTCAATAGGTGGAGCCACCCATTTACCCACTAGGATTATTGAGGTCATTGCTTTTTTTTTTTTTAATTGTTGTTACTTCAGAGTTAAGAAGACTAACTTTATTAACATTGGTATGAATTATTTTCATTGGTAGGAGTCAATTGGAAAAGGTGGGAGATTAGGTAGGAAAGGGCTGGGCAAAACAGTGAAGGACTGCTCTTATCCTAATCTCTGCTCTTCCTGTGATCTTGTGCCCAGTTTGCCTCCCTCATTCAGGCTTGTGGTTTTAGTATGTGCACTGTCTCTATATTCTGTTTCAGACATCACATCCTCTGGTATCCACCACTCTCTTTTCAGCTCATCCTATGTACTTCCCCAGTTTATCCCATTTGGACCCCAGTATTGATTCACTTTTCATGGTGGTTCATTGTTCTCATGCTCTTACTATCTTTCATCTTCCGCATGTTGCATCATCCATTATTGCCATTGATTCCTTTGTTATACATCCTTGCCCCCCTCTCTCTTTGTCATTCTTACCTGGCAAACTTCATCATGTTTTACCAGCTATTTCCCTAGTGACCTTGGTTTGCCCAGTGGAAGCTGACCATGACGGGGATAGGTCACAGTCATTATTTTTCCTCTTCATAATTCGATGACTTCACCCATGATACCTGATAGTTAAGCTGGCTTTCCTTGTCTCCTCCTCCAATCTCCATCTTCATTCTTTGTTGATTCGCTTGCTTTTCATTTTGCTGAGAATAAAGAGTGTATACAGACTCCAACCAGTACATTTATCCACCTACCAGTCTGGTTTCCATGTAGGTGGCCTCCCATTCCTTTATCCCGGATGAATTCTTTGTTTTCACTTGAGGCCCCTGTTTTTTTTACCCCAGCCCCTCTTGCACATCAAGAACTTTGCCTTTCCAACTCTACTTGTCCTTTATTATCATTTTTTCCCCCTGTACTGGATAAGTCTCTTTACCAATAAACTATATTTCTCCCATCTGAAAAAGTCCCTTTCTTATTCACTCTTGCTACTCTAATAAGAATCTCTTTAATTTGCTCCTCCTTTTAAAAATACTTAAAAAAAACCCCCAAAATCCTGCATGTAGTCATACATGCCTGCAATCCCAGTAACTAGGAAGACTGTGGAAGGAGGATCATAAGATTCAGGACATCTCGGCAATTTAATAAATAAAAAATTAAAAGGGCTGGGGATGTAGTTCAGTGGTAGAATGCCCCTCTGTTCCATTCTCAGTACCTACTTTTCTCAGTGTGTGTGTATGTGTGTCTAAACTTATGATCCTCACGGTCAGACTCCTGAGTAGCTGGGATTACAAGTATGTCTCACCATCCCTAGATTAGAAATACTTAAAAAGATTTATATATTCATTTAAAAATTTTATTTTTCTTTATCTTTGTTAGTTTTATAGTTGTACATAGTAGTTGGATTCATCCTGATTATTGCATACAAGCATAGAATTTCTTTTCAGTTTTTGACCCCCTTCTCCTCTCACCCTCATTTTTTTCTTTGCATATATTACTTTGTGATATGCTTCATGCTCTCAGAGCTGCATTTGTCAAAATCACTGTTGACCCAAATGTTGCTAAATGATATTAACTATTAATTCATTCTGTTACTGGGAATTGCATTATGTTTCTTGGCTTTTGTGTTCTCACAAGATATTTCAAGCAATCATGAAATGTAGTAAAAACAGCAGAGTTTATTAGGAAAGAGGAAAGAACTGTCAAGAGGAGGGGAAAGTGGGTTGTCTCAGAAAATTGATGACGTTTTGTGACCTCAGTATTACTGGTGTAAGAGGGGAAGAGTTTGGAGAATCTCATCCAAATACCTCTTCTAGCTCTTGATTGACAGTTGAATTTTATCAGATTTCTAGACCTTGATGCATGCTTTTACCCATAGGTATCTATCAAAAAAAAAAAAAGGAAACCTTAAAATTTTAGTGATGTTCTAAGTAATGTTATGCTAATAACTTGCGTGCGTGCAGTGCTCAATTATCCTGGCCTTGGCTGACAAGTCATAAATGGAACCAGTTTTACAGAATTTTTCTAGTCTTAATTATTTTGCTTTCCTAGGTCTGGGAATCTGTGATTGTCTTGTTTGCACAGGGTCTTGCTTAAGATGATTTAGCAGTTAGGCCCTTTTTAGAAAACATACCTTTGCACCTTGGTTCTTATCTCCAGAATTTGTCTATTTTCCTCCTCTTGTAAAAGGAGTAGTTTATAGAGTTGAGATCAGGCAAAGGTTCTGAAGTAGCCATCTTGTCAGACCTTGGGGTGCCACTGAGGCAGGACTGTTGATTAACAGATTTGTTCAGCTCAAAATATTTTGTTAAACCCTTGATCTGCTGCTCATATCTAACTGCTTCCTAACAGCTTTGTTCTCTTGAATCATCTTCTTCCCTGGTCTGGAACACTACACATTAATGATTCCCTTTTACCTTACCCCATCATCCCTTTTAAATTGTATTTGTTGGTTGTTTTATTCTCTCTCACATCATAACCTCAGTGAGCTCTATGATTTAGTCCTTAGGTTT
Organism: Marmota monax; assembly: GCF_021218885.2. Lineage (NCBI taxonomy): Eukaryota > Metazoa > Chordata > Mammalia > Rodentia > Sciuridae > Marmota > Marmota monax. Next base: position 1,758,229 of record NW_026692505.1, read on the forward strand.
CACTTTTCTGAGCATACTTACTGCTTTGTGAATGAATTCTGTTCTGCAACATTATTTTTTAACCTTGTTGTGGTGCTGTAAATTGAATCCAGGGCCTGGTATATGCTTAGGTTGCTGTACCACTGAACTATGTTTTGGGTCCCAGTCTTGCGACTTAAACTAACATCCATATTCTGACAACTAATGACTATTAAATTTATTTCTTCAGCTTGCACTTGTTCTCTGAACATACAAATTCCATCTTCATGTGGGTGTGCAGTAGGCTGCACAAACTTAACAAGCATTTTACTGTTCTCAAAGGCTTCCTCATCTCATTTTTCAGCAATTCCCTTCCTCTACTTTCTCATGCATAAAATTTCAAGAATTCTCATTGTTGACTCTTTCTGTTTAATCAAAACCCAGACTGTTCAATTCTGTTGCCTACACCTACCAGATTTGTCTTGAATCCCCACTTCTTACTGCAGTCCCCACTACTTCTCTAGTCCAAACACTGTTATCATGTACCTGAACTATCCCAACACTTGAGAAGTCTTTATGCTTCTCCATTCTTTTTTTTTTCTGCATCCTGAAAAAAGAAAAGGCACCTTAAAAATACTTCTGTGCTTGGAATCTCCCTTTCATGGTTTCCCATGTTACTCCTGTTAAAATTTCATGTATAAATGTTTGAAGTGATGGGTATGCTAATTTGATCATTATACAATATATACATGTATTGAAACATTACTTGGTACTTGATAAATTTGTACCATTATTATGTGTCAATTAAAAACAAAATAAGTAAAACTCAGTGTACTTATTAATGATGAAAAATACTATGTGAGCTCTTTCCAACCATTCCACCATCTTCAGATACAAACATCCCTTACCTCTTATATTCCTTCCTGCCTCTCTTGCCCACTCTCTGACAACACCATGAGGCAATTTTTTGCCCATGGTGCATTGGGTCCCAACCCAATATGCATGGCTTATTCCCTTCATTGAAGCATTATTCACATGTCACCTTACTAAGACCTTTTTTCAGATTAAATTAGAACCCTCTCCACAAATTTTGCCTGTCTTATTTGTCTCTGTAACACCAGTTCTTAGCACTGTGACTTGTACATGTTACATGTTCCATAAATACAGTTGCCCTTCTGTATCTGCAGGTTCCACATAGCGTATTCAACGAACTGTGGATTGAAAATATTTGGGAAAAAAATAGATGTATACTGAACATGTACAGATTTTTTTCCTTCACTAATTTATTCAGTGTAAGAGCTATGTACATAATGCATTATATAGCTATTATAAGTAATCTAAAGATGATTTAAAAGGATACTGGAGGATATATGTTGTTTATATGCAAATATTATGTCATTTTACACAAGTAACTTGAGCATTGAAGAATTTGGTTTCTGGGGGTCCTGGAATTCTGCAAATTCCAAGGGACAGCTGTACTTACTTCACTGAAATAATGACAATGGTAGAATGAAAGATACAAACTTTAATCTCCCACAGCCTAATTTTAGCAGAAGCTAATAAGTATCTATGAATTTCTGTACATTTTGTTTTATAACTAACACTAATCATTTATAATTTTTTTTCACCTTTAAAGGGTGCCCTTTGTCAGTATTCAGGCCTTGTAGATTGTACTGTCAGAGGTAACATGATGCTCTTTCACGATTTCCTACCACATATGCCTGACTACATTTATACAAGCAAAGCTTTCACTTTGCATTAAAAGAAGAAGTAGAATTCTTGGAATAAATCAACTAATATCTTCAACAAATAATCTTCCCAACCTTTCTTGAAGAGACAGAATATAAAAGTCATTAATATTTTTTTTCCACTTGGGATAATAATTGAACCTCATTCAGAAATCAGAGATGGAATGCTTGTCTTTTCCTCTCTTGCTCATGCCATGTGAACTGTACATTAGCTACAGAAACAGATGCATGATAGATTTATTTCCAAAGTGATGTTCTATATTAACTTAAAAATGCAGTGTCTTGGGGTGATCTGTCAATCCATCATCTCATTTCATGTTTTCTCAAGTGTTTTAGATTATCCTCATGTGTGAATGTTATTCCCTTTAAACCTGTCTACTTTATGGGTATTTGGTAAAGCCTATCTGATTTACTGTTCTTACTTATCATGGGTGTATAAAGTGTTGTCTCCTCCCTCTTCCTGAGGACCAAGGTTTTAGTTTTATGATAGCACATTTATTAACATATATAACAGCATTTGAATGCATATATATCATATATACAGCAGATTTTTTTTTTTATTCTTAAAAGAATTCTACTGTAACAGGTGTTATTTCCTCTGACTTTCCTTTCTGTTCTGATGAGAGTTGCACCAGTGGTTTGATTCATGCTCATGGTTCATGTTGAAATTTTTTTCCCCATTGTCCCATGAGGTTTTGCATCATTCATATCTTATATTTTTTGAGTGGTTATCATATAAGTTCAGTTAGTATCTTTGAAGCCCAAGAATTTAGTATGGATATATTCTGCTACTGAATTGTATTCTTGGGTTTATTTGAATGAACAAATGCATGAATGATTACAAGAAAAAAGGATGCACTCTTTATTTGCCACGAATCCAAAAATTGTATTCTTGAGTTTATTTGCTGAAGGGACTATTAGGAGTCATAAAGTACTTAGCACATCTTCCTCAAGTACCTTAGGCAAGACAGTATTTACTCCACCTTAGATCCAGTAATTCTGAGTCATCTTCCTAATAACTGATGATGAGTTTCTAGTATTTTGGAAAATGGTAAGCTGTGGTTTTATACATTAACAGAATTAGAACGTGAAGGCAGTAGAAAATAGTTGATGGTTGCGTTTCTTTTGATTGTTTAATGCATCATGATAGAGGTATGGCTGATGTAACATTCTATAAAGTTTGCACTGATAAGCTGCAGTTTGTGTCTCCAGGCCCATTTACACAGTTGTCTACTTTCTGTCTTTCTGAATGCCTGATCTGTATGGGCCATTGCATCAGAATCCCTTGTGCTGGGGCATGCAGATGAGGGAGCACAGGCAGCAGATTGGAGGAAGGAGTGTGAGGGCTTTGTGCTGTATGTAGTTTTTCTTAGGGTCTCCTCAGACCATCTCCTGAGGACTTTCTTGGATTCTGGTCCTAGAATTAGAATACTGCATTAGCAGGCCTAGGGTACTGCTCTGTCTTCTGGTTTCCTCTATACCCTACCTACCCGTATTTAATCTCTTAGTTAAATCTTTTCACATCATTCCCATGTTGAATGTTTCTTCTGTTTTCTTCTTGGTAACTGACTCAGACAGTGTTGACCTGGGAAACTCTTGTATATTTTGTCTTACTTTTCTTTTCTAGATTCCCCCCTACTATCAATAGGGAGATAAGGTCTATAATTGGGAGTGGTAGAACATTTTGGTTAACAGAGTGCATGTCTATTAGTAATGATTTTTGCTAGTAGTACTAGCATTTTTTTTTCTAAAAGAAATTTCTTTTCATTTTTTTAGTTGTAGGTGGACACAATACCTTTGTTTTATTTCTTCCTTCCTTCCTTCCTTTCTTTCTTCCTTTCTTCTTTCCTCCTTTCTTCCTTTTCTTTCTTTCTTCCTTCTTTTCTTCTTTCTGTCTCTTCCTTTTCTCTCTCTCCCCCTCTCCCTCTCCCACCCCCCGCCCCTCCCCCGCAACCTCTCTCCCAGTTCCTTACACATGCCAGGCAAACACTGTACCACTGAACCAAGACCACAGTCCTCTAACATGTTTTTAAAAGCACATTTTGGTACCAAAGTCAGAGTGTTGATTTTTTTTTTTTTTTTTTTGTCAGTGCATCTTTGCTTTCTATTTAGCAAATTCTGAAATGAACCAGTTGTATTCTGACGAACATTCAAGGGAATATATATTCTTTTTAAATCTTAACTTTGTAAATCTTTCCTTCGTGGTTCAGTATTTTATTTTGAAGCTTGTGCAAAATATGGAGTCTGGAATATTAAGTTTCCTTGTTTCTTCTTTAAACTTTCATGGATGCCCACACTGTGCTTCAGTGTGGCTCATGATCACATGTTAGTATTCCCAGGCTGCCACTGTTGGTGATCATCTCACATGAGAGTTGTGGAGGAGCTTCTGGTTGGGATCACTATGATGAACACAGCATTGGAGGAGGTGGTTACCACTGAAAAATAGGATGCGGTGTAAATAATCAAGACACAAGCATTCCTGAGCTCAGGTGGCTTGCTTGCTTTCCCCAGGAGAAGCTCAGCTCTGCAACAGTCCTGGCCTGCTGTGGTAGAATGGTCATTTATCATAGGACCTTTTAGAAAGAGATTATTAGAAGCACTTAGATTTTTATAAGGGAATTTTCATAGTGTATCCTTTTCTTTTGTTTTCATATTCTCTCTAAATGTATTTGAGGCACTCAAATTTTCGGTTTGTGATTCGAGTGTTCAAAATCATGTTTCAGTTTTGGTTTTGTGGTAGTTTTGAAATAATGCAGTATGACTTCTTGAAAAGTTTCGATTTTATAAAAAGGTAGTGCAAATTTAAAAAAATGCCCTCTGGTTTTACTTTTGAGCTGCAGTTTAGTCTGGGGTATTGGGATTAGCAATCACTCTAGGGGAGTTTAGCTGAGGGCTTCTTTTACTTCCCTGAAGTTCCTTTCTCCAAATTTGCTAGAGAGCAGGTTCTTAGGAAAGTCATAGTGACTATAAAAGTGTGAGGTCAGAAACATCCCATATGGTTCACACAGCTTCATTTTGCTCCTACAGATGATCCTGCGAGCACATTTTAGAAAGCTGTGAATGGTGATGGTGAAAGCCCATTCTGACCTTGGCGCTTTCTTGGGCCAGGTGTCTTCTTTGTGAGCAGATGATACAGTGTGTGGTTATATGGGCATTAGGCTTTTTTTTTTTTTCCCCCTAGAAAACCTTCCCTGTGTTTGTAGGATTCAGTTTTGAAAGGCATTTCTAGTGGTGGTGGGAATAATTTTGCCTGTTAGAGTTTGGGGGCCCTGGGCTCTGTGTGACTTTGTGTAGCCACCCAGTCTTTGAGCTTCAGTTTTTTCTTTAGTCATCTGAGAGCATCTGTAAAATGTGTTCATACAAGAACTAAGTAAGCCAATGTAAGGTGTTCATAAATGTAAACAAGTAGGGAAGCATTTGTAGAAAGATAATTAGCCCCCCTCCTCCAATTAAAAAAATCAAAAATCAAAATAGCCAGGCTTGGAGGCACATGCCTGTAATCCCAGCAACACAGGAAGCTGAGACAGGAGGATCACAAATTCCAGGCCAGCCTGGGCAACTTAGCCAGATGCTCAATAACTAAATAAAGTCTGGTTATAGGTCAGTGGTAAAGTACCCTGGGTTCAACTCCCAGTATCAATGGAGAAGGAAAAAAATAATAAAAATGAAGGAAATAGAAAAAGCAATATTTTTTGGTCTGATAATATTTTATAAACATTAATATTTTTGCATAAACAAAATATGAGTGGCTTACAGTAACAGTTATAACGTAAAAGTGATTATGTGCTTTTCAATGAGAATCATTGCAGTCTTACCTTCAGTCCCTTATTTATATCTATTTATATTTAGCATGAACAAGGCTCAGTACTGGGAAAATAAACCAAATGCTCCCATATGGTTGAAGATATGGACTAGAGAATTATTTAGTATTCTAAAACAATTGGAATGTTTTATGTAGTTTGTCTGTTATGAAAAGAATGCTTGGTGAGGGGGCTGGGGTTGTGGCTCAGCGGTAGAGCATGTAGGAGGCCCTGGGTTTGATCCTTAGTACCACATAAAAGAAAATAAATAAGTTAAAGATATTGTATCCAACTACAACTAACTAACTAACTAACTAAATAAGTAAATATTAAACAGAAGTATGCTTAGTATTTTAATTTGTCTTAGAGGCTATATTATGAGAACTTTAAATTTGTTGTTTATCAACAAGAATTCCATTCAGATGATCTGATTATTCTAATTGTAGTGTTGCCCTTTGATTATTGATTGTTTTTTATATAGACTATTTGTAGATGCAGTTAAATATATAGGTGTTCATTTATCTTAATTATTATTATATCGATGGAAAATATATTGGAGGAAGGTTTTTTGGTAAAGCCAATGCATATTTTTCATCATTTTTACCAGAAAAAAAATAAACTCTTCAGGCTTTGTACCTAACCATCTCCTGGTCATTTTGACCATATTGATAATGGAATTGACAGTAAGTGACATTAATCAGAAAGTGAGATGTGTAGGACTTCTGTTCTTAAATCAAAAATTCTTCCTTTAATGGAGTCATCTAGTCACTGTGTGGAGGCTTCTTGAGAACACGCAGTTGTGTCAGTTCTATTCTTGTAAGACATCAGACTGCACCACTTCTTTACTCTGTGTGAATAAAGATGCCTTTACTCAAGATGCCTTGAAAAATCCCCCTTTACTAGCCTCAGAAGATGGTGGGACACCTGTTAGGGGGTACTTCTTACCATTTCCCTGCTCCTCACTTCCAAATCTTCTCAAGACACCCTCAATCATTATTTTGTTCTGGCTGCCCCAGCTGATAGTTCTCTAATTATTGATTCGTATGTAACCAAGACCCAGAAATCAGCCTTTACTATCATTTCATTTAACCTTTCAATAGCATGGTTTCTTTGTTTACTTCATGAGAACATTCTTATCTTGGCACCCATACCTTTACACACTTAAGGTTTGCTATTCTTTCACCTCTCAATCATTCCACTGGGTTATAGCACAGCTTTTGTCCTTGTCATCTCTGGGGTCAAAGCCAGTGTTCATTTTACTTGGCTCCTCATGCTGTCTATCCTTGCAACATGTTCTCCTTTTCTCCAAATTGCACTGTTACTCACCTGTCTCCTTCAAGCTTTCTGGCTGTTTCACCACCTTCCTTTACCAGGCCTTCCAGGGTTAGTGAGCCTCAGAACTCTGCCTGGAGCCCTATTTTCTGTCTTTAAGTTTTCCTGTGGTGGCCTATATTTTCTACACTGGAATATAAGTCCATTGCCAACAAATTTGAAAATTTGTCTTGTTTGTCCTATGCTGTAGTCCCATGATTGGTTAGACTCTTCATCATTCCTCATGTTACTTGGAACTGTGTGTCTTGTTTCCTTATGATTTCTCCAAGATTGGATATAGTAGTTTTGTTATCACTATCCTAGAATATAATTTATTACCTCACTCACCTACTTTTTTTTTTTTTTTTGTGATCCTGGGTATTGAACCTGGGGTGCTCTACCACTGAGCCATGACCTCTGCCCTTTTATTTTGAATTTTGAGACTAGGTCTCACTAAATTGCCCAGGCTGGTTCAATTCTCTTGCATCAGACTTTTAAATCATTGGGTTTAGAGGCATGTGCCACCATACTTGGCATATCCCCTGCTGCCCCCTGCCCCACTCAACAGTGGTACTATCTATATGTGGCAGGTTAAAGCTGTCTTTTTTTTTTTTTTTGCTGCTGCTGCTGCTGTTATTATTATTATTATATCTCCTGTGATCAGTCTCTGCCTACTGCATTGTGCCCAGGTGTTTCTATTCAAGCCTTTATTTTAATTTTATTTTTTTAAAATATGTTGTTTTAGTTGTAGGTGTACGTACTACCTTTATTTTATTTATTTATATATTGCTGAGGATCGAATCCAGTGATTCACACACATGCTAGGCAGATGCTTGACCACTGAGCCATAGCCACAGCCCCTCAAGCCTTTGTTTCTTAACTACCTTAGAGGTTCATGGCTACTCTTTGCCTCTAGTCTTCCTCTTTTAATGTCAGATTATTCTGCCAATAGAGAATTTATTTGGAAGTTTCTTTTCTGAAGGATTCTGAGATGGGAATCCCATCTGCCCAGCAGTTCCTGGCTTCCTTAGTCTCCTGTTCAGGGCCCTCTGCAGCTTGTGTCACACCTGTTTTTCCTCTCCGTTGTCCCAGCAGTACCCACTGCCTGTTCATTTGCAAACATGAGTTACCATAACCTGTGCTTTCTTACCTCCCTGCTTTGCCCATTGCTGTCACTGGAGTTCTTTGTCCACAATCTGCACTTCAAGGCCATTTCAACTGCTTCCTCTTTTGTGAAGATTTATCTCCTCACCTGCAGCCAGAAGTAATTTCTCTCTACTGTGAAATCTCCAGTGATCTTTGACTTAATTATAGGGCTTAGGCTTTCCTTTCTTGTGTTTGCTTATATCTCTTGTAGGTCACTGAAGACAAATGCTTAGTCCTAACCTTTAACTCAATAAATATTGAAGGAATGAAAGAGAATGGAACTCATTTAAAGAAACTAAATGCCCTTTTACTATTTACTTGCTAGTCCTAGGTGTCAGTTCTCCTTTAATTGTATTTGTTCTTCCATTTCCAAGTTAGTAACAGCTAATATTTGAGTATAATGCTTTACTTTTCACAAAGCAGTGACATGTTATAAGTCCTGACTTTTTTTTGGGGGGGGGGGGACAGTCAACAATTCATTCAGTAAGGAGACAGTGTATAAATGATAAAACCAGGTGGAAATTGAGGTATAGAGGCTAGTTCTTTGGTTAGGTGCTATGTGGCCCTAGGACCTTTCCATCTTATTGGTAAACTGTTTTTTTTTTTTTTTTTTTAAATAGCCCTGTCTTACTGAGGAGACTGGTGTCTACAAGTTTCTTGCTTAAAGTCACTTAGTGGGCATCTGAGCATGGTAATCCAAGTATATTTTACTTCAGCCTCTTGGCATGTGCAAGAAGGAAGTATATTTTGTGTGTCCCAAAAAGGAATATTGAAAAAGTTTATCTTTACCGTTTTACAAAAACTGTACAAGCTTTCTTTCAAATATTTTCTTTAATTTTGGAGGATTAAAATAGACTTGATATCTACAACCCTATGCTACTTCTTTCTTTTATGGTTCGTAGGAGTCTCATTACTGAAAAGTCATTAATTTTATGGGCCCTGGAAGGATGTTACTCACTGTTGATGAGTCCTGAGGGTCTTTTGAATATTAGTTGCATTTTAACTCTTCATGGTATAATGGGATCAACGTGATACATTTGACTTAATTGTTTTAGTTCGTCAGAGGATAAAGGCGTTCTCTTTGGTGCTATGCTAAGTGTCTCTTTCCCCCAAGAGTCCCTGCACAAAGTGAAATTCAGAGTCAGCAGTTCTCAGAATCTCATAGAAGTCAGATTCAGCCAGACAGGAAATATTCCGGGGTAGCCACAGGTAGGTTTTATTGCGATTGCATTTGGAGTTTCCTCATCCATGAAGTAACTTCTTACTCATTCTGCCAATATTTTACATTTCGTCAATGTGAGTTGTGTTTCTTTAAATTCCTTTAGAATTTTTTTTGAAATTCATTTTAAAAAAATTGACTACCTTTTGTAAAGAATGCCCAGAAAACAAAGCAGGTGTCGAATTTAATGGTATTTACTTTAAGTATTTTTGAAAAGGATCCACATAGCATAATTCCTATATACCTTTTGTCCCCCCTTGACTGTACTGGGCATTGAACCCAGGGCCTTGTACAGGTTATGCAAGTACTCCACTACTGAGGTACATCCCCAGGTTGTTTCATACCGTTTCAACAGTGTTCCTCTATTGAAGAGGATGATACCCTGCAATCCAGTAGTTCTTTCACTGTCACATATATAAGAAATACATGGAGAGCAGAGCACAGTGTCACATGACTATAGTCCCAGTGACTGAGGAGGAAGAGGCAGGAGAATTGCAAGTTTGAGGCCAATCTCAGAAATTTAGTGAGATCCTCTCAAAATAAAAAATAAGAAGGCCTGAGTATGTAGGTCAATGTTCAAATGTCCCCAGGTTCAGTCCCCAGAATGAGTGGGTGGTAGTTGCATTCATGGAGAGTTTGCAAAAATGCAGAAGCTGGGTCCCAATTCTCTGTACCTACATTTTACAATAAGTATCTCAGAGTATTCTGACACCCAAGATCATCTGAGTACACACTGAGATACAGTGTTGCAGTCTTGCCCTTATTCACTTGTGTTCAATGTCTTCATTTGCCAGGTTTCATCAGGAGTTCCCTGACATTTACAGAGTTGCCTAACTCTTACCTCCACAGATACTTGGATTACTCTCTGTTCTCTTACTTAACCTACCACCTCTTGTTTTCCTCAGTAACAGCGATAAGCATTCCTGGATAGTCTCCTTGTTTTTCCATCCAGGAATCCCCCCACCTTTTAAACTACCATCACCTGACTAATTGGCCAAATGACATATTGAAGAAAATAATTTTACTAATAATTTCTTTAAAAATTAGTTATATATAAGAAGTAAATTTGCTAGAGTTAAAAGCTTTTTCTTTAAAAGTGTAGTAATTACTGTATTCTTAGTTAACAGGGACATTTTATATACTCAGTAAATGGTCTTCAACTAAACATTCATGTTTAATAATTTAATAATAAACCAAAATGGTTTACTGTGGAGTTATAGATGAGAATTATGTCAATCTGTATGAAAATTGCAGATAATTCTTTAAATGTAGATGTCCAATTGAGAATTTTAAAAGTATTAATATATTTTAAATATTTTTTGAAATTTAATGTTTTAAATTAAAAAAATTTCTTTGAAAGTAAAAAGTATTAATAGAGCTAACACTCTGGCTGTGTAATGCAGGGTACACAGAGATGTGTTAAGACCAAAAAGGTGCCTTTTGTTTAGAAGGGAAGTGACTGCAGATTGGCTTGCATAATCAAGTAAATCACTTTCCTTGCTGAGTACAAGTGCTATGAGAGAGGTTTCACCATGGTGTTTGGATAGGTAAAGAGAAGATTCAGATGCCATTAGGGAATACTTCCTGAAGGAGAAATTGGCAGTTGATGCTGGATCTTAGCAATTGTGTTAGTTCCCCATTAGGCAAGAGCTAGAACCAGGGTAAAGATAGAGGAGAATGTATGGGATGTTCCCAGTGAGCAAGTGGAGCATCCTGTTTCTCTGGTGAAGAGACTAAGAGTAAGAACTAGGATTTAGGATCATATTTTAGGGCCTTTAATTCTGGCCTTTAGGAGGAGTTGCAAAGTAATCTATGAGCCTAAAGTAATCCTCCTTTCTACCTTGATTTTGGGCCTTTGAAAAAATTTTAATTGAAAAAGTATACATTTGAGGGCTGAGGATGTGGCTCAAGCGGTAGCACGGTCGCCTGGCATGCCCGGGGCGCTGGGTTCGATCCTCAGTACCACATTAAAAAAAAAAAAAATAAAAAAATAAAGATGTTGTGTCCACCGAAAACTAAAAAGTAAATATTAAATCAGTCTCTCTCTCTCTCTCTCTCAAAAGAGTGGCTAATTTTTACAAAAATGAAGCAAAAGAAATGATCACAAATAAGCAAACTATCATAAATATAATGAACAACATGAATATGATTTTATAAAAAAAAGAAAATGTATACATTTGAATCATAGGGAGACTGAAGTACAGATAATATAAATATATAGTTTAAATAATGATACTGTAGCAGTTGCAGTACAATAGTTCTCTCTTGCTTGTGGTTTTACTTCCCAGGGTTTTAGTTGATTGTGAACAGCTATAATGCTAAAATATTAAATAGCAAATTAAAGAAATAAGCAATTCAAAATTATAGATTGCACACCATTCTAAGCACTATGATGAAATCTCTTGCTATCCTTTGTTCTGCCTGGGATATGAGTCATTACTTTTTCTAGTCTATCTATCCTGTCTATGCTACCCATCCATTAGTGACTCAGTGGCCATGTAGGTTATCTGAGACTCTTGCATTATTACTGTTTATGTTTAAGTAACTCTTATTTTGCTTATTGATGACCTGAAAACATGAGAGTATTGATGTTGGCAATTCAGATATGGCAAAGGGAAACTATAAAGTGCTTCCTTTAACTGAAAAGATGAAAGTTCTTGATTTACTAAGGAAAGAAAAAATTGTATGGAAGTGGCTAAGATCTATGGTAAGAACAAATTTATTTGAGTAATTGTGAAGAAGGAAATCCATGCTATTTTTCCATTGAAGTGTACATTAGGGACACAGTGTATGAAAAGTGCCTAGTTTCCAAGGAAGGGCATTAAATTAGACGTTTTGGTACCACGTTAGTGGGAAACATTTTGAAAACATCCCTTGCAGATTAATGGGGGACCACTGTAGGCACTTTGCAATCCTTTCCTATTTATACCCAACAACTTTAAAAAAAAATTTAAAAATTAAATTATTTATTCTAATTAGGCATATAGGATGTCAGAATGCATTTTGATTCATTGTACATAAAATGCAGCACAACTTTTCATTTTTATGTACATGATGTAGCATTGTACCATAAGTGCCATCATATATGTACATAGGGAAATGTATGTCCATTGTATTCCACCTTCTTTCCTACTCCCATGCCTTCTACCCTCCCCCTCTCCCCTTTGCATAATGAAAGGTCCTGCATCCCCCCACCCCCATTATGGATCAGCATCCACATATCGGAGAGAACATTTGGGCTTTGGTTTTTTTGATGTTGGCTTACTTTGCTTAGCATGATATTCTCTCCAGCTCCATCCATTTACCTGCAAATGCTTGTAATGGTGAGTAATATTCCACCATATATATATACCACAGTTTCTTTATCCATTCATTTATTGAAGGGCATCTAGATTGGTTCTACAGTTCAGCTATTTTGAATTGAGCTGCTATAAACATTGATGTGTCTGCATCGGTATAGTATGCTGATTTTAAGTCCTTTGTGCACCCAACAACTTTTATTTGAGATTGGAGGAAACTGAGGTAAAGAGGGTAAACGTCTTCACATCAAAAATAGCAGAGCCAAACTATAACTTGTGTGTGGTCATTTCCATAACTCACTGGTTCTGAACCCTTTGGTGATTTTTATTCCCATAGAGGTCATTCAGCAGTTTCTAGGCACCACTTCTTCTTCTTCTTCTTTTTTTTAATGACTGGGATATGCCACTGACATCTAATGGGTAGAGGGTAGGGGTACTGTTAAGCAATATACAATATACAGAACAGTTCTTGGCAGAAAGAGTTGTTTATTCCAAAAACGTGAATTGTGTGGAGGTTGAAGATCTCTGTATTTCAACAAACTCAGTATCCATTCTTATTTTTTTAATATTTATTTTTTAGTTGTACACAATAACTTTATTTTATTTAGTTTGATATGATTCTGAGGATAGAACCCAGAGCCTCGCACATGCTAGGCGAGCGCTGTACCGCTGAGCCACAACCCCAGCCCTAGTATCCATTTTTTTTAACCTTATTTTATTTATTTATTTATTTATTTATTTGAGAGAGAGAGAGATTTTTTTATTTATTTTTTAGTTTTCGGCGGACACAACATCTTTGTATGTGGTGCTGAGGATTGAACCCGGGCCGCACGCATGCCAGGCAAGCGTGCTACCGCTTGAGCCACATCCCCACATTACATATAAATCTGTTACGTTTTTTCCTTTATTGTAGAGCTACTTTAAGAAAAAAAAAGTTTACCTTATTTCTAGTTTTTGAAATGTAGTCAGTTCATTGTGAAATACACCTTACAGTATTTTAATTTTATGAGAAATATGTATTACATGTAGTGAGTGATATTTAAATGCTTAATAAATTTAAATTTAAAATAGACTTAGCATAAATTGAATTAGTTTTTCTAAGGCATATTCTGGAATTTTCCTATGGGAACCATAAATATTAGGATTTTAACTTTAAAAAGCCTGTAGGAGATTCTGACTTGCAATTATGCCTACTGGTTCTAAATCCCTTGTTTTTAGAATTCTGCAGGTGCCCTTTGCTTAAGGAAAAGGTAAGCGCCAACATGGTTGCCTGAGGCACAGACTGCTTATTTGGTTCATGTACTGCTTGGTGAGGGGAATAACCACAGATGGTTTAAATGAAGTATATTTATGAAAGGAATGGTTTGGACTACCTTCAGAGTCAACTTTCCTTTTGGTAAATTCTAAGTTTGATCACAATCATTGATTCAGATAATGAAGAATGAATGAAGTATCCCTGGGAATCTGGCTATGCAAAAACCTTTGAGGCTTAATTTTACATACAATTTAAATTTAAAAAAGAATGCTATGGTAATAATAAACTTTAAAAGGACAAATAAAAGTCCTTTCAGTATAATTGAATATACTGGATATTTGATGAATATATACATGTTCATAGTTTTAATATACATATAAGACAATATATCAGTCTCAAAAGAAATAAACATTTTAGTCAAGAACATGGAGGATTTATAGTCAGAATTAATAAGATAGCAAAGATTTGAGCATGTTTATTATTGGAATTACTGCTTCTTTGAAACCATGAAAGTAAATGAAAACATTGAAGCTTTCGTAGCACTTCTATTGTAAAAGTCATTCTAAAATTCATAGGTGGGTAATATTACATGAAATTTAATTTCAGTACTGGCTTATATCTTGTTCTGATTTTTTTTTTTTTTTTTTTTTTTAATTTTTTATTGTGGGTTGTTCAAAACATTACAAATTTCTTGACATATCATATTCCACACTTTGATTCTAGTGGGTTATGAACTCCCACCTTCACCCCATACACAGATTGCAGATTCACATCAGTTACACATCCATTAATTTACAAATTGCCATACTAGTGTCTGTTGTGCTCCGCTGCCTTTCCCATCATCCACCCTCCCCCCTCCCCACCTCTCCCCTCCCCTCCCCTCCTCTCTCTCTACCCCCTCCACTGTATAACCCTGAGGGTCTCCTTCCATTACCGTGCAATTTACCTTCTCTCTCCCTTTCCCTCCCACCTCTCATCCCTGTTAAATGTTAATCTTCTTCTCCTGTTCTTCGTCCCTACTCTGTTCTTAGTTACTTTCCTTATATCAAAGAAGACATTTGGCATTTGTTTTTTAGGGATTGGCTAGCTTCACTTAGCATAATCTGCTCTAATGCCATCCATTTCCCTGTAAATTCTATGATTTTGTCATTTTTTAATGCAGAGTAATACTCCATTGTGTATAAATGCCACATTTTTTTTATCCATTCGTCTATTGAAGGGCATCTAGGTTGGTTCCACAGTCTTGCTATTGTGAACTGTGCTGCTATGAACATCGATGTAGCAGTGTCCCTGTAGCATGCTCTTTTTAGGTCTTTAGGGAATAGACCAAGAAGGGGAATAGCTGGGTCAAATGGTGGCTCCATTCCCAGCTTTCCAAGAAATCTCCATACTGCTTTCCAAATTGGCTGCACCAATCTGCAGTCCCACCAGCAATGTACAAGTGTACCCTTTTCCCCACATCCTCGCCAGCACTTGTTGTTGTTTGACTTCCTAATGGCTGCCAATCTTACTGGAGTGAGATGGTATCTTAGGGTGGTTTTGATTTGCATTTCTCTGACAGCTAGAGATGTTGAGCATTTTTTCATGTACTTGTTGATTGACTGTATGTCCTCCTCTGTGAAGTGTCTGTTCAGGTCCTTGGCCCATTTGTTGATTGGGTTGTTTGTTCTCTTATTGTCTAATTTTTTGAGTTCTTTGTATACTCTGGATATTAGGGCTCTATCTGAAGTGTGAGGAGTAAAGATTTGTTCCCAGGATGTAGGCTCCCTATTTACCTCTCTTATTGTTTCTTTTGCTGAGAAAAAACTTCTTAGTTTGAGTAAGTCCCATTTGTTGATTCTAGTTATTAACTTTTGTGCTATGGGTGTCCTATTGAGGAATTTGGAGCCCGACCCCACCGACTGTAGATCGTAGCCAACTTTTTCTTCTATCAGACGGCGCGTCTCTGATTTGATATCAAGTTCCTTGATCCATTTTGAATTCACTTTTGTGCATGGCGAGAGAAAGGGATTCAGTTTCATTTTGTTGCATATGGATTTCCAGTTTTCCCAGCACCATTTGTTGAAGATGCTATCCTTCCTCCATTGCATGCTTTTAGCCCCTTTATCAAATATAAGATAGTTGTAGTTTTGTGGATTGGTTTCTGTGTCCTCTATTCTGTACCATTGGTCCACACGCCTGTTTTGGTACCAGTACCATGCTGTTTTTGTTACTATTGCTCTGTAGTATAGTTTGAAGTCTGGTATCGCTATACCGCCTGATTCACACTTCTTGCTTAGCATTGTTTTTGCTATTCTGGGACTTTTATTTTTCCATATGAATTTCATGATTGCTTTCTCTATTTCTACAAGAAATGCCATTGGGATTTTGATTGGCATTGCATTAAACCTATAGAGAACTTTTGGTAATATCGCCATTTTGATGATGTTAGTTCTGCCTATCCATGAACAGGGTATATTTTTCCATCCTCTAAGATCTTCTTCTATTTCTCTCTTTAGGGTTCTGTAGTTTTCATTGTATAAGTCTTTCACCTCTTTTGTTAGGTTGATTCCCAAATATTTTATTTTTTTTGAAGATATTTTGAATGGAGTGGTTGTCCTCATTTCCATTTCAGAGGATTTGTCGCTGATATACAGGAATGCCTTTGATTTATGCGTGTTGATTTTATATCCTGCCACTTTGCTGAATTCATTTATTAGCTCTAATAGTTTCTTTGTAGAGCCTTTTGGGTCTGCTAGGTATAGAATCATATCATCTGCAAATAGTGATAATTTAAGTTCTTCTTTTCCTATTTTGATGCCTTTAATTTCTTTCGTCTGTCTAATTGCTCTGGCCAGTGTTTCGAGAACTATGTTGAACAGAAGTGGAGAGAGAGGGCATCCCTGTCTTGTTCCAGACTTTAGAGGGAATGCCTTCAGTTTTTCTCCATTCAGAATGATGCTAGCCTGAGGCTTAGCATAGATTGCTTTTACAATATTGAGGTATGTTCCTGTTATCCCTAGTTTTTCTAGAGTTTTGAACATAAAGGGATGCTGTACTTTGTCGAATGCTTTTTCCGCATCTATCGAGATGATCATATGGTTCTTATTTGTAAGTCTATTGATGTGGTGAATAACATTTATTGATTTCCGTATATTGAACCAGCCTTGCATCCCAGGGATGAATCCTACTTGATCATGGTGTACAATTTTTTTGATATGTTTTTGTATCCGATTCGCCAGAATTTTATTGAGGATTTTTGCATCTAGGTTCATTAGAGATATTGGTCTGAAGTTTTCTTTCTTTGAAGTGTCTTTGTCTGGTTTAGGTATCAGGGTGATGTTGGCCTCATAGAATGAATTTGGAAGTTCTCCCTCCTTTTCTATTTCCTGAAGTAGCTTGAAAAGTATTGGTATTAGTTCTCCTTTAAAGGTTTTGTAAAATTCTGCTGTATACCCATCCGGACCTGGGCTTTTCTTAGTTGGTAGTCTTTTTATGGTTTCTTCTATTTCCTCAATTGATATTGGTCTGTTTAGGTTTTCTATATCCTCCTGACTCAATCTGGGCAGATCATATGACTTAAGAAATTTATCTATGCCTTCACTATCTTCTAATTTATTGGAGTATAAGGATTCAAAATAGTTTTTGATTATCTTCTGTATTTCTGAAGTGTCTGTTGTGATATTGCCTTTTTCATCCCGTATGCTAGTAATTTGAGTTCTCTCTCTTCTTCTCTTTGCTAGCATGGCTAAGGGTCTGTCGATTTTGTTTATTTTTTCAAAGAACCAACTTTTAGTTTTGTCAATTTTTTCAATTGTTTCTTTTGTTTCGATTTCATTAATTTCAGCTCTGATTTCAATTATTTCTTGCCTTCTACTTCTTTTGCCGTTGTTTTGCTCTTCTTTTTCAAGGATTTTGAGATGAAGTATGAGATCATTTATTTGTTGGTTTTTTCTTTTTTTAAGGAATGAACTCCAAGCAATGAATTTTCCTCTTAGAACTGCTTTCAATGTGTCCCATAGATTCCGATATGTTGTGTCTGTGTTTTCATTTATCTCTAAGAATTTTTTAATTTCCTCCTTGATGTCTTCTATAACCCATTGATCATTCAGTAACCTATCGTTCATTCTCCAAGTGATGTATGCTTTTTCCTTCCTTCTTTTATCGTTGATTTTTAGTTTCATTCCATTATGATCAGATAAGATGCATGGTATTATCTCTACTCCTTTATATTGTCTAAGAGTTGCCCTGTGACATAATATATGATCTATTTTTGAGAAGGATCCATGTGCTGCTGAGAAAAAAGTGTAACTGCTTGATGTTGGGTGGTATACTCTATATATGTCAATTAGGTCTAGGTTATTAATAGTGTTATTGAGTTCTATAGTTTCCTTATTCAACTTTTGTTTGGAAGATCTGTCGAGTGGCGAGAGAGGTGTGTTGAAGTCTCCCATGATTATGGTATGGTGGTCTATTAGACTCTTGAACTTGAGAAGAGTTTGTTTGATGAACATAGCTGCACCATTGTTTGGGGCATAAATATTTATGATTGTTATGTCTTGTTGGTGTATGGTTCCCTGACCCGCCAGGCTGTCACAGGTCTGTTTACCTTGCAAGCGCGAAGGGCGGCTCTGCCCTGCCCCTCCTACCACGCCCATGTACCACTGGGTCGCGGGTCTGCCCACCCTGCGGGTGTGGGTGGCAGCTCCGCTCCGCCCCCTCTCCAATTGGGGTCACGTGGTCACCACGCTGGTCAGCCACTGGGCCTGCTCCGGGCGCTGGCGGCGGCCCGGCTCCTCCCCTCTGGCTCGAGGACAAATTGAGGAGACTCGGGTGACTGTGCCTCACCCCCCCTACCAGGAGACCAACTGCTTATGTCACCGCTGGTATTGATGAGGGTCTCTCCTCCGCCGCTTTCTGCTGACATCAGATCTCTGCCATGTTGGTATCCTATGCGAATGGCAGCATTTCGTTCCCCTTGCCGGGCAACCAAAGCAACGGGTGAGTCCTGACCGGCCCTCAGCAGGACCCGGACCGAGACGCAGTTTCCGCGGGCTCCTAGCCCCGGTCCAGGGAAGTTCCAGGAGCCGGAACTCGGCCGCTCCGTGCTCCGTGTAAGCTCCTATAAGTGTAAGCTCCAAGAAGCAGTCCCTGCGGGCTCAGTTCCGGGAGCCGGAATTCGGCTGCTTAGTGCTTGGTGTATGCTCTGATAGTAGCAGGGTCCAAGAAGCAGCCTCTGCAGGCTCTGCAGCCCTGGGCCAGGGCGGTTCCGGGACGGTTCCGGGAGCCGGAACTCGGCCGCCCCGCACTCGGTGTTCGCTCCGATAAGATCAGATTCTAAGAAGCACCCAGGCGCTGAACCCCAGCAATCTGTCTGCAAGCCGCAGGCGAATTGCAGCCTGAAATTACCTGTTCTATGGCTGAATGAGCTGCGGTCAGTCGAAAACAGGGAAGGTGACGTCAGTTTACCAACATGGTGGCTGCTGGCGTCCTCCTTGGTCTGACCGGTGTGGAGAACCGAGATGGACCGCTTCCTTCCCCCGTCTCGAACCCAGAATTCAGCCCTGAGTACGGTGCTTGCGCGGCTGGCAGAAACTGCAGCGCTGTAACCCTGCGTCTCTATCCCAGCGCGAGCTGCAGACTCTAGCCGTGGGGCGATTTGCTGAATAAGCAGTGTTACCCTCTGTGCGACAAACCTCTCGCGTTTGAGTCCCCGTAGCCGATCCTCGTGCGATGGAAATCCTTCCTCCAGGTTCCAGAGCACCCCACTATTGCTGGAAATTCCTAACAAGATATCCTTTAGCCGTCCTGACTTGTCATACTCCCACACAGTGGAGCAGCACACGGGGGCAATGCACTCCCCTCGCCGCCATCTTCCTCTCTTATCGCATTAAGTTCTTGTAGGGAATATTTCTAGATAGAAAATAAAATTTCTGATTTCAGCCAATGTGAAACTTTAAATTTAAGTTTTAATATTTAGAGCATAAGTTTTTTGAAGCCATGAAAGTACAGTAAACAAGAATAATTTTAAAAGGCCAGCTTTCTGTTTAATAACAACTATTAAATTGCATTGGAAGAAAAGTGCACTTAAGTTTAATATTTCACATAAAATTTTTTTTGGATTTTTAAGAAACAATTTTGTTTAATTTTTTTTTTTTTTTGGCTTCAAACTCAGGAGAGTAAAATTACCAAGAGCCAGAAGGTAATTTCAACACATGGAATTCATTCAAGTTCTTAGAAAAGAGCAACAACCTCATAAACGTAACAATGTTAAAAAACAAAAACAACAAAACAAAATTCTGATACCTTATGATTTCATATTATCCAGATGTTTGTGTTTTCTTTTGAAACCGTTACTCAATAAATTGTTGATTTTACTTAAGTTTGTAATAGAAGACAGACTTAATAACGGAGGTAGCTTCACATAACTAACTCCATGTCTGTTTTTAAAATTTATGTCAAAAAATTTGAGATTTGTGAGTATATGGAGTACTTTAGATGTACTTGATTTTCTAAAAAAATCAATGCATGATACATTTTTCTGTAGAGTAATTTTCACCTATTATTTTAATGAAGTCGTGATAGTCTGGTAAATAAGATAATACCATTTTTAAAAATTTTTTTATTATTGGTTGTTCAAAACATTACATAGTTCTTGACATATCATATTTCACACTTTGATTCAAGTGGGTTATGAACTCCCATTTTTACCCCATATACAGATTGCAGAATCACATCAGTTACACATCCATTGATTTACATATTGCCATACTAGTGTCTGTTGTGTTAGTAGAGGATAGGAAAGGCAAAAAAAGATAATACCATTTTAACATGAAATGAATGTTTCCCAGCCCAATTCATTCAACTCATTTTGAGTTTTGCTTTTGCTGGTTTAGTTTGAACACTCTAGTATTCTGATAGTGAGAATGAACCTTGCCTTGGCTACTTAGAAAATGAAAATGTCTGTTTTCTGGGAGCCAGTTTATAGAGAGGGTACATGTGGGAACAATATTTGTAAAGTTCCTAATGTAGTGGTTAATTAATAGGGACCTAAGGTTGATTTCCATTTCTGCTACCCTAATAGCTTTGTGCACTTCCTTAAGTGACTTACCTCCCCAGTGCTTTAGTTTCCTTATCTGAGATAATACCTACTTCACAAAATTATTGAGAAAGATAAAGGTGTTCCCTTATGTAGAAGTTTTAATCACAGTGCTTAGAATTTAGCATGGAGGAGATGTTCATTAAAAGTCTATTGTTGGCCAGGCTTGGGTGGTGCATGCTTGTAATCCCAGCAGTTTGTGAAGCTGAGGCAGGATAATTGCCAGTTCAAAGCCAGTTCTTAGCAACTTGGAGAGGCCCTAAGCAACTTAGCAAGACCCTGTCTCTAAATAAAGTATAAAAAAGGGCTAGGAAATGTTCCTTATTGGTTAAGCGCTAGGTTCAATACATGCTGGACTCTCAGAAAACTGTTGTCTTTGATCTGGTCTCAGTTATAGATCAGAGTAAATCATTTATAGGTAAGAATTAAAATTTTGTTGATAATGCTTCTTTGGGTTCATAAGACTTAATGGTGCCATATCTTTATATCTTTCTAGGTTTTTAAAAAGGAATATTGTATAATAACAATATAAATTAAAGTTACTTCTGCAAAAGTGGAAATATATTTCAGAGAAATTTATCTTTGTAGCTCACACTGTAACCTTCATGTGCAGAATAGTGTTTTAACTTGGGCCAGTGAAAATGGAGCATTTCTAGGATATGTATCAATTTTTTGTAACTTGTAAATTCCTCAATTGAATATTTGTCATCAGTTGTGTATTGTGATATGAGAATTCAGGTTTAGACTGTTGGTATGGAGGATTATAAGACCCTGAGGTTTTTATGAAGGAAGGACTTTCTAAAAGTGGAAAAGGATGAGATCAGGATGTATAGATTTCTAAGGAAGTTAGAACTGGCAGTTTATAGATAGCCTTTCCGTTTCTTCTCATTGCTTCTCTCACAAAATTATGTAGTTAAAGTTTGAAATTCTGTAAAAAGGAAAATGCTAATTAGATTTTAGACATGGTCAGCCATTGGTTATTCAGAAAATAAGTAGTTCAATGGTGTGTGCCAGATATTCCTGTGTGTTGTATATGATACTGGACTAGTTAGGTTTGTTTTGAGCAAAATGACACATATTTGTTCTTACTTGTAACTTAGCAGGGTTATTCTTGTATTTTAAGACCAATCTTGGTTGTAATTCTATGCATTATTGGGTATTAACTCATCTTAAAGGCAAACTAAGTCATACTGTGTACCTCTCAAACAAGGCATCCTCCTCACAACACTAGTTAAACAACAAGACGTTTTTGTCTTATTATTGAGGACACTATTTTTCTTCTAGAGAATATATGCTATAAATTTATCATTTTGATAACTGCTTTCATCACTTTTACATGTAATGGGACAGAATCCAGTAATTAATATTAATTACATTATGTGATGTTCCCAGATATCCTTTACTACCTTCCTTGAGCCAATGTTTCATGAAAAGATTCTATACCTATATCTAAAGCATATAACGAATATATAACATATTTCTATGAATTTTCTTCACTTCCCATTAAATTACATCCATTTTAAGAGTACACCATCTGGAAGGAAGGTGATGATTTTTACTTTGTGACTAGAACTCAGGTCTAGAATTGTGCAGGATGATGAAAAATTGTCTTCTTCTCTACTAAAGAAAGTTAATATTTTTTTTTGTTCCTTCTGTAAAAAAGCTGGAAAAATAGCTTAACAGTATCAAAAAAAAAGCAAACAAAAAAAAGGCAAATAGAAACCAAAGTGAATGAAGTTGTTTTCGGAAGATGATCTAAATGAGAAAGATTTTCCAAAACTCAGCTGGCTTTTTAGTTAGAAAAACCATCTGTTTCATTTTTCAGCTGGCAGTCTCTTCATTCTTCCTGATTTTTATTGCTTCCCCTTGGGAATGCACAAGATTTGAAATCATCACTGCGATGCTGAGCCTTTGAGGAATTGTGTGTATGTCTGAGGAATTGTGTGTATGTCTGAGAGGTGCAATAGCCTTGTCTTGTGGGATACCAAATGGATTTTTACTTCTGCTGTGGAACTTAAAGGTTTATGAATTTTGAGAAGAGGCATAGTCTGAGAAGAGAAGGAAAATAGTTAATTTTTTTATTGTTTATTTTACAAATGCATCAATAATAAAATTATAGCTCTTGTTGAGGTTAACTAACTCACATTTCATTTATTGGTATTGCATAAATCTGCTAGAGCAAAATTTTGTTTTTTTATTTTATTTAATCTACCAATAGTTTGTCTCGTTTTTATGACAAATTCAGTAATGTTTTTTAGTATCATGTTAGGAGATAGAATTGGGTGTTGAAGTTATTTATATCACATTACATTAAGTATAGTTACTTATCATTATCATGTAGGTACTTTATAATCAATATTTAAAAATTGATACGTGCTGTCAATGTATTTCTAGTTAATGAGAGTGTTCTCTTTTTATTTTTGAGGTAATGGTATTGAATATAAGGTTGCTTTATGGTTGAGATATATCCCCAGGCTTTTTAATTTTTTACTTTGAGAAGTGTCTTGCTGTATTGCTGAGCCTGGCCTTCAACTTGGAATCTTCCTGCCTTAGCCTCCCTAATGGCTGGCCTTATAGGTATTCACCACTGTGCCTGGCTCAGAGCGTTTCCTGATGTTTTAAAAGTTCATCACTTTTCTAGGTATGCATTTGGAGATTATCATGTGATGGTTAACAAGACAGTCTCAGCCTCCCCTGGCTTATTTATGTTAGACAATATCTCTTGAACAGAGGAAATAATTGACTAAGAGATTTAGGCTTTATCCTTTAGGTAGACATCAGTTTTTATGTGTGTGTGTGTGTGTGTGTGTGTGTGTGCGCGTGTGTGTGATGTACTAAACCAAGAGATATCAATTCTCTACCTATACTTTATTAGAGGTTCGGATGTGTACAAGTACTGCCTAATATTGTCACTGTATTTTATTATAGGATGTACACAAATTTTAAAAGCGTGTGTAGGAATTGTGACAATTTTCAATTAACTGCCACAGAAATAAGACCTGAAGTCCTAAGGGTTATTAGTAGTGAAAAAGAACTACTTGAATTTGAAAGATTTCAAATCATTATATGACAGAAGTATTGTTTAAAGTTGTTTTAGCTCTAAAATTTAATGAAATAATGGGAAAAAATAAGGCAAATTATTTAAATACATAAATTATTAATTCCATTATGCTTCATTAATATTATTTTTGGACTAAACTTCCATTTTTTTAGACATTCATATGCACACATCATAAAATGTATAACTGCCACTTTCCTTCCCTAGATAGTTTCATTATTCTTTTAGTTTCTCTTTGGCTGCTCTTTATTAGGTGCAATAAATACAATATTTGTTCTTACCCAATTTTGAAACTTTTACATATTCATCCTAGACTGATTCCCGCCGCCTCACAGGGGAAGGTGCCTCTCTTCCTTACCTAAATGAGCCTCCCATCTTTATTTTCGGTCTTGCTTCTACTTTCACCCAGCAGGTTCATGTGCCTTTCTCTTACCAGTGTCCTTGTTCTTGCCCTCTGTGGTGTCATATCCTCTGTACACTCAGCATCAGATAGTCTTCCTCTCTGGACTCCTTCATGTATGTGTTCACCATAATGGGCTTACTGATTTCTTTCCACAGATGGCCCTTGTTACCTCCCCACAGAAACTAGATCGCCGTCTGGTATATATTTGCTTCTCAGGACATGATTTTTAACTCACACATTTTGAGAAAAGTAAATAATATAATAAAGACTTAATTGTAAATTTTATTCTTTTTTCTCTGATAGACAACAGTGTCATGGACATCCAAGATAATGCATTCTTATTTTAGAAGAGACTAGTTATTGATGACAAATTAAGTTACTATATTTCTATCTTGAAATATTGATTTGGTATAATTTCCTATTTTATGGGTAGATTCCTAAAGAAATTTCTTATTCTTTTTATTTAAAAAATAAAAAGGTGTAAAGATGTATATAATTTTACTCTTTTGGTTCACTATGTGATTAACACAATATACTTGGTATATACTGTTTATTCTGTTTTTATTTCTACTATCTGAAATTTGGGGGAGGGGGTAGTTAACGTTCCCTCTGCTTTTGTCTGTAAAAATATCTTCCCTGTTGACTTCCAGAATAGTTTTTCTCTACTTCTTCTTATTTAATGTTATAGTTAAAGAATTGTTTTCCTGGACTGTTTTTAGAAGTAATTGTACAATGTTGTACATTAAATAAAACAAATTACTTAAGAGATTATTAATGAAATACATTTATAAACAATGGGACATAGAAACTAAAGAAAAGTTTTATATTTCAGGGGCCAAAAGTCTTATTTTGCCTTTCCTTGGAGCATTGTCAGGAGAGCAGGGCATGCTCCTAGCCTAGTGGAATGGGTCAGGGCAGAGAGGAAAGGAGGGACAAAGCATGCCCACTGGAAAAGACCTGCTTAACATCAGATGTTCACCAGTGACGTCATACTTGTCTTGTGGCAGCTGAGCTAGAGATGACTGTACATAGTTATTTTCAACTGAATTCACATCAACTTCACTTGGAAGCCTAGAAATCTGTGCCTAGCAGTCTGTAGGTCACGGCCAGCTTGTGTGTGCACATAATAAGTGGTGACTCACAGGGGCTTAGGAATGCTTGTATTATATTAATTAATTATCATGTTTGAATATCAGGAGTTTTCAGAAAACCATCCTAATTTGTTAGTTCTCTTGTAAACTTTAATGCTTTGAAAATATTGCCCTGACATCCTGACAGGCAACATTTAGTAGCCAAGCAGAGGCTTGCTCCTTCAGACCAGACAAACTTTCTGAGTTTCTCTCAAGTTGTTACCTTAACCTTATCCATAATGCTGTTGAAGCATAATGGAGGCACTTTGAGCCTCCCTTTCCTGTGCCTGTCCAGTTATTTTTCACCACATTCTCCCTGCATTTATCCATCTTGTGTGCATGGATTTGTGGCTATTTTAATTTTCTGCCTTTGCTCTTCAATCTACTTAAAGGGTAAATACATTTTTTCAATCATATTATTTTAATTTATTTAATGGAGATTAGACTTAAAATTAGTTGTCTGTATGTAGGGCATGTGATGGTAGTAGAATTAAACTAAAAAAGATCTGTATTGAATACCTCTCTGTATGATATTTATTGATTAGGAGATTCTCCTACCAAATGTCAAGACAATTAACTAATGAGGGGAATTTGTGAATACTGGTTGTTTTCCCTTAGAATTTCTGAGATCTTGTGTCCACTCAGGAGTTTGTTCTCTTTACCTGGGTCCTGGATATGTATTTTACCATCCTGACTTTTGTATGCTGACCTGCACTGTCATCATCTGCCTCAGTGAACCTGGTATGGAACCTAGTGTAAAACCCTGACTCCTCAGACATGAACCCTCACTCCTTTACAGCTCCAAGTCCAGGGGAACAGTAGGCCCTTTTAAAGGACATTGGATGCATATTATTAGAAGAGTTATTCTGAGTGTAAATATCTTCATTAGTTTTATAATGCATTTGACCATATTGTGTATGGGGGAATTAATAGGGTAACTCTTAAACTAAGTGTTTTACAATTTGTTTGGTTTCCTTTTTTAATTTATTGTGTTTCGTTTTCCTTATCTACTTCTCACTTTCCAGCCTTCAGAGGTTTGTTTATTATTTTTGTTGTTTTTTTCCTCTACTTCTCTTTTTATAATTATTTCCCAAACTAGTAGCAACTAGTAATCTAGGTCACATGTAAGGTAGTCTATGACTGCTGCTTTTACATAAGACTTCGCTCATTGACATGTGTCCTGAGTTTCATATCATGTCACTTATGTCACTCCTCTTCTGGTACCTGATAGGGTCATACTGTTGGCTGTTTCACATCTGCTTTCTCTCAGTTGTAATTCTGCTTTGGGTTTCATGAATTAATAGCTGGCTTTTCATTGGCGTTAGGACTTTGGTGCTATTCTTAATATGATTATGTATTTTTCTTCTGTTAATGGAGGCCTCCATCTAGTGGCCATCTTTTTCTTTCATTTGGCAATTTTACCCTGGTGTTTTGTATAATGAAGATAATGAATCTCAAGTTAATATAGAAGCATAATGGGGAAAATATACTTGAAAATGCTAAACAGTGATTACCTCTGTTATTTCAGGTGATAGTTGTTCTTTTGTGCTTATCTCTCCACGTTGGAAACAATTGAAAGTGATTCTCTTTAGTCAGAAAATGTTGCAGACCTTTTTAGAGCAGAGTTATTGAGTAGTTAATTTTGATATTCTTTAAAAATGTTATAGTGTAACATGTAACATGCATTTTAAGTCATCATTGTGTGAAAGAAATTTAGAATCTTTGCATTCCTCCTTGACTGAAACTCCACTTTAAAAAATTCAGGAATAACTGGCCTAGTAAAAATACTTTGGCTTGCTACCAAATGGCTGTTTGCAGTGTGTAAAAGTGTGGACTTTCTATATCAGAACTGAAATGCTTGTTAAAAATCCAGATCCTGGGGTGAGGGGGGGAAGTCCAGAATCCTGGAGTCCATTTCAGGAGTTATTGAACTAGAATCTTGAGATACATGTGAAAAAAATCTACTTTTGTTATGAGTTCTCAAGAAATTTCTTATGCTTGCTGAAGTTTGAGGTCCACTTCTCTGAACTCTGTTGCCAGCAGAACAGTGTTGACTTTTAGACTTGATTTGTACCAGCATCCTTGTTAATTTGAAGTTATGCCTGGTTTAAGTATAAAATGCCCTAAGTATACTTTCTGGTTAGATTACATTTGTATATCTGAAATGTGTTACATGAACTGCACAGTTTAAAAGATTGATTTTGTTGAGTTATGTATTATTTTAGGAAATCTCCTAAAAGGAAATTAAATTATCTACAAGTAGAGGGTGCTGTTGAATTGGATTCTGAATTTATTATCTTTATTGGTTGAACTTTGTGACATTCATACTCTTTACCAGATCCAGAGGACTTGAGTAGTACCAATAATTGGTTAATATTGCAATGATATAGTTAAGCCCTGCAGTGTCTAGAAGTGTGAGTGCTTCACTATGTTTTCCCGGTTGATGTTCATTTGCAGAACTTCTTGCACATCAGTTATGGATTGGCAGTCATTTAACAGCTTAAAAATCATTGTTCAAAAGATAAAAGCAACTTGTCTTTGGGTGACTCTAGGGTTTAACTGACATCTTTTGTTTTTTTAAAATGTAAATTAGAATATAACCAAATATATCAAAGCCTCCAATGTGTTCTAGCACTTATTGTGAAAGTTTTATACAATATTTTGTTAAAACACATTGGTTACTTTTGGATTATAAAATGAAGTTGAGTATTCTTTCTGTAAGTGCACTGTTACAACAATCCATTGGGAAATAACTTGTTGTAAAATGAAGTTGTGTGTATTTTTTTTTTTTTTAAAGTGTGTATGCCTCTTTGCTGCAAAGGAAAGAACATAGTATGGGGAGTGGGAAGTACTTATTATTGGATTTGTCCTTTAGATTTTCTTTTTTGAAGTGAATGCAAAGGAAGAATGGTTTTGTTTTTTATTGGATGGTGGCAGAAAATGGGAGTGATCATATGATCTGACATGGTAGTAATTTTATTTGTAGGGTAAGGGGAATGGAGCAAGCTAAAGGTATAGAAGTAGCAGTTAACTCAGATTAGCCATAATGAGGAATGTTGATTTACTGTTAGTTTATATTTTTGTCTTCATTAGGGCACGGTTTTATAGTGGTCTTGTTGCCATAGTTTGCATCTGTAATGTCCCCCTAAATCCCGCATACTAAATGTTTGGTTGCTAGTCTGTGGTGCTACTGAGAGATGGTGGAACCCTTAGGAGGTGGAGCCCAGTGGAAATTGGGTGATTGGGGGTGTGCTCCTGTGAGGATATTGTGAACCACAACTCTCTTTTTTCCTCTCTCCTTTTGCTTCTTGGCCATCATGACTTGAACTGACTTCCTCCATCATGCACTGCCTCTAGGATGAATGCTGTCACCACATACCCAAAGCAATAAAGTCAACCAGTCATAGACTAAATCATTGGAAACTACGAACCAAAGTAAATCTTTTCTCCATAAAATTTGATTATCTCAGGTATTTTGTTCCAGTGATGGGAAGCTAACTGACACACTTGTTTTTTGTCTTGCTTCATCATGATCACTGACGAATTTTATGTGATCTCTCTTCTCTCCTTGTTATACACACACACACACACACATACACACACCACACACAAACACACACACACACACACAGACAGGCTTGTTCAGATACATGTGGCAGTTTCCTCTCTTTTTTCTTTTTAGTCTGTTGAATTTAGTAAATAGTAAATTATGAATATAAATTACTTGTTTTTTGTTATCTGTGATGTTTTATTTTTCCTTTAAAATAATTAACTAGATTATTTTTACCTTATACTCTAGCTATGAAAATGTATATGTATGTTTGTATATGTATACATACACATGTACACACACACATAAAATTTTTGATAAATTTGAAGTGATTTGAAAATTATAAAGCATTTTAAAGTAGAGTTGATGCATTTTGTATTGACACACATTTCCCTAATGTTTATCTCTTGTATTCATAATTAGGGGAGAAAATGCTGTAAGTTTAGACTAGCTGACGTAATTTTAACAAGATCATCACCTCTAAAATAGGATTTACTTTATTAAATCAAGAGTGTGCTATTTATGGTCTGAGAATTGATATGATATTAGAAATAATGTACATATAAGTTTATCTTTTCAATTTTGTATGTGACTTAAAACCAACAATATTTTATCATAAACAGAAAACAATGACACAGTTTGGTACTTAATGTATTAATGGCTATTGAACATAATGGAAACAATTTTAACATGTTATCGTCTTGAAATCATAGGCAAAATGTTCTTAGGTTTGGTGTCAGAGATGTTAAAGATCATTAGTATGGAACTTTTACTGGTCATGGAAGGGGCTGGGCTATCTGAATGTACTTTCTTTCTTTATTTTTTTAATTTATAGTGATTTTTATACACAGTGGTAGAATGCAGTTCATTTCATATCATACATATAGAGCACAGTTTTTCAAGACACTGGTTGTACACAAAGTATTTTCTTACCATTTCTGTCTCATACAGGCACTTAGAATAATGATGTCTAACTCATTCCACCATCATTCCTACCCCTTTGCCCTCTCCATTCCCCTCCCTCCCCTAAGCTCTATCTAAAGTTCCTTTATTCCTCCCACCCCCCACACCCACCCCTTCATCGCCATTATGTGTCTGCATCCTCATATCAAAGAAAACATTCAGCCTCTTTTTTGGGGGGGATTGGCTTGCTTCACTTAGTATTATATTCTCCAACTTCATCCATTTACCTGCAAATGCCATGATTTTATTCTCTTTTAATGCTGAGTGATGTTCTATTGTGTATATATACCAAAGTTTCCCTATCCATTCATCTACTGAAAGGCATCTAGGTTGGTTCCATAATTTAGCTATTGTGAATTATGCTGCTACATACATTGATATGGCTGTGCCCCTGTAGTATGCTGTTTTTAATTCCTTTGTATAAATCAAGAAGTGGGCTAGCTGGGACAAATGGTGGTTCCATTCCCAGTTTTCCAAGGAATCTCCATACTGCTTTCCGTATTGGCTGCACCAATTTGCAGTCCCATTAGCAATGTATGAGAGTGGCTTTTCCCTCACATCCTCGCCAATACTTATTGTTGTTTGTATTCTTTTTTTTTAATTAGTTTCTTGTTTTGAATTCTTAATAGCTGCCATTCTGACTGAAGTGAGATGAACTCTTAGAGTAGTTTTGATTTGCTTTTCTCTAATTGTTAGAGATGTTGAACATTTTTTCATATATTTGTTGATTGATTGTGTATCCTCTTCTGAGAAGTGTCTGTTCAATTCCTTGGCCCATTTATTGATTGGGTTATTTTGTGTGTGTGTGTGTGTGTGTGTTTTAAGGATTTTGAATGCTTTATATATCCTAGAGATTAGTGCTCTATCTGATGTACTTGTGGTAAAGCTTTGTTCCCATTCTGTAGGCTCTCTATTCACCTCACTGATTGTTTCTTTTACTGAGAAGCACCTTTATAGTTTGAATCCATCCTATTCATTGATTCTTGGCTTTAATTCTTGCCCCACAGGAGTTTTATTAAGAAAGTTGGGGCCTAATCCAACATGATGGAATTTTGGGCCTACTTTTCTTCCATTAGGTGCAAGGTTTAATTTCTAGGTCTTTGATCCACTTTGAGTTGAGTTTTGTGCATGGTGAGAGATAGAGGTTTAATTTCATTTTGTTACATGTAGATTCCAGTTTTCCCAGCACCATTTGTTGAAGAAGCTATCTTTTCTCCAATGAACTCTGTGCTATGAAATTTCTCCAGTGTACGTTTTTGGCTCCTTTGTCTAATATATGATAAATGTGGTTATGTGAGTTAGACTCTGTGTCCCCTATTCTGTATACAAAATATAGACCTATAGACCATTGATCTGTAGGTCTGTCTATTTTGGTGCCAGTACCATGCTGTTTTAGTTACTATTGCTCTGTAGTATAGTTTAAGGTCTATTATAGTGATGCCACTAGCTTCATTCTTTTTGCTAAGGATTGCTTTGGGTATTCTGGGTCTCTTGTTTTTCCAGATGAATTTCATGATTGCTTTTCTATTTCTATAAGGAATGCCATTGGGATTTTGATTGGAATTGCATCGAATACTGCTTTTGGTAGTATGGTTATTTTGACAATATTAATTCTGCCTATCGAAGAACAAAGTAGATCTTTTCATCTTCTAAGGTCTTCTTTAATTTCTTTGTTTAGCTTGTTGTAGTTTTCATTGTACAGGTCTTTCACCTCTTTTTTAAATTTATTACCGAGTATTTTATTTTTTTGAGGCTATTGTAAATGGGGTAGTTTTCCTAGTTTCACTTTCAGTGGATTTGTCACTGATGTACAGCAATGCCTTTGATTTATGGGTGTTGATTTTATATCCAGCTACTTTGCTGAATTCATTTATTAGTTCTAGAAAATTTCTGATGGAATGTTTTGGGACTTCTAGGTATAGAATCATATTGTCTGCACATAGTGATAATTGAGTTCTTCTTTTCGTATCTTTATCCCTTTAATATCTTTCATCTGTCTTATTGCTCCAGCTAGAGTTTCAAGAACTCTGTTAAATGGAAGTGGTGACAAAGGGCATTTCTGTCTTGTTCCATTTTTTAGAGGGAATGCTTTCAGTTTTTCTCCAGTTAGAATGATATTGGCCTGGGGCTTAGCATACATAGCCTTTACAATGGTGAGGTATATTTTTGTTATTCCTAGTTTTTCAAGCATTTTGAATATGAAGGAATGCTGTATTTTATCAAATGCTTTCCCAGCATCTGTTGATATGATCATATGATTTTTATCTTTATTGATGTGATGAATTACATTTATTGATTTGTTGAACCAACCTTGCATTCCTGGGATGAATCCTACTTGATCGCGATGCTCTATCTTTTTAATATATTTTTGTATTCAATTTTCCAGAATTTTATTGAGAATTTTTCCATCTATATTCATTAGAAATAGTAATCATAAGTTTTCTTTCCTTGATGTGTCTTTGTCTGGTTTTGGATTCAGGGTGATATTGGTCTCATAGAATGTGTTTGGAAGTGTTCCCTCTTTTTCTATTTCATGAAATAATTTGAGAAATATTGGTGTTAGTTCCTCTTTAAAGGTGTTGTAGAACTCAGTTGTGTATCCATCCAATCATGGGCTTTATTTTGGTTGGTAGACATCTGATGGTATCCTCTATTTTCTTGCTTGAAATTGATCTGTTTAAATTATGTATATCATGCTGATTTACTTTAGCCATGTGGTATGCCTCTAGAAAATGTCTTTGATATTTTCTATTTTACTGGAGTACAAATTTTCAAAATAATTTCTAATTGTCTTCTGTATTTCTGTAGCGTTTGTTATATTTCCTTTTTCATCACGATATTAGTAATTTGAGTTTTTGCTCTCCTTGTCTTCTTTAGCATGGCTAAGGGTTTATCAATTTTATTTATTTTTCAAAAAACCACCTTTTTGTTTTTTCAATTGTTTCTTTTGTTTTAATTTCATTGATTTCAGCTCTAATTATAATTATTTCCTGTCTCCTAATGCTTTTGGGGTTGATTTGTTCTTCTCTTCCTAGGGCTTTGAGATGTAATGTTGGGTCATTTATTTGTTGACTTTTTCGTCTTTGAAGGAATGAACTCTGTGCTATGAAATTTCCTCTTAGCACTACCTTCATAGTGTCCCAGAGATTTTGATATGTTGTATCGGTGTTCTCATTTACTTCTAAGAATTTTTAAATCTCCTCCTTGATATTGTTTGCAACCCATTGTTCATTCAGTAGTGTAATATTTAATCTCCAGGTGTTGGAGTAGCTTTTATTTTTTATTTTATCATTGATTTCTAATTTCATTCCATTGTGGTCTGATAGAATGCAGGGGAGTATCTCTACTTTTCTGTAGTTACTACAGTTTGCTTTGTGGCATAACATATAGTCTGTTTTAGAGAAGGATCCATGTGCTGCTGAGAGGAAAGTGTATTTGCTTGTTGATGGATAATATACTCTATATATGTCGGTTAAGTCTAAGTTATTGATTGTATTTTTGAGTTCTACAGTTCTTTGTTTAGCTTTTGTTTGGTAGATTTTTTCTACTGGTGAAAGCGATGTGTTATAGTCACCCAGAATTATTGTGTTGTGATCTATTTGACTCTTGAACTTGAGAAGAGTTTCATTGATGAACATAGATGCTCCAGTGTTTGGGGCATATATAGTCATAACAGTTATATCTTGTTGATGTATGGTTCTGTTAAGCAGTATGAAATGTCTAACTTTATCCCTTTTGATTAATTTTGGCTTGAAGTCTACTTTTTTTTGATATGAGGATGGAAATCCCTTCTTGCTTACATAGGCCATGTGAATTGTATATTTTATCCCAACCTTTCATCTTCAGTCTGTTGGCTTCTTTTCCTATGAGACAACTCTCTTGAAGTCAGCATTTCGTCAGGTCTTTTTTAAAAATCCAATCTACCAGACTATGTCTTTTGATTGGTGAGTTTAAGCCACTAACGTTTAGGATTATTATTGAGATATGATTTGTATTACCGTTAATTTTTGTTTATATTTGGTGTTTAGCTTGATTTGCTTTTTCCTTTGGTTGGCTTTTCTTTTATTGTAGTTCTTCCCTTTGCCAGATTTTCATTGTTGATTTTATTTTCCTTCTTGTGGAATATTTTGCTCAGAATATTCTGTAGTGTAGGCTTTCTTGCTGTAAATTCTTTTAGCTTTTGTTTATTATGGAAAGTTTTTATTTTATTGTCAAATTTGAAGCTTAATTTGGCTGGATATAAGATTCTTCGTTGTCATCTAGTATATTTTAGAGCTTGGTATATGTTGTTCTTGGATCTCCTGGCTTTGAGAGACTATGTTTCAAAATCTCCTGAGATCCTAATTGGTATTCCCTTATAGGTAATCTGATTTTTCTCTCTTGCGGCCTTTAAATTCTATCCTTATTCTGAATGCTAGGCATTTTCATTATAGTGTGTCTTGGCGTAAATCTCTTGTAATTTTGTACATTTGATGTCCTATAGGCCTCTTGTATTTGATTTTCCAATCCATTCTTTATACTTGGGAAATTTTCTGATATTATTTTATTGAAGAGATTGTGTATTTCTTTGGTTTGAATTGCTGAACCTTCCTCTATCCCAATAAATTTTAAATTTGGTCTTTTGATGGTATCCCATAGTTCTTGGATGTTGTGTTTGTGGTTTCTTATCATTCACTGTGAGGTCAACTTTATTTTCAAGATTATATATTTTGTCTTCATTGTCTAAGGTTCTGTCTTCCATGTGGTCTAGTCTGTTGGTGATGATATCTATTGAGTTTTTAATTGGCTTATTGTTTCTTTCATATCGAGGATTTGTATTTTTCATTATCTCTGTCTCTTTCTTGAAGTAATCTCTTGCAACCTGTTTTTGCTCTCTTATCTCTTTCTTGTTGTGGTTGATTTTTGCCTGTATCTGCTCAATTAGGTTATTCTTTAATTCCCAAATCATTTTAGTTATATATATCCTGAACTTCTTCGCTGACAGTTCACCCACTTTAGTACCTATGGATTCTATTGTTGTAGTGTCTTGGTTTGTTTGGGGGCACTTTCCTCCTTTGTTTTTTCATGATGTCTGTGTGTCACCCTCTCCTGCAGTGTCCATCTGAGGTATTGCAGCTTCTGCCCTATTGACTTATAGTGTATTTACAGGTTACCAATACCTCATTTTTAAGGGAGAGATCCATATCATAGCACTCAGTGTACCCAACGTGCAGCCATATATCAGTTAGCTTCTATTTTTACATTTACAGTTTTGTCACTATAAACAGAAATAACGAGTTTGGTTATCTTCAAGCATATAATCAATAGGTTTG
This sequence comes from Marmota monax, assembly GCF_021218885.2. Lineage (NCBI taxonomy): Eukaryota > Metazoa > Chordata > Mammalia > Rodentia > Sciuridae > Marmota > Marmota monax. The sequence continues at coordinate 1,793,459 of NW_026692505.1, forward strand.
CGTAATGGTATACAGTTTATGATGGTGGAAGGCGGGACAGGGAGGTTGGCTGAGATGTTTATGAGGTAGCATATGAAAATATGGAGATATTAGATTATGTGACTAGTGAGAGGATAATCATAGGAAGTTGGCTGTTAGTAGGAGAAACAAGAGGTAGGCAACCCTTGCAAGGCTCTCCCTGTTAACGTCACCCACAGGATAACTGTTACCCTTCTAGTAAAGACACCTCTGGTGCAGCCAGGCCACTGGGACCTTGGTGACATCCTACCAAGTCCATATTGTTGTCTCTTGATAGAAGCAGCGATATCCCAGTTTCCTGGCAGTGGTGGTAGCCTCAATCCTGTGTGTTTCCTGATGTTGGGCTGTGGAGCAGCGCTTTGGTGTGGCTCTGCCCGGAAACTCTGGGCAGTGGTGGTGCGGGGCGGGCAGGCTCTGCCTCTGGAGCTCTGGGCCATGGTGAATGAATGTACTGTCATATAAGTCATAAATAGCAAAATTGTATTAGGTTTTGATTTTTGTCCAAATGTATCTTTTCTCATCAGTAAACATGACAAAAGTTTATGTCATTCAAATGAGAACTCAGTTGTAGTAAGTGAAAATAACAAATTTTTTGATACAAATGAGTTATATCCAGCTGGATTTTCATTGGATAAAAATGTTCCTATGATATTACTCACATATGCAGGGGGCTAACGGTTCCTTTTGGTTGGCAAATATGAGTTATTTTAATTTATAAAAATAGATGCAGGAGTTTTTCCACATTATATTTAAATGAAAGATTTTTTACTTCAAAAATAATAAATAATGGGCTCGGCTTGTAGTGTAGTTGGTAGAGCATTTGCTTAATATGTGTGAGACATTCGATTTGATCCTCAGCAACACATAAAAATAAATAAATAAAATAAAGTTATTTTAAGAAATTTTGGTTAAAAAATCAGTATTATTTTTAATTATATTTTTTATTAATTACATATTGGTGTGTTTGACACTTCACTGTAACAGTTCACTTTCTTCTGCTGTATATTTTTGATCTTCTCTTCAAAATACAACAACTTTGTCATATTTCTAAAGGAAAAAAATGGAAGACGATTCAATTGTTGCTGTATCATTATTTCAAGATATTTTTTGAATGGGGGTTTATGATTTAAAACAATTCTTTTATTGTCACAGGTTGGCATGTGAAAATGTGATGCAGATTTTTAAGATTGTCCAGATTTGGACTAAACCTTTATTAGATTTCTTCCATATGTGAGTTGTAATATTTTCAGTCTTTTCAGTGTGTTTGTATCTGTATATTTTTATAGGTATGTGTACAGGGAATAATGTAGAATAGTGTATGCAGTAGATAATGTTTGAATATAGTTACTGAATTTTTTGAGTTGATGATGATGCCCATTAATGAACTTGTTACTCATGTTCCTTTCAAATTTTATTGTACTTTGATGATGATTTTTTTTTTTCATGTCCAGATGTCAGAAACCTTATCTTTCTCACTGTCACTCTTCCCTCATCAGTTGAATTGTCAAATAATTCTTGGTCCTTTTTTTTCCCTCTCATTTAAAATTTTTTTCCCTTGGGATGCTGAGGATTGAACCAGTGTCATTCTCCTAGTGATCTATATCTCAAGCCCTTTTTATTTTCAGTTCGAGACAGGGTCTTGATCAATTGGCCTGAAAATTGCAGTCCTGTTGCTTCGGACTCCTGAGTTACTGGGATTACAGGGATCATCATAAAATCAAATGAAAATCTTGTACTTTTAAATCAACAAACTAAAATGTAGCATGTGAATGTAATTTGTGTGTTCTTTCCACAGTAGTCTCTGGGAGGTCTTCCTTTTTTTTTAAAGAATTTTATTTCTTTTTTTTAAATATTTATTTTTTGGTTTTGTGGACACAATATCTTCATTTTATTTTTATGTGGTGCTGAGAATCGAACCCAGGGCCCCACATATGCTAGGCGGGCACGCTACCACTTGAGCCACATCCCCAGTCCATTTTTTTTTATTTGTTTATTTTTATGTGGTGCTGAGGATTGAACCCAGCTCCTCGCACGTGCTAAGTGAGCGAGCTACGCTGAGCCACAATCCCAGCCCGATTAGTTTTTTAAAATATATTTTTAGTTGTAGATGGATTTATTTATTTATTTATTTATTTGGTGCTGAGGACTGAACCCAGGGCCTCACATATGCAAGGTAAGTGCTCTACCACTAAGCCACAATTTCTAGGAGGTGTTTTTATTCACAATTTTATGACAACATTCTCTCACGAATTTCAACTTATAGTTACTATATTTATCTTATTGTGAATAGCTTTAGATATGAATATTATTTTTCTTTGTAATTTTATTGGTGAAAAATGGAAATTGGTCTAATATGCTTTTATTAATGAGAGATTTAATATTTCTTTTTATATAATAAAAAAGTCTCCTCTTTTCCCTGTTATTCAATTTTCTCATGGAAATGTTAAGGCTTTCTTGCTACACAAGAGCTACTCATTTAGTTAAGGATAGTCACACCAGTGTTTATTTTTGTTTTTAACCACATACATATGTTCAGTATTTGGTTTATACTTTGAAAGGCTTTCCATACCACCGTTGTTTAGTAACAGTCATTTCAGTTTTCATTTATTAATGTTATAATTTTTTACACTATCTAGTACTGACTTTCTTATATGGCATGAGGCAGAGACTGAACTTAATTATTTTCCATGACTTTGTTTTCTCACTGGTTAATTGAAATAGTTTCATAACATTTTAAACCAACTTATCTCTAACCCATTTTTCTAATATGGCTGTGTATTAGAATCAACTAAAGAGTTTTTAGTCAGTGTGAAAGCTCCATCTTGTGTAAGCCAGAATTTCTGGATATATGGACTGTTCTTGATTTTTTTCCCCAAACTTCTAGGAGATTGTGATATATATATTTTGAACCGAAATCCAGTGGTGTACTATTGAATTTACTTTTATGTGTGGGTCTTCATTTCTTTTTTATTGGCTTGTTTGTATATATTTTGCCCTTATTTAAACAATATTTTTACTCATCTTTATTCTTCAAAATGTTACTTTATTTCCTATTTATTCTAGGAGAGATGCTATAGTGTCTGTTATAAACTTGAGTCAGTATTCAGATTTGTAAACTTAAATCTAAATTTAAGTTAAACCAAGCTGTTACTAATTATCATGCCAGTGTTTTGAATTTTTAATCTTATGAATTACTAAAAACTACATTATGCAACATTTAAGTTTTCTGACTTACAAAAATCATTTAATGTTAATATGAATAGTGGTATAGTAAATGCCTCTATGAAATTTCTATGTTATATTTCATTAGCTCTAGCTAACCCCTTGGCATAGATATAGCCATTTCTTAGAGTAGATATTTGATATATGTGAGTGATAACCATGGCACAAAGTATGCTTACACATGAAAGAGACCTTGTAGAAAGGGAAGTAGTAGTAGTTATGTGACATTTCCCTTTTCTCTCTCTTTTTTTAAATGGTGGAAAGAAAAAAAGGAGCAGAGTCTGATAAATTCTTGCTGTTCTTTCTGGATTTTTGAGATATATGTTAAATCCCTAAATTAATTGGCCAAAGGACCAGGGAAAGCCTTTGATGCTTAATTCTCTCAAAATGTTGTTTGTCATGAATATTCCATTTTCTGTCAGGTGGTTCTGGGTTTGTCTGTCTTATTCTATCTGAAAGTATTCATTTTCTTTCTTTGTTTTATTCATTTTCTTAAAAAAATTTTCTCCCTTCCTCTTTTGAGGGCAGGTACTATGGATTGAACCCAGGTCTGCTCCTCCACTTTTTGCTTCTTATTTTGAGATAGGATCTCTCCAAGTTGGCCATGAACTTGGTGATCTTTCTGTCTCAGCCTCTTGATTAACTGGGATTACAGGGGATCTCCACCAGGCCCATCAGGATTCATATTTGAAACTTCCTGGACATCCATATTCTTTTGAGCTATAAATTAAAACCCTATAATTAACCATGTCTTCTGGACTCATAAATGCAATATACATTTCTTCTTTGGATGCTCATGAGGATGTTGATATTGCCTTTAAGATTAGTGACATTACTGATTGCATTTCATTTCTCATCAGGAATCTGCTTTCTAAGAAACAGAAGATAGACTTGGGAACCACATTAGATAGAGTGTATATTTATGGTGGAGACTTAGGACTTATTTATGGTGGACGATTTAAGCTGAGTGTTAAGTTCTGTGTTATTTATAGGCTCACCATAAGAGAATGGCAATCCATAGGCACAAATTTAGAAATTACTTTGGAAAACACTTTTAACCATTGGAGATTTGACCATCATTCACCTAGTGCATACATCCAAACGTGTCACAGCAAGGCAGTCAATTCATTTACAAGTATAAGATAAAATATTGTGCAGTTTTCACTTTGTATGTGAATTAGGTATAAAGTCCCAGCAACACCAACTTGTAATATTATTTATTGATTAGTTACATAAATAAATAAATCATGGCATCATTCCACAGGAGAATATATGAAACCATTTCAAGGTTTTTAGGCAAATACTTGGGGATGATTGAAATTGTTTATAGTGTATTTTAACAGAAACCTCATGGTTACTATTTGTTCCAGTAACAAAGTGCACTTAGAAAGATAAATAGGAAAACATGTTAAATGTTGTGGTTTTCCCAAGAAATGATTATTTTCTTCATGACACCCTTTGTTCTTTTTGACATTACTTCACAGAGACATTACTTTACAATTGGAGGAGTGGTCCAATATATGGTTTTAAAGATTTTGCTTCTTTAGATGACTAGTACTTTGATTTTTATGGGATGTCATTTTAAATATAGATTAAGGCAGCAGGATGAATATGACTAAATGTAACACATTATCTGAGCCATTTTTATGATTAATTGATACTTTTCTATTGTAGATGTTAGACAATTCCTTGCCAAGTTTTCTCTGTAAAATAGCTGGAATTGGTAACAGATCTTTTTTGCTCATTTCAGCACAAGTTATGAATGGATATTTATTATAAAAAGCATCAAACATTGTCCTTTCACTAAAAAAAGACAGCTAGACTGTTTTCACTCAATTGAGCTGATGACATATAATAGTCTGTTTATTTAATCACCTGCTTATTCAGCAGTTTGGATCTATGATGGAGTGGAGGCTCTCCTTGCTTTATTTATGAAGATGAAAGTAAAGAGATTTTAAGCATGATTTATTGAGCTTTGACCTATGGTGTGAATTAACTTGGTTGTTTGCATTCATTTTCAAGAGAAATATTTAATACTTACAAATAATAATCTTATCAATCTCTGTTTCTCAAATTGCTCTAGAGACAGTTTTAAGCTGCCAAGACTGTAAAGCTTTGTTTTATTTAGAGTATGAAATGCAGAATTGATTTTGATGGCTCACTTTTATTAAAATTATGTGTATTTAAGGGAGTAACATTTTGTTTCTAATAAAAGTCTTGATGTACTGTGTTATAGAAGCATTTCGCACATTCCTGCTGAGGTTTTCTTGGTGTTCCTAGATGTGACCTTTGATAGTGCTAGCATACAGTTAGTTATGAGCAATAGCATGCCTACTTATTTTCCTAATAGGACACTATTCAATGTAACCATTTTTTGTAGTAGTTTTTTTGTACTAAAGTCCCTATCTCAAACCTATTATTTTCAACATCTATCCGGTTTCAGGAGAGCTGCTGGGAGGAGTCAGCAAACTTTGCTTGCTGCAGCAACTGGTCGTCTGTGCTTTCTTTTCTTTCTCAACATTCTTAAATATCTCATCTCCTTCTGTATTCCTGTCAAGCTGGCCAGGAAGTACCTTTCCCAGTGGACTGTCTTGTCCTTCCTGCCTTCCATTCATTTTCTGTTTATGATCCTGAATATCTTCTGTTGTCTAGTTGAAGCTGTGTGCTGTCTTCCCTGTGTAATATGACTTTTTTTTCCTTCTCTTCTCTGGGCATCATTCTAATCTCTATTTAGTACTTGTTCCAATAAATGGCTTCAAATTGTGTTTGTTTTTAATGTTATATTTGTTCATAATGTGTATTTTTTAAAGGTTTGGTTCATAAGTTTCATCAGATCATAAAATTGACAAAGTTAAAATCTTCTCACTTACATTATTTAGCATTCTGAGTAATTTAAGTATATAAACCAGTTGAAGGGGTCCAGTGCAATATCTCGTCTCAGGTATTTAAATCAGAATCTCTGAGTTGTCAAACTCTATACCCCTCTGCCTATTTCTTAGGCTTTTTTTTTTTTTTAAACTTTTCAATTTTGGAAAATTTTTGTTCAGTTCAGTTTTGTGTTAATTTGGTCAGGGAGAGAGTATGGCAACTTGGGAATTGAAGGTCGAATTCCAGTCCTAATTTTTTTGGTTCAGAGTCTGGTACCTACAGAGACACCAGAAAACTGCTGCAAGAGTTTGCCAGGGTGAACAATGATGTACTTAGTGCTAGATCTCTTTGACTTCTGGGTTTCCTGGATTCTGGTGAATTCACTGGGAGTTTGAAGGTTGTGGTGCCAGAAACTGGAGAGTAGAAGCCTCTGGACTTCAGTCCTAGACATTGTATCTGGAAACCTCTGTATTTAACCAAAATTCTTTACAGTGGGCTTGAGGAGTGGACAGAGAGTTTTAGGAGTGTAAATTTTGGGGGTATGATATGATACAAAAGTAATATTGATTAGTTATCTAGGTCGGATAAACCACAGAAAGATGAAAGGCTCCATGCATAATATATGTGTCAATTGAATTTTGTTTTTCATCTGTAAGAGGAGATGGTTTGTCATTTCTTTTTCTTGCAGGGTTTCAGGATTGTGACTTGGGCCCTCGGAGCTGGGTGTGGAGGTTCATCCTTCTTCAGGAGCCCAGTAGGGATGTGATTGAAACAGATTTACATAACCATTTGTTATTTTTCTGGCACTTTTGCATGAAATTTACTTATGAAGTACAGCCTTATAAAGTGTGTGTCCTGGACAGGATTATGTGACTGCCTTCTTTTAATGGCTTAATGGGTTTTAAAGTTAAGCAGTTGATTTTTTTTCCCTCCAATTTTCTACTTTCTTTTTATTTTTTTAAAAGTATTTATTCTTAAGTTTTAGGTAGACACAATATCTTTATTTTATATTTATGTGGTTCTGAGGATCTAACCCAGTGCCTAGCGCATGTTAGGCAAGCACTCTACCACTGAGCCACAACCCCAGTCCCTACTTTCTTGTTTTATAAAATAGTTGTGTAATCTTTTGATTTCTTTCTACATCTGTCTTTTTGGCTGCATGTCAATTAACTTTTTTTTTTTTTTTTTTTTGGAAAAATACTCTGTGTATCAAAGTAGCTCATAATTTGACATATTAACTTTAATTTCCAGAGTAAGTCATTAACCTCTGGTGGAATACAGTGACAGTTTGTTTAGTATAAAATTATTCTCAGTCTTTATAATGTAAATAAAAGGGCACATTATAGCCAGATTACTATAGCTAGGGTTAGAGGTATATCTGGGTGCCGACTTCTGCCTCACCCTTATTTTCAGAAATGTTATTGTTGGTGCTGATGACTCGTATCTGTTCAACCTTTCCTGTCTATATAAGGGATCATCTGCTTCTTGAAACTATATTTCTAAGTCTAGGGTTGCCAAACTATGTTCCCTGCCTGTACTTACATATAATTTTGTATGGGAATACAAAATTGTGTGTCATTTTGAATGATGTACTACATGGCTGATTTGAGTAGTTGTGACAGAGATCATATGGACTGCAGTGCCTATGATATCCTATCTGGAATTTTGAAGAAAGATTGCTATCTCCCTCTCCGAGGGCTCAGGACCTCATGTGTTCAGTTGTTCTCTACACATCTTAGGAGAAGAACCAATAGCCCACTTCTCATTTGTGGGTAGGAGAGTTATGTTTCTTTCCTTTACCAAGTCATGTCTTCATTTGACCTGAGAACTCTGCCAGAGCACTGTAATTGTCGGTCGTAGTGTCTTTAGTGTTGCGACTTTTCTGGCATCTCAGGTTTGGTTTCACTGTCCCTCATAGCCCACACATGTTGCATTCTTACATTGATTATGAAAAACAAGATACCCATTGCTGATCCATTTCACAGTGGGGCTGGTAAGGGTGAAGCATGACCCCCTATATGTGATATTTTTCCAATAGCATCATCTAGAGGTAGAATATAATGCCCCTGGATTAAGTTCTTTCATTTGTAATGCCCTACACATGTACAAATATGCTCCCTGTTACTTAGCTGCTTAGGAAGATTATATTCTGCAATGTGCTGCTGATTGCCACTTTTGGTATTTACTTCTGTCATAAATCTTTTTTTTTTTTTTTAAGAGAGAGAGAGAATTTTGATATTTATTTTTTAGTTTTCGGTGGACACAACATCTTTTTGTTTGTATGTGGTGCTGAGGATCTAACCTGGGCTGCATGCATGCCAGGCGAGCGCGCTACCGCTTGAGCCACATCCCCAGCCCCATAAATCTTTATTCTTTTGTAAATATTGTATCCCAAATCTGCCATTTATTTATTTATTTTTTTAAAACAAGATGACTAGCTGTATGATTAAAAGTTGTGTCTTGACATTCCTGAAACTTTACTGTTTATGTAAGGGATCAAATGCCACCTCATCTGTTTGCCTCCCATTCTTCATTTGAAACTTATCTAATGGGATCTTGTTCCTTTTTAGGTAAAAGAAGCTTGCATTTTGGCCACTTACAAAGCTGGTCAAAACTATCAAGATGTTAGAGAAAGTTTGTTTTCTCTTCATTAATGATAGCTGCAATAGTTGTGGTAGCCAGAACAGTTGTAGTCATGATTTTAATACTATCAAAAACATTTGGAGGCAGCTGTTTCTCTGAGGGCTGCACTATTCCATTTTTCTACATGTAGAAACTTATCTTGGGCTATTGATACTCTCAGTAGTGTCTATCTCTTTAATTGGCTTTTATTCTCACAGATTTTCATGCTACAATATGATGGTTGTTATCTGTTGGTTACACAGCTGTTTTTGTGCAAGTGGAGCCAGGAATGGTTTTGGTTATTCATATTTTTGATGGAGCCATGACAGACAGCCGGTGAGGAGGGGTGCTATGGTGATTTTTATTCAGGTTTGGAGTCAACTATGTCGGAATACTGCCTCTGTTCCTTATTGGCTAGATGACCTAGTACAAACTTCCTTGTCCTTTTGAATCTCAAATTCTTCAGTAGCAAAATCCACAAAATTAGAGTACGTATGTTTTGAATTTATGGCGGCAATAATAAAAAGTATTATCAGAATTCTGCAGAATCCTCATTCAAGTAACACAGAGATGTTAGGCAATGAAATTTTTTGAACTCTTAGTATATTGCCCTATCAAATAATGAGATCTATTGTAGACATTTAAACATTAGTCACTACAATTTGGACTTTGCTATAGTAAGGTGTTACATAGCTACCTTGCTATTTTACACACACACACACACACACACAGTATTACTTGTTGATTTTCTTTTCATTGCAGAGAAAGTTTCTTTTCTAACTAGCTATTGGATATATAATTTTGTATTTTACTTAACTTAATAATCTTGTCAAATAACTAGTAATTATAAGAACACAATAGAATGTTTTCGATAGAAGTCACTTAATTACCATGACAGCACCCAAAGACAAAGAGTATCATAGTTCTGAGTAAGGAATATTTATTTTTTAAATAATTTAGTTATAAAGTTAAAAATGCATTGTACCTTCTTCCACTTGTAATTTGATTATATTAGTAAAGAGTAGATAATCAGGTTATTAGAAGTTTTTATAGGGTCCTATAAGGAAATCTTGACTTGCTTTGTGCTTCTGTTTTAAAGCTTAGAGCATAGAAAAAAAAAAAAAACATTTAGAGTTATTGCCATACTTTCTATTCCTTTTTCAGAGATAATCAACAATGCAGTGAACTAGTGACTTAGTTTGATTTTAGTTCTATCCTTAACACTGTTTAAAAACAAAACAATAAAAAAAGTGGAGTGAGCTAAAGAGCCCAGTGTTTTCTTCATAGTTTAAAAAATTTTTAAAACTACTTTAGATGGTCCCACTTTTCAACTCTGAATTATTCCTCCTTGTTTGTCCATAGACAGAGGATAAGAGGTTGCTTCCCCTTGTCTGTTACAGTGTTGGTGTTCCTTGGCAACCATGTGATTTTATTCTGATTTTTAGACTATGGTGCCTATTAGAGGCTGTTTAGAAAAACTTCTGTGTTTACCTCCCTTTTAGTTTTTACATGTACTGACCAGGTCCTGCCTGTGGTTGTCTCAGCATAGTGCTCCCTGATAGCCAGCAGTCACAGCTTTACTCTGAACTAATGGAAAGTCCTCTTAGTGGGTTTTCACACTGGTCACATTTACTGATGATGTTTGTATGAACAGTTATTTCCTAGGTTTCTTTCAATTTATGAATTCATTTTACAGTACATGAGATAAGATGTGTATGTGAATTGTAATAGCCACAGCATGCTAATTCTGTTTACTTCTAGTTTCTTTTACTCACATGAATTATGATTGCACTCATACATTGCTTACACCAAACAACCTGATAGATATATATGTTTCAGTGGTAATGAAAAGGAAATGCCTGTCAACCCAGTTCATCATCAGAGATGTTCTTATCTAAAGCCCTTTGAAGTGAAATAAAAGCTTGACCTTACACTATCCTTACTACAAAATTGACAGCAACTGTGACTGTAGCATAAAATATTGTGGGGGCTTCTTCTGCTGTAGAAAAACCTGTGTAATTCATATAAAAAGTTATGACATGCAGTAAGTGTTCTTAGATATTAAAAAAAAAGTAAATCTTCCAATCAGTAATCTGAGAGGTCATCTAGTCCCTGAGTGGTTAAGAACTTTCCCATGTTAGCTGGATTGAATCCAAACCCCCTTTTCCTCCGTGTTCAGGGCAGAACTGCTGCAGCCCTGATGATTATCACCAATTCATTTGCTTGTTCCACATATCTGAGACATTCAAATGAAGGGAAAAAGGAATCTCATTGAATTCTAGTGCATTCACCAATCTACTGTTTTCCTCTAACATTTAAATATTTTTTGCTGACATTTAAACACTTTTTCACTTTTGTCTCTGAATTGCTAGGTATAATAGGTTTGTTTATATCTGAATTGTGGTTTTTCAAACATTTAAACATTTATGAAAGGCAGTATGTAAATTTTTTATTTCCTTATTATTGTTTTTTATTATGAAAGTTAAATATTACTAGTGGTTATTAGTTATCACATAGCAAGGGAAGTTTTTACAGTTACCTTGAGGTAATTATATGGTTCAGTCCTGCTACAGTTACTATGCATGTGCAGCATTAAACATGAGGTGATGAATGGAAGACCCTGTAGGTAGATTCATGATGCAGGTTGTTTGAGATTGCCCATGGAGTACTTTGGACTTGTCATGACTGATTTGCTAGGGGAGGCTACTGAAAATTACCCACCCAGTTTCTGTCAGAGATTGTAGTGTTTTAATCAACCATTGGAGGGAGCTCATAAATTTTTTGTTTGTATAGAAAATTCCATTGTAATTATTTCTCTTTAGAGAATATAGACAGTTTAATTTCTTGGAAAGGCATGAATTGTCTTTTCTTATGATGTCTTAAAAGTATGATGGAATTGAATTGGAAATTATTTGTAATAGTAATACTTGTTATCAAAATTCAGTTAGGTAAGTTTGATGTGCAAGTTAAGGTTCTTGCATATCTCAAACAAAACAAAGTTAAAACCCAGTAACGTTTTTTTGTTTTCCTTTTTGTACCAGGGGGTGTTTATCCACTGAGCCACATCCGCAGCCTTTTTTATTTTTTATTTGGGGACAGGTTTTACCAAGTTTCTTAGGGTCTTAATAAGTTGCTGAGGCTGACTTTGAACTTGCGATCCTCCTGTCTTAGCCTCCTGTACAACTGAAATAATAGGCATGTGTCACCATGGCTGGCCCTGGTAACCTCTTTGATTGTATTGGATTATGTTATTTTTCTGAACTTTGTTCATCACTATACTTATTTTTCCATGTTATTGCTTCCTCTTTATAAAAATAAAAATTGCCATCATTTAAAGCTGTTTTCCTTCTAGCCCATGATGTTAGGAGCATGGTGTCTGTTTAGTTTCTGTGTACTCTGGATTGTGTGTATGCATTAATCAAAGACTACAGGAATGCCTACTGGCTTTCTGGTTTCATTTGTAATTCAGCTATTGTGTAGGGTATGTTTGGTAATGTTTACTCTGTCATGTATAATGTGAGAGGTACAAGGAATGTTTGGAGTCATGGTGGGATACATGAGGAAGACCAAGTGACTCCATTGGGTATGATTTTGTTGAAGCTGAATTAATTGATTGAGTGCAAGAAGCATGAGGAGTCAATATGATTAGGCATATGTTAATATGTCTATATAGATCTTCTACTTAGTACTTTAAGCTGAATTTGCTTCAGCTCACGGCATACATTATAGCATCAACTCCCTTCAGTACTGCTATAACTAGTAAGCATTCAAGTATTTGAATATGATTTGTAGGTAACTCATTTTGTTTTGTGATCTTCACAAAAGCAAACTGACCTTTTTGCAGGTAATCCATTAATGTTCAGATGAGTTAAGGATAAATGAGACTTTTGGCTTCTGAGATAATCATATGAGGCCATGTGAATGCAAAACTTTATTTTTTTCTTTTATAAACAAAGTATGAACTATGATATTTTTAATTGGCTTGATTTTATTATAGGAAGAAGAAGTACTATAAATGTTTTCGGTGTTTACATTTTTACATAGTAAATCTTTTATAGTCAACGTGATAGATTTCATAAATAAGGCACATTTCTTTTTTCCTAACATTAATGAAAAAAAGACATCAGTTTTAACTATTACTTTGGTTATTTACTTAGTTTTTTTTTTTTTTGTTCTTACTTCAGCTATTCCTGTGGGCATTTTGTTTATAACATACAAAATCAATTAGTAATGTGAAAAATTTATTTCTTTTTAGCATGTCATTATCCAATTTCTAATAAAAGAAGAAATCTACAACAAGAATCAAGTTCTGTTATTTTCTATAATTTACTATACATATGTGAGAGTTGCCTAGCTAAAATGTGATATCTCAGACCATTAAATATTTTACAAAATACCTTTAGTACCTTTTTATGGACTTTTTAAAAATATAGGTGACTTAAAATTTAAGCCAATAAAGAATTGTTGGAAGTATGCTTCCTGGCTTTGAATTTTAAATCCACCATGATTCTTGGGCAAGCTAATTAACTTTTTTATGTGGTTTTCATTTCTCATTTTTTATAAGGGGATAATAATTATACCAGCCTCCAAGGATTGAGTTATTAAATATAATGTGCCTAAGATAGTGCTCAGCACTTAGTAAGTCTATACATGTCCCTTTTTAACAAAATAATAAGTAGTAGAAAAGTGCTTCCTTAGTGTCAAAAGTAATGAGAATATATGTAATGGTATATTTTCTTATTCTCATCCTATTTCATGGAATAAGTGTTTATTAAACATTTGGGTTGGTAGTTGCAGTGATGAGTCTTTTTTTTCTCAGTAACAAGTTTGTTAGTTTGGTTTCTCTAGAGAAACAGAACCAAGAGTTTGTGTGTTTGTTCCCCTACTTAAGGTGGTTCTATTTAAGATTCTTTTGACTTTTCAATGATACAAAAATAAGCATTCTGTAACAAACATACTTGGAATTTTAAAATTTGATCTTTTCTTGACCTAGTGATATGCAGTAAGGTACTCTTTCAGGATGCTTGACAGCTATGATGATTCATAGCTCCCAGTCTGCCATGTGATCACAAGGGTAAATATCCAATATTTTATAGTGTACTATGTGGCTAAGCTATGATGTTCAGTAGTGTTATGGTTTAGATATTAAATGCTTCCTCTATGCCCATGTGTTGTAGGGTTGGTCCTCAGGCCGTGGCACTCTTAGAAGGCAAAGGAACCTTTAGGAGGTAGGGCCTAGTTGGAAGAATTTATATCATTGGGGAAATGCCTTTGAAGTGTATGTGGGAAACATGACCCCTCCTTTTCTTTTTCCTTTTTTCTTTTTCTTTCCGCTTTGCTCCACTACATGTTGCTAGCCACATTTTACTTGATTACAGGCCCAAAGTGATAGGGCCAAACATATATAGCCCAAAACCTGTGAAAAGTGAGCCAAAATATGTTTTTCCCCTTTAAGTTGTTTTTGTCAGCTATTTTGACACAGTGATGCAAATCTGAATTAACACAAGTAAGTTAGGTGCATTAAAAGCATTTCAACTTACAATATTATTAGTTTAACAATGGACTTATTGGGATATAATGGCATTGTCAGTTAATGAGCATACACCTTTTAATTTGTCCATCCACCTATCTTTGTTAAGGATTTATTGGCTACCTCCATTATGGACATAATGGAAAAGTTATAAGAACTGCTTTACTGCAGCAGGAGATCCCAAAGAATCAATGGGGCATGTTTTTAGTCTGAACGTTGGTATGTTTCATATCCAAGAAGAACCTGTTTCAGTTGGAGTTTGAAGGTAGGAATAAACTGATGTTCTGCCTTATGAAGGCAGATGTGAGGGTTTACTTCAAGGAGAGTTAGAATTTCTGTTTTATTCAGACCTTCAACTCCCCAGTGTGAGTAGGCATTATTTATTGTACTGATTCATGTGTTATTGGAATTATTCACATACTTAGAAACACTGTTGCAGACACATTTAGAATAATGTTTCACCAAATGTCTGGGTACCTTAAGTTTCTGTCATGTTGACGAATAAAAATAACTATAATAAATAAGTCTGGTTTAAGACTATCAGGTTAATACCACATATTAATGGAATAAAGGACAAATACCATATACTAATTTTAATAAATACAGAAAAATACAACACCCATTTCTATTTCTGGTGTGTTTTTAAAGTTATTTTCATCTTTTTTAAAAAAATAGATATGGCAGTAGAGTGTATTTTTGACATGCATTCATAGAGTATAACTTATTCTGATTATGATCCCAATACCCATTTTTTAAAAAAATATTTTTAGTTGTAGATGGGCACAATAATTTTATTTAATTAATTGATTTTTATGTGGTGCTTAGGATTGAACCCAGTGTCTCACATGTGCAAGAAAGCCCCCCCCCACCTTTTAAATTTATTTTTTAGTTTTCGGCGGAAGCAACATCTTTTTTTTTTTTTTTTTTAATTTTTTATTGTTGGCTGTTCAAAACATTACATAGTTCTTGATATATCATATTTCACAATTTGATTCAAGTGGGTTATGAGCTCCCATTTTTACCCCATATACAGATTGCAGAATCACATCAGTTACACATCCATTGATTTACATATTGCCATACTAGTGTCTGTTGTATTCTGCTGCCTTTCCTATCCTCTACTATCCCCCCTCCCCTCCCCTCCCCTCCCCTCCCCTCTTCTCTCTCTGCTCCCTCTACTGACATTCGTTTGTCCCCCTTATATTATTTTTCCCCTTCCCCTCACTTCCTCTTGTATGTACTTTTGTATAACTCTGAGGGTCTCCTTCCATTTCCATGCATTTTCCCTTCTCTCTCCCTTTCCCTCCCACCTCTCATCCCTGTTTAATGTTAATCTTCTTCTCATGCTCTTCGACCCTACTCTGTTCTTAGTTACTCTCCTTATATCAAAGAAGACATTTGGCATTTGTTTTTTAGGGATTGGCTAGCTTCACTTAGCATAATCTGCTCTAATGCAGATTATGTTTTATGTTTTTAGTTTTCGGCGGAAGCAACATCTTTCTTTGTATGTGGTGCTGAGGATCGAAAATCTAATTGGCAAATGGCTGCACTAACTGTCATTCAGAGTGTTCTATCTTACTCTCTTCTATATTCCAGCCTCTTCCATCTCAGGAGGAAGATTTCTATATTGTCATTTAATGGATAGCTGCTGCAACTTGTATTTGTTAAGTGGTTAAAGCAGCACATTCCATTTGTTTTTTTAAATTTGATGACAATTGATGGATTTTAATAGATAGCCACATCTAAAGAAATAAGTGAAACTATAGCCATGCAGTGATTTTCTTATTATACTTCTAGATGAATAATCTTTACTGTGATTATTGAATAAATTGTAGAAACATGAGCTTTTCTTTTTTTGGTGGAGAGCACACTAGAAGTTCATATGGGTAAATTGTTTTAAAGTGTTTTTTACCGTCTATCAGAACATGGGGCTGATACGAGCTAGTCATTATTGTTTTTTTGGAATTATTCCAGTTAGCATTTAAATATATTACAAATGCATGAGAATAAAAGGAAATATGGGTCATTAAAATTGTATTTCAGTGTGAAGCCCGTTTTTTACATTAGGATTGATTAATGAGTTTATGTAGAGTAAAAATAATTGTGATCTCACCAAATCACTTTCTGGATTTTATCTGTGGTGTCTTAGTCCTTCAGGGAGTAAAGGAGTTCTTTTGACAGAACTTGTTAATGGTTCATTACAACAGTGACCATTCTGGATTTCATTTGAATTAACCAATTTATTAGAG
This sequence comes from Marmota monax, assembly GCF_021218885.2. NCBI lineage: Eukaryota > Metazoa > Chordata > Mammalia > Rodentia > Sciuridae > Marmota > Marmota monax. The sequence goes on from NW_026692505.1 coordinate 1,809,968, forward strand.
AATGGATATAGATTTTCTAATCTGAATTTTAGTTTATATTATTTGCTGGCCAAAAATAGTTCCCTAATATTTATGACATGCTGAATATTATTTAAAGCAGAATATCAATATTTGCTAATAAAACACAAGTCTCCTAATGAAAGATTCTGTAAAATGGTCTGGTTATTTAATTTTTAATGTAACTTATATAAATAGAAATGATGCATATCATTAAATAGTGAAAATATGATGAGTTAGCATTAGATTTTATTTTTGTCCTATTTCTTACACCCTGGCAATAATCTAATGTTTTAGCCTTCATTCAGCTAATAGTTATGGATCACATTTTATATGTTTTGACATGGTAAAACAGACATGAACCCTATCTTAAAGACTATAGCTTCGAATGCTGGAAATCTAAAAATACACCCAAAATGATTACACATTATGAAAGGTCATCTGAAGGAAAAGAATAAACCAAGATAATTTTATTGTGAGCTAAGAGACCAAAAGTGAGAGAGAAACTTTGTGTCACTTAAGGCAGGGGAATCTATGTGTGGAGCCATTTTGGGCCATATTTTCATTCCATGTCTGGTCTATTACCCCGAACTATTTCCTATTGCCCTTCTCAGCTTTGGATAAACCTTCCTTTCTTGTGTAACCCCATCTCCCTAAAAAACTAAATCTAAGGAAATGAGTGAATGAATCTCTCACATATGTATGTACATTTATATAACCCGTTTTCTCTACCTTATGGTAATACATTAACATCTCATAAAATATACTTCCATAAAATAAATTTTTTTTGTAGCTATACCATGACTTTCTTAAAGGAGGACAAGAAATTATTTTTTTTGTATACTTCAGATCTTTGATAAACAAAGGCTGAGTAGTATATTCTTAATGTTACGTTGGTGTATTAATTAATTAAAATTTATCTCCGAAAAAAAATGATTTGCTCTTAATCGTCATAGATTACTTACATTTAACCACTTTATTATGTATTTTAAACATTTTGATATGTGTTGCTAAATTGTTGGCATGATTTTTTTTCTTAATTTGTTCCACACTGGTTCAGTGTATATTTAGTTTGCTGTTTGTGAGTCCGAAGTCAAGTAAATAATGGTGATAATCATGGAAGTTATTTTTGTTGGTTACCTGTTGAGTTTAAACTGATTTAAATTCTATTTTTTCCATCTTGATATTTTGGAATAATAATGAATCTTCTTTCAAGAAATATTTCCCCATGCTTTTTTTCTGATTGATGCTATTTTAAGTTTTGCTAAAGAGAAATTATAGGAACAATTAAATCTTTTGTGTTTTCTTGCTTCTCTTTGTTATTCCTCTGATTTGTGTTGAATGTATCTACTACTTCTGCACTTAATTTCATGAAATAAATAACAGAGAAACATAGTAGCAGTGTTAGACATAGCCTCATGTTGAGTAGGAAACCAGAGATTGCTAAATAAAGTGAATCTGAGGTGGTGAATTATTTTCTTATACTATGATTGCTTGATTTTTCTAAGGAAGTTTAACTGAAAAGTATGGCTGTAACATAATTAAATTTTTTTTTATTTCCAAGAAGGTGTGTATCTTTTCTTATTTTGTGTTAAATTTTCATATTGTTTCTTATGTAGTGTTTTCATATTGTCAACAGTAAAAAGACTATTGTACTTCTTCTTAAAATCATTAATTTTTTGGTCTAGCCAAAATATTATGCCATTTCTGGTGTTTGAAGCAGTTCCAGAGAGTTTTCAGGGAGAATGTGACATGATCTAAATGCATGGATTGCAGATAGTATTTATGATTGGCTGCTAAAATAAATCAAGGTTTCAATTTTTCCTGAGACTCACTTTCAAAAATTCAGTATGGCATATAGGATTTATAAATATGGAAACCTAGAATTTTTTATTGTTATTAGTTGTTCAAAACATTACAAAGCTCTTGACATATCATATTTCATACATTTGATTCAAGCAGATTATGAACTCCCATTTTTACCCCGTATACATATTGCAGATTCACATCAGTTACACATCCACTTTTTTACATACTGCCATATGAATACTATTGTATTCTGCTGCCCTTCCTATCCTCTACTATCCCCCCTCCCCTCCCCTCCCATCTTCTCTCTCTACCCCATCTACTGTGATTCATTTCTCTCTTGTTTTTTTTCCCCTTTCCCCTCACTTCCTCTTATGTAATTTTGTATAACAATGAGGGTCTCCTTCCTTTACCATGCAATTTCCCTTCGCTCTCTCTTTCCCTCCCCTCTCTCGACCCTGTTTAATGGTGATCTTCTTCTCATGCTCTTCCTCCCTATTCTGTTCTTAGTTGCTCTCCTTATATCAAAGATGACATTTGGCATTTGTTTTTTAGGGATTGGCTAGCTTCACTTAGCATAATCTGCTCTAGTGCTATCCATTTCCCTGCAAATTCCATGATTTTGTCATTTTTTAGTGCAGAATAATCCTCCATTGTGTATAAGTGCCACATTTTTTTTTATCCATTCATGTATTGAAGGGCATCTAGGTTGGTTCCACAGTCTAGCTATTGTGAATTGTGCTGCTATGAACATCATTGTAGCAGTATCCCTATAGTACGCTCTTTTAAGGTCTTCAGGGAATAGTCCGAGAAGGGCAATAGCTGGGTCAAATGGTGGTTCCATTCCCAGCTTTCCAAGGAATCTCCATACTGCTTTCCAAATTGGCCGCACCAATTTGCAGTCCCACCAGCAATGTACAAGTGTACCCTTTTCCCCACATCCTTACCAGCACTTGTTGTTGTTTGACTTCATAATGGCTGCCAATCTTACTGGAGTGAGATGGTATCTTAGGGTGGTTTTGATTTGCATTTCTCTGACTGCTAGAGATGGTGAACATTTTTTCATGTACTTGTTGATTGATTGTATGCCTTCCTCTGAGAAATGAAGTGTCTGTTCAGGTCCTTGGCCCATTTGTTGATTGGGTTATTTGTTATCTTATTGTTTAATTTTTTGAGTTCTTTGTATACTCTGGATATTAGGGCTCTATCTGAAGTGTGAGGAGTAAAAATTTGTTCCCAGGATGTAGGCTCCCTATTTACCCCTCTTATTGTTTCTCTTGCTGAGAAAAAACTTTTTAGTTTAAGTAAGTCCCATTTGTTGATTCTTGTTATTAACTCTTGTGCTATGAGTGTCCTATTAAGGAATTTGGAGCCCGACCCCACAATATGTATATCGGAGCCAACTTTTTCTTCTATCAGACCAGAGTCTCTGATTTGATATCAAGCTCCTTGATCCATTTTGAGTTAACTTTTGTGCATGGCGAGAGAAGGGGATTCAATTTCATTTTGTTGCATATGGATTTCCAGTTTTCCCGCACCATTTGTTGAAGATGCTATCCTTCCTCCATTGCATGCTTTTAACCTCTTTATCAAATATAAGATAGTTGTAACTTCGTGGATTAGTCTCTGTGTCCTCTATTCTGTACCATTGGTCCACCCGCCTGTTTTGGTACCAGTACCATGCTGTTTTTGTTACTATTGCTCTGTAGTATAGTTTGAAATCTGGTATCGCTATACCTCCTGATTCACACTTCCTGCTATTCTGGGTCTTTTATTTTTCCATATGAATTTCATGATTGCTTTATCTATTTCTACAAGAAATGCCATTGGGGTTTTGATTGGCATTGCATTAAACCTACAGAGAACTTTTGGTAATATCGCCATTTTGATGATGTTAGTTCTGCCTGTCCATGAACAGGGTATATTTTTCCATCTTCTAAGATCTTCTTCTATTTCTCTCTTTAGGGTTCTGTAGTTTTCATTGTATAAATCTTTCACCTCTTTTGTTAGGTTGATTCCCAAGTATTTTATTTTTTATTTTTTTGAGGTTATTGTGAATGGGGTGTTTTTCCTCATTTCCGTTTCAGAAGTTTTGTCGCTGATATACAGGAATGCCTTTGATTTATGCGTGTTGATTTTATATCCTGTCACTTTGCTGAATTCATTTATTAGTTCTAGTAGTTTCTTTGTAGACCCTTTTGGGTCTTCTAGGTATAGAATCATGTCTTCTGCAAATAGTGATAATTTAAGTTTTTCTTTTCCTATTTTTTTGCCTTTAAGGAAACCTAGAATTTATTCAAAATCTATTTTTTCCTCCTGAAGAAGAGCACCCTTAATTTATACTATCTAGAACTTCTCTTCTGGGAAATGCCTCATGGCTGTGTGGCATTAATTTTTATTAATTCCCCCCCACCCTTGTTTACTGTGACCCATACCCCCTTCTTCCTTTTAAAATGTTTTTCTTTATTAACTTTTTTCTGTGTTTATACTAGAATTTGAGCTATGAAAAATGATGGAGGAGGGTAAGGGATTCTGTCTGCATCCCATTCTTGCACTAGTGGAAAAAGCTGAGCATCACCAACATCATCAGTCCAATGGTATTTAATGCAGCAAGCATTCCTATTGTGAAATCTGTCTAGTTGTGTATTCTGGCTCTTTGATTACTCAATCTCTTTTCTAAGTGAATGGGAAATTGAAAATCTGAGAGGCTGGTGTGTCATATACCAAATCTTGCATTACTTGAAATTTTTTTCCCATTTACCAACTTTAAGCTATACCAAATGTTACTTAGTAGTTTTGTGCCTCAGTATCTCATCCATCAAGTATGATGATTCAAGTGAATTACTTCGTTAGGTTCAGACTGGGTGTGGGATGATCCTCTAATTTTGTCCATTGGGACTAGAAATGTACTCAGGGGCAGAGTGCTTGTCCAGCATGTCAGTGGCCTGGGGTACAGTCCTCAGCACTTTAAAAGAGAGGAATTGAAAGAAATATTAGCAAAAACTCCACCATGGAAGTTAATATATCTGAGCATCTTGGTAAAAAATGTTAGAAGTAATTGTTGTTTATTTCCATTTCATGCCTGCTTCTCTCTTATGTGATATTACAGACCCTCACGAAAAAAAAATTATTTTATAGGTCCTTAAGAGAGTGCAGAGCTCTATTTTTAATTGATCCTGCCTAAGTTTATCATTGGTATGAGTTGTGAGATAGAGTGCATGAATGTAGCACAAAATAACTTCATCTGCCCCTGAATAATAAGAGTTCAGTTTCATGCTGTTTTACATGGCACAGTAGGAATGGATTGTTTAATATTGGTAACTCTGATTTTCCTCAGCCTCTCTATCAGATATTCAGTTAAGTATTGAGAAACAGAAATTCAAAATAATTTCTATGAAATATTTTGGAAACCTCTGGAGCCAACTATTTGAATCCATTTCCCATTTTTAAATAGTTTTTGGCTGTTTGAAAGCGTTCTCATGGGTCAGAAAGATTGAATTTCTAGTCCCATACCTTAAATTGCTTTATAATTGTATTATTTTGTAAGAATGACATATCCTGGCAATGTGAAGACTGAAAATACTTGGAAGAAATTAATCCGAATGTATTAGAAGTAGGAGAGGACAAAAGCTATTTTGGAAAATTGTTAGTTGGACTTGGTAAGTTCTATCAACAACCATGATAGTATGCATAAAAATAAAAAATAATCTCAGGCATTAGTTATCAACTTGATTTTAATTTGGTTGTGGATTATAGATAAGGAAGTTTAATATGAAAAAGTGTGGTCCATATTTAAATTAGTGAGCATTTTAAATGTATTGAACATGTTTGAAATTTCTACTGGGTTGGGTAAGAGTTTATGAGTTCTAGATTTGAATCTGCAAAGGGTATTACTTATTGGGTATGTTATTTTGTAATTCAATATAAATTATCTGAGCCTGTATTCCCTCCCATATATTTTAGAAAGGTTATATATACAAACAAATATTTTTAAGGGCCTCTTTTTCTTTAGATATTTATAATACAATTCTCAATAAGAAACACCATATGTAATTTGATGGTTTAAAAAACAGTGGTAAGGGAAGGTCATATATTACAGAGTATCTGAAATAATTCACAGTAGTGATTCATTAGAACTAGAATATGAAATTTTGTTCTGGTATTGTACCTTTTTACTATGAGTATAGGAAATATATTTTTGTCTTTTAGAAAAATTCTAAAACACATTATTCTTTAATTCTGTGAGGGAAACCTAGACTTGCTGAAAAGTGCTCTGGATATCTAGTTGGAGACTCCGGTGTTTTCAAGTGTATTGTGAACCTTGACATTGTGAGGGTTTTGTGAGCTCCACTGATTTTGCAGGGGAAAACAGAATTTAGGCCTCCTATATCCTTTGTTTCCTTAACAGATATATGCTCAAAAGGAAATCATCTTTGTGGTTTTTCTACACTGAGTTTATTGATTAATATTGATCTTAAAATTTTATTTCTTTTTTTTCCTCCTGCTTAGTCAGTATAAATATAATACTATTGTTTATTTTTCATGTGTTATTTATTCTTAAATGATTCATGAAATGCATCCCAGGCGATCATGGGCAAATAAAAAATTTTTCACCATAATTAGATCTGTACTTTGAAAATTCAGTTTCCCATGCTATTATAGTTCTTGTAAATGTAATTTGAATTAGTGTAAAATTTTCTTCCAATATTGTGTAGGTGGTAAATATGTGAATGAACAAAAATTAAATAGTACATAGAGGAAATAAATCCATGTTGTGTTAACTTTACACATTTGGAGTTTATCAGTTTATTCATCATTAATTGTCTGGTGAACATTTCAGAAACAAAACTGTTTCAATAATTTTTGTGGCATCTTGTTAGCTTGGGTACTAATACAAATAATAGAATAATGTTCTGTCATATGTAAAGGCTTTAACTAGCACAATGCTTCCATTATATAAAATTGTTTCTATTCAGTGTTTCTTAGTAACCCTTTTAGACATGCTTCTAATAATTTAATTGATCCCTTTGATAAATTGATCAATTTGATTGTATAGTGGGAAATTTTTTTCTCATTCACATTTAGGATAAGAATGAACTTATAGGAGAAAAAGCCTTGGGTCTCCTGGATTCCTCTCAGTTTATGACTTAATGAGGCAATTTCCAGAACAACTGGATCTTTTTCCTCATTTGAGTTTGATATAATGCAGTAAAAATCTACTGTTTATATTGGGTTGGGAGTTTTTGTCGATATGAGATATAGATGAAGATTCAGGAGTAGTAGTGTGTTAATAGTAATGTGTTTTATTTATGTATGTATGTATGTATGTATGTATGTATTTATTTATTTATTTTTGTATCTGGCGCTGAGGATTGAACCCAGTACCTCACGCATGTGAGGCGAGTGCTTAGCCACTGAGCTACAGCCCCAGCCCCATGTGTTTTAATTCTAACGAACCACCAGAATGTTATCTTTGTACATATAGAGAATGGGTCAGCAGGGTGTTTATGGTTTAACCATAATGAAATTGAAAATTGATAAAAGAGTTAAAGAATTTGAAAAATTCAAAGAGATGCAAACCTAGGAGAATAAAGAGTAGATTGTAGATTAGTTTGTCAGGAGATCTAGTTAAGAAAGACTCCTGATTTATATTAAATATTTAATACCCATATTCTACAGTGAAAAAAATTTCTTGATGCTGTAATCCCAGCGGCTCAGGAGGCTGAGACAGGAGGATTGTGAGTTCAAAGCCAGACTCAGCAATGGTGAAGTGCTAAGTAACTCAGTGAGACTCTGTCTCTAAATAAAATACAAAATAGGGCTGGAAGTATGGTTGAGTACCCCATCCCTGCATTCGATCCATAGTATTTCCCCTCCCCAACATTCTTGATGCTTTACCCATAAAATTGCCTAAATTTTTATATATCTATATGTATATATTGAAGGTTGCAAAGTTGATTAGTATTAAATTATCTATGTGATTGTGAAGAGTTCGTAAGTTCAATCCCTGGTACAAAAAAAAAAAAAGAAAAGAAAAGGGGTGTATGTATGATATGTCAATACATTCTATGATCATGTATAACTAAACCTAGTTACTCATTTGGCTCTAATTAATTATCACAGGTAGTCATCTTCCTGGTAATAAGAGATTACTATGCCTAACACTTAGCAATGTTCTTTTATTATTTAATGTTAAAATAATCAATGGTTATTATGAATTGTGAATAATTACTCCTGTGGCAATATGCTCTGAGTGTTTGTATCTTAACAAAAGAAAGTTTTTAGAAATCTAGGAAATAGAAAATATCTCCTTTCTATTTGTTATTTTTTAAATTTTTTAAATTATAGACAAACAGAATGCCTTTATTTTATTTGCTTGTTTTATGTGGTACTAAGGATCGAACCCAGTGCCTCACATGTGCTAGGCAAGCGCTCAGCCACTGAGCTACAATCCTAGTCCTTCTATTCGTTCTTAATATGAGAAATATGAAATACTCTTCAGAGGGCAACTTAAATAAACTGTGTGGTTCCCAAAGCCAATGAAGGCAATTTTATTGAATATGTTGTATTTTACAATTTTTTTACACAGTACCCTATTTTCATAGCTTATTTATTGGGTGCTGTTAGGCAGTCTTGCTGTGTTGGTTAGACAAGAGAACAGATTTTTATCCTACTACAGTATGTATCTAATGTAGCAATTGCATTTGAAGATAATTAGTAGATGGCCTTCAAGAACAATAATTTTAGGGGTTAGGAGGTTAGAATTTGATTTTAAAATATAGGATATTTCAAACCAACCTTTTCTTTTTGAATTATTGATTTGAGTTTCATATGGAAACAGAGTAAATATTTTGCTTGATTTTCTTTGGTTCAAAGTATGAGTCCTTTTGGTTAAGTAATTAAAGTGGTTTATTATAAAGGTTAGTGTCCTAGGTTTAAAAGGATAGGATAGGAAAGGGTAGGCGTGGACATAGAAACTATTCATCCATCAGCAGAAGACAATAATATATTCTTTATTTTGACATTTAAAAATCTTTAAAAGAAGAGTTAGCCATCAATATCTAACCAGGACCCTTCTCTACAGTTGTTGTTTTCAATAAATCTAATCTATCCTATAGATTGGGCACTTTTCATAACTGATGGGAAGTTAATAACCTGACTTTTCAGAATTTTAAATTTTAGGCATAATGTTTTCTTTATTTTGATATATTCATTGTTGAAATTCATTGAAATTTTGTTTTTAAACAAGAAAAGAGACACTTCCCACCCTTATGTACTGCAAATTATTCTCCAGTTTTGAAATTCAAGTGGATATTTTCTCGTGTCTTCTGAATCTATATACAAATAGCCAGGTAACACTAATCTCTTCTATTATGAGTTTTTTTTTTTTTAATAATGGTTAAAGAAATAGCATGAGTTAAGCCTTTGCTCCTTTCTTTACTATACATTACAGGGTCTTACGTTTGATGCCTGGATAACACATATTTAGTTATGCTCCTTTCCCCTCCATTAATACCTCCCTTGTCCTGTCTTTCAGTTGTTCATTTGAAATGGGAAGCCAAGGAGTCTAGTGTAGTTGAAGCACTTTATCCACCAGAACTTGAAGACCACCAGAATTATCTCACCTTAACACAATGACTCTTTCTCTTGTTTTATGTCATTCCCACACAAGTTCAGAATATGTGTTTGATTTTTTTTATATGCCTTGCCTCTCAAGAACAATTGTTTATATATGGCAGCCAGATTCTAATCTCCATCAACTTTCTCAATAAGGCAAAACATAACTCTAGGCACCTCTGTGATTTTGTGCTCATAGCAGTATAAATCAATTTGTGTACGGCATATTCTATTTTTTAGGAATAGTCACTTAAATAGAATTTGTAGTCATGTTTTTAAACTGCAAAAAAATTAGTCTTTATGTTAACTCCATAAGAGTGGATTCTAATTTTTTTTCTGATGGGGGTACTTACAAGGGGTTAAAAGTTCTTAAATTCATTGTTTAGTGTTAAAGCTGTGGGTTGAGCTCCATCTTTTAAGAACCATACTGTGTTATATCATGAGCCTTATGTTCCTCAGCAAAATGAAGACTTATTTTTCTTATCTTTCAATGCACAATAATCATAATAAACATAATTTTGAAGGAATGATCTTATGCCATAGCAGCCTGATGGTGTCATATGGCTCAGTCCTCTGCACTTGCTACTCTACCATTGGATTCCTTTTTTGTTGTGCTGACTTAGTGCCTTTGATTCCAGAATGGCAGCATTTCTGTTGGTATACAGTTCTCTAAATCCTTGTTAGTAGTAGGCAATCCATGGATGTGAAATCCATTGGTTTCTAAAGAGTTCTGAAGCTTATTCAAAGTCTGGGAGCCAGATGTACACAAATTAGGTTTCATAGTACCATCCGATCAAATGAGATGACCATCAAGCTCTAGGTTTTGCTTTGTTTATTTTTTCTTAAGCCCTTTTCCTCAGAAATATTGTTCTGCACTTTACTGGCCCACTTCCCCTCGGGATGCTAGCACTGTAGTCATTCTTAGGCCTAAATTAGCTCATTAAAAGAGGGAGCATCACTGTTTTCCAGTATTTTATGTTTTCTCCTGAAGCAAAATTTGTAACATTGTAAGGAAATAAAGATTCTGTTGATGAGACATGCTTTCATTTTTCCCCCTTTAGTTGAAAGATTGCATCTTTAACCAAAATACCTTTAAAATTTTCAGGATCCTCATTTTCCACATTCCAAAGGGATGATACCCTAGAACTCTCACTATATACAGTTAATAATGTAAATTAGTGTTGTAGGTGAATAGTATTAGATTCTGAACAATTGGTACAATTTGTATTCAGTGTTAAGGTAAATTTTTCTTGGCTGATGATTGGTGAGCAGGAAACTGTTGTGGTAGAAGAAGAGTTGAGGAAAGGAAGCATTGGGTACCTTTGGGCTCCAGTGACCTTAGTTGGAGAGGAGTATTCATGTTGCCTTGCACTGGGAGAGAAACCTGAAGATCTCACTGATAAAGTCATATCTTGGAGGCATTGAATCCAACACTCAAAAGTTTAGACTTTATTCTAAAGGCAAAGAAGGGTGAATGTATTGTATTAAACTGAATAATGAAAGATCACAGTCTGTTTGAGGGATCTTAAAGAAATCATTATAAAGATGGGTTAATGCTAGAAGAATCTACAGGCAGGGAAATAAGTTAGCTTTGTTTTGCTTACTGTAGGATTCAAGGTCTGACAGCGAAGTTGGAAGTATGCTGGCAGTAGGAATTGATGCAGTAGGCATTTCAGAGGAAGTGACGTGAATTTTTGTGGGTGACGGAGCAAGGAGGAATGAGCAAATGTTGACTAGGCATATAGGAGAGTGGAAGTGTCATGGTTTCATAGATGTTTACTATGAATGTAGGATAGGGGAGAATCATGGTAGCAACAAATCGATAGTGATAGAATAAACATGTGTTTGCAGTTGACAAAGTTAATTTTAGATATGTTGCCAGTATGCAATTATCTAGACCCTTATCAATCTTCTTGGAAATTCATGTACAGACAGAAAGATCCTGCACAGATGTTTCCTGGCTGGCCACATTGCTGTTTCTGGTTTGTGCTGAGGTGCTTGGATGGATCTATGTTTCCTATGTTTTATATATTTAGAAAAAGTTTGTCCATTAATATTATACTCCATGAAGGAAAATTTGAGGCTTGAAATTAATTAGGTTTTAAAATTAGTTTGCATAGAAGCGATAATTTTATCACTAGTATATGGAGAATCTTGTCAAGGCTAGCATTTAGTCACCAGATGTGTGAAGATTTGTCAAGGTATAGCAGTTAAATCTTGGAAACTATTTACTACCATTTCAGTGATAAGGCAAAAAATAACTCTAAGCCCTAATGCTTAGAGTGCTGGCCTCAGTATAATAAAACTTGTGTGAAGTCTTTATAGGAAACTTGTTTTATATGGTGTGATTATGTACTCATGAATATCAAGGCTGTAATGAATTCAAAATTTTCTTTTCTTTGAACTTCCATCTAACTCTCTGCTTTTCATTGGTTGATATTATATTTTATGTGATATCAAGAGACTTTATTTGTTCCTAAGTTTGTTTACAGCATGAGAGTTTATTTGTTTAAATCGGAATATAATTAAAGTCCATCTTAGAAAATTGATCTCATCTTAATTGTTTAAATTATTCTAATCAAACTTTATATGTTTGCTGACAGCCCTGGTTTGTTAGTCACTTTTATTGTACTACAGTGAAATATCAGAGAGAACTAACTTACAAAAAGTTGTAGCATTTCAAAATTCAAGATAATCAGACCCCATTTGTTTGGCCTTTGGTGACATATGATGGCAGGAGCACAAGTAGGAGCAAACAGTCACACCTCCAACAAGAGGAGAAAGAAAGATGGTACATAGGACTGGGCCTGCTTTTTTTTTTTTTCTAACAAGACTTTCAAAAGAAATAACAAGGGAACTTGTTTTATATGGTGTGATTATATACTCATGAGTATCAACTTAACACAGGAAATACCTCATTCTCTCAGTGACCTGAGGAACTCCCTTTCAACTCCATCTCCTGAACATTTTGTCACCTGCCACAGTACTACCCTGGAGACCAGCCCTTAAACATATGGGCCCTTGGGGGACTCTGAGAACACTGCCTACCCACAACATCATGTTTTCAGACTTACAGAACTCCCAGCATTCAGTTCATTGATGCATCCTTTTCATGGGAGGCTAATCCTTCTGCTGTAGGCAAGCTTTCAAGTGTGTGCACTTTGAGTTTTATCTGGTATAAAGTTCCCTATGAATTATACAAAGTATTTTCACATCTTATTTTCCTGTTCATAAATGTCAATATATATGTCCTCACCTGTGTTCTGAAGAAATTGGGTGTATCACTCACTGAATGTTTGAAAATGTAAAGCATTCTACCTATGTAGTGACTAAATATTCACATATTCATATATGGTACATTAAAGGGCTGGCTGCATGTGATTTTATGTTTATTGCAAATATAAATATAAATATGATTTTATTTCATTGCAAATTTATTGAAATCATTTGCTTGTATTTTAGTGCACTTGCAGGAAAGACATGGTGAAAATTTCTATGGATATCTTTGTGAGGAAATTTCAGCCAGACAGATATCAGCTTTGGAAACAAGGAAAGGATATATACACCATTGATCATACAAAGCCCACTCCAGAATCCACCCCTGAGGTGAAAGCATGGCTGCAGAGGAGGAGGAAAGTAAGAAAAGCATCCCGGAGGTAATGACCACCACTGCTACTTCATCTTGCTTGTCGTATTTACTCAATTAAAATGGATCAATTACCATGATATCTTCAAGGGAATTTTTAAAACTTATTTATTTATTATAAGTTTGCTTAATATCTTACTGAAAATTTGAGGCAAGGTGATTTTAAATTTTTGGTATGTATTACAAATGTAGGAAGATGTATATATTGTATTTGAGAATATTTCTGAAGTCAGTGTAGAGCTTCTTAGACTCTGTACACTAATCTATTTCAGTGTTGGTCAAGTCCTCTGCATTCATTTCCATATTTTAATCATTTCAATAACTTGATTTCTAACACTTTCATTTATTACCAGTTTCATTTCAGGATTTGTCAAATATCTGATATACATTTTTTATTTAGATGCTTATATTGTACTTCATTTTATATATGTAGTTTTATTCTGTATAGTACATAAAGCAGAGCATGTCCTGTTTGTGCAACTTGATTGTCCTTGTGAGCTGTATTTTCCATTCCCTTTTTGTGGCTAGGGCCATTTCAAAAGTTTAGGTCTTCTATGGGCATCTAGCCATTTAAAAACCCATTGAATAGGGTGTGTGCTATGTTGCTCAGATCCTTAGGCTACCTTTTAGCTCTTATGTTTTTCAGATTTATTTTAAATTTTTCTCTTCAATATTGCTCATTGTTTTTCTTTCAGATTGTAAAAGTAATATTTGAGCTTTGGAGAACATTTGTAAAATAAGGAAAAGAATAATGAAGGAATCCCAAATCACCCATAACCTCACTTCCCAGAGATAACCAGTCTTATCATTTTATATATATCCTTTACATATATATTCATTTTATACCTTTCCAAAATTGGGGCCATCCTTTATTAACAATTCAATGACCAGTTCTGTGAGTGTATTTTTCATGTAATTAAATGGATTTTTTACAAGATATTTTTTAATGCCTGCATGTATCTAATCTCCCTGCATTTGGACCTGTAGCTTGTTTCTACATTCTTGCTATTAACAAAATAACACTGTAATTTATAATCTTTGCCCACACTTCTAATGCTTATTTTCTGACTCTTTCTTTTCTTCCCCCTAACATTTATTTTCTGTTATTTTAGAGTGGTAGTGAGTGGAGAACCTTAACAACATGGAGTCAAACTTTCACAATTTATAAGAGAGAAACCTGAGGCAGAGAACTAGCCAATAGCTGATTTAAAACTCAGGTGTTGCTATTTTACCCTTTAGTGTAGAGCAGTGGTTTTCACAGTATTATTTTTCAATTTAGTTTAGTGGTCAGGGTCCATATTTTATAAATAGGAAGTAAATTAGAATAAAGAGTACAATAGTGCCTCTCGTGGTAATGGTAAGTATTAACACGTGTGAGCATGTGTTTATGTGTGTTATGTTGCTATTTAAAATGTGTGTAACTTACTATGTTTAACTTATTATGGGTGCCTTCACACAATGTTTAAGTAATACTAGAGATTCAGTGCTTTGAAAAATGTGTTAATCCACATTATCAAAAAAGTAGGAATAGTCAATCTTGGCAGTAGACACACCCATGGAACATAGTGCGTAGTGCTGTTTTACTGGACCGAAAGCAATACTTCATTTAGGTATATGACCCAGTTTCCTAGTTGTTAACCACAGTGGGTTTTTTGAGTTGATATGGAACATAGATTTTGTGATATTGAAAACATCTGTCAGTAATTTCAAATAATTAATGGAGCTAGGTAGAAAACCTAATGTTTAGTAGCTTATTGGATATGCTCAGCCTATGATGCAAAGTGATTGCTCTTCAGTAAAACCCTATATAGGGAAGTCCAACAAATGAATTGATTTCTTGAAATATCAAAGTGATATTAGCCACCATATTTTACATGTATTACATTTATCATACTGTGAAGATTTTCCATTGCATGTATTCTCAATAAAAGTGATGATACCACTATGGTTACTGCCATCAGCAGCAACCACAGCTAATTTATATGGGGTTTCCCTAGATATTCCCTTTAACTCACATCTCTGCCCTCCTTGGCTTCCTACATTTCTTAGTTTGTGGTGTTTTCTCCTGTGTGTATAATACCTGCCATCACGTGTGTGAATGTTTAGGTTTTGAGCACAGTTGCTTTGAGGTGATTTGTGATTGCTCGTAATTGTTATTATGTCATATACCAGATATATGTATGATAAAACTCTGAAGTGCCTTATAGGAGAGTACTAATGTGGAGATAAACAAAAATAGTGTCTAATCTGAATAAGCTGATAAAAGACATTAAATATATACATTTATTTTTCCTGCCATAATACCTTTAACTATTGATCATTTGGAATTTAATCTGAACGATTTTACACTTGCCTGAGAAATATAGAAAACTTGGGAAAATGGTCACTAGTTCATCTTGAAATATGAATAATTTACAGTATATTTATAAGATCACTGATTTTTTTCTCTTCCTTTTTTCACTATCTAAATAATATTTTGTGTTGATTTTCATTTTCCTGGTCTTATAATTTTTTACTTTTTTATTTTCAGACTTTTATTTATTTAAAGAATTTGTATTTAGTTTTTTAGACTGATACATGAAAACATAAAAGTTTTACATATTAATGGGATAGTATGTGATATATCCATACATGTGTACATTGTGTTCAAATCAGGGCAAACATTTGTCTCCTCAAACATTTTTGCATGGTGAATATATATATATATTAAGGAAACTTTCTTCTAGGTTTTTGAAATAGATGATACTTCATCACAGTCTATGTTTACTGTACAAATATTCTATAATATTTTAACGTGATTCTTTTTTACATAAATGTTTAATCAATTTTTTAAAGTTTTTAAAATTTAAGTTTTTAGTTAACTAGTATTAAAACTGTTAAGATTTTTTGCATAGTGATCATTTGTAAGCAAATGAATAGGAATGTTTGTATCAGCATGTATTTTTTTCATATCATATACTGTCTTTCCTCTCTAACAACCACTTCTCTTGGTTATAGCTTCCAGTGCACTAGGTCTCATTCTAAAAGGCCTAAGGCTGAGGAGGATGAGGAGGTGTCTGCAGATGTCCATGAGGCAGAGGACCCTAATCATGATGTAGGCATGGAGGACTTCAAGGTCAGAGAAAAGCCAGAAGCAGCAGCAAAGCTAGGTAACACAGAAGCACCTTCAGAAGACAGGGTGCAAATGGATCAGCACTTCTCAGATAATATCAATGTTTCAGGTGAGAAAATATTTGATTATATTTCACCCATAAGTAGTAGGTGTTTGATGATCTAATGCCTTAAATCTATGTTCAGTAGTATAGTTTTCTTAATTACCCACCTTGCTCATCAATAACTATCTTATATAGGGTTATTTAACCAGGAAGCCAAGAGACTGTTATATTAAAAGTAACATGCAACACTGCTTTTTAAAATGCAATGTGAGACAAACAGCCAGCAGTTTATTTTCATTTAATAAAAAAGAAGATTCCAAAATGAAAAAACAAAAATTATTTTTAGTGCAACTCAATTTACAATATACAATACATTTTGGAAAGCTTCTCTTGAATTCACACGAAGCAGAGAAAACCAATTATAGATAATTCTTTGCATATTTTCAGCTTTTGACTTAATTTAAAGAAGAAAATAAAGATTAATGTTTTAAAAAGAATAACAAAAATAAAGAGTCAGTGTGATGAATTGGTACATACAGTCCCTGGACTGTTTCTGTATACTAAAAGCTCTTAGCTACTTTACTCCCCCTTCTCCCAGCATATCTCTCTGAAACTTCATTAATGCTTTGCCTTGTTAATATCATTTGGAGCTTTTGTCCTTTTAATAATCAATCTAGTTGGTAATTCCTAACTTCCTCTCAAACCCTGTATTCCATAAATACTTAAGTTGTTGGACTCTTCTGAATCTCTTTTCCTGTTTCCTCCTCATTCAAGTGGATTCATCTCTAGCTTTCTCTCTTGCAGAGTGTGCTTCCTTTCTGTTTTACCAGTATCCATTCCTGTCACTTCTGTTGTTATTTCTCCATATAGCAGTTATTGATCCCTTTAACAATCATTTAGCTTAGGTTTTATCTGTCCTTATTATTATTCCACTTACTATAATAGAAAAAGTCCTTCCTGGCTGCTGCTTCAGACTCATTGCCTTTGCCCTTCAAATATTTTATAAATGAAGTTCATATAGACTTTTTTTTTTAATGAATTCATATATCAGGGGAACTAGACAAATATATATTTACAATCCAGTGTAGTACCTCTCTTTATAGAGATGGCGTGGGGAACTGCTTATCTACCACTTAAAGACCAAGATGGACAGGTCAAGTTTCTTGGCTTAGGTGATATCAGAATTGAATTGTGAATAAGAAGAAGATACCAAGGTCACAAAAGTAGGGAAGGAAATTGCATCAAATGCAGAGAAGACAGTTTTACAATGCATATAGATATTTCTTTATCATCCTTCAACATGCTTTCCTCTATACAGGACTTAATTAAAAACTTTGTGAGTTGCTGGAAGATTTAGCTGATGGTATCTAATTTCATTAGTTCTGTCTGGTTCATTGCATTTTGCCCTCCAGGTTTTGAGACCTGGAAGAGAACTTAAGTAGAAGACTGGATGGGTTCATCATTAGAGGAAGTATGTAATAGGAGGAAATCATGCTGTGTGTGTGTGTGTGTGTGAGTGAGAGAGAGAGAGAGAGAGAGAGAGAGAGAGAGAGAGAGAATGAATGCATGCTGATATGTCAGAGAAGAGAAATATTTTGTAATTTTTTTTCTTATATATTTTCAGTGTACCATATAAGTGTAGTGTAGGAAATAATTTGTATTGGATTTTATAGCCTTATGTATGTCATTTATATACATTGTTTCAACTGGAACATTTCATTAATAGTGGCTCATAGCATCATATATGTAATTCATATTTTTAGGCTGATTTCAAATTGCTATAGCTTTTATAATTATTACAATTGCCTTGCTTTTGGTATTAGCCTTTAGTATAACCTCATTTTAATCACTTGTTTTGTTAGTAGGTATTTTCTTAGGCTAAAATCCAAGCTCTTACCCTAACAGCTGTGAAATCAGCATGATATTTTGTGACCTTTCACAATTCTGTCCGTGGAAGTTGAAAGGGAAAGTTCAAAAACATAAAATCAGTTGGAAATAATTTAACACTTCTACTCACTAGTAATATGATATATAGTTTAAGCCAGGCTCAGTGGCCCATGCTTGTAATACCAGTGGCTTAGGTGGCTGAGGCAGGAGGACTGCAATTTCAAGGCCACTCTCAACCATTTAGTGAGGCCTAAGCAACTTACCAAGAACCTGTCTCAAAATTAAAAAAAAAAAGTGTTGGGGATGTGGCTGAGTAATTAAGCACCCCTGGGTTCAATCCCTAATACCTTCCTCTCCCCCAATAAATAGATAAATAACTAAGCAAGATGCAAGGTTTATTAATAGGCTTTTGTTTTACTCTTCAGGAAGCAGCTGCTCAAGTACATCTGTAATGGAGGAACTAAAAACTGAGTGTGCCAAGGCCGGTGCCACAATTATACCTGCTTTGCCCAGAGAGGCTAATGACTCTATACCATTGTATACTGGGCATGAGGAGGTTGAAGAGTCAGATCCACCTAAGCTTCCATGGCCAAAATCACCTGAGTCAACTTCCTCAGTGACAGAGAGTTATGGTGTGTTTACAGAGGGAGAAGAGAGTGATATGGAAGGCCTCAGGAGTGGCCTTGAACCTGGGGAAATACCCGCCGTCCTCAGTGAAGAGAGAAATGGCTTCAAAGTTCCCAGTGTATGTGGCAATATTCATTTTTACTGTTTTCATTGTATGTTGAGCATGCTTTCTGAAAACAACATGATGTGCTTTGAAATCTTGCTTTAGGGCAGAAATAAATAACATTTTACATTTATGGGTTTTAATCATTTTCCTTCAGTGACTAGGAGGTAGGCATTCCATGAGCTCTGGCTCATATTGTGATAATTTATTGCTCAGAAGCTTTGCCCACATGTTGCAATTTAGTTTTCTATTTTTAGATATTCACCTCTTTATTTGGAGATAACTATAAATTCATATTCATATATAGGAAATATTACAGAGAGATCTATGTTTCCTTTCCCAGTTTCCCCCATTACTTTATTCTAGGAAAACAGTCGTGGAATCACAACCACATTGATATTGATATGGTCATGGCACAGAATGGTCTGTCACCTGCAGTAATAACGAGGCTGGGAAGAATTCACCTTTTGGACTCTGCCCTCCTCCTGCTCACAGTTATTACCTTTGGGACTAAGCTTTCTATATGTTCCATTTTAACATTAGGGCATACCTGATCCCTCTTTCCTCCAACTCTTATTTCTTCCTGTCTGAATCCTAATGTCAGGGCAAGTTTTTGATCCTGCCCACTTTGGGGAAAAAAACAGAACTTTGGCCTCCCAGAAAAGTTAACAGGCCTCTGGATCACCAAGTCCCCCATGTTATGTTTTTGAGTGCCTCCTTATGTCTGTGGTAACCTTGTTTAATGTTAATATTATATGCTTTCAGCAAAAGCAATCCCTATTATCATAAGATTGGGTGTTGAGTGGGCGAGCTCAGACAGTGTCTTTGTCAGCATTCAGAAGTTCTTTTGGCCATCTGCCCTGATCATGGAATTCAGAGGCATGTGTGAGGACATCCTCAGTTGCTTGAGCTGGCAGTGATTCGGTAGAGGAGTATGATAAGTTTGCATGATGAGTATGATAAATTTGTCCAATATGATGACTTCTGTTGGGTCAAATTATGCATTATGTATTCTACTGAATTGTAAATGAGTATCTGTTAAAAAACACATAAAAATATGATCAAATTTATTTGAAAAGGTGGCTAAGAGAAGTTTGCATTCAATGAATAGAGCTTAAATGGCTTCAAAATGTCAGCTGTGTATCATTAAAAAATAATATCTTCGATTTCTCATCTCATCCTATATGTATGTGATAGGAGTAGCTTATTTCTGAATTAAAGGAAGTATACATTCTCATCTTGGCAGTATTTCCTTCTCTGTGAGGGTAGAAAGCAAACTCACCTGCCAAATTTTCACATGGGAACTATGTAGAGGCTATGCAATATCAGGGCCCTTATTTTATGAGTCTATAATTTTAAACTTAGGCTAATTTTTAAAAAGATCTTTGGAAGCTTGCCAAATATACCCTGCACTCCAATTAGGATTTTAAGATTCTGCACAAGAGTTAACTGATTTGTTGTTAAAATGATTTAACAGAATGTTTCCTCTTTCTTTTGACTTTAAGTTTTTTAAACAAATTCCTTAAGATATAAATAGGCAGAAGGTATTTTCATAATTAACCTTTTGTAAATTATTGTGAACTACAATTTTTGTTTTAAACATGTTTTTCATTTATATTTGTTTTTTTCCCATATTTGTTAAATTATCAGATAATGGAGGCAGAGACCAAAACTGCTAAGAGTTGGCGCCATCCACTTAGTAAGCCTCCAGCCAGATCCCCAATGACTCTTGTGAAGCAACAGGCAACAAGCGATGAAGGTGAGCTGATGATATTTTTTTAGGTTTTTTCCCCCCTATGTACAGATGTTTGTTGTAACAAACTGTTCTACAAAGTTGTTCAGTGGAAAGAAGATTTGACCCTGTGGCAAATACATACCTTAAGCCTTAAACCACTTCCAGGCAAAAATAATTTGCATTTTAGGAATACAGATTTGCTTCATATAACCTCATGGTGTTGCTAGTAAAAATCTTTGTGTTTTGTTGCATAACATTTGTAACTCCTGATATTCCCTAAAGACTTTCCAGAAGTTAAGAATCACTTCTCAAAAGGTGTTACATCATAGAGTTAACACGCTATAGGTTTCTTTTCATTGTCTTCATTTTTAGCTGGAATCCTTCAAATTCCTGTAAATTTCATTGAGTAGGAAACTGTGTGCAGTACTTCCCCCTCTTACACCTGTGGGCCATGAAACATACTTTCTGCTTAAGTGGATTGCATGTGGTTTGATGTTAAGCAGTTTTATTTATAACAAGTCATCACTCCTACTGGATATAACATTTATTTATTTATTTTTGTTGCCTCAAATTAAAAATCAGACCAATCACCCGTTTTCTTCTTTCTTGTCTTAGCATTCTATGGGCCTTATTTTTACCATTTCAAAATAATCCATTAAACAGTTTTTGAGTAAAGAACCCTTCTTTAGATATTCTTCTTTGCTCTTGGAAATTGTTAATTATGGTCACCTATTTGTGAGGAAACAATATTGGTTTAAACTTCTATTTCGAATAAATAGACTCTTTAAAATGTGTATATCATTGGCATAATTTTTTTCTCCCTTTTTTCTTTGTCTTCTTTTGTAGCACATGTTTACTTAGGAAAAAGATGGCTCCAGTAATAGAAGTAATGAAACACATTTGTACTTACTTCTATTTGTCACATACTGTTTTTCTCTTAGTGTCAGTTTAATTAAAGATAAATTTGTATCAAGTAATTAATATGCTGTACTCCTTCATCATCACCTGTTTCAGCATGGCTTCTTTGAAGGAAGCAGGGTGCATTAAAGGCAGGAAGCAGGCTGCTTCCTCCAATGAGCATGGTTCCCTACTAAGTTTATTTTGATGTGAACCATCATAAATTAGCCTACAGTTTCTCCATGAAGAACACTTCTGATTTTAATCTGTAGAGCTTGTGAAATTTTTAAATGGATTGGGTTAACAAAGTTGTATCAAGGATTTGAAATTAATATTTTGCTCAAACATTTATGATCTGCAGTGGTCTCACTTTCCATTCTAATATGTTAAAGACTCTGGGCATCCTCTGGGGATTTTTAAGAATTGAACAGAAAAATTAGAGAATTTTATGCACTCCTAAATTGATAATGAAGTATGATTTGTATCCTGGAACAAATTTTTTAAATCATCGAGCATTTGAATGTTTCCTTATGTCAAAGTTGCTTGTGCAATTGGAGTTGAATGAATATTGTCATTGATAGAAAGGGATGAACTGAGGACTTAGAACAACACTCCCAAATCCAGCTGCTTCGGGGGAATTTCCTGCTCTAATTTCTCAATTCCTTTTGTACTCTTCTCTGTGTGAGTATAGCTGTATTAGAGTCTCTGAGAAGTTACATCTGTACACAGCAATCAGTGTTCCTTATTGGTGAGTGAGATGGATTGTGATCATCTAACAGAAAGACTGCAAAGGGAATTTAGAGTTGAAAGCTGAAGTTGAACAACTTAAATGTCTAATAATGTGAAATTGTTTGGATGAAGTATGGTCAAGCAACTGAATGAAATACATTGTAGCTGTAGAGAATGATTCCAGAAGTCATAGTTACACTGCGGGTGTAATGTTTCGGATACAGAGTTAAATGGTAAAATATGGTTTAATATGTTTTTCTAGATTGGGAGTATTTTCTGGCAAGCACTTCTTTCTTGATGGTCTTGGAAAGTGCATAATGAATATCCTGAAAGCTTTGGTATCTGAATTTGCTTTGTTTTTGTTGTAGTTTTTCCCATGTTTTTTATTGATACATTATAATTATGCATAATGTGGATTCTTTGTTACATATCTGTTCATGCATATGACATACAATATAATTTGGCTAATCTCATTCCTAGTGTCTTTACTGATTTATAGATGTTTTTTTTTTAACATGACCTCCTTTAAAAGACCTAAACTTGTGGGTATGTACTGATAATAATCAGTCATTTCCCCATATCAGAAATAAGAGAAAATGATATAAAAAGGAAAAATGTATTTGATCACAATTTGGCCCCAAATGGAAAGACAATCTGTCTTTGCCTGTTCTACAGAAGTGTTACAATTTATAGAAACAAAAGCCAGGAAGTCTGTATATGTAGATTGAGCAGACTGTGCCAGCCTAAATATATGTCACAATTCTAATTCTCTGAGTTTGTTGCATTACTTTTGGTGACAGGGCTTTGAGGATGGTTGGTATTAGCTCTATCCTCTATTCTCAACATTAGCTGGTTGCTTGTATGTTCTGGGATGGAGAAAATAGCTTAAGAACAGGGTTAGCAGCAGGAAATGTCATGGATTGGACTTTTTTAAAAATTAAAAAACTTAAAATGAACCCATTATATTTTGACTAGTGTTTCATCAGCACCACTTTAATTTGCTGATACTGATTCCAGAACTTCTCCTGAATTGAAAAGAGGTTAATAGACATCCTGCGTGATACCAACCTTTTAGTATGCATTTTTCAACACTTCTACATTTCCTCTTCTCATTGCTCATTGTTCATTGCTTTTGAAGTTTTTATCCTGCACACAAATGTGCATTTCTTTCCCAATATTTAAAAATAAATTACTACATTTATTTCCAATATAACATTTTTAGCTTTTCCTACTGTTCCTTTCATATACTTTTTGTTCACCCACTCTCCTTGGTTAAGTTATTTGGTTCTTGATGTTTCCAATTCAGCTGTACCCCAAGTGCAAGTCCTGCTAACATACAGAAGATCGTACATCATGGCAGCAGCAGACACTGTGATACTCTGCTCAGTGATTCTCACTGTTAATGGGGATTGCAGTGGACAAGATTGTGCTTAGAGTGAAGTTTGTTTGGAGGCTGTTAACTGAAAGATTTAGCTCAGAATATATATAAGATTGTCATTAAATGATTTTAATTGTCTTTTCTATGTTAACAAGTCTTCAAATTATATATAATGAACTTTCATATTGCTCAAGAAGTGTTTTACAGAGACTTGTAGTGTCAGTGTGATGGACTAGATGATAATACCTCTCTATTTACAAGGCAGCCAGAAATGATGGATAAAATAAAACAAATCACCTTCATGTATGCATTTAGAGGCAAAACAGCATCAAGGACAGTATTCTTCATGTCTGCACCTATAGTCAAGCCTTATCACTCCATTATTTGTGTGACGCCTCCATCATTGTTGCCTGTGCTCAAAGTGGGGATTGTAGCAACACCTGCCATGGAGTTGTTGTGAGGGTTAAAAGACTAAATGTGTGTCCTGGAGTTGCTTGGGATGCTGAGGCAGTAGGATCTCAAGTGCAAATCCAGCCTCAACAGTTTGGCAAGACACTGTCTCAAAATGAAGGGCTGGTGATGTAGCTCAGTGGCATAACACTTCTCAGCATGTGCAAGGCCCTGAGTTTGATCCCTAGCACTGCAAAGAGTCAATCAATAAATCAATCTAAGCATTCATAACAGTGTTATAACAGTGTTTGGCAGTTAAATAGATGTTTGTTGTTGCAGCTATTGTATGATAAGAAGGGGCTAGAGGAAGAGGATCGCTGG
Source organism: Marmota monax (assembly GCF_021218885.2). Lineage (NCBI taxonomy): Eukaryota > Metazoa > Chordata > Mammalia > Rodentia > Sciuridae > Marmota > Marmota monax. Next base: position 1,834,316 of record NW_026692505.1, read on the forward strand.
ACTGTGGCTCTTTCTGGGACTAGAGTGAAGTCAGGGCAGTCAGAACCAATATCCCAAGGATCCCTCAGCTACATACAGCTGGATCAGAGCAGCTTATGCTCTTACTTAAGGGCATCCTTGGGAAAAGCAAGAAAACAAAATTGATCACAGGCACAAGCAGAGGAAAAGGGAACTTTCCTGCTTGTTCCTTAGCCTTGATTGGGGAAGGGCAGTAAGGTAGTAGAGAAATTCATCACGAAAATTCCTGACCTTAGGACTGTGGTTAGATTTAGATGTTTTATTCCTTTTGTTCCGAGACAGAAATTTAAAAGGAAAGGGTATTCTGGTTGTTAAAGCCTCTGGAGCATCTGTTAGAATTAATCACAAAATCTTTTGAACCCACATGGAACAGGAATCTGGTTGACTAATGGTCAATGGACTGTGGAGACCTGGCTTTCTGCTTTATTGGTTTTTTGACTTTGGCATGTCCTCTCTCTTGCCTCAATTTCCTCCTGTAAAAATAATGTGAGATTTGGTCATAAGTGATAAGGTTTCCTATACTGCTGTAACATTTACTGGGGTAAATATCCTGAAAAGCGTGCAATGATATGTTGAGGGCTGATTCTCAAAAGTGCTGACTGCTATTGAACCAAGTTTTCATTTATAACTTTTCAAATAATATTTTGTAATTTCCAAAACAATTAACACAGAAAGATTGAAAGACACTGATACCCATCATTTGTGTTTTACCTAAGTGCAGAGGTGACCCTATATACAGTTTGGATATTGGAAAGATTCAGATTAAATCCCTTTTATGACTCTGATCCCTCTAATCTGAATTGTCTGAATAACTTTGAGTCTTCCCTTCAGCAAGTGCAGTACTATAATGAGCTGTTAAGCATCTCTTTGAAATTGAGAACAGCTTAGACCTGATCCCTATCTCTGTAATGTCTGCATGCCTGGAGGGTTAGATTAAGAGCATACTTCCGGCAATGTTACAGTAATTTATTTTTTGGAAGTCTGTCTATATTAATATTATAATTCATTTAGAAATGGATTAAATATTTAAACATAGAGATGTAAGTGATGGAAATTGATTCTTTAATTAGAGATCATTTTTTTGGTCTATGACCATTATTTAACACTGTTTTAGTCAGCTCTTCATAACTTAGACTAAAAGACTTTACAAAAACAATTTTAGAGGAGAAGAGTTTATTTGGGGCTCACAGTTTCATTGGTCTCAGCCCATAAATGGCTGATTTTATTCCTCAAGGCTCAAGGGAGATAAGGCAGAACATCATGCTAGATGGGTGTTGGTGGAGGAAAGTGGCTCAGTACATCCTACCAGGAAGCAAACAGAGCTCATCTCACTACCTATAAAATACTAACCCTAAGGGCACACCCCCATCAGCCCAGCTCCTCTTACCACACCTTCTTACTTGCAGTTACCATTCATTGATTCCTATCAGGGGATTAATGCACTGATTAGGTTCAGATTCTTATAACCCATTCATTTCACCTCTAAACACTCTTGCATTGTCTTACAATGAGATTTTTGGGGGAGGATACCTTATATCTGAACCATAACAAACTTTACCTATATTTTTAGTTGTTTTGAAGAATAAAATGTATACATTTAATAAGCATGTTTAAGTAAATTAAATCCTAGAAATTTCAGTCTGACAGTATTTGTTTTCCTCTCCAAATGGTTTCTTTTTGTCCTTTATTTTTGCATGGGCAGCACTGGGGATGTAACCCAGGGGTGTTTTCCTAGTATGATACATCGCCCAATCTTTTTTCTTTTCTATTTCTCTAAATGGAAAGACACTGAGCTGCTGAAGCATCTTAAATTGCTATCCTTCTGCCTCAGCTTCCCCAATCACTGAGATTATAGGAATATGCTATCATATTGGACTTTCTCTTTTTCTTCCCCTTTCCCTCTCTTACTGAAGAATGTGCAGAGGGCCTCACACATGCTAGGGTAGGACTAAGCTACACCCCGAGCTCCCCCGCCTTTTTTTAAACATTTGAGTCAGGGTCTTGCTATGTTGGCCTGGCTGGCCTGGCATTTGTGATTTTGTCTTAGCTTCCCAAGTAGCTGGGATTTCAGGTATGTGTTACCATGTCATTTCTTTCTTTTAAATTGTATTTATAGTGTAATTTAATCCTAATCTGATCCTTAGCATATTTTGCCAAAATAGGAACTACCCACTGATTTCTCTTTATTAGAACTTTTGTTTCTTCTCAGATTTCCTTTGGTATTTTCTGAATACACAACCTGTTATTTCTCACTGTATCACCTGTTCTGTTAGTATAGTAGCTGATCTTTTTTTGTGGTACTGGGGATTTAACCCAGGGATGCTTTAAAACTGAGCCATATCCCCAACCCTTTTTATTTTTTATTTTGAGGCAGAGTCTCACTGAGTTGTTTAGTGCCTCACTAAATTGCTGAGGCTGGCCTCAAACTTGCAATCCTCCTGCTTCAGCTTCCAGAGTTGCTGGGATTACAGGTGTGTACTCCCATGCCTGGCTAATAGCTGACTCTTGAGCACTTTGCAGCTGTCCCTCAAACAAAGGACAGGGCTTACAAGTAGAATTCAGAATTCAAATGTAAGGAATTGGCTGCTTCACTTTATGTATTTATTGATTTAAACACACACACACACACACACACACACACACACACACATATTTAGTTGTAGATGGACACAATACCTTTATTTTATTTTTATGTGGCGCTAAGGATCGAAGCCCATGCCTCATGTATGCCAGGTGAGCACTGTATCACTGAGCCCTAGCCCCAGCCCCTGCTTCGCTTTATTAAATACATGTTTGGGGAAAATTTTGTGCCCCTGATCGTATAATGCTGTTAACTCTCTCTTTTCAGACCAGTTTGACTCAGATTGGCCAGTCTTAATTTTATTTCTTTTATTTCAAGGATTATGTATATATATTCACCAAATATGATAATGGTATCCTCCCTCCCCCCTTGCCCTTTTTTCTCTTCCTTCCCCTTCCCTCCATCCTTCCCTGGAGTTTGAACCTAGGGTGCTTTAATACTGAACTACATTGCCAGTCCTTTTTATTTTTAACTTTTAGACATTAAAAAGGCTAAGTTCCTTAGGGCCACACTAGGTTGCTGAGGCTGGTCTTGAACCTCACATCAACCTGTTTCAATCTCCTGAGTCCTTAGGATGTAAAGGTTGAATCACTGCACATGGCTGATAATGATGTGGTTTTGATTTAAGCATAAAAGTATTTTAAATTATTAAATACCGATATTAGATTTTAGATATTAAAGTATTAATATATTCATTTTGCCAGGTGATAATAGGAATGTGAAACTGTTTTATGATGGCATACTAAGACTTGGCTGTGGTTTCTTCTTAGCCTTCAAAGGCTATTTGGGTCTGTTATGATAGTGTAATGCCATTGATTTGGGAGGATGAGACAGGAGGATTGAAGGTTGAAGACTAGCTTTAGTAAGTTGCCTAGGCGTCCTCAACAATTTAGCAAGATCCTTACTCAAAAACAAAAAATAGAAAGGGTTGGTCATATAGCTCAGTAAAGCACTTCTGGATTCAGTCTGTAGTACAAAAAACAAACAAACAAATCAATAAAGGCTGTCTGGCCTTGGAGTATGTTTCTCTTAATCTCTCTAAGGATCATCTCAGATGTTTTGTTATCTGTATGATGAAATAGGATTTGGAATAGTGATCCAATGTTTCTTTCAAACTCTTTAAGATTATTTTATTTTATGAAAATCTAATAAGAAAGAAAACTATTTTGTCCTTGCTCTATTATTGACTTTCATTGAAAAGAGAAATAAATGTGCTAGGTGTAGTGGCGCATGCCTGTAATCCCACCAGCTTGGGAACTGAGATAGGAGGACCACAGTTCAAAGCCAGCTTCAGCAAAAGCGAAACTCTAATAAGCAACTCAGTGAGACCCTGTCTCTAAATAAAATACAAAAAAGGGAGGGCATGTGGCACAGTGGTCGAATGACCCTGAGTTCAATCCCTGGTTACCCTCATCCCCCCCCCAAAAAAAAAAGAAAAAAAAGGAAATAATTAAATTAAGTATAGGTACATCTCTCAAGATAAGTATTTCCTCTCTGTAAAAAGTCATTTTCTCTGCTAGAAAAACAATTACTGTTTCATGATGACTGCTGCTGTCATGCTCCAAATGTTATTAATTTTTGCATAATGATATCTTGTCTTTGTTCCATCAGTTTTTATTAGCTTGAGGTAATATTATACTTTCATTATCAGCCTGGTTATGTTTCTAAGCAATAAAACAGCAAATTCAGCAGATTACTAAATAGATTGGCTTGGTATGTTTTTTGATCGGTCACAGCCAGTGTTTTCCGGCATTATGTGGATATTAAACCTTAGATTTTGTTGGCAGTCAGACTGAATGGATATTTTATGTAGTGCTCAGGTTTGTAATAATATCAGGTATTCTTGCTTTAGCTTGATTTTCTATCACTAAATTCCATTGGAAGCCCCAGTGGCACTGGCTTCAGCTATAGTATTGGGTATTAAAAATTAAAAACACCTTGTTCTTATTACGCTGGTGGTTTGTTTAGGTTTTGATTAATTAAGAGACGGAAATGGTAGCTTTTTAGTTTATGCTACATCGTTGCTTTCTGTGCTTTTCATGTTTTGAAATTTTTCTGAACTGGCATGTTGTTTATGAAAAGGTGTCTGAATGTACGAAAAGCAGTGGGAATGTAAAATAGTTATGGCTTTGGTTCGTTTGACTTTATGCATGTCTTGCTACTCTTAGAGTCTTGGAAAAAACATCTGAGGAACACTTTTTGATATTACAACTACATTGTCCATTTCATTCTTTAGAAAAATAAATGATTACATTAGGTTGAAATGCATGAAACTGCCAGTATTTGATAATTTTTTTCATTAACTCACTTAAATATATTACTTTCTGTTTCCTTAAACTTGTACCTGAATCTCTTTCCCCAAAGACATAAATGTCTTAACTGTACCAACCACTAAGTTATCCCATATTTTGAAATATGTTATTTTGTGTTTTAATCAACCCCTCCCCTTTAGTTTTCCTGCAAGTCTACCTCTGAAGATGGAGAATGAAGTTAGGAAAGTTCATGTATACTTAAATGTTATTTTTATGATTATGTTGTGGTCTTTGGTTTTTTTTGCATAGTCCTAGGTGGCAACTTCCTGTAGTCTGGTGCATGGGCACCAGGGTCATGTATTTTAAGTAGGAATTTACCACATTTAGGAAGTTCTTTTTTTTTTTTTTTAACATGCCAGTGCTCCCAGCCACTGAATGGTTTATCATTTTAAATCTATGTATTCTGAACTCTCTTAGCTTAGTTTCCCAAGTTTAGAGAAATGAACCTCTAAATTATACATTGCATATATTCTCTTCTATTACATAGTGTATATTGTCTTCATTTTAGAAAAATGTTTTCAGGGTCAAAAATTGCTGAGATTTTTTTGTTCTTTAAAATAATAGAAATAAAGATGAAAAGTTGACTATGATATCTGGCCATGTTTCAGTATTACAGAAATATTTCTATAGCATTGCTTACATTATCTCGTGAGAGGTAAACTTTGTAAATACTTCAAGTGAGTTAGTCAAGGACTTTGTTAAGAATCTTCTTGGAAAAGAACAATGAGTGAAGGTAGAGGGAACTGTGACCACGCACAGAGCAGGCCCAGCGGCCTGCTGAGGGGCAGAGCCGCCCCCCACCCCCCGCGCCTCCCAGGTAGGTGGAACGGTGACCACCGAGAGAAAAGGCCCAGTGGCCCGCGGTGGGACAGAGCTTCCAATCACTCCTGCAAGGTAGGCGGGCCTGCGACCCACCGGCAGAAGAGGAGCAGCGGCCTGCTGAGAGGCTGAGCCGCCCCCTCCCCCTGCGCCGGCAAGGTAGAGGGAACTGTGACCACGCACAGAGCAGGCCCAGCGGCCTGCTGAGGGGCAGAGCCGCCCCCCACCCCCCGCGCCTCCCAGGTAGGTGGAACGGTGACCACCGACAGAAAAGGCCCAGTGGCCCGCGGCGGGACAGAGCTTCCAATCACTCCTGCAAGGTAGGCGGGCCTGTGACCCACCGGCAGAAGAGGAGCAGCGGCCTGCTGAGAGGCTGAGCCGCCCCCTCCCCCTGCGCCGGCAAAGTAGAGGGAACTGTGACCATGCACGGAGCAGGCCCAGCGGCCTGCTGAGGGGCAGAGCCGCCTCACACCCCCCGCGTCTGCCAGGTAGGGGAACTGTGACCACCGACAGAAAAGGCCCAGTGGCCCGCGGCGGGACAGAGCTTCCAATCACTCCTGCAAGGTAGGCGGGCCTGCAACCCACCGGCAGAAGAGGAGCAGCGACCTGCTGAGAGGCAGAGCCGCCCCCTCCCCCCAGCGCCTGCAAGGTAGACGGAACTGTGACCACCATCAGAGCAGGCCAGACCTGCAACCAAGAGACAGAACAGGCCCAGTGGCCTGAGGAAGGGTAGAGCCGCTCCCCCCCCCCCGCGCCTGCAAGGTAGGCGCACCTGCGACGCATTGGCAGTACAGCCCCAGAGGCCTGCAGAGGGGCAGTGCCGCTGCCTGCGCCTGCAGAGTAGACAGAACTGTGACCACCGACAGAACAAGCCTAGCGGCCCGCAGAGGGACAGAGCCGCCGCCCGCGCCTGCGAGGGAGACTTTGCAACTATACAAGACCAATATAAATATATAAGGGGAAAATTCAATAGCACAACAGTTTCACCAAGTAGAAAGGAACGCGAACAGTATGAAAAGACAAGGAAAGAAAGGACCACAAGCAATGCAGGTCAACTCAACTTTAGAAGAGGTAACAGCTGCAGCAGATGGAATGTCAGATAAAGAATTCAGGATATACATGCTTCAGATGATCTGGAGTATCAAGGAAGACATTAGACAGCAAAAACAGACAATGAAAGATCACTTCGACAATGAATTACACAAACAAATCCAGGAAGCAAAAGATCAACTATACAGGGAGATAGAGGTAATAAAAAAACAAGCAAACAGAAATCCTAGAAATGCAGGAAGCAATAAACCAACCTAAATTCTCAATTGAGAATACTACCAGCAGAGTAGAACACTTAGAAGACAGAACATCAGACAATGAAGACAAAGTATTTGAACTTGAAAAGAACATAGACAGCTCAGCAAGACTGTTAAGAAACCATGAGAAGAACATCTAAGAAATATGGGATAACATAAAGAGACCAAACTTAAGAGTCACTGGGATACAGGAAGTTATAGAGCTCCAAACCAAAGGAATGAGCAATCTAGTCAATGAAATATTACAAGAAAACTTCCCAGACTTGAAGAATGAGACAGAATCCCAAATCCTAGAAGCCTACAGGATGCCGAATGTGCAAAATCATAAGAGATCCATATCTAGACACATTATAATGAAGATGCCCAACATACAGAATAAGGAGAGAATTTTAAAAGCTACAACAGAAAGGAAGCAGATTACATTTAGGGGTAAGCCAATCAGGATAACAGCTGATCTTTCAACACAGACTGAAAGCTACAAGATCCTGGAATAACATATTTCAAACACTGAAAGAAAATGGGCTCCAACCAAGAATTGTGCATCCACCGAAACTAAGCTTAAGGATGGAAGATGAAATTAAAACCTTCCACGATAAACAAAAGTTAAAAGAATTTGCAGCTAGAAAACCATCTCTTCAAAACATCCTCGGCAAAACATTACAGGAAGAGGAAAAGGAACATAACAATGAAAACCAACAGTGGGAGGTAGGACAGAAAAGGGGGGGAAATAATCAAAGAGGAAAACAAACAATGTTTAGTAACATAAGTAAACAAATATGGCTGGAAGAACAACCCATATCTCAATAATAGCCCTAAATGTTAATGGCTTAAACTCACCAATTCAGAGACACAGGCTAGTAGAATGGATCACAAAACAAGACCCAACAATATGCTGCCTCCAGGAGACACATTTGATAGGAAAAGACATACATAGGCTGAAGGTGAAAGGTTGGGAAAAATCATATCACTCATATGGACTTTGGAAGCAAGCAGGAGTGTCCATACTCATATCAAATAAAATAGATATCAAGCCAAAGTTAATCAAAAGGGATAAAGAGGGACACTACATACTGCTTAAGGGAACCATACACCAACAAGACATAACAATCATAAATATATATGAACCAAACAATGGTGCAGCTATGTTCATCAAACAAACTCTTCTCAAGTTCAAGAGTCTAATAGACCACAATACAATAATCATGGGAGACTTCAACACACCTCTATCACCACTGGACAGATCTTCCAAACAAAAGTTGAATAAGGAAACTATAGAACTCAATAACACAATTAATAACCTAGACTTAATGGACATATATAGAATATACCACCCAACATCAAGCAGTTACACTTTTTTCTCAGCAGCACATGGATCCTTCTCAAAAATAGATCATATATTATGTCACAGGGCAATTCTTAGACAATATAAAGGAGTAGAGATAATACCATGCATCCTATCTGATCATAATGGAATGGAACTGAAAATCAATGATAAAAGAAGGAAGGGAAAAGAATACATCACTTGGAGAATGAACAATAGGTTACTGAATGATCAATGGGTTATAGAAGACATCAAGGAAGAAATTAAAAAATTCTTAGAGATTAATGAAAACACAGACACAACATATCGGAATCTATGGGACACATTGAAAGCAGTTCTAAGAGGAAAATTCATTGCTTGGAGTTCATTCCTTAAAAAAAGAAAAAACCAACAAATAAATGATCTCATACTTCATCTCAAAACCCTAGAAAAAGAAGAGCAAAACAACAGCAAAAGAAGTAGAAGGCAAGAAATAATTAAAATCAGAGCTGAAATTAATGAAATCGAAACAAAAGAAACAATTGAAAAAATTGACAAAACTAAAAGTTGGTTCTTTGAAAAAATAAACAAAATCGACAGACCCTTAGCGATGCTAGCGAAGAGAAGAAGAGAGAGAACTCAAATTACTAGCATACGGGATGAAAAAGGCAATATCACAACAGACACTTCAGAAATACAGAAGATAATCAAAAATTATTTTGAATCCTTATACTCCAATAAATTAGAAGATAGTGAAGGCATAGATAAATTTCTTAAGTCATATGATCTGCCCAGATTGAGTCAGGAGGATATAGACAACCTAAACAGACCAATATCAATTGAGGAAATAGAAGAAACCATAAAAAGACTACCAACTAAGAAAAGCCCAGGACCGGATGGGTATACAGCAGAGTTTTACAAAACCTTTAAAGAGGAACTAATACCAATACTTTTCAAGCTACTTCGGGAAATAGAAAAAGAGGGAGAACTTCCAAATTCATTCTACGAGGCCAACATCACCCTGATACCTAAACCAGACAAAGACACTTCAAAGAAAGAAAACTACAGACCAATATCTCTAATGAACCTAGATGCAAAAATCCTCAATAAAATTCTGGCCACTCGGATACAAAAACTTATCAAAAAAATTGTGCACCATGATCAAGTAGGATTCATCCCTGGGATGCAAGGCTGGTTCAATATAAGGAAATCAATAAATGTTATTCACCACATCAATAGACTTAAAAATAAGAATCATATGATCATCTCGATAGATGCGGAAAAAGCATTCGACAAAGTACAGCATCCCTTTATGTTCAAAACTCTAGAAAAACTAGGGATAACAGGAACATTCCTCAATATTGTAAAAGCAATCTATGCTAAGCCTCAGGCTAGCATCATTCTGAATGGAGAAAAATTGAAGGCATTCCCTCTAAAATCTGGAACAAGACAGGGATGCCCTCTCTCACCACTTCTCTTCAACATAGTTCTCGAAACACTGGCCAGAGCAATTAGACAGACGAAAGAAATTAAAGGCATCAAAATAGGAAAAGAAGAACTTAAATTATCACTATTTGCGGATGACATGATTCTATACCTAGCAGACCCAAAAGGCTCTACAAAGAAACTATTAGAGCTAATAAATGAATTCAGCAAAGTGGCAGGATATAAAATCAACACGCATAAATCAAAGGCATTCCTGTATATCAGCGACAAATCCTCTGAAATGGAAATGAGGACAACCACTCCATTCACAATATCTTCAAAAAAAATAAAATACTTGGGAATCAACCTAACAAAAGAGGTGAAAGACTTATACAATGAAAACTACAGAACCCTAAAGAGAGAAATAGAAGAAGATCTTAGAAGATGGAAAAATATACCCTGTTCATGGATAGGCAGAACTAACATCATCAAAATGGCGATATTACCAAAAGTTCTCTATAGGTTTAATGCAATGCCAATCAAAATCCCAACGGCATTTCTTGTAGAAATAGAGAAAGCAATCATGAAATTCATATGGAAAAACAAAAGACCCAGAATAGCAAAAACAATGCTAAGCAGGAAGTGTGAATCAGGCGGTATAGCGATACCAGACTTCAAACTATACTACAGAGCAATAGTAACAAAAACAGCATGGTACTGGTACCAAAACAGGCGGGTGGACCAATGGTACAGAATAGAGGACACAGAAACCAATCCACAAAACTACAACTACCTTATATTTGATAAAGGGGCTAAAAGCATGCAATGGAGGAAGGATAGCATCTTCAACAAATGGTGCTGGGAAAACTGGAAATCCATATGCAACAAAATGAAACTGAATCCCTTTCTCTCGCCATGCACAAAAGTGAATTCAAAATGGATCAAGGAGCTTGATATCAAATCAGAGACACGCCGTCTGATAGAAGAAAAAGTTGGCTACGATCTACATACTGTGGGGTCGGGCTCCAAATTCCTCAATAGGACACCCATAGCACAAAAGTTAATAACTAGAATCAACAAATGGGACTTACTCAAACTAAAAAGTTTTTTCTCAGCAAAAGATACAATAAGAGAGGTAAATAGAGAGCCTACATCCTGGGAACAAATCTTTACTCCTCACACTTCAGATAGAGCCCTAATATCCAGAGTATACAAAGAACTCAAAAAATTAGACAATAAGAGAACAAACAACCCAATCAACAAATGGGCCAAGGACCTGAACAGACACTTCTCAGAGGAGGACATACAATCAATCAACAAGTACATGAAAAAATGCTCACCATCTCTAGCAGTCAGAGAAATGCAAATCAAAACCACCCTAAGATACCATCTCACTCCAGCAAGATTGGCAGCCATTATGAAGTCAAACAACAACAAGTGCTGGCGAGGATGTGGGGAAAAGGGTACACTTGTACATTGCTGGTGGGACTGCAGATTGGTGCAGCCAATCTGGAAAGCAGTATGGAGATTTCTTGGAAAGCTGGGAATGGAGCCACCATTTGACCCAGCTATTCCCCTTCTCGGTCTATTCCCTAAAGACCTAAAAAGAGCATGCTACAGGGACACTGCTACATCGATGTTCATAGCAGCACAATTCACAATAGCTAGACTGTGGAACCAACCTAGATGCCCTTCAATGGATGAATGGATAAAAAAAATGTGGCATTTATACACAATGGAGTATTACTCTGCATTAAAAAATGACAAAATCATAGAATTTACAGGGAAATGGATGGCATTAGAGCAGATTATGCTAAGTGAAGCTAGCCAATCCCTAAAAAACAAATGCCAAATGTCTTCTTTGATATAAGGAGAGTAACTAAGAACAGAGTAGGGTCGAAGAGCATGAGAAGAAGATTAACATTAAACAGGGATGAGAGGTGGGAGGGAAAGGGAGAGAGAAGGGAAAATGCATGGAAATGGAAGGAGACCCTCAGAGTTATACAAAAGTACATACAAGAGGAAGTGAGGGGAAGGGGAAAAATAATATAAGGGGGACAAACGAATGTCAGTAGAGGGAGCAGAGAGAGAAGAGGGGAGGGGAGGGGAGGGGAGGGGAGGGGAGGGGGGATAGTAGAGGATAGGAAAGGCAGCAGAATACAACAGACACTAGTATGGCAATATGTAAATCAATGGATGTGTAACTGATGTGATTCTGCAATCTGTATATGGGGTAAAAATGGGAGCTCATAACCCACTTGAATCAAATTGTGAAATATGATGTATCAAGAACTATGTAATGTTTTGAACAGCCAACAATAAAAAATTAAAAAAAAAAAAAAAAAAAAAAAGAACAATGAGTATGAACATTTCAAAGGAGGGAATGAATTTGGCATGAAGTAGACTTGATAGGACAACATTTTGGATTTTGATGTGCAAGGAAAGAATGCAGGTTTCCAGCATTCTCTTCATGCTTCTTTATGTTCTCTAAGTTTCCCTCATAGTTGGCATCATGACTGTTCTGCTTGAATTTCTCTTCTTAGCAGCTGTTTAGTGTGATCTGCCAGGTGTTACCTCTGGTAGTTCTTGGACTACAGGGTCCAAGGATCACACTGCCCTTTATGGAGATGACCAGAAGTCAGCTTTTTAGCTCAGAAAGCCCCCCTCCCCCCCCGTCACTTGCAACATGCTTATTGTTCACTGCTTGGAGATCTTATTTTGCCATTTTTTGATTTTATGTTGGAGATGCTACTAGTGAAGTAGCTTAAGAACTTGAGATTTCTCCTGTGGGATGTTTTGAACTATTTGAAAGCAAGGGACTGATTGTTTAAAGTTTCTTCATCTGTCATATTTCCTGGAATGTTATGAGATTTGTGTGCTCACCCTTTAACCCATCTTTGATTTCATTGTCAGAATAAGTTCCTTTTGGTGTCATGTGGTTAGTTTGGTTTTCAATGATATGACAGTTTGCTTACAAGAGTTTTCTTCTTGTCCCTACCATGATATGATAATCAACTGTCCTTTTTTTCTTTTTTATATACTCTATTAGTAAATGTTACTTACAATTCTTAAAGATAGAGGAGTTTTACTGAGAAGGAACCTGAAGTATATTCTCACTAATTCACTTGCCTAAGATCACAAGAATTGAAGAGGTAAATAACAGACTTTAAATGCTGTCTGTTCAATTCCAGGATTGTCACTCTTTCTGCTTTACCACACTAGCAGTTCCCAGTAATAGTGAGAGTACTGAAAAGAATACATATGAAGATCTAATGACAACAAGACATCTTTGTTGATAGAGTAGATTAATTTCCCAGTAGTCCTTGTTTTTGCCCATGTGTATTTTAAGAGTGTACCTATTTGAAATATGAACTAACATTCTTTTTTTTTTAATTAAATTTTTTAAAAATTGTAGATGGACCCAGCACCTTTGTCTGTCTGTCTGTCTGTCTATCTATCTATCTTTATTCGGTGCTGTTGATCGAACCCAGTGTCTCACATGTGCTAGGTGAGTGCTCTACCAACAACTATCATTGTTCAGGAAATTCAGGCAACACCAGTAATGCCAAGTTTCCCTGGTGAAACTTGTCCCTTAGATGTAGCATGATTATCAAGGCATTTTTGTGTAAGAAGAATTTAAAGGTGCGTCCCTTGGGATGTTTGTTTTTTAAAGCATATATTGACTCATTGGGAATGTATCCTTAAGTATTTTGACATCTGTATTATGGAGAGGAGAATACATAAAGAGTAAAACTGTAACAGAGTTGAGAGTGATGCTTAGTGATAGAGTGCTTGATTTGCATATTGGAGGCCATGACTTCAGTCCCTGGCAGCAGAACCAAGCAAACAACAAGAACAGACAGGGTTATGGTTTGGATGTGAGGTGTTCCCCAAAAGCTCACATGCGAGACAGTCAAGAAAGTTCAGAGGAGAAATGATTTGGTTGTTAGAGTTTTAACCCAATCAGTGTTTAATCCCCTGATAAGGATTAACTGAGTGGCAACTGAAGTGGTAGGGTATAGCAAGAGAAGGTGTGAATTGCGGTGTGACTATGGGGTATATACTTTGTATCTGGAGAGTAGAGTGTTCCTCTCTGCTTTCTGATCACCATATAAGTTGCTTACCTCTGTCTCACTCTTCCATCTTGATGTTCTGCCTCACCTGGAGCCTGGAGGAATGGAGCCAGCCTTCTATGGATTAAGACCTCTACTACCATGAGCCTTCAAATAAACTTTTATTCATCTATAATTGTTCTTGTCAGGTCTTTTAATCACAGAAATGAAATTGCTGATTAAAACAAGCCTACGTTTGCCTTTTTAATTTCTTAAGTGTCTTAGGCTGAAAACAGCAGTTTCTCTATTAACCGTTATTAAACTAGCACATTACAGAACTGTAATGGAAAATTTAATTTTTTTTTTCTGAATGGCACTACTTGCCTTTAAGATTGTACCTGAACCTCGGTTATTTTTTTTTAATCTTTTGTATTTCTGAACACACCTTTATAAACTTTTCTTATTCATCAACTAAAATGAACATTGAATATATTTCACATACAGTATAAGAATACTAAAATTCCAAAGTTTCTATCTTCCTTGCTTTTTTGAGTAACTCATTACTGCTTTCATCTTCATTCTCCTCCTCACCCTCTATTTCCTCCAGGATGTTTGAAACCATATATAATGCCCCCCAGGATTCAGATTTTGCTCAAGTACCTGAAACATAACAGATGTTGCCATGCTTTTCATAGCAGAGAATGGTGCTGTATCGGCCAAAAAACATAATTGGAACATATCCCCAAGCAGTGCAGTCATCATGGAGACTGGTAAAGGGAAATTCCTGTAATGGAGTTCAGTGCCTTTTCCCATCTGCCGAATTCCATCAGCATGTCCTGGCAGTAGTCCTTCCACAAATAACCCAAATGTGTTCTTTAGAAAAATCCATATAAAATCAGCAGAATTTATTCAAAAAGCCTATACTGAGTGAATGAATTGACCTCAGTCTGTTCCTAAGGAAAGGTCCCCTCACCCGCTGCCAATTCATTTCCCCCTTGTTATTATTTTGACTATAATTTTGAAGCTTGGATAGTTTTATAATCATAATAACTTATAACCCGCCTATGTTCCTTTTAATGTATGTTTTATAGAATTGGCATCATCCTGTATATACAGATTTGTGTGCTGGATTTATTTTTACAATTTTTAAATTTTTTTGTGATACCAGGGATTGAACCCAGGAGCACTTAACTACTGAACCACATCCTCAGCCCTTTTAAAAATACTTTTTAGGGGCTGGGGTATTGCATAATGGTAGAGCACTAGCCTAGCATGTGTGAAGGTTCAATCCTCAGCACCACATAAAAATAAAGAATTCTCAGCACCACATAAAAATAAATAAGTAAAATAGAGATATTGTGTACATGTAGGCATCGTGTGCCCATGTTCAACTAAAAATATTTTAAAAATACATTTTATGTTTAGAAACAGTGTCTCACTAATTTGTTGAGGCTGGCTTTGAACTTGTGATCGCCCTGCCTCAACTGCCTGAGCCACTGGGATTATAGGTGTGCACCACCATGCCTGGGCAGAATATTTTTCATTGTACTTTGAAATAATAGTTTCAGCTGATTGTGTGTGGCTTTTGAGTGAAGAGGAGAAATAAAGACATTTTTCTTTCTTTGAAGGCATAAAAAAGCCTTTTCATGGAAATATTTATACATCAGTGTTAGCTGTCTTTCTGCTCTGGTTCTATTATTGTCTATATTTTTATTAGAAAAGCTTAGTATTTAGTGCATACATTTTAAAAGTAATTTTCTGGATGAGTTTTGCAGGACTTACCAAGGAATTTGGTGTTTGAACTTTTGGCATGGTCTTTCATAAAATAAAGTTATTCTTTTTTAGCAATGTAGTTATTTAGTAATTTCAGAGAGCTATTGAACATTTTTGCTGGTATGGTGGCAGTATTTTTTAAGTGGTCCCTTCAGCATATTTATTAAAGATAGTATTTGTTTTCTAGTGTGGCCATCTAGTAGTATTAATTATGAGGCTGACCCTCTTTCACAGGATGGTGCATAAGCCCTTGCTTAAGCTTCCTTATTCACCATGAAATTCCTGATAATGTAGAGTCTGGAGCTGTGTTATAATCTGCTTGTGCAAATTCAGAAGTGCTTATGAAGACATAAGGAACCACTTTATTTGGGGGCTCATTCTTTGCTTTACTGTATAGTACCATTTACAGGGTTTTGGCACTGTTTGGTAACAATTTCAGAATCACCACCATGAACTGTGAGTCTCGCTGAAGAAGAATGAAAAGTACAATGGGAATAGAATGTTTTATAATTGATTAATTCGTTCATATAAAAAATATCATTGTGAACAGAATCCAGGTGCACTTTACCCCTGAGCTACAATACCCTGTCTTTTACTTCCTTCCTTCCCTCCCAACCTTTCTTCCATCCTGAGATAGGGTCTGACTAAATTGCTTGGGCTTGCCCAAACTTGAAGCTTCCAGGGTCAACTTTCCAAGTTGCTGGGATTATAGGCATACACCACCACACTCACCTCCATATGTAATTTGTTTTAGCATTGTGTATTTCTAAACAAGATCTGAGTTATAGAGATCTTTTAGATATTGGTAAATCTCATATGATATTTAATTAAAAATTACGTTTGTTATCATTACCATTAGTCCCACTGGAAATTTATTTGAGTATTGGACAGTGTTACATTCACAATAATGGACACACTTTTTCCAACATTTTAATTGTGAGGTATAAGTTTCAAGTAGATCAGTTATTTTTCGTAAAAAGGCTGACTTTTTTTTTGGTTCATTTTCATGAAATTCCATGCTAGATACTGAAGAATCTTGATTTATTTTTTTCTTTCAAGTAAAAATGGTTCTCCATGAAAAAGACAGGTTCTTTGCCTTGCAGTTCAAGTTAATGTCAGAAGAGCTTTAACTCAGACAATTGCTGAACTTCAGTGTGTACAGATATACTTTATACATATATCCCTTTTTTGTCACAGATTTAATAAATCTGATACTTTTTTCATCAAGAACATTAAGTGAAACTTCCTTTTTTTTTCTTCATTTTTTTCAGTCCTCTGAAAATATGAGGTAATCAAGAATATAATACTTTGGTGATGCTGCCTTGATTTAAGCTAAGGCACCAATAATTTTACCCCCCACTGCTTTTATGTCACTATTACAAATGTCAATAGTGTGACATAGACCAAATAACATGTCTGTGTTATTGTGAAACTGGTTTTGGCTACATAGATGGTACAACTGGTGTATTGCATCATCTGAAGTCTATAGATCATTCTTTGAGAACTGCTGTTGTCTTTTTCCCCCCCCCCCCCCCCCGCCGCCGGACCTGCCAAACCAAGCCATTTCTGTAACTACCTCCTCTCCATAGATTCTAAAACTTATTCATTCTGCATTGGCTCATTTAGTATGTGGAAAAGAAGACTTGCTCAAAAGAATGTTTTCAAGTAATGATAGTTGGTCCTCTCCTGACTTATTGAGAATACAATTAGGAATTAAGGGAGTTCTGTGCTTGGTAATGTTTTCATAGTTCTCCTAAACCTTGATATACTTTCGTATTTGGTGCTGGGTCTCTGGCAGGTCCCAGTGCTTGGTGCTGCACAGTGTTGCTCCTGTAATGATTTTGAATTATAGGATTACATTATGATGGTGGAGAGAAATGCTCTTGGGGCCTTATTCTGTGTCAGCTTTGGTCTAGGACAGATATAGAGCTGGATCCTCTCTACACGTCAAGTGTTGAGAAAGTTTGAGGAGGTCTTTTTTATTCTATCAGGCCATCCTAGGCCAAACCTTGCCATGAGTTTTAATCAGATGGACCATTACAGCTCTGCCCACACTCACCTACTCTGTGGCTCCATTTTACTTCCTGGCTCTGTTGTTCTTCCCTGTCTTTGCCTGTTTTTCACTGTCTCTGGACTTCAGGAATTAGAAAGTATTTCCTCTGATCTTGGAAATATTTTGGGAATTCCTCATAATAACTTGAGACCAGGGATAAAAACTTTGTCTCATGTGTTTCAGTGTTTTTCAAAAAGGCAAGTGATGCAGTAAACTAATTTTAAGCCAATCAGTAGTAGCCATATTTAGTATCTATAAGAGATATTAACCTATGAGAAGGACTTACTGCTATTCATAATTTCTAATTAACTTTCATTTGTCAACTCTTCTCTAATATTTCTTCTGTTGTGAAATGTAGGGCAACTTAGGTGGAAGTAATTTATATTTAACATCAGATTACTTCATCTTAAGTATAGGCAAAGGGTCTCACCTTTTGTTTTCAAACACTGTGCTCCTAGCTATATACCAGGTGTTTCTCCATTATAATAACAATGCTGCTGCTGCTGCTGCTGCTGCTGCCGCCCCTGCCACCACCATCATTGAAATAGGATCATTCCTTTTTTCTTCCATTGGAATTTGACATCTTTAATTTTATCCTCATTCACTATTTCATTTTTTTCTGTCTATGTAAATCTATTTTGACTTTTTCTAGAGTAGGTAAGTTAACATGGCAAGGGCTGGAACACAGTGGTTCACCAGTGATTTGGATAACTAAGGACATCACTGTGCAGAATATTTTTTAATAAGCATGTCACAGTTATTGGTGAGGAATATTAAGCCCAAGACATGCCTTTTCATCTGAGATATACTGTCCTCTGCTATGGGCAAAAGGAATATTTTTCTAATATGCAGTATCTTTCCAATGCTCTGAAAGATTTTAAAGTGATATTTTGTGGAGGTGTTTTCTACTTTTATCTAGTAACAGATTTGCATGTTAATAGATTTAACCCTCTTAGAGAATCATACAGAACAAATGAGAAGATTTGACATAGGGATTATTTTTTATATCCATGTAATGGTAGTATATTGCTTGACATATTATAAGTGCTCTGTAAATGTCATGGATTCTTGAACTCCAAAGTTAATTCCATGAAGTCCAATTGATAAAAATTTTATTGAACCACATATTATGTTAGGTAAAGAAAGTAAGCATATTAATAAGCATTCTCAGTGTTAGAGTATCCTGCTAACTGGAAGATAATGTTATGTTTATGAACATAAACTTATTTTATCATAGGCAGTGTTGTGGTAGTAATAGAAATACTAATGTAGTGACATTGGAAAAAGAGGGTATTTTACTCCTGGCAAGTATGGGGATTGTGGAAAAGGGAGGTTGGTTGTCTGACTTTGGCTTTAAAGGATGAAGAGAATGAGAATCAAACTCCTTTTATTCTGTTTTATATCTCAGAATGTATCAGTAGACAACATAGGCTTGGTGTCTGGCATTGATGTCACAATTTGGAACATGTGCTTCTTTTATAACTAGGGTGATTGGTTTCCCTTGTGTTGCTTCTCATTGTATTTTTATGCTGTGTCTTCTAAAAGAGTTGCCTGAAGTTCCATCAGTTGAGGAAGAAGTAGAAGAAACAGAGTCTTGGGCGAAGCCTCTTATTCACCTTTGGCAGACAAAGTCCCCTAACTTTGTGGCTGAACAAGAATATAATGCAGCAGCAGCAAAAATGGAGCCACACTGTGCCATCTGCACTCTGCTCATGCCATACTACAAGGTAATTTGGGGTGGTGTGGCTGTCAACCTGTCCTTACATTGGTCCACTTTCTGTGACTATGCACCCAAGAGGTCACTTGTGAATCATTGTAGGTGAGTATTCATCAGAAATAAGATGGCAATACTTCTTAGCTATTGTTCTTCGCAGGACAACAATGATTTCTACAAGCCCCTTGGGAACCATTTTTCTGATAGTACTTTTTCTTTTTTGAATATCTTGTTTTTTTTCAGGGAAAGTCATTTCAATGTTTCTGTTGTTTTTACAACTAAACTTAAAGCTTAAAAACAGAACCATGCAGAGAGAGAATTTAGTCTTGGTTACTATTTTATGTTTGAAAATGTTGCTCTCAAAATATGTGCCAGCTCTGAGCCCAAATTTTTTTTCATTAATTTTTAAAATTTTAACATCTCAATCTACCTATATAATTCCCAATAATAAAAAAATTTTCAGTTACAATGATAAAATTTGGGAAAGTTTATTTAAATGAGATCTTTGGAGATAATAAAGCAATTCATAAATTATAAATGGAACAAATACTTAAAATTTTCATATATTTTGGAGAGATGACAGTTTTTTGTTTGTCATGATTCTGCCTTATTTGGCCATGTGTACCAGTAACATCTCTTACTCTTTAAGCCTTGTCATAAGGCAGATGCTTTAGAACCCCTCCCCAGTTCTGTTACTCAAATTAAACCTGGTGTTTGAAAATATTCCTTAAAATGCTAACCAGGTAATATTTTTATTAAATCAATACATGTGTTTACCTATTAGAAATGAAGAGGTAAAAAAATTCATAAGAAGAATACATGCTTTCCATGAACTCTTTTTAGAAGAACACAGTTTTAGTAGCTCATCAGTTTCTTTTATGAGCAGACATTCAAAATATTTTCTTGTTCTTTCAGATTAATTTCTTTCTTTCTTTCTTTCTTTCTTTCTTTCTTTCTTTCTTTCTTTCTTTCTTTCTTTCTTTTTTTTTTTTGGTGTGTGTGTAGGAAGCAGGGCCCAGGGATTGAACTCAGGGGCACTCGACCACTGAGCCATATCCCTAGCTCTATTTTGTATATTATTTAGAGAGAGGGTCTCGCCTCACTTTTTCTGAGGCTGGCTTTGAACTCACAATCCTCCTGTCTCAGCCTCCCGAGCTGCTGGGATTGCAGGCATAGATTAATTTCTTGATGGGAGCCTGAGAAGGACCATTACTAAAAAGCTAATAGGAAGGGCAGCAGAATACAACATACACTAGTATGGCAGTATGTAAAAAAGTGGATGTGTAACCGATATGATTTTGCAATCTATACACTGGGTAAAAATGGGAGTTCATAATCCGCTTGAATCAAATGTATGAAATATGATATGTCAAGAGCTTTGTAATGTTTTGAACAAATAATAATAAGAAAAAAAGAAAAAAAAGAAAAAGCTAATAATCGTTGGGATAAGGAAAACAACAGGAATAACAAAAGGTGAAAGCAAATGGCTAGAAGAGGGTTTAGTGGATTGGAGTGACAAGAATGAATTATGAACTGTTTTCCATCTTTTTCACTCAACATGGAAATGTTGTGTTTTTCAGCCAGATAGCAGCAATGAAGAAAATGATTCTAGATGGGAGACCAAATTAGATGAGGTGGTTGCATCAGGAGGAAAGACTAAGCCCCTCATTCCCGAGATGTGTTTTATTTATAGCGAAGAAAATATAGAATATTCTCCACCCAACGCCTTCCTTGAAGAGGATGGAACAAGCCTTCTGATTTCTTGTGCTAAATGCTGCGTACGGGTTCATGCAAGTAAATACATTTATAGTCCATCAATCACTCACTTTTCTGCACTCACTTTTCTGTGCTTCACATAGTTCTTATTGCTCACCGATTTGGAACCTGTCAAATCTATTGTATTGAACTATTGACATTCTTGATGGTTGAATCATTTTTTCCCTCATATTTCTTTTAGTGAAAGTATGAGGGTGTATAATTAATTATCCTCCCCCCCCCCCCAGTCTTCCTTATGCAATACCAGTGGTGAGTAGGCCTGTTTTTTTTTTTTAATTGTTGTTGTTTATTTGGTGTTCAAGTGAGGTACCATCATGAGGCACCTTTCTTTCACATGCTTGTGTTTTACTTACCTTATAATAAAACTTAACGTGAACATCTGATGTTGATTGATGAGTATTTTTCTTTATGACTTTTTAAGGAGAAATCAATCTTCCTTTCATGATTCTTAGAGTTATTATTGTATTGAGTTAAAGTGTTATTTTTTATAAGTAAAAGGAAATCTCTACTGTTTTCCAGGGGAGAATAATCATTATAATAGTTTTTTCTCCCAAATGAGATGATTAGGCTGTGTCTGTCTGTCTGTCTGTGTCTCTCTTTTAGTTTTAGTCTTTATTTTAATTTAGAAATTGCAATTTTAACTTATTTATTTTAATTTAGAAATTGCAAAAATAACCAGGTTTAGTAGCACATGCCTGTAATTTGTTGTTTTTTACACAAATGGGGGAAGTGGTGAATATATTTAAAATAACAACAATAATACAACTGGTATAAAGCCTATAGTATACGTAAAAGGGATTCATTATATACAACTCTATTTTAAATAATTCTATTTTTTCCAATTTTACTCAACCTTGTATTCTATTAACAACTTCCGTAAGTCTGTCTTTCTCAATGTGTAGTTTAAAAGATTTATGATGGAGTTATCTTCATTCATATTTACCCCAAAGAAATAATAGTTTTAGAGTTGGAATTACCTCCTGATAAATTTATAAATTAGATACCATATACTTCCTGAAGAGATTTGAATGTCATCTGCTTGAAATATAATAATAGCAATCTTCTTCTATTGATATTAATTAATAACACACACATGCATGCATACAAACACAGTTTCACCATATGTTAGTATGTATATTTAAGAGGCAAAGCATCAGGACACAAAATATAGGCATTTAATCTTGATTGTAAATGTAGCAGTTATATAGTTTAGCTATGTTATTTCATAAATGTGTACTTTTACTTCATATTTTAAAGAATTGGTTAACTGCTATAGGTGTTTCTTTGGATAGTTACATTTCTGTTACTTTCTGTTCCTATCTCAAATGTTACTGAAATTTGTAAAAACTACCCATAGAATTTTCAAATCCCTCTATTTTCAGTAACTTAGGTTTTTTGTTTGTTTGTTTATTTTGTTTGTTGATTCTGGGGATTG
Organism: Marmota monax; assembly: GCF_021218885.2. NCBI lineage: Eukaryota > Metazoa > Chordata > Mammalia > Rodentia > Sciuridae > Marmota > Marmota monax. The sequence continues at coordinate 1,856,881 of NW_026692505.1, forward strand.
AATTCAAGGGTGCTTTTATACTGAGCTACATCCTCACTTCTTTTCATTTTTTATTTTGAGATCAATTCTCGCTAAGATGTTGAGGCTGGTCTTGAACTTGCGATCCTCCTGCCTCAGCCTCCCTAGTTGCTGGGATGACAGGCATGTGCCACTCCTTTTGGCAACATGTTTCTTGCTGCCATATAATTGTTATATATTTGTACCCTTAATCATCTTCATATTCATTTTGGGACAGGCATTGACCCATCAGACAAGTTGAATTAAGGACATTAATTCATCACTAATCAAATTGTGTAGTCTTTGCCCTATCACTGAAATGAAGGATAATAATGTGTAATTTTTAAAGTATAATTTTAAATCACATGAATTTAAAAAGTAGTACATCAAAATTTGCTGTTTACTTATTTTAGCATTTCAAAACACTTTCCTTAATGGATTGCTTCTTCTTGGAAATGTTTATACATGTGTGAAAGGCCAGACTTGGAAGCTTAAAAATATTGTCTACTCAAGAATTATCTTTGTGAAATATTGTGAGCATTAGTTAACCTTAAGACCCACACCACCATGTTTTTTTTTTTTTTTTTTTGTTAATCATGTCTTGTTAATCATGAAGCAGGAGAACCAAAAATATCTTTCACACAGGCTTGCTTGTATTTTGTTTTAAGCCTCACAAATAAAAAACAGTATATAGTGGGCAAATGATATGATTTTATTTATGTCAGTATTGAGATATGTAATATTGTAAAGATGCATGAGACCTAATGCATGGATCCATGCTATTATTTCCTAGGCTGTTATGGTGTTCCTTCTCATGAGATCTGTGCTGGATGGCTCTGTGCCCGGTGCAAAAGAAATGCCTGGACAGCAGTAAGTATCTTGTTTTACTATTGCTTTACCTCTTCAGTTATTCCATTCATGTGGATACATTTAATTATAGTAGAAATATAAGATTGCATGAATTTTTTCTTAATATATATTTAGTTCTAGATGGACACAATACCTTTATTTCATTTATTTATTTGTATTTGAACCCAGTGCCTCATACGTGTGAGGCAAGCTCTCTGCCACTGAGCCACAATCCCAGCCCCTGCATGAGTTTTTCTGTGTAATTTCATAATTTAATGTTTTTTTTGTTCGTCCTTCTCTGAATTGTCCTATTGTATCCATTGTCGAAATATTAGGTAAATTTCTATGTAGTCCTCTTCTGCTTCACAAACTGTAGGAACGGCCAGTTTATCAAATCTACATTGACATTTTCAAGGCCTCAAAAATTTAAAATTTTACTTAATTTTTCTGTACAGGATTATTACTGGCATCATTAAGAATAATTATCCTAAGTAATAGTCAAGGTGGAGATATTCAGTTGATGCCTGAAGAAACCATGCTCATTTCCAGCTTTTCCAGTAGCCTGAGGTCTTTCTCCCACTTACTCATCCTTACATTCATACTAAACAAGTTTTAAAGATCTGCTCTACGCCAGGCATTGCCATGAACTTTAAATAAAATGTTTAACAACAAAGGATCCTCCATTTGGGGACACATTTCCTCTTGGTCTTAATAGTTTTTCCTAAAAACCCTGTTGAAACTTAGATCCAGTGTTGATCTCCATTCCACTAATCTATTGTGTCATACATTTTGCCATTTAGTTGTGTTCTATGCTAAATTTTCTTAAAAGGTGTCTTGTTTTTCAAGAGCAAAATGAACATTCTTAAACATGATGACCTGCCAGATCACTCTATCTCCCTCCCTGATGACCTTAGAGCAGGAGATGAGCTTGATGTTTTCAGATCACTAAATGATAAAGAATTTAATTTTCTTACAACCACAGTTAAAAACCTGAAGGATAGGTGAAGAAACATGCCTTGTATGATGAAAATTTATGTTATGATTATGTATAGTTAGATCTCAGTATGGAAGTTCACACATGGTGACTGTAGTTTGAAGGAATGAATCTGAGGGCAATATCTTTCTGAATTATTGGTGACTTTCACTTTGGGTAGGGTAAGAGAGAAAATATGGGCACTCTTTAAAGTCTAAATAATATGATTTACTTAATTTCAGAGGCAGTATCTCCCTTTTAAGAAACTTCTACATTAGTAGGCCCAGAAAACATTTTGGTGTCTTCTTTCATGTGATCAATTAGGTTAATGAAATTTAAGTGAATATAGAGCATCTTCAAATAGCCAGCAGTTCTTACTTACAGGCAAGACTGGATAAATATATTCAATTCTTATTGATATATCCAGCTCTTTTTATTGTGTAGCTCCTATTCCATTGTAGAGCCAAAGTGAAATCTTGTAGCGACAGTTTGGTGATATTCTTTCATTCACCTTGACAAATTAGAAATAAATGTAGGACATAGAGGCATAGAGGCTATCTCATCACTTCACTAGGGTGTTAAGAGTTCCATCCATAGTTATTGCCTTGCTCCTGTGCTCAAACACTGAGCAGTCCTATTGTCAAAGTACCATTGTCCTTTGCATGGTAGAGGCAGAACCAGGACTAGTCTATCCATTCTGATTTTAAAGCTGTTTCTGATCAATTTTGCTGTTTTTAATATGGCATGTTCTAAAAGGAAAGCAGTCTGATTAATCACTCTTTGGAATTGATTTAAAGCAGATTTCTATTAATCTTAACTCATTGTCTCCTCAAAAAATATGGTCATTTGTATTTTTAGTGTTGAAGCCATCTAAATCTTTTTCAGTGGACAAGAGAACTGGTAACTCGTGAGTATAACTTTACAATGATTTTCAGATTCACATAGTTTCTAATTTTTAATTGGAAATGATTCAGATCCTCAGTGGATGTCAGTTTTTTCCTTTTTTCAAGTTATCCATTTTGAGTGAACTTTGTCTATGAAGTTCCATTTTCAATTCTCCTGAGAAATAATTGCAGTTTTAAGTATTGCAGAGAAGTAACTGATAATATTGATAATTGACTTTTGTGTGGCAGTTTTGCAATATTAATTTTTACTAAACACTTAAGTATGATTTCTTTGAATTTTGTGTCTGGAATGATTACATTTTAAAAGTATCCTTAGACCTGAGTTCTTTAGGAAGCAGTCTCTGGTTGTCAGTTTTAGATTCCAGAGGAGCTGTAGACCTTCTTTTAAATGGAGCTTCTGAAGAAGCTTATGGGATTCTAAGAGCATATCTTTGGTCAGAGAATATATCACTTCTTCCTTGTGCTTCATCCCAAATTATTTTTTAACCTATCTTGTGAAAGTAAGTGTAATTTATCAGGAATGCAAAATGGTCTTGTATGATATTTAGCTTGGGACATATGATTATACAACAAATGTAATTATTATAGCTATTTTCTTTTATGGTAAGTGGCTTTTGAACACCTTTTATTCATTTTCATGAGGCATATGCGAGAATTATACATGGTGATTATACATGGTGATTCTATATCATACAGTGAAGAAGCAATAGTATTTTGGAAGCAAAGACATCTTAGGTATTATATCACCACTCTCAGACAATAAATAAATTAATAAGATCAGATAGTAGAGTGTTGAACTAAGTTGAAATTTTTAAAGTCAGTTTGGGAAAGATAATAAAAGAGGTTTCTGAGGCTAGAATTAGTCTTTACAGATGCTGTTTTTTTAATTTACCAATTATAAAGAGTAGATGTCACTCTGGACTCAAATACTCTGTTAGTTTTTTTTTTATTAGTTGCTCAAGACAATACAATGATCTTGACATGTCATACATTTGATTCAAATGGGGTATGAAATCTTATTTTTCCACGTGTACAGATTGCAGGATCACATTGGTTATACAGTCACATTGATCATACAGCAATACTAGTGTCTGTTGTATTCTGCTGCCCTTCCTATCCCCCCCTCCTCTCCCCTCCCCTCACCTCTCTTTACTCAATCTACTGTGACACATTTCTCTCTCTCTCTCTCTTTTTTTTTTTTTCTCTTCCCTGGAGAATTGACTCCTGTCTCATTTGTCTCTGTAATACTTATAGTACGGTTTTATAATGTCAGATCATTGTGAGGTAATGAACCTAAAGTAGGGTTGATGATACTGGGATCTGAGCTAGATTTTTATTTTTGATATTTAGTGTTCTCACCATTTCCAAAGATTATGTTGAGACCTAACTCTGATTTTTGTTTTTAACCATTTCTTTATTTTATCATCCAATTATGTCAATTAAGAAACAGAGAGCTGGACTACAGCTTCAACTGCATGTGTTTAAGGAAGAGATGAGTTACAATTTTTGTATTATACCCTAACCTGGTTTCTGAGATTTGGATTTCTAGCCTCTAAATCCCCAATCACATGAGATGAAAATAAAAGAACCCCACAGCTCCAGAAATAACTATCCTCATATTCCGGTTGTCTACTTCATAGTTTGATATCATTGTCTTCAGTCTCAACTTTGTCTTACATTAATGTTGATCAAATTGATAGATGCAACAATTTTAAAGCTTTGTTTGAATTCATAGTCTGTAACTCAGCTGATTATATTATTTTATTTTCAGCTGTGTTCGGAGTGCTTTTTTGTGTGTTTTAATAATTCTTTTTTTGGAGCAGTTTTTCCTCCTTCATTATAATTTCATTTTCAAGAGCATTTCAAACATTGCCAACTCCTTTTTGTTTATTTTAGTGTGGTACTAGATAATGAATTTACTGGTGCTTTACCAGTGATCTACATTCTCAGCTCAAAATTTTGAGATAGGATCTGGTTAATTTGATCAGGCTGGCCTTGAACTTGTGATTCTCCTACTTCAGCCTCCTGAGTCACTCCAAGTACTGTTTCTAGGTGTGTAAATGCAATATTCTGATTTTAGTGTCTGATTCTTGTTATTTAGATTCTTCGTGGACATTTTATCACTTTTGATCTAAGTTTCTATATTTTGTAACTATTATCTGCATCAGTTTCCACTATAAGCTTCTCCTTAGTGAAAATGTAAACCTAATATTCTCACCATAAAGAGAATTTGTATTCTTTCCCCTCTCCTCTTCCCTTTTTCTCTCAGTCTGCCCCCTGCCCTTTCCATTTTATTCTTTTAAAACTTTTTCGAATGTAAGTATTTCTGTAAATGCCCCAAAATGACTCTATGGCTGACCACAATTTTTATTCATGAAAGAAGACTAACATCTGGAGTAGCCTGGCAACCTAAAAACTTTCTTTTATTACAAAAGCTAAGTCCTTAATGCTTTATATATAGAGTATTAAAGATAGTAATAAGATTTTCATAGATATTCTGAAGAACTTATAATATGAAATTCTAAAGAGTAAATAAATATAAGTGGATTAAAGAAATGAAGAAGAAATTTATATAAGATTCTCTTTTAAAATGAAGGGACAGTGTAACAATGCTGGCAGTCGTTTCTGTCCAGGAAATTAAGGTGTTTCCTTAGGAACTTTTCAGGTGATAGAAGCTGTGGGTTTTGTTAGAGTATCATAAGTGGGAGTGAAAGCTGCATGTGAAGACTGATAATTTAACATTGTAGAAAGTCATTTCTCACTCAGTTTCATGATTTTGACTAATCATGAGTTGCCAGGCTTCTTTCTGTCCCTGGCAGCATTAGGCCTATGCTGTCATTTCATTATTACTTTGAAAAATTCTAAATAATACCTTATGGTATATCTTACCAAGGAACTTTTTTATTATCTTCAATAATTGTTGGGAAGTTGGGAAGTTTTAGTAGTTCATATGCCTATATTCTAAACAGAATCTAAATTTAAAAGCAATGTAATGAGACAGTTCAAAAGAGATGTATTTAAGTTCTGTTGCAGTCCTAAAATTCCTTGATTCTGGTTTCTTTGTAGTTCCATTTTTGCTTTAATTAATTTTCTTTAAGCATTTGGGACCTTCAAAAAAAATCTATTTTTTTAAAACCTAGTTAGATGCAATGAGTTAAAATAAAGAAATACCATCTAATACTAGTAATTATTGGCCAGATGACAATTCACTTGTAATTATATGTTTTCATCATTTTATACAATTCATCAGTGAAAATACTCTGTGTGATACTGATTTTGGATACATTTCATTATAAATTTTCCAGACATAATCTTAATGTAAACTGTGTATTTTTGAATGATATGTGACAGTATAGGTTCAATTGTAACAAATTATACCACTCTGATGGAGGAGTTGATTATGGGGAGGATGTGCATGTATGGTGAGTGGGTATATGGGGAATCTCTAATTTCTTCTCAGTTTTTCTGTTAATGTAAAATTGCTATGAAAAATAAAGTATAATAAAAATTATTCCAAGGCTTTATTATAATTTTATCTAGCTGTGTTTTGGGAATGCATGGTAGTTTACATTATGTTTTAAATTTCTTTTTATTTCAATATGTCTCTTTATACTTAATTCAGGATAATTTGAATTTTTTAACATTAGTACAGTATAAAAATGCAGGTATCCATTATGATTTTTATGACTATTGCCATGCTAGAAAAAGTAGACTTTGTAATGAAAAAATATTTTTTAAAACCATTTTTTCGTTTAGGATTCTCATTCTCTAATGAAATGTATAAACTAGGTAATTGTATACATTTACAGAAAGAGCATTTATACATCTACAGAATATACATCTACAGAAGAGCATTTATTGTACTCTGCAGAATGATAAAATTGTACACATATAACTAATGTAAAGTTCTATTCCTTTTTCCCCAAAAACGGTTTTAAGAAATCAAAACCCAAATATAGAATGTGTCTTCAGTTCAGCCTTATTTACTGTACTATATTTTACTTCATTTTTGAAAATAGAGTAATAATTATATGTGAGCAAACTTACAAAAAGTAGAACATGTCAGCTTGGCATGGTGGCAGATATATGTAATCCTTGCTAGCTGGGGGACTGAGGCAGGAGGATTGCAAATTTAAGGACAGCCTAGACAGTGCAGGGAGACCTTGTTTTTAAATATGAAAAACAATTAATCCACCCTAACAAGTTGAATTTGCAAATGCAGTAAAAACAAAATGAACATTTTGCTGCTTTTGCATATATATTTTTTGTTTGATTGTACGTAAGTATCATGTATGGATGGAGTAATTGTTGCCATTCCATGTCCTCCAGTGGTGCACATGGCTATTTTAATTGACTCATGAATGAAAGGGAAGTCTTTTCTCTGCCTTTGTCAGAATCTCAAAATTAATTTCTTATACTCCTTGAGGGTTAATCGTCTATATGAAGAATTTTGACTTTTGTGAAAACTATTAAACTTCTTGATTTTTGGAGTGGGTCTTATTTTGACTCCCAGCCTGATGTCTCAAGTAGGAAGATCTGTGTCTTGGAAAGCTGGTCCCTCCTGACATTTTTGAAAACAAGCCTCAGCCCCTTAATTGTCTAGATATGTCTCCATAAGAACTGGCAAATGGGGAAAGCTGGATTCTTTGACTGAGTTTTCAACTTTCACCATAAATTTGAGGGTAAATCCCATTGATTGAACCTATTTTCCATAGATGGAGGTACTTCTGATAGAAAGCAACTCCACTCCCACTCTGTTGAGTCTGAAGGTAGTGCTTTCTCTCCTATTTGTCTAATGTAGAAGTTCTCTCTTAGGGCAAGGATGATGAGAGTTGAACTAAGTTTTTATGTTGAGGATTATGTTACCAGTATTCCATTAAAAAAAAAAAACCTTATTCCTCAATATCAATCTCATAATAATTATTAGAAATTCTATAGATTTTAATTTTTTTTGTTACCGTCATTTGGCTCTCAGAATCTTTTTTTTTAAAATATTTATTTTTTTATTTTTTTTTTCCGGCGGACATAACATCTTTGTTTGTATGTGGTGCTGAGGATCGAACCTGGGCCACATGCATGCCAGGCAAGCACACTACCGCTTGAGCCACATCCCCAGCCCCTCTCAGAATCTTTTGTTTTAGAAAAAGTAGTTTCATCACTTAACTTCAAAAATATAAATTCAGGGTAACTAATGATTTAGATAAAAACTAATGTAAATTGTATGGATAGAATTTTCTTAGTTTTTACAGAATTTAGTGCTAATAAAGACCAAAGAGATCTACATCTGTCTCAGAAATCTCCTCTATTACAGATAATGAGTCAGCAGGTTTAAGGAGTAATTCTTTTGTCCAGGATTCCCTACTCTGTAGTAAGAGAAACAGGACTCATGGAATTGGCTACTTAGTCCTACAGATTCCCAGGTTTAGATTCGTTCTGCCCAGCTACTTACTTTTAGAGAGGGAAGAAGTCTGAAGAACTAGCCTACATCAGAAATGTTTTGAGGTGGTCTTTGTTCACATTGAAATGAGAGCCAGCACTAACTTGCAGTGTACTGAGTTATCTACTTAATGTAGAATAATTGGTGTTAACAGGTGGTTGCACAAAACAGGTTCTTTTCCCTTTTAAATTTACTCTATTTTCTGGCCAGAGGACTTTTCCAGAACTGGATAATCTCCTGAATCCAATTTCCCAACTGACAACAGCATTGACATTTTTCTTTTGTAAAGAACTCTGAAGTGGCTTTGTAGATCAGAACCATTGATTTTTAGATCAGATTGGCTTATGGCCTTGAGAGGTCATGGTGGCATTGCTGCTCTCTCTGATATGTTTTATGCTGTATTTCTTTTCCTTCCATGGGATACTGTCAAGACCCGATGAAGAGTGGCTGTCAGCCTGCCAGGCTGACTTTGATCTACATACAAAGTAAAACGAGGGGGAAAGAAAGGCCCTGTTTGTGTCAAAGGCAGGGCAATGTCTGTAGCCAAGTGCTTGCTTTTGCTGCCTTTCTTCTCTCTATAGAGGTGTCTCTGGAACACCAGCCAGAACCTACTCTCCCATCTGAGGCAGTGTATTTGGTCTCAGAATTACCTCTTCCCTCCTGAGGAGGCAAATTATTCCAAACAGTTGCAGACTTACACCTTGGCTTACAAAGGACAGAGTGGTAATAATTATTTTATCTTAACCAAACAGAATACCACATTTAGTATATCAATTGTTCTGACAGCATAACTATGATGTGCAGCCTTTCTATTAGGGAACTGCTTACAGGCCAAAAAGTCACAAATCATTTTTCTCTGTTCTTTCCTCTCACTTTTGCTTAATAAACACCCCCATCCTCTTTTGTAATAGAAAGAGAAGTCTACATAGCTCAGTGTAAATGGAACTGTATTCATAAATAGCTTCTTGATTGAGAACAAAATGCTTCATTAATCTTAGTGCTTCAACCAGAGAGAGCACAAGTAAAGTCAGGAAGAATAATGAGTGACATTATGGGGAGCCTAACATTCTGTACTACACATCAGGCTGTGCCTGCCCGGAGATCACTTGGCTGTAAGGCGCATCTCCTTTGCAATGAGGAAGAATGGAGGGGACAGAAACTGCAGTGCAGGCATTTCTCATGAATGGTAAAAATTAATCCAGTGACAGGATGAAGAAATCATGTACTTTGCTGTTTTTTTGTCTATGGTCATGCTGGGAAGAAAGAGTAAACCAGCGGAGTCTTTATTTGAAAGCAAAATGTTATATAATTTTATCTGTGTTGGATGTATGTTCAACTTGAAGTTTTGCACAGGATCCTGGAAATAGTATCGTAAATGTAGTAAGCTCCATGTGGTTTACCTATGATCAATCGTAAATTATGCAGATACTGCTCTTGCTACTACCTGTCATTGTAAATGGCTTGCTATACAGCTAACAGGCAGGTGCTCTGTAAACCTCAAATTAATTTTCATACTAATGTAATCAATGTCATTAGAATGATGAATCTAGGTTTAAAGAAAGTGTTTTGAAATAAATGAAGAGTATGATTTTCTATTCATTTTTTCCCTTTTCACAAGTGGTGGTAATTTAGATAGTTAAATCTAAGTTTATTTGGTCAATGTTGTAAATTTGAGGACGAAAAAAACTTATCACTCTATAATTTAGAAAAGAATGCAAATTCCATTGACATACATACTGTAATGTTCTAGGAACATAGTCACTCAAAAGTTTTCGTTTCTGACAATATTTAGAGATGGTTGTGGGTTAAGTTAGTCCTTGTCAGTTTTTCATGTAAATGTTAAAAGAGATAAGATTTTCAAAACTGCTAAGTATTTCAACTCAACTCTACTTCTTTTCAATAGAAAGCATTTTGATAGGGTCATTAGTTTTCATTATTCACTGTTCATCTTTTCACTAGTTATATTTAATTTAATTTTATTTAATTTTAATGCAATTTTTTGTCGTGGGTAGGGATCAAACCTAAGGCCTGTGTATGCTGGTATTCCACTAGTGAAGATATACTCCTGACTGTATATGTTCATATTATTTTAAGTTTCCACATATGAGAGAAAACATGGGATATTTGTTTTTCTGACAAGTATCCCATGTTTTCTCTCACTTGTGGAAACTTGTCTTTTTGCAAGTCCAGTAATTACCTCTGGCTCACCCTCCCCAAGCTGAATATTTGTTGCATTTTAAATGTTGTCTCTCAATTTCAGGCATGTTACTATGAGAAGCCTTCTCTGTCTTTCTTGCCCATACCCTCTTGTTCCTGGACACGAGCAAAATCATTTATTCTCACTGTGGCAATGTGATTCACTGATTCTCTCAACTTTTTCTAGTCTGTTTCTTCATGTCTCTGTTCTCTTTTTAGGTAGTATATTTATTCCTTTGCATATACTATCGACTCCCTTGCTGCTTTCTCACTTTGTTATTCTCCTTCAGCATCAACCACCCAGGTTATCTATCTGTCTGCCCTGTACCTGCAGTCCTGTAGCTGAACATGTCTGCAGAGAACACCCAGTAGGCAGATTGTTCCTGCTTTTATCACCTGATGAGCTCATTTCCTATTTTACCAAGCAATAGGAAACCATCAGAATAGACCTGCATATTTCTACGTGCATTATAACTATAATTTCTATGTTCCTGTCTCAAGCCATTCTCTCCTTTATCCATGGAATCTCTATTCAAATAACTCATCTTTCTTTCCCCCAGATCCCCAATATTCCTCTCTCTAAACTGGGTTTGGTGGCGTACATGTGTAATCCCAGCAACTCAGGAGGTTGAGGCAAGAAAATCTCAAGTTCAAGGCCAGCCTCAGCAATTTTGTGATGCCCTAAGCAACATAGCAAGAGCTCATCTCAAAATGGGAAATAAATTGGTCAGGGGAATATAGTTCAATAGTAAGGCACCCTTGGCATTAATCTCTGTTAATACCGCTTCCTGGAAAAAGTAAATCATCTCTAGATGATGCACATTTGTATGCAAACCATCATCTTCAAATGAAAAGACCTCTTGTCAATGCCGGCTACCACCTTAGTTCTCTGTACCCTTGTATAGTAAAACTCTTAAAGACTTGTCTTTACTTCTCCCTAATTTCCCCACTTCCCTCTTACCCTATTGTAGTTATAGAGTGTGCTCCACATTTCCATAGTGTGTGTTTCACCAGCAGGATCTGTTGATCACTGTTTGAACTGCCGTCCTCACTTAGTTTCCAGCATCTTGTAGACTCCTGCTTTTCCTCCTACTTTATGTGCTGCTGCCTTTCATGCTTCTTAGCCAAGTTCTTTTTCATCATCCCAACCAGGTACTGTTGCAGATTCCCAGGTCTCAAAAACTTGGGCTCCTCAAAGTCTATGTTAGTGCACATTGTGTTATCATCCTACCTCAGCTTTTATGGTTTTGAATTCCATCTATTTATTGATGATTTGTATATTTATAGTGCAGTTCAAGCTCTCTAAACTGCAGACCCAAATAAACAACCTCATGTGAAGCACTTCTGCTCGCAAGTCCAGTAATTACCTCTGGCTTACCCTCCCCAAGCTGAATTCTAGATCTACTTTTCCTATACCTTTCCTCATTTCCAGTGACTGGGAATTTTGACCTCCCGCTTGATGAGGTCAGAAGCTTTAGAGCTAGATTTAAGGCTGTTTCCTTTTTTTCATACTTTACTTGTGTTTGAGTAAATCCTGAGTTCTTTACATTCAAAATGAATCTAAGAGTCCTGACTTCCTGACTAGTTCTTTTCACCTCTATTGATACTACTCAGGTATAAGCCTCTCATTACCTCTTTTTTTGCATTGTGGCAGTATCATTCTGTTTCTTACCTCTACTCAGGTACCTTTATAGTCTGCTGTCCACATCAGTGAGCCTTTTAAAATGTAAGTCAGATTATGCTCTTGCTCAAATTTTATAGTGGCTTCCCATCTTGGTTGATGTGACCTATGAAGGTTTTCCATATGTGAACTTTTATTTGAAGATTGATTAGATATTCTTATCTCTGTGAGTACCTTTCATAGGAGAATAGGCCAGGGGTCTACCTATATTCCCCTTTCCTAAGGAACTCTGTGGTCTATTCACATAGCATTTGACCTCTGACCATCTACATAATCTGCTCTTTTTGTCTGTCTGCCTCTTCCTCCCCAACCCATATTAAGTTCCCTGAAGACAGAACCATTGCCATTTACTATTGTAGCTCTAGAGACATCATGATGATGAATAGTTGATTGAATGAATGTTTTTACTTATAATACAAATGGATGTGAATATCAGTGTTGGAGAATTCACTTGCTAATATTAAATTAATTGTAGGTTGTGGGATTTCCGTTCAAGTATACTGCAGAAAAATTGTCATTCAGTTTTCTAATCAGGTAGAGTTCATGCCACCCCTGTCCTTGTGTGAGATCCTGTCCTTTCTCCACCCCAGACAAATGAGCCACATAAGACAAAATGATTCTTTCATGTTTTGTGGTTCAGCACAAGTTTTGCTTTAATGCAATAATTACTCTTTGTTTTCCCTGCTTAGGCAGCCCAATTTTACAGTTTTGCATTTCTGTTATGAACATGTCAGATAAATGAGAGAGAGACAGAGAGAGGAGAGAGAGGGAGAGCGAGAGATCCTGTGCGCTCGTGTGTGTGTGCAGGGAGTAGGTGGGTTGTACTTCAATCTCATAATTTTTCTATAGCTCTGAAAATTGGCTTTAGTGGCACTTATGGATATGTTAGCTAAAATGAGAGCTTCTTACGAGGCAGCTTGAGAATGTTTGTATTGGCATTTCTTTAATTGATGTTTTATAGATGAGCCATTGGAACGAGATTTCCCTCTACTACAAGTAATGAACAACTGCAATAGCCATATCACAACAGTGCATTTCCCACCATTGTTGTTAATGTTGTGTCAGCATTTTGATTATAAACACTCTTTTTCATGGTTTAATAACTCAGCCATAAAGAAATCATTTCATGTTGTAAATTGGTATACTTGTGAGTGGTTCATCTCAGTGGTGAATTTTTTATGAAATCAAATTTCAAAAATATTTGGCATTGTTAAAAAGGAATTTTCTCATTGGTATTAGGAAAGGGAATGGGACCTATGCAGAAAAAAGTACGATGTTCAGGATATGATATGATTTTGTATTTTCTCATCCAGTTTAATTGTCCTGAGGGGGGAAAATGCAATGGAATGGATTTTTTTTTTTTTTAATGTTGTTCTTGGGACACAGAAATAACAGCTGCCTTATGGAGTAATCACGTTGTAACAGGCATTTTTTTTTTTTTTTTAGGTAATATTGGTTGACTAGCAATATCTAAATCTTTATAATAGTGAGTCATTCTATTCTGGCTGTTATTGTTCCTGGAAAAAGCATGCATGCTTATTAAACATACGAGAAAACAAGGCTGGTAACAAGCACAGACTGTTTAATGTTATTTATTTATTTTGTTCTGCAAGACTGAAGAGTTTTCGTATCTACATAGGTTAGATTGGAAAGAATTTCCGGTTTCCTGAAAGAATTTATAAGATGTCATAAGTCCACCATTTAGAAATTTCTCTTTGAGGGAGAAAAAAAAGGGTACAAAGTTGGGTAAACATCCAGGTCTTTTAATTTTAAATTGCATATATTCAATTTAAAAAGATTTAATTCTCTCTCTGTGTGTGTATGTGGGTGTCTATCTGTCTGTGGTTTTTCTTTTATTAATTTGAAATTACTTAATACTGTTAGCAAAGTTCTCTAATTCCCATCATGCTCAAGTTTTGAAAGCTCAGTTTTTACAGAAAATTACTGATAGTGCTTAGTCCTTCAGCCTTTCATATGTTTTCTATGCATAACCTTCTGTTATGGCTTGCTGCTTTGGGGTGACTAAAATGGTCAATAGATTTAAATACCTTAGTGTTTTCCCTTAAATACTGTATTTTATATGTCTTTGTACCTTAGAGTTTGTGGACTTGCCATATTTTTTCATTACTATTTTTAAGTTACAAGCTTTAATCTATTCTCATTATTAAAATTCAGACATTACAAATAAGATTTAAACTAATGATAATTGCAGTTCCCCATAGCTATTCACAAAAGCAGAAATGAAACAATAGTAGATTTAGAATCCTCCTTTTCCCATTGAGGTTTATGTTTAAGACAGATTGTAAGAAGGTGAATTCCTGCATCGTAATTTATGTGCACTTTAAAATTTTGATTGATAATGCCAAATTGCTCTCCAAAGCCATCATAACAACCCACATACCTATGCATAACCTTCTGTTATGGCTCGCTGCTTTGGGGTGACTAATATGGTCAATAGATTTAAATACCTTAGTGTTTTCCCTTAATACTAGTATGTCCTGATCTTTTTTTATTTTTATTTTTTTAGTTGTAGATGGACATAATACCTTCATTTTATTTATGTATTTTTATGTGATGTTAAGTATCGAACACAGTGCCTTACATGTTGCAGGCAAGCGCTCTACAACTGAGCTTATGGCCCCAGGCCCCATATGTTCTGATTTTAAAAATCTAAAGTTAGATCTCATTATTTTTCTTTATTTCCTTGAAGTTGCGTAACTTCTTATGTGCTTACTGACACTGAAGATCCTTTGAATCCTCTATTTTTAAAAAATGTGTGAGTTTAAAAAAATATTTTCTGGAAAACAATCTCTGATATATATGTTGGAAATATTTTCTTGTCTTAACATTGTATGTTGATTTGTATTATATACTTAGAATTTTAAATTTTGATATTTTACCTTAAATGTTTTATTAAAATATCATATTTATTTTAAATTAATATATTGTGTTGCAAGTGAGCTTGTAGCTAACATAGATAACATGTTTATGTCTTTCTGTAATGTCAGAATTTATTAAATAACAAAGTATTTAGAGGCTGCACTTCTTTAAGCTGTGGTAGTTTCCTACATACCTGTGGGATTTTTTATTATTTTGCAGATTTTTTATTCCAATTTTAATGACATATATATATATATATATATATATATATATAAATAATACTCAAGTCATAATCACACTTTACACAATTATGTATATATAGGTTACAGAAAGGCTAAGAGAGGTTTAAGGGGGCCATAGGGTTTCTGAAGGTTGTACTGAGACCAAAGGCAAAAAGTAGGTACTAAAAGCAAAGAGTCACAGTAGGCCATCAGATATGGTTACCAACCCAGTGAAGGGCTGTTCCAAAAATAGGGAACTTCTTTTAGGTCAATATTCAGACAGACAGCAGTTTCAGAGCATCACCTTGGAGTGTCAGCTTGAGATGTGAGTCTGGAGTGGGCCATGCATGGTCCCCAGGGGCAAGAGAAACTGCATTGTACCAATTGCCTGATGGGACAGGAAATTGGAGGTTCATCTCTGTGGTACTTTTCTTACTCAGGGCTCATGATGAGTGACCAGGTGACAAGGTTGGTGTGTTCCCCTATCCATTCTTTGGCTGCTTATTTAATGGGACTCAGATGAGAAAGTTCCTTTATTTGGTGGTCTGGTGTGTTTGATAAGCTCATATTGGCCTGGTTTTTCTGATATGAGTTTGATATGTGTATGCATCCATGTGCTTCTGATTAATTCTGTCAATTCACAAGTGGTCATTTTTATTAGAACATTTAATTTTTTAAAAAAATCAGTTTCTGCCTTGTAGTTGTGCTAGGCAGATGGTGGTTGTTTACTTGTACAAACAAAGTATAGATTCATTCCATCTCAGCCCCTAAACTCAAAATGGGGTAACTCATGGCTTACTATTGCCTTATAGAAATGGAGTAACTCAGAGTTAGGTACTGTCTGAGAATTACTGTTCTATACATCATGGAGTAATTTCAGAGCAGGTCATAGCCTGCCCTCCACAATTTTCCCGTATTTTATTTTAATAGCTTTGCAGTTCTGTTTTGCTTAAGTCATTTTGAGTTTATTTTTATATGTTAAAGATATACATGTACACACACTGTATTCAATTGGATACAGACTTTCTAAATACCTTTCATTGACTTTTTTTTTTGTATTAGTGTTTGGTTAGTTATTTATTCAGGTCTTTCTGTTTTATAATTTACCCTTCAACTAAGAATAGCCTGCTATTTAATATAATGCTTAAAATTCAAATTTAATTTTTTTTGTTTAGAATATCTATTTGTGTTGTTTTTGAAAATGTGATTTGTTATTAATTTATGGTCTTCTACTTGCATTTTCAATAAAACATGGACATATTTATTTTATCTTTTGTGTCTGATATGATTGGGCATCTAATTTATGCTTATGTTACCTTTTTTGTGTTTTTATTGTGAGTTAATATTCTTGGAGACTTAATATTTTTGAATATTTGATACCTTTGTTAAAGGCAGCTGTTGAATTATAGTTTTCATTTTTACATGAACACAGTCTACTATTCAAAATATTCAGGTTCATGAGCTATGTAAGAATATTACAATAGTATATTTTCATTCTTTTTTTTTAAAATATTTTTTAGTTGTTAATGTACCTTTACTTTTATTTATTTATATGTGGTGCTGAGGATCAAACCCAGTGCCTCACACATGCTAGGCAAGCGCTCTGCCACTGAACCACAAACCCAGTCCTATTTTCATTACTTCTAACCCATATATTTCATTTGTAACTTTTATCTTATATTTTATTCCTTCACATACTGTATTCCACAATGTTGTTGTTTTTGTTTTAAACTGTTTTTTTTTTTTGTTTTGTTTTATTGATAGTAGATTAGAGGAATTCTTTGTAAAGCTAGGCAAAACGTCAGAATTAAGACATATCAACTTGGAGGATACAGTAAATTTTAACATATACAGTTTGAAGGAAGAAAAATCACAAATAACCTATTTTTTTAAAGTTACTAATGTGGAAATTTGGGAGAACAAGCTTGAAATTAAAAACACAAAGTTAACCTAGGTATTTAATTAAAATATTCTAGGTCAACAGAAGACACAAATGGTACTTCAGTGAAAGGGGCATCTTTTAATAGTAGTCTCTGACTTATCCCACATCATAAAGAAGCCTGCTGGAATGCAAAATTTTTAGCCATCCTGTATCCATGGGTGGATTCCCAGAGCAAAAGGACTGTAGTAGTATGTATATTCTACACTCCAGATTTCTAGTTTATGCCTCTCATGGCTCCCAAGTTCTCTTTTACACAGTTTTCCTGTAAGGTGGCAATTGAAAATGATACCAGGACCATGATGGTTCTCTCTGAGAGATGTATATCCAGAACATTATGGGGTGTACTCTTATCTTGCCCCCTCTATTTTTAATGCCTTTTCCTTTTTGAACTTGAATTGCCTTTCTGTAATTATTGAAGGTTTTGATTTTAAAATAAAAAAATTATAGGTTCTAGAACTATATAGATGCAAGGTAATGACTTGTTATATGTGTCTAATAACTATGGTATTTTATTTCACCCTTAGGAATGCTGTCTCTGCAATTTGAGAGGGGGCGCTCTTAAGCAAACTAAGAATAATAAGTAAGTAATGTATTAATTGTGTTAAGTTTCATCATTTGTTTCTCCTTTCTAGAATCTCTGAATGACACTTTGCCTTACCTCTTGTTGTATACATTGTTCCAAAGCTTTTGGGGTATAGTTCTGCACAGGTTGTGGTTCTGTGCTTTAGACAGCTGCTGGCAGCACTTTTGCCTCTGTAGAGTGAGAGTTTTCAAAGGTTTGCTTCTGCTGTATGTGTTTGAAACAAAGAAGATTATCTCCTGTTTTACTAATAGAAGTTTTAAAATTAAGATGGCTCACATTGTCCAGGTACCATTGTAATCCCTGTGTTTAATATGAAAGGTCTAATATGCCTGAAAATGGTGAAACAGGTATCTTTATTAAAGATAAAATCTTTAACTTATCTAAATTAAGTCAATTGTAGTTGTGGCATTAAAACAAAGCCATTTACTTTTTTTTTTGTACCGATCATTGACTCAGGGGCACTCTACCACCGAGCCATGTCCCCAGCCCTATTCATATTTTTATTTGGAGACAGAGTCTCACTGAGTTTCTTAGCACCTTGCTTTCGCTGAGGCTGGCTTTGAACTTGCAATCCTCCTGTCTCAGCCTTCCAAGCTTCTGGGATTACAGGTGTATACCACCGCACCTGGCAAAGCCATTTACTTTTAATATAGGCAAATTAACAAAAATGTACATGTATTAATTTGGAAAAGATACCAAGAAATGTTGTAATAAGATGTAAGGGGAGAGTTGGAGAGCATGAAGAGTCTTGAAAGAGAGTCATGGGAACATAAAAAGAAGGTAATCTGGTTTTTAATGGCTGTTTTGAATGAATTTTATTTTTATTTTCATGACCTGGTTTTAATATTGAAAATGGGGCATATTTTAGGATCCTTTGGAATAGAATCATGTAGAAATTGTCTAAGCAGAAGTTATAAGCTTGGCACTTGAGGGCCAGATTCTACCCCAAGATAGAATTGTGTATTTTACCATACACAATTTTATCACTTTTTATCGAAAGGTTGAAAAATTGAGAGACTTTTACATAAAAATCCAGATTTTTAAAATAGTAACTTGAAAAATGACAAGGTAATAATGACTTGAGTTGTGAACTTGGCCTCAGTGTGGCAGGTGGTCCCCAGGTCACTTTGATTTCCAAGTGTGTTTGTATGCTTACCTTCTGCCTGGCCCCATGGGCATTGGAGTTGAGACTCCTGGTGTAATGCAGTGATGCAGTTAAGATAACTGTGTGCATGTGCACATGTTTCTGATTGCTTAAAAGGGAGAGGAAAGGCATTTATCATTTCTATATTAACGAACTTTAGTCTAAAAAACTGTAGTTTCGCTTAATTTTGGATCAGTTTTCATAATCCAAGTTGATATGATTGGCTGTATTCTAAAACGTCTTCACTAGTTTTTAGATGTTCCACAGGCTGTGCAGACTGTGAGGTGGCTTAAGTGTTTCCTGTAAAGACAAATGTGATAAGAAGTTCTGTTCGTACCCTTGGGATAAACTGTAGAATGCTATCTTTTATTTAAATGTTTAAGAATGCTCTAGTGGGGATGACACCTGCCCTCTCTTCCTGTGGTTTTGACAGACAGGATGGAGTCTGTTGTTTAAGTGAAATGAATATGCTTTGGCTTAAAAATAGGTTGATGGATTTGATAATGCTTTCAAGATTTCTTCAGACCTCGAAAGTCTTTATATTTATTTGGAGGTACAACATTTGTGAGACATATAATAGGAAAGTTGAAATTTCTCTGGACTAATTCAGATTGTGAAAGGAGATATTTGGTTTTTAGTAGGAGACCAAGGAATAAGTTTTTCCTAATCTCTAGGTTCCTTTGGTTATAGTAGGGTAGTCATAAGAAATAATTTAAAGACTGAATCAGTATTAATTCTTGATGAAAAATTGTACAGTTTGAATTTTGCTTCATGACATGTATTTTGTGAAAAAGTTACATTGAATAATATTGACCATTCTTTTGCCACTTATTGGTTAGCTTAAGCACACATATTTTAGCATCAAATGAAACAGGAAACTTCTACTTTAGTATTTTATATATCAAGTGTAGAAAGTATGTATATTAACAGGGCTGAGTCCTTGGCCTTTAGCTAGTTCTTTACATTACAGTGTTGTGCTGTGTTGTACTCAACATATCTAAAGGTTTAACATGCAAAATTTGGATGGATTTAGGCTTTTGGCTTTCTTTCTCATCTGTGTGTTTCCCATCTGTGAGACTGCCATCACCAGGTTGACGTATGAAGGTATGTGAGTTTAGGGAACTTTTGTTTATGTTTAATGTCTCCTTTCCTGTAGGTGGGCCCATGTCATGTGCGCCGTTGCGGTCCCAGAAGTTCGATTCACTAATGTCCCAGAAAGGACACAAATAGATGTAGGCAGAATACCTTTACAGAGGTTAAAATTGGTGAGTGGCAAAGCTTATTTTTTACCTCATAAATTAGTGTTAATTTCAAATTTTTCTTATAATGTACATTCCCCAGATAATATTTCTCCTAAGCTTCATTTTATTCTACCATAAATTTCCTTTATCTATCCTTACAAACTATTTTCCTGTAATATTGTAAGTCTGCATAAATATCCTCAAAATCTGTTTGAAGCAAGGGAAAGGATCAATACATTTCCTGAATTAATGTTAACTTTCAAAATGGAGGCTATCTAGTGAGATTGTTAGGAATGGAGAGCATGGTCCAGCTTTGTTTAAATTGTTTAGTGTTTCTTTTGCCTTTCTCTGGTTTTTCTTGACTTAGCAAAATATATATAACCCAATTTCATCATCTCCTTATCAGGAAGAGATTTACTGAGAAATACAAAAGCCTTTATTATTACTAAAGGATTTTCTCAATCATGAATATCTACAAGTCACTTAATAAGCCAGACTTGCTTGTTATTTTCTGATCTATTCAGAAACTTTTATGGAAATCTGTCACTGGCTTCCCTTGTTAAGAGATTCTTCTTTATTCCTCCCACCCCCAATTGAAAATATAGTTCTTTGATTTCTTTAACATTGAGGTAACTTTTTAGTTTTGCTTGATTGTAAGTCAGCAGATCATTAGTTTGGCCTTTATATTATGTATTCAATGAGAACTTTCTCCTAAAGTTTAACTGCATGACTTAACATACGGATGATCTCAACATTCTAGAATTTCTTGAATCTTTGTTATTTTGATTTGAACTCTTTCCACTGGAGAACATTTCAGTCCATATCAGTGAAACTCTTTTCCTGTCTGTCACTTATTTTCTTACAACTCTCTTCCCCCAAGGGGAGCCAGGTAGTATACTGTCTCTGGGCCTCTCTCTTGGGATTTAGTCAGATAAGGGTAAGTGAACATTATTTCCCATCATAATTCCACTAAGGATTTTTACTTTAAGAGAAAATGTGTTGCACTTTCGTAGAACTGGGGAATTGTGATAGCTAGTATGATTGATGGGATCAGGATGGTTAGGATGTGGCAGCTGAGGTTTTATAAACTAAGACAGAAATGCATGAACTGCTTCAGTGGCTCTTTGACTATGTGTGAGAAAAACCTTATCCCCTGGTCAACAATAAGTTGGATGTGGTGGCATAATCCTGTAATCCCAGACATTTAGGAGACTGAGGCAGGAGATCACAAGTTTGAGGCCAGCCTCAGAAATTTAGCAAGGCCAAAGAATCTAGTGAGACTCTGTCCCCTAGATGAGGTGGGGCTCAGATTGTACCTAAGTGGTAGAGCCCTTGTCTTCAATCCCTAGTACTCCACTATCCCTCCAAAAAAATAGACAAATAAAACATTTGAAAAAATTATAATTATAAAATAAGATACTCAAAAGAAGATTGGATTACCATGTTAAAAATTTAATGTTTAGGTGGACAAATGTTAATGTCTAGTATTTTAGTTTTCTTCTGATTATAAAAGCAACATTTATTTGTAAAAATTCAAATATTACATTTTTTAAATCACCTTTGATTCTTTATCCTGAAGGCTTTCTCTGTTACTGGTGTAATATCCCTGACAACAAGTGTCATGGCTTTGAGGCAGCTGTTTAAGGGCTGCTTTAGTGATCCTTCATGATTTAATGTTACTCACACCAGTTCCAAAGTGTGTTTGAGAGAAGAGCAGGGATGGACATTCTGGCTTATTTTAAACTCATTCAGTTGTTATACCTAGACATCTGATGACTACATCTGAAAATGATGAAGCTCATAGTTTTCTTTACAGTGTTGTCCTTCAACTCGGTTGTGCATACCACTGATTTCTTTTTATTGATGCATATTACTTATACAGAATAGTGGGTTTCATTGTGGCATATTTGTACATGCATCTAATAAAATTTGATTAATTTTACTCCCTAATATTTCCCCCCTTTCCTCCTTTCCTTTTCTTCCTTCCTTCCCTGGTCTCCTTTTACTTATTTTTAAAAGAATGTTTCTATCTTTAAATGATTGACACCTCTAAAAGAATATGTCTTGATTGGATTTAAGGTTTTCTAAATTCTAGTCTATTGACAATATAGAGCTATGTCCACAGACTTATGTAGATGTCTGTGGTGCATGTATTTACACGAAAAATGAGAGACTATTGACAAGATATTTTTTTCTGTGTTTCATATAATTTTGTATTCATGGAGATGTTTTTGTAATAGTATTTATCAAAATTATCACAGTGGATATCTTTAGTAAGATAGTATAAGGGGAAAGAAACTTCATTTTGAAAAAAAGTCACTCCGAAATTGTGCAGTAGTTTGAGAGAGTACAGTGACCAGCAATCTGCACATCGTTTCATCAGGAATACTTAAGAATGAGGATCTTGGTGACGGGGTCTGTTTCCCAGTTCTTACCAGCATCCCATGGTTATCAAGACTTTGAAAAATAAATTTACACATGGTTACTTGTTTGAGTAGTAACACTATGCTCTGCCCTGTGCATAGTGTTATAAGTGCACTTGCCTAACATTAGCATTTTTTTGAAGTTGAAGTGGTAATCTAACAGGAATGTGGTCAACAAGAAACCAGACAAGTAGTTTTTTGTGGTTTTTCATCCAGGCCAAAGTGAGTCCAGGCAAGTTGTTTTGCTATGCCTGTTGATTTAATATATGTGTCTGCTAGGGTTAGTTTCAACATTTTTTTCTGGAAATGTAGGCATTATCCCTTTTCTGGACTCTAAACTGTTCATTCACATTTCTATTCGCATAGATAAGAATTATTTGTATGTCAGAATCAATTTATTTCACCAGTTATTACTTGTTGTGCCAAACAATATGTACGTTTTTTAATTGAGACATGATTTCTCTAGCATCTTTTGTTGTGGGCACTGTCATGTGTAGCATAGCATTCCAGCATCCTGTCCAAATAGGCACCGCTGCTGCTAAATAGCTCCTGGGATGTCAGGTGACCCTCATTTGGGAATTCACTGATCTACAGGGAACACCTACACATGAAGAGAATAATTTCATTTTTGTTATTTTATAAATGGAGAACATCTTTGTTGATAGACTCAAATTGAACATTGAGAGGACAGAAATTCCTAAATTTTTAAAAATGTATACTATTTTTTGATGAATTGTTTGAATTTCTTATTTATCAATAAAGTAATAGTAGTTTGGTAACATGCATATTAACTACCTATAATTGAAAATTATATATAATCTACTTTAGCATTTTTCTTATAGAAATTGGACCACCAGGTGAATACTAATGAACTTTAACTGAATATTAAAATTCTGTGATGTGAGTATACATACACATAGTAGCCACTGGGTAGATATTTTAAAAATGAATATAACGTTGCAAATGATTGTTTATTAATTGTGCTTCTGACTTAAAATGATTATGACTGGAGGGTTTTGGCTGTCTCACCTTTCCTACTTTAAATTTAATGGAATTCACATGCCTTGTTGCTGAAAGTTCTGATCTTGAAATCTGCGATAAATTGGGGATTGAACATTGAAGTGGACCAGTGGTCTTCCCAGAAGCAACTGCTGTATCCCCCAAAGCAACTCTGAATCTCTCCATAGTAACCACTAGGTGGTGCTGTTGCACCGTATACTCAAGCATGTTGCCCTTAAACTACCACTTGTTTTCTTTAGCGCCTCATCAGAGCCCTGCCCACACTTTCACTGTGTGTCTGTGTGTTGCACACTGTGGTGCTCTAGGTCAAGGGATAGCAAACAGGGCATTGAAAGTATTGCTTGGGACATTCAAAGTACTGAATTCCAAATGGCAATATTTTAGTTCAGGTTTTCATTTAGCCATATAAAAAGAACTTTCCCTTGGGGCAAATTAAGAGTTTTTCTGTAAAAGATGCAATGTTACTAAGAGTTACTAACTGTGTGCAAGAGGCTTAAAGAGTGGGCAAACAAGTTTAAAATGTCTTCTGAACTATTAGAACTATTTTAAAAATACTCATTAACAGTGTCTTTTTAGAATATGGATTATTGGGATTTATGCAATAGTTTGCTAATAGACTACTGCATACTGTTGCATATATTTGCAGATGTGTTTTACTAATGCCGTTGTTGGCCTTTTATTTATTTAAAAGTTTAACCTACAGCTTAAAAAAAAAAAAAAACAACTCCTGTAAAATTACTGGCACGGAAAGAATTTTGTGAGCATATGGGAAAGGATTTGTTTACTGAGCAGATTTTTCCCTTGTAGGTGTAATGACCAGTTTAAAAAAATGAGACTTTGTGGGTGTTGCCTGTTATCATATAATCAAATGGAAATGACAATGACCCTCGATTTATTTTCAAGACATTCTTTTATTTCTGGGCTGATTTTAAATGCTTTTATAATTCATTCAGTGTTTTTGAAGTAAAAAATTTACTTCAAAAGTATATTTTATTGTAGAAGTCTTCAGAGTTTGGACTAATTCCCTTTTCTTTGACCATGTTTCACTTTTTTTGTGATTATTTCAGAGCTTTTTAAAGTAGTTGTTGCTCCATTTCAGCATGCTGCTGATTAAACAAAAGCACCAGTGGCTAAAGGAGAATCTTTCTGTTGTGGGAGGAATAGCTGAGTGTTACCTGAATGGGTTCAGAGCAGCCAGTCCAATAGGAAGAATCATTTTCTATGTTAGCTTCAGCATTCTTATGGTTTTTCAGTGCAGATTTTGAATTACTTACTATTTTTCTTTCCTACACATTTAGGATGAATTCATTTGCTTCTGAATGACTTTTCCTTATGTGAAAAGTTATCTTTTGGCAAGCTTTGTCATTGGCAGTCTCTTATCTGTGTCCTGCTCTTGTCCTCTACTTAACCAGAAAGAGCAGAACAATTGCATATTGCAGGACCAAGGATGAGAAAAGCACTGAGGACATTACCTGTGTCTTTGTGTGTGTGGCTTAAGGATGTCTAGTCTAGGAAATTTTGAAGTCATAGGTGATTGTGCCTGAGGACAAAAAGAAAACAGTGGTCCTCAGATGCTGTAAATTTTAGAATTTATAAAGACTCATCTCCTGTTCTTCTTGCCTTCTGCCCTGTTTTCTCTACTATGTGATTGATTTTTCATAACCATCACTGAATCTTTGGAAAAGGAGCAAAATTGTGCAGAAATGAAAACTGAGGGAAGAAAGGTAGAGAGAGATGAAATACCCATTAAGTTAGAGTGACTTGTTCTTGTCTTCATGGTAGAAAAAATACCTACAACAATGATAAGGAGCTGGGGATATGTAAGTTGGTAGAGTGCTTGCCTAGCATGTACAAGGCCCTGGGTTCAATCCCCAGCACCACGGGAGTGGGGGGAAGAAAAAGATATGGAATAATTAAGGTCTTGATTTTAGAGAGGGTAAATAATGTTGTTATAGTATGATCACACAGAAAGGAGATAACATGATCAGGAAGCAAATAATCATAAAAATATTTAGAGTTCACTATACAATCTGAGGGAAACTAGTAAAATAGTTTAAAAAAGCATGGATTTCTGGTATTTGTTATATCCATTCATGAATGTTTATTCCATGCATTGACCACTTTTTCAGATTAATTATAAGAACTGTGAATATTTTGTAAATAAAAAGCAAAGCAGGTGTGTGGCTTGTAAGAAATCTTGGAAAGCTGTTGAGAACCCTTAATGCAAATATTAGTTTTAAGCACTATTTCTAGTTGGAAGTAAAGTTTTCAAATATGAATGTTGTAAGAATATTTAAATATTAAATTGTATGCGTAGGTGCAGATGATATTTATTTTGATTATTCCAATCGCATTAAAAACTTGGCTTTGTTCATTGATCAGGAATATATCTATTCTCTTAGTGGCATAACACAGTGTCTTTGGTTTCTTTATCTTTAGATATTTCTAAGACTTTTACATTTGAATCCTATTTCTGCAGTCAGATAGAGAAGAAGGATGAATTTTGGAATAGTTGAAGTTGCCCCTGGGCATTCGACGACCTCCAGTTCCTATTTGACAAGTGAACCCAGCCAGGCACAAGTGTTCTCTGAGTGAAGAACATTATTTTGAAAAGGAATTTACACTGCAATGATGACTGAGCTACAAGCCGTTCAGTATCTGGCTGAGACCATACTATTCTGCTTAGAAGCCTCTATACACTTTAAAATTTGTACCTGAAGGCAAATAATAGTGAACCTGAAAGCCAAAGATTATAGTTTTGAAAGGTACATCAATTCTGAAAATAGAGTGGTTTCACTGTGGTATTCTATCTGAAGAGTTGAATCAAGGGGAAAAAAATACAATCAACCTTCCTATTTCTTAGAGGAAGGCACATGTGCTATTGCGAACTGACTCATGTTATCAGATATAGTGAATACTAAAAATAGAACCACTGAGGGAAGGATGGGGCTTGCCTCTCCTGCTGAATGATCACTTGCAGTTCTATTTAGTTAATGCTCCAGCAGTGTTAGTGGGCAACTTCACTGTCTTTCTAAAGGAATCTGTGTTGTATTTAACAGGGCCTCCGTTGATACATTTTGGGAAATGTAAAGACACATTGATTATCTTTCATCACATTTAAAGAAAAAAATAGTAGCATTATAAAAGGCAAAAGAAAAAAAGTCATCATAATCCACATGAAATGATGTACAGTTTTGTTCACATGTTCAGTTATGAAGACAAAAAAATTATATAAAAAAGTAAACATTGACAATAATCAGCAAATTTGTTGTTTTAAACTCAGAAGAAGAAGATATTACAGATGATGTGATGATGGTTTGGGCTGTGGGGTTCTATTATCGAATAAGTCTAGTATAAAATTTTCCAATATTATTGAAGTAATTTACTTCAAGATTTCAATGTACAGGTCTCCAACATTGTAAGGTTTTTAAATATGTGTAGTTATTTTTTTAAAAAGCATATTAGTGACTGTATAGTACTTAACTGTCAGAATGATTTGCTACAGGGACTAGATCCTATTGCAAACTGTCAAATTTGTATATTGCTGTAATACCAAACCATAAAATCTTTTGAGTAAAATGGAAAATGTCAGATGGGCATGACTACAAATAATATACTTTTTGAAGGCTGTAGATGTCTGTAGGAGAAAATGTGTAAATTCATGAAATGTTATCTTGTTAGTATGGATTTTCCTTTATCTTTGAGAGGAAAACTGCAAGGCAAAAGGAAATTGATTGGAGCCTTTAAATTTTTAGTTTTGAACTAATTTTTCCTGAGGGCTAATTGAAAAAAACATTATTAGATAGATAAGTAGAATAATTCAAATAATTCCTGATTAAAGAATATTGTGAGAGAGTAGTATTTTTTAGCTTGCATTGCAGAATGTCCCATTTTTGCTCATCTTGTCTGTGTGACTAGTGATTACTGACAGATCTGTTAATTGAGTTAGTGAGCTGGGGTCTGGGTTGCAGAGTCAGAGGTGACCCCTTTCACTCCAACACTGACTGGGTCAATACCAACAAACATGCCAAACTGAGGCAACTATTAAGATGGCACTAACAATCCACTGAGTTTTGCTTGGTCAACAATGATTGAAAGGAGAGACAGTATAGTTTTGGAAAAGTACAATCATTATTAGTGTTTAGTGGATTCATTATTTTTTGTTTTGCTGGGAGTAGGAGGCTCAAGGATTATAATCTTTTTTCAATATTTTAGTCTAAATTAAGTTGTTTGTCCCTAGAAGGCTTTAAAAAACAACAAAAATGTTATTAAATGCTGAGTAATTTCTGGTTTTGTAATTAATTTAACGTGAGTGACTGTGGTATATTTTAGGGAAGATCATACAATTCAGTGATGTCCTTGTCTAAATTAGCTGGTTACATACAGGTATCATCAGTTTTACCAGCTGCCGATTGCTTCTATTGATCTCAGTATCAAACTTTCTCTGCATTTATCTGTATTGGCTGTTAGATCATGCAATTTTTAGAAGTCTCTGTTGAGTTTGAGTGTGTGGGATGTGGTTAATAACGTTTGAGTCCTGTATCTTCCACTTTGGCAACCTTGGCCATGGAGATCTGCCTTCTTAAATCTCATCTGGGGTGGTTGAGAGGATGAAATGAATAAGGGAAAGACCTGGTTGATAGTTTGCATTCAGTGCGAGTTAGCAGTATTAACTATTATCAGATTACATGATTTTTTACCCCTTAGTTTTCTAATTTTGGTAAGAATTTAACTACATTAAACTACCTTTGGGTAGTTTGCAAACTATAGGAATTTTCTTTTGAATAGATATTGTGCTTCTGGGTTTCTGTTCTTGCGACTAAAAGGCTCAGGGGTCACTCTAGTTGAACTGGGCTAATTGGTCTGCACAAAAAAACCACACAAGAGACACAAATACCTTTTTCTTTGGGGTTCCTATGACAGTTCCTCCGGACCTTAAGGGTCCACAGGGAGAGAGAGAGCTCGTGCTGACCCCTTTTATTGAGGAGAAGCTATTCAAATGAGGCAAGGGGTCAGGTTTCAGGGGGCTGACTCTATTTTCATGATGTCCACTGTCAGCAGGTTGACTGACATCTGGGTAGGCCACACCCAAGGGTGCACAGTAAGAGAAGGGGACACACAAGACACTTCCATGGAAGATTCTACCCTAAACAGGGCAAGGAGTTATATTACAAAGGAACAGGAGAGCGTAGCTCCACCCATGGGCTGTAAGGAAGACATGCTCAGGCAGGAAGACATAGTCATTCCTCAGACCCTAGAAGAGCAGGGCAGTCTAGCAACATGGGTGCCCAACACCACATCGCCCAGCAGGGGAGTAACTCAATTCATGGGCGAGGTTGGTCTCCCACATTGTGCCATTAAATGGAAATGTTCTGTCATCTTCCTGGGAGCATGGCATAAAGTGGTTTTTCTACAGATATCTGAAATCTGTTACCTTTCTCTGCAGTTATTGCTATAAACCATAAGATAAATAGGTTGATGTTCCCTAAAACAGGAGTCTGAAACAATGTAGCCATTGTTTCATTTTGAGCATGATCATTGTGGTTGGTAAGTAATCTTGTTCAACATGGTTCTGCTGAACACTGATCTGTGGTCTTGCTTCTATTAGCTTGCAAAATGCAGTGGGGAGTGTTAAGTGGTTTAGGCGTGGGAATGACTGGCCCATGAGAACTGTAGACCATCTGGGGTGGTTGTGACCCATCTGGGAATGGGTCACGAGAAGCATATGCTAGGGTGCTAGAATTCTGCTACTCCTAGATTTGTAGCTGTGTAGCAGAGTGCTCTCAGTTGACAGGGTTGAGGTATGTGATGTTCAGTTTCTGTTATGAGTAGGGGGTGGTGAACAACTACTTTCTCTGGATGCCATTTTGGTTAGTGATCTTATTAAATCTTTAGCTCCATATACTTTCTGAAGTGTAGGAGTCAAGTAAGACAATGTCAGCTCTAGAAGTTTCATTTATGTTCTTAGAACAAATGAAATGAAATGAATTTGCAAAAAAAAAAAATACCAAAATCTTCTAGAAAGTACATAGTATGATTTGTAAAAAGATAGACAAGAAGGGAAGTTCAGAGTTCTCGTGAAAGATAAATGTGTCCTACAATCAAGAACATCATAACCTAAATAAATAAATAAAGGTATTGTGTCCATCTACAACTAAAATATATATTAAAAAATACAATTACTATCATATTCATGAAAAATGCATTTATTCCAGAATTTCTTAGTATTTTTTTTAAGAGAGAGAGAGGGAGAGAGAGAATTTTTTTTAATATATATATTTTTTTAGTTCTCAGTGGATACAACATCTTTTATTTTATTTTTATGTGGTGCTGAGGATCGAACCCAGTGCCCTGCGCATGCCAGGCAAGCGTGCTACCGCTTGAGCCACATCCCCAGCCCCAGAATTTCTTAGTTTTAATGGCAGTTTTATTTTAATCTCTTTTTTTTTTTTCAGAAAACTACTGTTTTTTTTTTTTTTTTTTTTTTTTTTTTTTTTTTTTCCGTTAGGATAAAATTTTAAATGTGGATTTTTTTTCTATTGGAAATATAAAATATATCCTGTTTTTTTTCTTAAAAACTAAAATATTTTACTTTAAATAAATAAAAAAAGTACGTGAATAAATTGATCATGTTTCATTTCAGGAAATTGCTTAAGGTTAATTAAAATTTTAAAAAAAATTTAAATTGTGTTGCTCA
Source organism: Marmota monax (assembly GCF_021218885.2). Taxonomy (NCBI): domain Eukaryota; kingdom Metazoa; phylum Chordata; class Mammalia; order Rodentia; family Sciuridae; genus Marmota; species Marmota monax. Next base: position 1,887,070 of record NW_026692505.1, read on the forward strand.
CAATTCCTTTGAAAAAGTCATCAATTTTTAAACATTTATTTGCTTTGGACAAAGCAAAAAAATTGTTGTGAAATACTTTTACTAAATAGCAGACATTTTTCAAAAAAAGAATCATGACATACTGGCAAAGGTGTAATTTTAGTAGACTAATGAGCTTTCTGACCAGAGCAGACTGAGCCTCATCTGATTTTTACAATGATGAATTGACTGTGTCAAAATTTGCAATCTAGTCTGGTGAAATATTTTACTATGAAAGTTTAATTCTCATTTTTTATTTATGAAAGCAGTGGTAGTGTCAGAGCAGCTCATAACATGCTGGCCGTTTGCTATGATTTATTTTAATGAGTGTCACTTGTTGATGTGTTCAGTGATTGTTGACCCAAATTTTTAATTCTAAAAATTCTAAGTACTATAAAATATACTATGTCAGCCACTGTAGTTTTGGGTGGGGGGAAACATCAAACCCAAAACCAAAACCTCACAACACACACACACACACCTCAAACCAAATAAAACAAAATCTGAATAGTGTTCTACAAATGTTTTCAGTTGTCTTTTTCTGGCTTTTGTGGTATCATGACTTTTTACTTGACCACTGTTACTGGGGGCCAATGGTGGGATAACAACTTTTCTTATTGGGGAATCTGTCTACATGATTTCTATCACAAAAGTTATATTTGAAATATAATAAGATAATTTTCATCAGTTGGGGATTCTAGCTTGTCATCTCTTCCTTTTTTCTTTTTACTACTGGGAATTGAAGTCAGGGCCTCTTAACCATTGAACCACATCCTTAGCCATTTTTTTATTTTTCATTTTGAGACAGAGTCTCCATAAGTTGCTTAGGGGCTTATGAAGTTGCTGATTTCGAACTTGTGATCCTCCTGCTTAGCCACTGGCGAGCTTGTCATCTTTGTAATGGTTTTGAGGGAAATTATGTATTAAAGAGTCTTTCTGTTATTCAGCTATCAGTCTTTTATTCAGTAACCACTTACTGTAGTATTTGATGTTCAGTTCCAAGGGGCATGAGATGCACAGGTTTACATGCCAGAAAGATTTAGATTTAGAACTACCATAGATATTGTTTGTTCTTTTGGTGGGTTTGGAAACACAAAAGGAGAGATGAACCAGGCCTTATTTGAAGGCTTTTCTTTACATGGAGAAATTAACACATCTGTTTCCTAACATCAGGAAAATTATACAGTATGAATAATTTCTACCAAAGAAGATAATCTTCCAAATATCTAGAAGTGTCTAATTTTTTTAGGTATTATAAAATTATTTGGGGGTATTTTAGACATGGCTAATAAAACCCTATAAAAACATTTGAGTTTTAATTTTAATAGTGGTATATTGTTAATATAAATTCCAAATTATTTATAGCTTATAATGAAATATAAATCTTGTAACATTATTTCTTAGATGTACTGTTTTAAACAGTTTGTTGTTGAGCTTTTCTTTCCTTTCTTTCTTTTTTTTTTTTTTTTGTCCCTTAAAGACTTGAAGGATTATGTTGTCATTGCTACTTCTTTTATAGTAAGTAAACAGTAAAAGGCATAAACTCAGTACTGCTGCAGATATTTGCTTTAAAATTTCTTTAGGGGGGAATCCATCCAGATGTAATTATTCTTTGGTATTATCCTTTTCTGATGTTTCTCAAAAAATTTCTAAATATGTTTTAAAAAAATAATGTGAACAAGTATGTGTTAGTTGATATGACAACTTATAACTAAGAGGAGAATTAGTCACTCCAATGTTTTTTGGAAAACAAATCAAAAAATCCTTAAATACTTCTCTCAGGTAACATTTCTCTAAGAATTCCTCCCCCCCCCCCCTTTTCATAATTAGAAAATGAAGTAGCCAGCAATGTGAAAATCATTCCTTTTCCTGGCAGGCCCAGCAGTTAATATATGTGCATTTTCAGGCTTCTCAATTTGACAGGGGCAATCACCATTTAATTTCAAAACTCCATTTATCTTAGTGATAGCCTTGGAACTATTGAGTCTCCTTTCCTGTGACAGTATTACTATTTCTGTGCTCTTTGCCACTGGCTGATTTGGGATGCTTCACCCCCACCCCAAAGCTGTAGTGCTTAACACAACACAAGGTGCATTCTGCATAGATAAGGCATGACAGTCTTTTAACTTCATCCTGCTGTGCATGCAGAGGGTGACAGCCCACCTACACTGGGGAAAGCAAACAAGCAAGCAAGATGTGTTCATCCTTAATCACGTTTTATTTCTCCCAGAGACTTTCTGAGAAAATGACAGGCTAGGCTCAGAGTTCACTTTATCAGCCTGAAACATACAAGGTGCAGGGCATCTCCTTAGGAGAAAAGTTGTACTATTAAACATCAATTTGCTTATTTGAGGTTAGAATTTGAATATCTAAGTTATATATAAGAGTCTTTGTCTTGATTTATAAATTTTATTTTCAAAGATCTGTTTTAGTTATGTAAATGATTTGTGCTTATCAGTAAGTTGTTTCTTCAGTCTAAAATCCAAAATGAAAGTTATTATTTCCATCCTACTCCCCAGAAGTGATCACTATTAATATATTGGTGTAGTGATTTTTTTACTTTTTTTTTTATGGTAAAGACAACTGGGAAGGATACAGCATTTTACCATATTGTGTTAAAATCAGGAGTGTATTTAAATAGCACATTATACATCTGTGATACTCAGATGCATGTAAGTAAATATGTTTCATAAAAATATCAAGTTTTTAAAGTGTATTTGTGTTTTCCCTCTCTATTAGGCCTACTATGAATCTGCAGGTATCCATGACATTTTGTATACCTTGCTTATTTCTTTTCACATAAACATTTGTTAGGCTACATTTTATTTGTAGAATTTCATCACCTGAATTGCACTCAAGGCAGTGATAACCATTCCTCAGGTGTACCATTTGCTGTAATATATAAAAGCATTTATTTATATGTAATAATAATGGGTAGGAGCATTGGAGTCAGACACCTTGAGTTCACATCTCACCGTACCACATACCCGTTATTTCAGAATGTATTGTCCTTCTCCAAATTCTATCCTTGATTTTAATTGACAACTTTCTGTTGTTCTTTTTCTCTCTTTGGCTTCTTGGTTTCTTTGCAGGTTCCTCCTCTTCTATCTCTTAAATGTTCATGAATTAGTCTTCTCCCTCTTTACATTCTCAGGGAGCATTTATAAAATCAAAATCACATATACCTTTTACCATTATTGCAAATTTCAAATAAGGTAAGGCACATAGAGCACTTCACTCACTGCCTGGCTGTAATAAATGCTCACGAAATATTCCTTCTTATTGTTATTACATTACATTAGTAATACCATTCTAATAGTGAAATGCTATTAAAATAGCCATATGTGTAGGTAATCCATAATGTATAAGTTAGTGATATTAAGGGGTTTTTATTTCATCCCCCCTTTTGTGTATTTGTCTTGGGGGTTGAGGGCAGAGACATAGATTTCACTGTTTTGTGTAGGCTGACTTTGAACTTTTAGCCTTCTTCTGACTTCAGCTTCTTGAATAGCTGTGATTACAATTGAAGCTCCCCCATCCCCTGCTTAGTTTTATTACTTGGAATACATTTTCTCAAACATAGAGTACTATGAAAAATTAAGTGCCAGAAAAGTATACAAATATTTATTTAATTCATCAAAAAACTTGTGGTTTCCCTCCCTCCCTGCCTCCCTCCTTCCCTTCTTCTCTCCCTCCCTTCCTCCCTTCCTTCCTTTTTCTTCTTTTTTTTTTTAATATAAGTACAGATCCACAGGAAGTTGTGACTTCTGAGTTCCTCACCCAATTTTCCCCATTGTTTGCATCATTTGTGTGTGTGTGTGTGTGTGTGCGCGTTGCTGGCGATTGAACCCAGGGCCTTGTGCATGCAAGGCAAGCACTGTACCAACTGAGCTATGTCCCCAGCCCCATTAGTTTCATCTTACATAATTATAGTACAATGTCAAAACCAGGAAACTAATATTGGTACAATATGTATAAATAATTACTCATTTTATCATATGGAAATGTGGCTGTAATATTCTCAGAAAGTAACATAACTCTGGAAATTGAAAGGGAAAGGAAAATAAAAATAGTAACAATGTATTGTAGTTCATAGCATATTTAAAAGTGAAACGTGCACCTGTTACAATATAAGATTTGAGATACAGAAATTGGGGAGTATATTCTGTGTATACTGTTACAAGGTTCTACACTAAATTTGAAGTGCTAATATTTGAAAATAGATTAAGATTAATGAAAGGGAATATTATAAACTCTAGGGTAACTATAAATACTTAAATTGAGAGATATAACTTTAAACCAGTAGTGGAGATAAAATGGGAAAAAAAAATACTTGGCTAAATCAAAAGCAGGCAGAAAAAGAAGACAAAGAAACAAAAACAGATTGACAAGTAGGTGATAGATTTAAATCTAACATATTAGTTACATGAAATGTGAATAATCGTAGCAGTAAGTTAGCAGAGATGGTTCGATTGGAAGAGCAAACCCCAAATACTGGCCGTCTATGAGAAACCTTCTAATATAAACATAGGTGGTGTAAAAGGAATATTACCAGAATAAAATGGTAGATTTACATGATAAATGATAAAAATGGTCAGTTTACCAAGAACATATGACACTTCTAAATTCTAAATAATTCAAACATCCAACAACAAAACTTTAAAACATAAAACCCCAAAACTCAGAGAGGAAAGGAGAAATAGACACATTTGTGTTTTACCTTGGAGACTTTATTGCTTTTCTGTGAGTCATCAGTGGAACAAATAGAACCCCACTGTCTGAATACCTGAACAGCACTTGTCAACCAGTTTGGGCTAGTTACCCTTTATTTCACCCAGCATCCTACCCAAAAAATTGCAGAATACATTCTTCAAGTTCATGAAGATATACTATGTTCTATTGAACAAACCATAACAAATTTATTAGAATTAAAATCATACAAATCAAATTCTCTTTGGAATGAACAATGGTATGAAACCAGAAGTCAGTGGAATAAAGAAGTTTGTAAAGTCCTTAAATATTGACAAATTAAAGAACACATTTCTAAATTGCCCATGATTAGAAAGGAACTCACATGGGAAATTGGAAAATGTTTTGAATTAATTAAAAATGAAAATGCAGTACATCATAGTTTGTGGGAAACAAGTGAAGCAATGTTCAGAAGAAAATTTATAGCATTAACTTCTTAAATAAGAAAAAAATGATCTTAAATAATTGATGTAATCTTCTGCCTTACTAAAACAAAAAGAACATTTGTACACCAAAGCAAATGATAGGAGGGATATAAGACAGAGAAGGACATAGAAAACAGTAGAGACCCAGTGAAACCTAAAGCCAACTTTTGAAAAGACCGTAAAGTGGATTCATTTTTAGCCACATTGAGGAAAAAGAAAAGAAAGAAGAAGAAGAAAAAAAAGGAAGGTGCTATAAATTATCAATATCAGCCATGAAAAAGGGAACATACTATAAGTCCTAGAGCAACTGAAAGGATAATGAAGGAATTATAGACAGACAACTTAGTTGACCTTTATAAATTCCTTGTAACAAACAAAATATCATAAAGTTCTCCCAACAAGAGATAGATGACCTGAATAGCTCTTTAATTATTAATGAAGTTAAGTTTGCGAGAAAAAAAATTTCCAAAATAAAAGTTTAGGCATCATAGGCGTATGTCACAGTTTGGATATGAGGCAACCCCCCAAAGCTGTATTGGAGCAAGATGTAAAATGATCATATTATGAGAACTATAATGTAATCTGTGGTTGAATCTATTTGATGAATTAATAATTTGAAAGGATTACTTTGTGGGCCATGGCTGGAGAATGTAGGGTCACTGGGGATGTGGCTTGAGGATTATGTACTTTGTTTCTAGCTCCTTGCATGGTCTCTCTCTGCTTCCTGGCTGCCATGAGCTTTCTTCCTCTGCCTCACCTTTTTGCTATGATGTTTTGACTCAATTTAGGCTTAGAACAATGGTGTCCTCTGACCACATACTGAAACTCTGAAATCGTTAGTCCAAAATAAACTTTTCCTTTTCGAAGTTGTTCTTGTCAGGTAACTAATGATGTAATATTCTCTTATGAGATGAAAAACTGACTAACATATGTACAAAATGTTAAATGAAAAATTTATATCAATTCTATTTAAACTCTTCCAAAAAATTTGACCTAGAGGGAAATTGTATGGAATTAACATTACCCTCATACCCAGACCAGACAAAGGCATTTTCAGAAAAGGAAAACTGTAAACTAATATCTATCATGAATATAGGTTTTAAAAATGTTCAACAAAATGTTTGAAAACTGAATTAGCAATACTTCAGAAAAACTATGTTGGTATTGTCCTGGGAATGTGAGACTGGTTCAGTTTCCAAATGCATATCAATGGAATTTTCCATATCAACAGATCAATAAAACCTGTATAGAAACAGAAAATAACTGACAAAATTTATCATCTACTTAAAATAAAAACTCATAGTAAACTAGGTTCCTTAATTTGATAAAGGGCAATTAGATAAAACCCACTGCTAACTTCAGTCTTAATGTTGATACCTTGGGTTTCATCTCCCCTGTCCACACCCACAAGATTGGAAAGAAGACCGGAGTTGCATTCCCATCACTCCTGACCAGCCTTATAACTGAATAGATGTCCTAGCTGTGCTTTGAGCAAGATAAATGAAGACCTTTGTTTGTGCAAAATTATAAAAAAATCTATAAGAAGGCTAATAAACCAATGAATGAATTTAGCAAGTTTTCAAGATACAAAGTAAAATAAAAATCCATTATATTCTATCTGATAGCAATGAAAAATTTTAGTATAGAAAATAAAAAGGATTTCCATGAATACCAAAATAATGAAGTTACTTAGACATAACTCTAGCAGCAGATATGAACATCTGTATGTTGGGACCTATAAAACAGCAATGAATGCAATCAAAGAATACCTAAAGAGAGAGAGACAATTGATTGGAACATGTGATTTTTTTTAAAATGTCAGTTTTCCACAAAATAAATCTGTATGTTCCCAATCAGGTTTCCAGCAGGATTTACTGTACAAAATTATGATCAGTTTCTAAATGTTCAGGGAAAGGGAAAACAACTGAAATAGCCAAAATAATTTTGTAAAAAACAATAAAACTCTCCCCTTGTTGCAATGCTTACTATAAAGCTACAATAATTAAGATATTGCGGTGAAATGATAGATATGTAAAACAATAAAAAGAATAGAGATTCCAGAGATAAACTCACACATATAAGGTCATTTTATTTCTGTAAAAGTTCCACTGTAGTCAGTTTGTTATTTCAACACATGAATAGTTTGAAATCTAAATTATTTCTGTAAAATTGAATATTGGTCTATTCTTATACTGTTTACAAAAATTAACTGATATTGACTCACAGGCTAAAATCAAACTAGAAGCTATAAAATGTGTAGAGAAAATATTTGACCAGTGATTAGACAGAGAGATCTTTTAGAGATCTTGATCCATGAGCAAAATTGATCAGTAGAACTTCATGAAAATAAAAACTTTTGCTCTTCCAAAGACACTGGGAAGAGAATGAAAAAACAAGCCACAGACTGGGAGAAAATATTTACAAAACAATAAAGGGCTTGTCTCCTTAACTAGAAGAGGTCTTAAGGGGATTTTTGTGCTGATGAAACTGTTGTACATCTTGATTGTGGATGTTGAACAACTGTATCCTTTTGTTGAAACTTCTATAAATGTACACATTAAAGGTAGAATTTTACTACTGTTAATTATATTGTAATTTAACAGTTAATTATAGATCAATAATTTTAATTTTTTTAGATTGACTATGAAAATGATTGACCATACTATTGATAACTCAGGGGCATAAAGCTTTAGGGAGAATGAAAAAGTGAGGAAGTGAGAGAACAGAATGCAGAATGTAAGAGAAAGGGAGAATCTTTTGGAAAGTGAGCACTAAAATCCATGGCATCCAACTTTTCACCTCACACTCAGTGTTTGATCTCCTTTTGAAAAATGTTCAACTTTGATTGGTAGAACCTTCTCCTCAGAATGCTTTTGGCCACAGACCCTTCTCCCCCATTCAGAATGTCTTAATGTCACATGGACAGCTATGTCCATGAAGTCATACTGCCCAAATTATTACTGACATATTAGTTTTAGTTCTACTGCATCATCCTAATCCTTTTCTCATTGAGGATTAAATGAGATATCAGCACAGTGACTGGCACTAAGTTACAATAATTAACTGTCATGAAGTAATGATGACTACTCTTCTTTTGTGAATGAGAACCCAGATGTTTAAAGCAGTTATGTTACATAGTTAATCATTGAGCACAGTATCAAACTGGATTCCCAGACCAACCATAATGCTCTTTCCAGTAGGCTATGCTGACCTTTGAGTTAGGTAGCTTCCTGGTCTTTCGGAAAACTGATGATAGACACAGAGATGCAGAATTAATTGGTTCTAGTATTTTCCATGGAAATAACCATCTCATTTTAGATACACTACCTGTTTTTCTTTCTTTTCTACTTTAGTAGATTTTAAATGTGTGCAGTACTATAAAATGATATGTGTGTACTATAAAATGATATGTGTGGTTAGTCCTGGGAAGATATAGTTCGCAAGAGGATGGGGAGGCATTCTTAAATTAAGTTTGAAAATATTATCACATGGTGTCATTAGCCTGCAGGGCCCATCAAAGTCTAGTTCATTCTTGCCTCGTGTCACTTGTGTTGGAAAGCTTTGACAAACAGTCGGTATGTCAGAGACAGCTAAAATCCTCAGAGAGGTGCATAGAGATCTATCATCTAATAAACCCCACTAGTGGCAGGTGTCTCAGAACCGTAACTCATGGTGATGTGGGTACGTAGGTTTTGTTAACCAGAAACAGCATTTTAACATTGACAGTTCTTAAAAAGACAGTTTTAGACAGGAATTTGCTCTCTGAAGAACTGCAAACTAATCTTGCCTTCAAACAAAAAGGTAGTAGTGCATCTTAGTTTAGAGAGAAAGATGTCATTTTGGGGGCTTATTTCTCAACATCTGAATCTTTTAAGTGAGTAGACAGGTGTGTGTGTGTGTGCGCGTGCACACATGCACACGATGTTCTTGAACTGACTAGGATGAAACATTTGTTTTAGAGAGTTTTATATACTTAAGGTTTGATCACTTTATTCTTATGATTGGGAGCAAATCTTGATGAAGTCCACATTACTCAGTTTACATGAAAACATGAAGATACTTTTGCAATATTCCAGGCATTCCGTTAACTTCAGCAATTCACTCTTTGCATTTTTATTTACTTGAGAATATCCCTAAAATACCAGATTGCTGTTGTTTTGCTGCACTCATTGTGTCTGCTGTATGAGTGAGACATCATTAAGGTAGTGAATGAGCCTAGCTGACTATCTAGCACTGACATTGTGACACAACTTGTCGTTTTGCCATACCAGAACACACAATTTACATGAAAAAAGTATGTGAATTTAAAAAGGTTAGGGATGTCTGATAAAATCTACCATATTTGGTGATTTTTGTCCATGAGAACCATGGTCTCCTTCCTTTGAATTTGTGAGGCAATGAGCACAATCCCCTCTTTTTTGAGCAAAAGTAGGGATATGAAATATTTCTTTTCCCAAGTGGACCCTGGAGGAAAGCATACCAGCTATGATGGTGGGCATGATATGCCATTGCCTAAACATTTCTGTAGTTGTATGTTTTGCCAGTGTCCCCTGCCCCAAAACAGATCTCAGAGCTTAGTAAATCTTTGCATGTTTGTGGTAATTTATTTACCACTCAGTTAACTCCTGGAAAACACTTATTTATTTTCTAAGTGAACCCTGGAGGAGAGCATCTCTGCTATGGTGATGGGCATGATATGTTGTTGGCCTAACAGTTCTGCAACTGTGTGTTCTGCCAGTATTCCCCTCACCTAAACAGATCACAGAGCTTAGTAATTCTTTGCATGCAGTAAATGACATGTGATTTGTTTGCTGCTCAGGACCTGGTGAACTGAGTGCTGCACCTGGTGCAGTCCACCATCCTCGTCATCTTTAGTGGTTCTTATGCATTGGGGATTCCAGGCACCCCTTTCCCTGCTCTGTTCTGGGTGTTTCCTGTGATGAAACAGTAATAAAAGAAACAAATGAAAAAAACCAAAGTTCTTTCTCTCATGATGTTTTATGTTTGGCATCATTTCAAACCATTTTTACCGGAAACTGAGATGATTTTAAGGAAACAAACATTATCGTTAAATGTATAGATAGAGGAAGTGGCCGAACTGGGATAAATTGTTCTGTCCCCTGCTAAAGTTCTTGCTATTTCCTTTGTAATTCATTGATATATGGCATATTGGACATTTGAAACTCAATACACCTCTATTTTTCAGGGAAGACTCAGGTTTTACACATAGCAAAGATAGAAACAACAACAACGAAAGCTTATTATGAAAGCCCCAGCTCACTAGGAATTGGGGAGTGGTATTCATTCCCTTGCTATCTTATTAAAGATGCTGTTTCTCATCCTAGATGCGAACAGCCACCATTGTCTCTAGAATAGGGATGTGATAGCCTGAGTTCTGCTTCATCAAATCATGGAGTTTTCCTAGTACAACATGTCACCTTTTTCTACTGGATTCTTAGGACTTTGTGTTCAGTTATTTTATGTTCAGTTTGTTGCCTTACGTGAGGGTAAGTCCGCTTCTTTTGACTAATGTACTTTCTCTATCCTGAGGTTGTTCTTTTCCTTTGTGATTGAGTCCAGTATGCTTTATTATAGCTTCAAAAATTATGACTGGAATCAAAATCTTCCCAAGGTGCATCAAGTTAATGGTTTTGGTATGTCCTGGGGTCATTTCCTGTAGAAGGAGACATTTTAATGAGCATCTCACAAGTAGAATTGTTAATTCTGCAGCACATCACAGACCCAGAGGCTCATTTTCTGGTAAATCTACTTTGTATCTCTCAGCCTGAAACATGCCTTTTTGTAGCACATCAAAGCAATGAAAAAAATTTGGTTTTAGGTATAGTTGTCATTCATTCATCAAAGTTCTGAGTTACATATGCTTTTGAAAACAGATGTGAAAAGTGGGCTGGCAGATGTTGAGAATGGACCTGTTGTTGAAGCTCATGTTATCACACATGCTGTGGAAAGACAAGATTCAGAATGAAATACTTACAGCATGGTAGATTAAAGATGACATTTATATGGCTCTTGGCTTAGTTTTTATAGGTTGATTTTCAGAGCTTTGGAAATAAAGTTATTGGGCCCTCTACTCCCTGCCATTTAAAAAATTGTGAAATACTGTTCAATAGTAATTAATTAGTAAGGTACACAAGATTTTTGTGTCACATTCCTTTTCATTTAGACTGTGCTAGACTTTGTCAAGTAATTGTTTATCAACTTTATTCCTATTTTAATTTAATAAAAATGAAGCTAAGGAGTTTAACAGTTTGAGGATATGCAGCCACAAAGCAGTAGAACTGCTTCACTCTCACTGCCTTTTCAACTGCACTGGCTCCTGAGTATTGAGAGCAAGTGAAGAGGTGGAGGCTCTGTGATTTCCAGGAACACTTTTTATTTTTTTTATTGTTGGTTGTTCAAAACATTACATAGTTCTTGATATATCATCTTTCACACTTTGCTTCAAGTGGGTTATGAACTCCCATTTTTACCCCATATACAGATTGCAGAATCACATCAATTACACATCCATTGATTTACATATTGCCATACTAGTGACTGTCGTGTTCTGCTACCTTTACTATCCTCTACTATCCCCCCTCCCCTCCCCTCCCCTCCCCTCTTCTCTCTCTACCCCCTCTACTGACCTTCATTTCTCCCCCTTGTATTATTTTCCCCTTTCCCCTCATTTCCTCTTGTATGTTCTTTTGTATAACCCTGAGGGTCTCCTTCCATTTCCATGCAATTTCCCTTTTCTCTCCCTTTCCCTCCCACCTCTCATCTCTGTTTAATGTTAATCTTCTTCTTATGCTCTTCGTCCCTACTCTGTTCTTAGTTACTCTCCTTATATTAAAGAAGACATTTGGCATTTGTTTTTTAGGGATTGGCTAGCTTCACTTAGCATAATCTGCTCTAGTGCCATCCATTTCCCTGCAAATTCTATGATTTTGTCATTTTTTAATGCAGAGTAATACTCCATTGTGTATAAATGCCACATTTTTTTAATCCATTCGTCTATTGAAGGGCATCTGGGTTGGTTCCACAGTCTTGCAATTGTGAATTGAGCTGCTATGAACATCGATGTAGCAGTGTCCCTGTAGCATGCTCTTTTTAGGTCTTTAGGGAATAGTCCAAGAAGGGGAATAGCTGGGTCAAATGGTGGCTCCATTCCCAGCTTTCCAAGAAATCTCCATACTGCTTTCCAGATTGGCTGCACCAATTTGCAGTCCCACCAGCAATGTACAAGTGTACCCTTTTCCCCACATCCTCGCCAGCACTTGTTGTTGTTTGACTTCCTAATGGCTGCCAATCTTGCTGGAGTGAGATGGTATCTTAGGGTGGTTTTGATTTGCATTTCTCTGACTGCTAGAGATGGTGAGCATTTTTTCATGTACTTGTTGATTGATTGTATGTCCTCCTCTGAGAAGTGTCTGTTCAGGTCCTTGGCCCATTTGTTGATTGGGTTGTTTGTTCTCTTATTGTCTAATTTTTTGAGTTCTTTGTATACTCTGGATATTAGGGCTCTATCTGAAGTGTGAGGAGTAAAGATTTGTTCCCAGGATGTAGGCTCTCTATTTACCTCTCATTGTTTCTTTAGCTGAGAAAAAACTGTTTTAGTTTGAGTAAGTCCCATTTGTTGATTCTAGTTATTAACTTTTGTGCTATGGGTGTCCTATTGAGGAATTTGGAGCCCGACCCCACCGAATGTAGATCGTAGCCAACTTTTTCTTCTATCAGACGGCGTGTCTCTGATTTGATATCAAGCTCCTTGATCCATTTTGAATTCACTTTTGTGCATGGCGAGAGAAAGGGATTCAGTTTCATTTTGTTGCATATGGATTTCCAGTTTTCCCAGCACCATTTGTTGAAGATGCTATCCTTCCTCCATTGCATGCTTTTAGCCCCTTTATCAAATATAAGATAGTTGTAGTTTTGTGGATTGGTTTCTGTGTCCTGTATTCTGTACCATTGGTCCACCCGCCTGTTTTGGTACCAGTACCATGCTGTTTTTGTTACTATTGCTCTGTAGTATAGTTTGAAGTCTGGTATCGCTATACCGCCTGATTCCCACTTCCTGCTTAGCATTGTTTTTGCTATTCTGGGTCTTTTATTTTTCCATATGAATTTCATGATTGCTTTCTCTATTTCTACAAGAAATGCCGTTGGGATTTTGATTGGCATTGCATTAAACCTATAGAGAACTTTTGGTAATATCGCCATTTTGATGATGTTAGTTCTGCCTATCCATGAACAGGGTATATTTTTCCATCTTCTAAGATCTTCTTCTATTTCTCTCTTTAGGGTTCTGTAGTTTTCATTGTATAAGTCTTTCACCTCTTTTGTTAGGTTGATTCCCAAGTATTTTATTTTTTTTGAAGATATTGTGAATGGAGTGGTTGTCCTCATTTCCATTTCAGAGGATTTGTTGCTGATATACAGGAATGCCTTTGATTTATGCGTGTTGATTTTATATCCTGCCACTTTGCTGAATTCATTTATTAGCTCTAATAGTTTCTTTGTAGAGCCTTTTGGGTCTGCTAGGTATAGAATCATGTCATCTGCAAATAGTGATAATTTAAGTTCTTCTTTTCCTATTTTGATGCCTTTAATTTCTTTCATCTGTCTAATTGCTCTGGCCAGTGTTTCGAGAACTATGTTGAACAGAAGTGGTGAGAGAGCGCATCCCTGTCTTGTTCCAGATTTTAGAGGGAATGCCTTCAATTTTACTCTGTTCAGAATGATGCTAGCCTGAGGCTTAGCATAGATAGCTCTTACAATATTGGGGTATGTTCCTGTTATCCCTAAAAAAAATATTTATTTTTTAGTTGTAGTTGGACATAATACCTTCTTTATTTATTTATTTTTATGTGGTCCTGAGGATCGAACCCAGGGCCTCACACATGCTAGGTGAGTTCTCTACAGCTGAGCCACAATCCCAGCCCCTCCAGGAGCACTTTTGAGGCTGCATTGTCAACCTTGCATATCTCCTCAAGTGGCCTTGGGTATAATGATGTAATTTAGCCTATAGAGGCAACACTTGTGCTGCACATTTTCAACTTGTAGACTGGTCACTGTACAGAGAAATACACCTGTACTTACTTCATTTTTGTATCTCTGTCAAATGTAAACCTGAATCATTGCAGAGAGCACATGGTCATTCCCTCAACTTGAGTTTCTTAAGTGCCTTGACCAACAGATATTCAGGCTTTGGGCTCAGAGACTGCACATGTATCTCTGGCATGGTTAAGGAAAGTTTGTTAATAGTCTAGTTCATCTAACTAATAATTCTTCATTAACTATGTTTTGATGAGATAAAAAGAGAAATTATACATCCAGTGTGTTCTCCACAACTATTTTGCAATATAGAAGGGAGACTTAAGAAATATGCCATGCTGTGGTTAGCAAGATATTGGGTGACTATTTTAAAAAATAATTGTATACGTGTATAATTTATAGTTTTTCTATGAGAAGCTTTGTATTCCTTTTAAAAGTACAAGGAAAAAAGTAAACAGTAAAACCAGAGAAAATGTTATCCAAACATCTTTCCTTTTTATGTGACTTTTTGTCTGGTGACTCTAGTAGGAAGGTGACTTTTTGTCTGGTGACTCTAGCAGTTACTCTATCGCTTACAGCAGAGAGACAGTTACATGGGTAGCATTCTCTGTCTTCAACACAAAAGCCCCAAGTTGTCTTTTCTTTTTCTTTCTTTTGTTTCTGGGCAATTTTTTTTAAAGCTTACAATTCTGTATTCATGTTCTCCTCAATAATTCCTCTTAACATAGAATGTTCCCTTCTGCTGTCTTTAGTAGTAATTTTCAGGGAGTCTTTGTTTTACTTGCTAGTAAAGATTAAGATCTGTGTTTTCTATGATTTTC
The DNA here is from genome assembly GCF_021218885.2 of Marmota monax. NCBI lineage: Eukaryota > Metazoa > Chordata > Mammalia > Rodentia > Sciuridae > Marmota > Marmota monax. Next base: position 1,902,137 of record NW_026692505.1, read on the forward strand.
ATTATTATCTGTCAATTTAAAAGTAAGCAACATTTGGGAAGTGGAGTCTCATGAAAAACAAAGGGAGATCAGTTATGGAAAGGGATCAAGGGGTGGGAGGCAGGGAATAAGGAGAAGAAGAAGTATTGGGGAATGACATTGGCCAAATTATTTTGTTATATTGTACACAAGGATAAATATGCAACAGTAACAACTTATGTAGTTTAACTACATTGACTGTAAAGTTCTTTACTATTTTCTAGAAACAAATAACTTAAGTTCAAGATACCCTAGAATTTCTGTCATTACTTACTATGTTCTTAATAGACTGAAATTAGTCTATATTTGTCTGTGAAATGTAAGTTACATGTGTATTGAAGGCTCCCAAGATCTCTCCAGGTTCAATGATTCATTCAATATGGGAATTCATAGGACTCAGCAAATAGTTGTAGTCACTTTTGAAATTTATTATAGCTAAACGCTATAAAGCAGAATCATCAAAGGGGAAGGCACCTGGGGTAGAGTCCTGAGGAGGCTGGGCACAAAACTCTGGAAGTCTCTTAATGGGTTGGTATGGACTCCTTAATTCTTCTATGAATGAGTTGTAACAACACATGTGAAATGTTGCCAACCAGACCAGCTCATTATTGGGGTTTTATTGGGGACTGATCACATAGGCATCCTGGGCTTATGTGTCTACCAGAATCTTAGACTCCCAGACGGAAAACATACTATTAGTACCACCAGTTTAGACACAGTGAGCTGCTCTTATCATGAAAATCAGGAAATAGTGGGACTCTTCTGAAATTTCAGCTCTCATATGCCTGCCAAGGGCTGACCTTGTCAGCAAGAATTTCAAGGGGTAGTAGTCTCAGGCCTTCTCTTTAACTCTTTTCTATTCAACATCCAATAAAAGGTTAGGTAAATTCTTTCATTCCAAAGGCCAAAATGAATTTGTTAGAGTAAAGAATTTCCCAACTATGTACATTAATTTCTATAAGAGTAACATTAGACAAGCTTCTCTTTACCTTAATCTTTGCCTCTGTAGTGTGCACTTATACTTTGCACATTAGAATAGGATCGTATATGTCTTCTAATAATTCAATTGTGTCAATCTGGTTTCATGTACCCCAGGGTTATGTGAAGACTTTCTGAGAAATACCATGTACTGATAGTTCTGGTTAAACTAATTTTTAGACCCTCAACTTTTAAGTGTACTATTTCCTATAGTTAATCAGTGCCAGAATGATTCTTGGTGAAGAGGCTAATGCTTTCCCTTTTCCAGTATTCCTTTTACTTTACAGAATAATGTATTACTATTAGGCAGAAAAATAAAAGGACTGGTTTTGAGGGGCAAGTCTGCAGAGAGCAAAATCAAGATAGATGAGTTAATAAGTACTGAGGAGAACACCATGTTACTTCATCTTGGCCATACATTTGTTGTAAAACCTGTGTATGTTATCTACTAGTTAGTCACAAAAATCTATTCTTCCCCTGTTCTTTGGTCTAGGCCAGTCCACATTAACCAGCCTCCTTGCATGTAGGGGCTTAGCCAAAGGTATGGTGGCAAATGTAAAGCCTCAGTTAGGTTGGTCTCCTATACACTGTGTTTTGGAATGAGTGGAATTTATCCACCAAGAGACTTCAGAGACCAAGTGCACCATTGGTCAGGTTAGGTCTGGTCCCTAAATGACTGGAGAAAACTTATCTCTCTGAATTAGCCCAGCATTGTTATGGGAGCAAGGAATGAATTTTTATTGTTTAAGCCCATTGCATACTCTGGACACTGTTGATTATTTCTCTTGGAATTCAGAAGCGAATAGCTTGATATGGGAATGCATATTAATACATTTATTTGATTTGAAAAATGAATTCAGACTTTTTCTGATAGAAAATAAGTCTGTTTTGGCAGATTGGTTTGATAATGAGGACTACCTTTGTCTTTTGGATTATATATGGGGCAGACATTTCACATAAATTGGGCTAAATCTGCAGCCCTAAAGTTTGACAAAAAAGTAAATTTAAAGCATACCTATAATTATATTCTGGAATTCTGTGCTGAAAGATAATATTGTTTGCATCTGTTTAATTTTAAAATTAAGGAAAAACCCCATAAATTCCAACTTTAACTTGTAAGGAGAGATGTAGTTTTTTAGAATACTATTGGAGAATTGTAAACAAAAATATTGGCATACCACTGGTATATAAAACAGGTCTAATAGCAAGTTATTTAACTGAGTCTCAGTTGACCTGATTAATAAACAGGTTATTCACTTGTATAAATGAATTCAGTGTGTGGGCAAACCTCAGGTGTGTGACGGAGACTAATGCTACAGCTTGAACAACTTCTGTTGTTGTAAGTCTTCCAAATTATCCTCTTAAGATGTTTGTAGTTTCTCATCAGGTAGGTGAATGGAAAGGTTGAAGAAGTGATCTTCCTGTAAGAAAAGTGTATGGGTAGGGGGATTACTTCACTAAATACTGCCAGTAAACCCTAAAATTTTATTGTTTTTTTTCCTTTCTTGAATCTCTTTTATGTGTCAAAGAGACACATAGATGTTGTATGAACTTTGGGACATGGGCCAGGTGTTTGTTGTAGGAAGGAAATTGAACAATAACTAGGTGGCTAAAGTGCTAAGGGAAAGACTTAATCTGACTGAATGCAATTTCCTAATTTTATGATTTGGCAAGGCTCATATGTACAGGGTTTTAAATAACTTTAGAGAAACATTCCTACCTGTTCCCTTTATAGCATACCAAACTCGGGCAAATGAAAAACACAGGGAAGCTTATGTTCTTGTCTTCCATATAAATGGGTAAAAAATCACAGTAAAGAATCTCATCTCACAGGTGGTACTACCCCATTGACTAAAGTATCTCCAGTAGTGTGTTCTTGGCATTCTTCCACTTTGAATATGTTGGCAATCCTAAATGCCAGAATCACACCTGGCATTTCTGTTGAAAAACATGAAACACCCCATGAGACTAGAGCCCACGGGGATAATGAGGAAATCTGGCAAGGAGAATCGCTGAAATTCATGAGGAAATGTGGAGACAGACCTATTTATGTTAATGGAAGGAATCCTTGGGTTTTTCACTGTCTTCCAAAAAAAGTGTCTATAGCTTTGGAAATGAGTTCCGAAGAACAAACAGGAGATCATAGACCAGGTGCTAGCAAGGAAGAGCATATGCTACCTGAGAAATTCAAAGGACAGGTCAAATATCACAAAGATTGCCTTTGGAATTACATGAGAGCGGGATCCATGAGAGCTAATTCCTTGCCAGCAGACAATTTTTAGAAAGGTGTTTTGGTGAATGACGTTTAGAGACCAGGTGCCTTTTGCTTGGCCTGGTCTTTGACCCTGTGCAAGGCATCATGGTGGCTCTGGGAACATAATCATCAAATCAGTGCTTGTGAAGTTTTCTTCTCTTGAGAGTTGATCCTTCCTCCAGGCAGAGATTGTGACCTGTTTATCTGTGTCTCTATAACCTCCCCTTTGTGGGCTGAGACCATACTCAGGAAAGGTATAAATGAGGAATTAACCTAGAATGAACTTAAAAGGTTTCTCTCTGATTTAACACCTCAGAATAACTTAAAGGAACTCGACTAAAAGTCATCTTAGGAATAATGTATTTTACTGAGTTTTATTTTAGAATCTCTAGCCGGTGAATTCAGGAGTTGGTATTAAGAGAACCCAGTCAGGCATTATAATTATTACCCCAGTAAGGGAATCCAGAGACCCTCACTGAATCTTCCACAGCCTTTCACTGTATGTCCTTTCTAAGGGTGTAGGTGGAAGGGAATGGGACTCTCCTTTAGCCATTTGCAGATGCGGAGCTCTAATTGCTTCTTGTCCCCAATTCCCGGAGTGCGCTCAGAGGGCTATGGGCAGTTCTTTTCCTGAGAGTCTGCTTTGCTCCCTCAGCTAGCATTTATCTGCTGATTTGACACTTCATCTTGAAACTAGTGGGCTGTCATGCTCAGTTCAGAATCTCACACTGCTGTAGAGCCACTTTCTCCAGGGCAGGAAGATCTTCAGGGAATAAGAATGAAACAGGCAATTTTGTCAAGCATTTGCAGTAGCAAAACACAGAGCTGACAAAAGGAACTTAGGTCTGCTGTTCAGTAGAATGAATGATCCAGTTGTATGCAATAAAAGGAAATTGTCAGATTTAGGAGAAATGATAAACATATAGCACCAAATATTAAGGTCTTTTTTCTTTATTTAATATTAATGCTCCTAGTATGTTTCACTCAAGCAGTTTACTTATTGACTATTTTCATGAAGAACTACCCAACATATTAAATTATTTATCACATAAGTAGAGTTCTCTCTGTTCATTAGTGTGTGCATATCCTTGTCAGTTCAGGAACATGCTTCCCCCTCCCCGCCCCCGGCCCCCTTTCAGAGTCAGTGTTTTCTGTGTATGTATTTAGGGAAGGGTGGGGGAGGGGGGAGAAAGCTCTCACAACCACATATTTAGCGTATTTAAACTTATGTATATGTTATGAAGGTTGGTGATATTTAATATGGCCAGTCTTATATTAGCTCAATTTCATCAGAAATCTAGATTAGCATTTCTGTGCAAAGGGCAAACACCAGGGAGGGATCTTGTTCTAGTTCTGCTTCTTCAAAGGAACTTTAGGAAAGGAATTTAATCTTTAGATATCTAATATTATCTGCCACTTGTAAACTGAGGTAATCTTATCTAACTTGTTATATAATGAATCATGAATTATTGTATGTTAAGTGCCTTGGGCAAAATAGAAGTTTAGTTCTTTATGAGATAAGGTAGTATCATTTAAATAGTAAAATTGTTTAACAGATGAAGTTCCTTCCGTATCATCTCTTTTCTCAAAGGTGAGATGGGAGAGGTTCTGTCCACTGTTAACTCTATGAGAATTTGGATTGAATTCCTCAAAAAGGGTCTTTTTTCCAGAGATGGTTGAGTGAGTAAAAGATTAAGTAGAAAGAGGACCAAAAAAATCTATGGAGAATTATAGGAAAGATTCAGCTGCTAGTCCATGCTCTTCAGTGGCAAAGTGTTATTCAAATTATTACCTTTACAGATATATATACACACACACACATACAGATATGTGATGATCAGGAACATATGGGTTCCAATGTTTTTGGATCTCATTAGTCTAGGAAGATAGATACTTTGAACAAATGATCAATTATCCATTTTGGAGTCTCTCCTAATTTGGAGGAGCAGGAAAAGATGACCCTGAAGATGTGACTTTTAAGAACTAAAAGATGAGTAGTTGCAGACAAGAAGAGGGTGTCGATAAGCAATTATTTAGATACAGATACATTCAAGACCCTCGAGGTGGGATGGATCTAAACATTAGAGAACTGAAAGGAGATCTTTGGGGCCAGTGACTCTGTGGGACAGGGGCAGAAGAGGACCAGGAAGTTGTCCTGGGAGGAATACCCCAGAGGGGAGAGAGCGCTGGCCTGCCTTGGACATCCTTGGTCCTTAGTCATGGTTGTATGACAGTTAACAAGCCTCAGTTTTCTCAGCTCTAAACCAAAGAATCCTTTTGGCTTCAAAATTCTCATTCTAGGCTTATTCTTGACTTTTCTTTCTTCTTGTTTCAAAGCACCCAGTGAGGCTTTGCAGAAAATTGTTTCTAATGAACTCTAATTGTTTAGAAAGAAGTAAGAAGAACAATAAAAAGGAGCAGAAAAATAGACTCACTCTGGTCTGCTGGTTAACCTTACTTTTACATTTTAAGATATGGGGTCATTGTGGCTGACCCTGGAGCAGTTCTGGATCCACGAGATGACATTTAATTTTGCTTGTAGATAGCATTATATTGAAAGCTCCTACTGGACAAAAACTGGTATCTTGGGGCTGGGATTGTGGCTCAGCGGTAGAGCGTTCACCTAGCACAGGCGGGACCCAGATTCGATCCTCAGCACCACATAAAAATAAAGGCATTGTGTTGTGTCCATCTGCACCTTAAAAAAACCCCAAACAACCCAAAAAAACAAATAACAGCTGGTATCAGGTTTATGGTCCCATACCCGTTCTCTGCTCATAGGAATGTGGGATTTTTTTTTTGTTTTGTTTTCTTTTTTCTTTTTTTCCTATCGTGTTTTTCTTCTCAGACTGCTTGGCAGGATAATTTTTGCACTTATAGAAAACAGTGCTCCCCACTGGGCTTCTGCATTATCCCATCCTGAAGTGAATGGAGCATGTAGTCAAGGAACTTAGGTTTTTTTTTTTTTTTTAATCTTTCATTGTTTTTCATTTTATAAAAGTTATTCTTCTCTAATACACTTGAATCTGAGAGCAAACAGCAAATTTCTTTAAATGATATAAACACTGGTAGTTATTTCTGTATTTTTAAACTTCATCAGCCTAAATTGTGAATTTCTGAATTAGGCCACGTAGGATATTGAATGTGTGTTCTTACCTACACTGATTCCTGCAAAACCAACATCTGAGTAGTTATTACTATTGAAGAGATATGCCATGTGTCACAGAGGAAAATAATTATCCACTTTTGTTTGTTTAGCACAATCCTTGTAGAAGAGCGAGTCCCTGGGGAAACAAAAGAGTCTATAATGGCATGGGCTTGTTCCAAGACAGATGTCTACCCTTAATCCTTAGTTTCAGTACTCTGCTTTTGGAAGGTTAAGTGCTGAGCTGGGTACCACCCTGTTTCTTTTCTCTCTTCTGTGCTGCTGTGAGCACGTTCCCTGGTGTTGATTTTGTTTTCTTTGGTTACTAGAAGACCCCTGAGAACATGAACATATACATGTAAGATCATGGGCAGAGATCTTGTAGCTGATATACATATACTCGTGTACCCCTCATTAGGACAGTTGCAAGGATAATGCATTTCTAGATGCATTCCTACCCATCTCTGATCTTATTGTCATGCCCTGGTTTGTGATGGAAGACCCTCTGGCATGTCAAACAGAGGACCGATGCAAAATACTGGTCCAGGTAAAGCTGGAAAAAGAAACGGGTGGAATGGCTGGGTAACATGACTTTTTCTCAATTCAGGTAGTTCTTTTCTTCACTTTTGTCAAAACTGAGGGACTACTCAAAAAGGGTATCATCTGATGGATGATGACTGATAATGACTAGTGTGCATTTAGGTATATAATTTAGGAAGAATTCATAGAATTAAGAGACATTATTGCAGCAAAACTACAAAACTCCTTCAAGCAAAAGATAATTAAAATGACAGAAATCTATGAATGGGTTATAAATATCCATAAAATAACTTGTTAAATATCCTTCTATTTGATTAAGGGAGGCATTCCTAACAAAAATTTACTTTTTTTTTTTTTTAGTAATTACTAATATTATAACATGTAGCTTTGATCAGCTATAAACTGAGAATAAATGGTCAAACGAGAAGATTTTTTTAAATCTTAAAGCCTTGTCATAAGAAATTTTTAAGAAATGAAACTTCAATTAATATGTTTTTTTTTTTTTCTTTTTCTTTCTGGTGGTGTTGGTGATTGAACCCAGGACCTTGTGCTTGCTAGGCAAGCACACTATCAACTGAGCTATGTACCCAGCCCAATATGCATATTTTTGCTACAGAGGATGATTATAGAATGGTCAGCATGAGAATTTCAAACATCAAAGCATCTTCCATTTAGATAAAATTCTGTAAGAAGATTAGACTAGACACAATATGAATTTAAAGACAATAAGGGATGTTATAAAATCTGTTAAAGAAGATCTTATTCTTTTATTTCTTTTAAATAGTTGATAGAAGCATCGAATCACCATGTTATTTAGAGGTACACACTTTATTTCTAAATGTCAGTATTTAACACAATAAGTAAAGCTGCCATAATCATTTAAACTTACAAAGAGAAATTTTATATGATCATTTACAATTATGCAGGGTTTTTGTTAGTCTTTCCCCCCCCACCCCCACCCCAAATTTTGCCTGTTCCTTGCTCCTAGTTTAGAAGAGGGATAATTTGGGATGGTAACATGATTTCCAAATCTGGCTTTGTACAAGAATTGCTTTTTACTGCTTACCAAAAATTCAGATTTCTAGGCCCCCCTTTAGACTTTTGAACCAGAATTTCTAGTGGGTGTAGGAAAGAGACACTATTTTTAACATGGTTCCCTGCTTCTCAGTGATATTGGCACAGCTAGTTCTGGGACCAGTGTTTGTCTCTCTTGTATCTCCTGTATCTAGAGCTCTGCTTTGTCCTTCTAGGAAGGAACTATGAAAGGAGAAATGACATATCACCATGGGTGGGAAGAAGCCATGAAGCCAGAATACTTTGTTTGTATGAACCATGGAACAGGACCTAAGAAAAAGTCCGATTTGTACATTCACATTTAGGGGAGTTCACATTCTCCTCTTACTTTGCCTTTTGCTGGCTTACCTCAAAATGTGGCATGTTTGAGCTCTCCTTTAAGAACTTTCATTTCTCTATTACAAATTTCTAGTCTATTATTAATACTGACTCAAGATTTTCTTGGAATCAGTCAAAAATATTGATTTCAAAACTATTTGGCTTCTTGAATTTGAGTCCAAAAATTCAGATGGACTGATTTCTAGATTTCCTTTTGGATCTTAAGGTCATAAAAAATTCTCTCAGGATATGAAATGTGGCAATTGTTAGAAGTAAATAGTCTGAAGGTTTTGACTTACTGACCTAAGTTTTCTGTACATTCCTGGGGGTACATTATCTTTTTTTTTTTTTTAATGTGAGAAATTTGTTGCCATTTCCTATGTCTCAACAAGATAAATGATCTAATTTAAAATATTTTCCATGTCTCATCTGTCCACTCCACAAGCTGTCAATGTGCTTGGATTGGGAGCTTGCATGCCAGCAGTCATCAGCCAGGAGTGCTGTTGTTTTGAAAAAAGAGAATGTTTTTTCCATAGCAGCTTGGAACACCTTTGCAAGTGTGCTTTCACATTCTTGCAGGTCTTGGTAAGAAAGTTGATATTTAGTTCAGCTTTTTGGAAACATATTTGCTTGACTTAAATGAAGATATATATATATATATATATATATATATATATATATATATATATATATATATATATATATATATATATATATGAGGTAGGGGAACTTTTTCAAGAATTGATGAGGAAAAATTTTTTGACATGAGCTTAAAAGCTAAAACAGAAAGTAAGAAAAAACAAATGGAGCTACTAAAATTTAGAATTATAAATCTGGAAAGAGTTACCATTTATTTTCTAAATAATTTTAAATTTTATCTATTTTAATAGATTTTAGAGGTTAAATCATTTTACAGAACAAAATAAAGTCATGGGACTTCACATTTCTTTATTTTTATTTATGCAGTCACTTGATGTTTTCACATATTCAGCCATAGCACATTTAAAGGGAAAATTCTGTACAGAGCATCATAGCTGCACACAGCTTTGAGACATTTCCTCCTCTTTTGCAGCAGGATCGAGTTCTTTACAGTATTTACTTAGTGGTGTTCATAGAAGAGGCAGAGCAAAAAAAGTGATAACTTGGAAAGCATTTTTACTGTTTCTGAGATAGGACAGATGAGTTCCTTTCAGATTTTCTGAATTTTTTTCTAATTCATAATACATTTTAATGGGTCTTTGGGGGAAGCCATAAGTCTACTGCACTGCTTATCATTGCCGCCTGCTCACATGACACAATACTCTTGTGAGGTATAATATTAAAGTCATCTCTGGCTAAAAGTGGATTTTGGCTTTTAGCCTAACACTGAGCAAATAACCTTTTCAGTCCAAGTTAAATATTCCCAGAAGATCCTTAAAACCAAATTTTCCTTGTTAAAAAAATTACTGAATATAATTCCCAAAGGGGAGGGCCATGGAAGGCCCCTTAAGTTAGACTTAAATTTTTTTCCCCTTAGGTTTTGCTAGCTTGGCCTTTTTTTTTTTTTTTTTTTTTTTGGTGGGATTTGGTGGGAATGTCTTTGCTAGGTTTAGAGTGAGAGGTCAGAGTTCTCTTAAGGGGTTTGATGGTGTATCAGGTAGGTTCAGTTCCTGGGCTTAAACTGTGGCTTAATGCAAATGTAGCTGCTCACCTCCAGTGCCAAGGTGCTCCATTGGGACTTGTTGTGCAGTCTCCTCTCAAGCTCCATGTTTTTACTTGACTGTGTCCATGTTGCTATCCAGATCTTTAAATCTCCTGCCCTTCCAACTCCCTCATAACACCAGGCCAGGATTTCTATGCTTTTCCTGGTAAGTCAGCCCCAAGGTAGATGAAAATTTGATAGATGCACTTGTAACCTCTTCAGAGCTTTCTGTAGGAGCTTGACAAGTAGATTCTTTCTCCTAAATATTTTAACATACAACCTTTAAAGTGACATTTACCTCTTCTAGGACTATTTTTGACAGTGGCATGTAGTGGTTTTATTTTTATTTTATTTGAAAACATCATTTGGGGTTTTATAGAAAAAATAAAATATTTATCTGCACTGCATGTTATCAACAGGGAGGATAGCATTCTTGGGTGGAAGGAAGTTTTTTTGGTGGAAAGATTTAAGAAGCTATTTTGTGATAAAGGATTTCTTTGCATTTTTTCCTCTAGTCAAGTAAATTGCTTGTGGGTTCTTGCTAAGAAAAATAATCCCTCTGGTGCTGCTTTTAATTTGACCAGGTTTAAAATGTTTTCAGAAAGGTTAAGCTTTCTTTGCATTAGTGCATGTTGTGGTTAAATGAAGGAATGACTTTTTTGGAATGGCTAGATTTTCTATGATTGTTCTTCTCATGGCAGCTTTTGAACTGAGGAATAGTCCAACAGTAGCAACGTTTCTGCATGACCATTAGGTGTGTGCTGTATTCTCCTTTCCCCTATAGATATAAATTCCTTAGCATATTTTTCTTGGACTCGTGTTTTAGCAATGTATTTCCTTTGATTTGTCTGGTATGCCCAACTGTCACTTTCAGAAACAGGCACACAACTGAATACACTTCACTGTCATAATTCTTCATGTATGGCTACTAATAACTGTAATTTTCCTGCAAGCAGAAGAATTAATTGAACATTCCAAGTGAAAATATTGATCCTAGTAGGTCAAAGAAGCATTTTATTAGCAGGTGGGCCAAATTGTGAAAAGATCATCATAAAGCTGAAAGTTTCGGGAAAAACTAAAACCCTCCATTGCTTGGGAGCTCTATTTTTAATCTCTCCTTTTGCTTAGTTCATGAATATTTGAAATAAACCTCTACAGGTGATTCTTTCTTCCTGTGGACTCTCAGGTAATTTTCAATGAAAATGTTCAGCTTGTTCTTTCATAGAAATTGTTTAACCCAATACAAGTCCATAGTGAAGGTCTGAATTAACTTGAAAGAGAGATGAAAAACCTTTGTAAGATTTTGGCAAACTTCCACATAAATCTAATAATAGACTATAATAATTCTTCTATCTCTTTTGTATTTATAGAATTTTTTAGTTAGACACTTTATACTAAAATAATTTAAAGAAAAAATAGTTTTTAATCCTAGGCAAAGGTGCAAAAATACATGTTCCCTAATTTTATATAGGATACTTGGGCCTTAGATATATAATGTCTTCTCTTTTGTTGAATGTTTGGTAGATACATGATTTTATTGTTCCTGGTTAAAATTTTTTTTTTTTTAGTAAACATAACTATAACAGCAAAAATAAAACATTTTCAAAGTTTGGGCTGGAAACCTTGAATCTAGTAAGGTAATCACTCTCCTACCCCATAAAAGTAAATCTGAGAACTGGGGGGCATAGTTTAGTATTAGAACACTTTCCTAGTACATGTGAGGCCCTGGGTTCAATTCCCTTATAAAATCTTTCAATCACTCATCTAATAAATAAAATCAGTCAATTAATCAATCAATGAAGCATGCAGATTTAAGCATACTGATTTAAGATGTGGTCATTCCACCTGCCTTGGAACTGGAAAGTGAAGGCTCAAGAGTGAATTATGGTAGCAAACACTCCTTTCTTGGCCAGTAGGTCACTATAGGATCCTTTCTCCAAGATGGTGCCATTTCCCACAACCACAATCTGATCTACTTGAAGAAGAAAGTGAACTCTATGTGTAACCAAGAGTTGAGTCTGTAAAAATAACATTAAGTTGTGCTGATTACCCTATGTCCATCTCTTCCTGGATTACTCTAAAAGGGAAAAAAAAAACATGTCAATTCACACTGGGGCTTTGCTTCAAAATGTGGCCCTGACCACTTGGCTTATTTTGCTTCTTTCATTCCCAGCATCTCATCTTAAAACCTGAACCTATATGTGAAATGAGACTCCTATCATTGTGGATGTACTCAAAGATATTTTCCTGTAGTGAAATGAGGTTTTCCCTACACACAATCTTCTCTTTTCTAATTCCTCTGACAAGACTTGGGTATTCTCCAATGTTCCCACTTTAGTCTGTACAGACTACCATTAAAACAATTCTTGTTTTTTTTAAGTGAATTATGGGCCTGTGGCTGGGAAGATGTGGGCAGAAAAAAGCAAATGGTACTGAGTAAGGCTTGACCAACGGACTTTGTACAGATTAGGTTGAGAAGAGTTGTTGCTTGTCCTGACCCAGGCCTCAGACCACAGGCTTGGCAAATGCAGCTACACTCTTTTGTGAAGGGCTATTTGTTCAGTGTCTTCTGTCTGTATCTTTCTGTGTCTCCCTGTCCTTCTTCTCTCTTTCTCCTTTGTGGAACTTTCCCAATTACTGGGATGATCCAATTTTTTTCCCCATTTGGATCAACCTGAAAAGAACTTGTGTATTATCCCATTCTTCTAATTTTTAAATGAAATCACTAACAATGATCATGTTGGTAATGCCTTTTATATTTAGAAAGCATTTCTGCATCCTTTATCCCATTAATCCCCTCAGTGATCCTGTTGCTATACATCTGCAGATGAAACCCTCTGAAAGGAGTCTCTTCTGGGTAGGGAGAAGGATATATGAATTAGCCTGAAAATCTTCTCATATTCCAGGAGCTATAATGAGCCCCAAATTTTACATTTATTATTAGAAACAAAAATAACAATCTAACAAAAAATCAGAGACCCAAATTCTTTTTTCTGTGTCCTCATTTTCATTCATTTGGCCAGTACCATTTGAATAGGATTTCAAACAGTAATGTTTTCCTTTATCATTTACTATTGAAAACTGCTACTTCAGCCTTAAAGTTTATATTTTACTACTCCTTGCATGGGCTTTCTATTGTTGTGTGAGTACACACAGAGAAATGGAGGTGTATGGATTTCAGAATGAACTGGACTTTCTTCACCTTTTAACAAAGAAAGCTGAGTGATAGAATCCCACAGATTTGTGATTTCCAGCAAGCCATTATATAAGCAGTAAATATCTCTTAGAGGGTGAAGACACCCTTTCCTACATCTGCTTAGATAATTCACCCTTCTGTTTGAGACAATCTCACAGAAATGGAATTTTTAAAAATTGAAAAAATTCCATTAAGAAATAGAAGGGGAATGAAAAACTCATTATGAAGACCATGCCATGAATTAGTAAGATGTGGCCTAGCATGTGAAAATTGTTTACCTTTAATTGAAATGTACTTTTAACAGAAATTAATGTTCTCAGACTTGGCTAAACAGTTAACACTAGGCTGGTTCAATACCTACTTGGAAACAGCCAACCAATTTTTCATGACAAAATGTTGTAGATAATGTAGATGAGGTGATGTTGTTCTCATGAACAAAATCCACTTTGGAATTACCTTACTGCTGGGTTGCAGCCACACCTTCTTTTTAGGAGAACTGATCATGGCTAGCTGGAAAGACAAGAAAACAGAGTATAGGACTGGATGTCTTTGGTTCATTGTGGCACCAAGCTGTAGGTTATGATTCTGAAACAAGATCAGAAAAAGAATAACCAAAGATTTCATGTTTTTGTCCCATCTTTAAAATTTTTTTTATTATAAATTAGTAAAAGAAAAAAGCTAAAAGAAAAACTCATGGTCCAACTAATCTAAACATAATGCTTTTCCTTTTGCTTATTTCCTAAATTTCTGCTCAGATGTGTTTTTGGTTATTATCATTGTGTTTATATAATTTTATCCCAAATTTCTCACTTTTGTATTATGTTGTGGACAGTTTTAATTATTCTGCATTAGGGGTTCTTCTTTTGTGTCATGAACTCCTTTGGCAGTTTTTGGTAAAGCCTATGGATTTCTTAGCAAAATATTTAAAAATATTTAAAATATATAGGAATATAAAAGAAATAATAATTGAAGTATATAATTATTAGAATATGTTTCAAATTTGTGATATAGTAATATATATATATATATATACTTTTCATATATATATATATATATACTTTTCTATCAATTGGTTAAGTAGCAAGATCTGTTAATGTGTGATTTCTAATTGTGAGCATATGTATTTCGAGACTGTCAGTGATGTGACAGTGGAGGAGACAAACCAGGGAATGCCATGCCTGGTGGCCCTATGACTTAGGAAAAGAAAGAGGCTCACCTGTCTTTAGAATGTGAGGATTTGGGCTGGTGCTGAAGAGAGGTAACATTTTGGAGGGATAGGGCAGCATTCCTTATCTCATCCTGTATCTCCTGTATTGTGCTGAACTTATTAATATTGTTGTTTCTTTAACTGAGGGCAGCTTTACAGGAGAGCTTGTTGTTACCATCTTTACTTGACCAAGGAAGCAATTGAGCTTGGTATATTTACCCATTGTTCTCATCATAAATCAATCCCTGAAAAAATATTGACCCCCTAGTAATCCTTAAAGGCAGCCCACAATGGTGATTCAGAAGCAATAGCCTGGTTTGTACTGCAGTGTAAGACCATGTGGTGGCAGTTTTCAGCCTTTGACCAGAGCCTGTTTTGCCATCTTTTGTTCATTCTTTAATTTGGGAAAGGTTAAAGGATTTTCAGAGAGGCCTAAGGGCCACTTGTGATTGGAACCTCCAAATTTATCTTTTATGAAGACAAATCCCCAAACACATTTTTTGGGGAACTTTTTTCATGTAGTAACCATCCCCCCAGGCACTCAAATCAAAGAGGTGGTGGTCAGAGCTGCAGGAGAAGGGGCTGGTCTTAACCTGGGCCCGCAGTGTGCACTCAAGGGGACCATCCCTGAATCATATTTTCCCAGGGTTGTAGTTGTCTCTTCTGTGAAAGGTGCTTCTTCAGAAAGGTCACCTGGGACATGTCCTCCCTGCGCTGACTTTAGAGATTTTCATCACTGCTCTCTCAGCTTTGTTTGGAGTTATACTGCTGGGGTATTTCAGCTTTTGCATCAATTTTCTCAGTGAGGTCTGCTGCTAGCACAGTTGAAAGGCAGAAGTCGAAGAGGTTGGGCCAGGTCACAGACAGAACAATTCATGGATGACAGTTTCTAATAAGGGTCATATGCACTCAGAAGCCTTGGGAAAGCTTCTGGTGTTGAGAGCAGTAAGAACTCCCCATCATGGAGGCTTGTGTGGTTATCAAAAATAATGAATTCTCATATTGTTCCTTTTCTGATCTGAACTGCTCATAATAAGTATCACTCATCAAGAGAAGTATGTGCAGCTGAGTGTCTCTGAAGGTGCATTTAAGCTGTTTAAAAAAATGCCTGGGGGAAGTCAGACAAGAGAGAGATGCTTGAAAGTCACTTGTGGGGCACAGTTTTTTCACTGCAGATCTGTGAATGAGGGACATATTTCCTGTTTCATCCCAGACTCACATATGTATGGATTTTCAATAATCAAAGAGAAAACTGGAATTTTAGAAAAGCATAAACACTTCTTAGAAAAAAATCAGCAAATCAACAGTGCAGACTTCACTGTTGTTGGGTATTTGCACTCTGAGAACAAATATTATCTAAGAATAATTAGTCCTTATCTTTGATTTATTCTATTTTTGTCAGGTATCTTTAGGCCCTCATGCTTGAGGCCAGAAATAAATAGAAAATGTGTCTTAGGCCTTGCTTCAATAATACCAATAGCAAATCATATCTGATATTCATAATAAATAATGATTTTTTTTTGTTTTTCCTTGTCCTTGGAACAGAATGCTTATTA
Organism: Marmota monax; assembly: GCF_021218885.2. Taxonomy (NCBI): domain Eukaryota; kingdom Metazoa; phylum Chordata; class Mammalia; order Rodentia; family Sciuridae; genus Marmota; species Marmota monax. The sequence continues at coordinate 1,918,104 of NW_026692505.1, forward strand.
CCTGGCCTTGCTCAATTATACCACAGTAGGAAAATAGTGTGTTTATAAAATTTAGCTGTGAACTAAATGTTTAAAATATTGTGGTTCCCAGCATTAATTCAGAGAATTATAAAACTGTGTAAGTTGGTTAGAGTTTAGAAACTCTCCTAAGTTTAAAATTGGGGGACATTTTTATTGGATGAGAAGTGGACACAATAGCAGCTCTTGCCAGGGGCCAGATGTACCAAAAAGGACGGTGTGACTTTTCTCTTGTTAAGCAAATAATTCAGCAATTCTGAGTTCAACTAATAAATGCTTCATTCAGAGAGAGCAAGCATTTCTGTTTGATCTCTGGTAAACAGTAATTTCAAATAATGAAATTTCCTCTAGGAAACGTGTGCTCTTTAACATTAACATAAAAGGAAATAAAAATGCAAATTCAAAGGTATTTAGAGAACACTTATTTTGTGGTTTAAGAGGCTTTCTTTCCCCTCCCATTTCCTGAAAGATGTTTAGTGACACTTAATAAATACTCAGAATAAGATTTATTCTAAAGCTGTCTATATTCTGTAATTATATGCCCCCATTTGCCCTTTAAATTTGAAATACACTTGAAATGAAGGATGGAACCCAAATAGGCTGTTGAGAGAAGTAAAAAATGATAAGTGATTGATTTTTCTCAACATAGATAACAACCTATTTTGTGATTCAGCAAATGTTGCTATATACTACCCGTGAAGGACTTCTTTTAACATGAGATTGTGATGTTGCCTTTAATATTTAATTTATTTGCAAATGTTGCTCTTATATCTGGGTTTCCTGCACAGCACAGGTAGTAAGTGTAGCAGGGAAGCTCTATTTCTGCAGAGAGTACCATAGAAGAGAGAAGGGGAGAGTTCAAAGACTAGTGTGTTTTACCTTCAATCTTCTTGCCCTTCACTCCTGTTTTGTTGCACCTGTGTTAGTTTTGCTATTTGTGTGACTTGCCTTTGTCCCTGTGCCAGCCTAGATTTCAAAACAAGATCTATCTGACTTCCTGGTCCATGCTAGCTAATGTGAAATACTACTCATGGAGAGGAGATTTGGAGGAGTGTCGTGTTTGGTCTAGGTTCTCCCCAGATATTTAGTTTGTACACTGTGCCAAGTGCCTTTGATGAAAAGACAAATATAATTTGTTCAACTCTAGAGGAGCAAAACATGGATAATTGAAGAGATGTGTGTGGCCAACAGGTATTTGTAGCTAAAGTTGGTGCTGATTTTCTGAGTAGACTGATCTGTAGAATTGCTTAGTTGCCTGAAGCTTAGCCCAGAACCACTTAGGAAATTGTAATAATTTTCCATCAGAAAATTAGCTGCAAATGCTAAGCTCTCATTTCATTTTGTGTCGCTACAATAGAATGTTTGATGTTAGGTAATATATGAAGAAAAGAGTTTGGGATTCATGATTCTGGAAGGTCTAAACAGTGTGATGCTGATACCCTGATGAGGGCCCCAGCTGTGTCATAACTTGGTAGAAAAGTGAGAAAGGAAACAGCCATGTGCAGAAGGGGCAAGTGAGTGGGATAACCTCCTTTATAACAAGCTCCTCTTGTGAAAGCTAATCTAGTCCCACCATGCCTGACCCACCCCCTTGAGATAGCATCTGTCTGTTTGTGAAGATGGAGTCCCTATGACCTAATGACCTTCTACTAGGCTCCATCTGATAGATTAACACCTTTACACCACCACATTGAGGACGAGGCTTCAGTGCACAAACCTCTAAGTTATAGCATGAATTGTCAGTCTCTCACCTGGGCAAGTGAAATTCATGACCGAGTTTGTATAGTTAAGGCCTTTCAAGATCTTGCTGTTTTGGCCTGTCTTCCTCTGGCTGTGTTCTCACTCAATTTTACTTCATGTTTTCCACCTCAGAGTTTAGTTACCTGCATCTAGAATGCCTTTCCTTCCCCTCATCCCACTCCATGTACAGTAACTGAAGCCTGCTAGTCCTCTAGGATGATCTCAGAGGAGTCCGCCTCTTTGTGTTGGTTTCCCTGGTCTGCTAAAACCCTGTTAGGAAGCTTCTCTGAGCTGTGTGGCAGGTCCTGTATCCTTGCTGCTGTAGTCTCAACCAGTGTGAAGCATGTGCCCCCAAAACTTTCCAGTGTAGCCTCTGACCTTGTGCAGATTCACTTACACCACATCTGAAATCTAAAAAATTAATTGTGGAAAACTTGATTTTACTTTTTGTGAGTTATTGTGAGCCTGCATGATGTGACTCATCCAGTTCTGTCTGGACTATGTGACCCTGGCCCTCAGTTCAGGGGACTTGTCTACAATGTCCTGCCACATGACTAACTCCCCTGTGACTTGTGCCATCAAAACAGAATCATACTAGCTTCCTTGTCCTTCCAGTATTTGGTGCATACACTTTGCCCCTCACCCCATTATGGAGCTCATCCTCTCGTCTCTCTTGTAGGTCTGCTCAGTAAAAGTACAATTGCTGCTATAGGTAGAGAATACAAGGCTCAGAGGCCATGTTCACCTTCACCCAGCAAGTCTCACACTCTCTCCTTCCAAACCCAGTAGAGTTCTATCTTTCCTATTGTGATTATCACTGCAAAGCTTTTGTTACCACATTCAAAGTGATTTTTGAATGCCAAATTAAGCTTCTTAAATTTCAAGGGTCATATCTTTTTCATTTTTATATATCCTTTTGCCTTTTTCAAAATGCTTTTTATATAGAAGATATTTAATAGGTATTAAAGTGGCTTAAATAATGAGGTAATACATATAATAATTGAAACCAGTCATTTGTTTAGTTAATGGATATTTTTTTGAGCACTATAGTATGTAGTCAGTGTTCTGGTGCTTGGATTAAATGTGCTTCCAAAAGGACGCATATTTGGTGATCTTCCTTGTGGTGTATTTGTTGATCCAAAATAAAACAAATATAACTGTGCTGTTGACATAATATTTTCAGAAGTCATTTATTAATTTGCCAGTTTATGTCTGAATTGCTGTGGCCTTTGCAGTTCTAAAATTCATTTGTGATTCTCATTTAACATTTTTTCAAAGCCAACCATGGCTCTTTAGCCTTGTTTTGAATACATGTAGCCTGATATCTGATGCTTTGCCACCCCAGTCCATTTTTCTATCCTTGTCTCTTGGCCTGGCTGAGCTCATCACTTTGCCCTTTCCCTCTTGGTCTGCTACTTTGACTTTTTCTTAGCTTTCTCACCTTTTGCATGGTGACTGTCACCAAACAAAAAGTGATGAGATAGATGGCCTCTGATACCAACCATAAATAAAGATTTAATTCAATATACTCAGCATCATAAGCCATTTGTTTCAGTGCTCTGAAATGTAGAAATAACTTTTTGTGAGGAGGTACAGAGGGCTTACCACATTAGGAGCAATTGCACAAGTGTACAGAATCATGCTTTCCCATCATTTTGTGTTTTCTGTGTGATCTGTAACATCCTTGGACTGCTGACATCAGAACATTGGTTAGACTGCTGTCACAAAAGTAGTCTATCCCAGCAGAGTCCATCTACTAGGGACCTCAGAGTTCAATGTCCTCCCTTTTCTGCCCACCCCTGCTGCTCTTTAGTTCTCTGGGTGAACTGGTTTCTCTTTGCATGAGTCTACTTTTCTGTCTCCTTTTAAATCTCACTTTCATGTGACAGGTGTTGCATTCTGGTCAAGTTGCTATATATCTGTTACCACTAAATTGTAAGTTCTTGTTTTAGAATCCAAACTTTATCATATCATTGTTCCTAAAGCATCAGTCAGCCTTGCTGTTCACTTGAGAGAATGACTTAATCTCTACTGATAAGCAGAACATAAGGCTTTTGGGAGTGGGGGTGCTCACTAGGGATTGAACCTCCAGGGTGCTTAACCACTGAGCCACATCCCCAGCCATTTTTATTTTGAGACAGGGTCTTGCTAAGTTGCTTAGGGCCTTACTAAGTTGCTGAGGGTGTGTTTTAACTTGTTATCTTCCTGCCTCAGTCTCCCAAGTTGCTGGGATTACCAGTGTGTGCCACCATGCCTGCCCCAGATCGTAAATCTTACAGGTGGTGTTGGGAGTTGGAGTTTCTGCTGTGAAACTTATGTGGAAGGATTTGGAGCAAGATGGAAGTTTCATCATCAGTCCTCTGACTTACCTGCAACAATAGTGACATCCACTGAATCCAGCATAATGCATTGTTTCAGTTGGGAGCATTAGCTTGCTGTGTTGTGCTTGAAAAAAGTATCTTTGAAAAGCAAAAGGAATTAGTTAATTTATCATTATCATTAGCTTGTTACATGTCTGATAGAGAACCAGTAATTAAAATAAAACGCATTTGTGCCTATTTCAGAATTACCTGCCTTTTTATGGAAGAAAAAAGAACCATGAAACTGGCAAAACAAAAACAAAATCATATTATAAATCATATTAATAGAATAAAAGGGAAGATGTGCTTTGAACCTCCAACTCCTTCACAGCTCATCATTTCTTGATGCCCTTTGCCAAGCTATATGCTCAAGGAAATCTAATGATACACAAAACCTCATTGCCTGATACTTCATTACTTCCTCAATCCATTAGTAGCCTTAATGGCCTATGCCACTGGAATAAGTATGGAAATCCAGTCCCCCAAGAAAGTACAGTGCTCTATAAATCATATTCGCCTGAGGATTTTCTCAGCCCTTGACACTGTGGAATAGGTGAAAGGAACATTGTACTTCCTCAATTTTCTTGTACTAAAGTATCTCAGAATAATTGATAACTCTTTAGTTTTTAACCCTCTAAGCCAGTGATTCTCAAAGTGGGACCTATGGATTGACAATATCAGTATCACTGAGAAATTGTTTAGAAATGCAGGTCCAATGGCCCCCCTCACAGAGTTCCTGAAACTCTGGGGCAAGGCCTGTATTCTGCATTTTAACCATGCCTCCTGGTAGTTCTGATGCTTGCTCTAATGTTCCTGATGCTAAAAATATTACAAGGGGGTATTTTGTCCCTGTTTAGGAAACAGAAATCAGGTCATGAAATTTAGAGGATTCAGTTTAATTAAACAAATATTGGCTGATCAGTCCCCGGTATCCTTCCTGGGAAAATGTAAAAGTGAGTGACCCCCTAAAGTCACAATATCTTGTTACTTGTGCCAGCATTTTCCTGCTGTGCTGTGTTGGTTTCTCTGGGACTCAGCAGCTCCTTGACATTATTCTAAAGGCATCAAAGGTGATGGCTCTCATTTGACTTCCAGAATCTTCATCCAGAAACTGGCACCTTATCACTTTCCTAAGTGTCACTGACATCTTAAACAGTGAACTGCAGAGAATGGCCCTTTCTTTCTGAACTTTTTCTGCTTTTAAATGCCCAGTAATCTTATTGTCTGTTATCTCCCTGCTTATCCTTCTGGATCATAGTGGTGCCTCCATCCTATTTTAAGACTTTGAGCAGCTGCAGGGGACATTCTTTCCCACAGAAGACAATCTGTCTACCAAGAACTTGAGTGAGTGACTATATTTAGAGGAAGAAGTAGAATCTTCCGTCAACAGAGGGCATTGAGTTAAAAACACTCAAATTTTACTTTCTTCCTAATAGCCACTTCCCTTGAGCCCAACTTTTCATCATTCTTTGCTTCAATGTTTCCATGGTTTCCAGTTTCTTTCCCTATCAGTCTATACTTTATCTCCCTTGCAGCTAAAGTGATCTTTCTTAAATACTAGTTCAATCATTTCATAGCTTACCAACTTCAGATATGTGCCTGTGGCCTGTAGCAAGGGTCAGCAAACAAAGGCATGTGCTCATTGTTGTGAATAAAGTTTTACTGCAACACAGCAATGCCTATATATTACCTATGGATGCATTTGTACTAAAGTTGCAGAGTTGAATAATTTCAACTAGGAATGCATGTTTCACTAGTCTAAATTATTTTTAATCTCACCTTTAAAAAAGTCTGGCTTATAAGATAAAGGTTAGTTTTTATAGTAAAGAAAATAAACTCAGGGTTTAATTCTACCAATTTACAATGTATTTTCCTTTGGCTCCCTCCTATTCTTTTTCCTTTCTTTCTTGTCTTTGTTTGAATTCATTATTTTTCATCATTCGCCCCCCCCCCACTCTATTAGTTTATTTGATACTTTTTCTTCTTTTACCAAACAATTCAAGAACATTAGAACATTTTAAATATCACTTTCTCCTTATATGGAACAGTCGTTATCTATTTAAACTTTATTTGAAATCTGGAAGAGAGGATGTGAATAAGAAGGACAATAAGATAAACCAGACATGACTTTCCTATGTTCATATATGGATATACAACCAGTTAACTCCACATCATGTACCACCACAAGAATGGGAAGTTATATTTCATGTATGTATAATGTGTCCAAATATATCCTACTGTCTTGTATATCTGGAAAGAACAAATTAAAAAAATTAAAAATAAACAATCTGGAAGATTTTCCATTATTATTTTATAAAGTCAGTTTTCATTTAGTTTTATCTATATATTTAGTATTTTGGTTGCTCTTCATTTCTTCATACACATTTTTGATTCTTGAATTTGAAATAGAAAAGGAGAAACTATGTTATCCTCACTCTTAAATGATTATATGCATGATTGCAGACCACATTTAATTTTCCTTCAGAGATTGGAAAACATCATCATATCACTGTTTTTTTTTTAATGCACTATTTCAGATTAGAAATCTGATAGTTACCTGACATTTCACTTTTCTTCTCTGGAAGGTTTTAGAATTCCTTCCTTCCTTCCTTCCTTCCTTCCAACAAGGCTATACTTAAAGTATTTTTTTTAAATATAATGATTTCTACTTGTTGGGACTTTGGTTGATCTAAATAATTTCTATTATTTTTCTGTTTCTCTGGGATGCCATTTAGAAGAGTAACAGAACATCTGGACTCTATTCTGTGCTCCTTAGAATTTGTGTTACATTTTCCATCTTTTGACTTTTTCTTCTGGGTACTATACAATCTGTAGGCATGCATTCCAGTAGTCAACAAGCCTTGAATTGTATTTGTGTGTGTGACAATTGCAGAGTTGACTATGTGGTTGTTACCTTTTTTTTTTTTTTTAATTGATGGGATATATTTTGAAAGTTTTATCATGATATGTACAGTACCTATTTTAGGTTCATCTTGTTTGTGTATACCTACCTCCTTAGCTTTTACTTTTCTGTTTATTAATTATAGCACCCTCTGTTTTATGGCGTTGACTTTCCTCAAGTGTTTTTGATTTTTAAAGTATTTGTTTGTAGTGTAGTTGAATGTTTTGAGTGCACTTTCTCTTTCTTGGCTCAAATGTGAATCTACTTTTCTTATTGGTGAATGTTGGTTCAGATCCTAGGAGATTTATATTCAGGTAGGATTAGGGGCCCTACTTACTGCCTATACTTGAGGACAGAGTGTGCTATGTTCATCTTTGGCGTTAACCTTGCCAGAACAGTCCGTGAAGAAAACCTGCTAAGCCAGGAGTGGTGGTGTACCCCTTAATCCTAATTGGGAGGCTAAAGCAGGAGGATTGCAAGGCCAGCTTCAGCAATTTAGAGAGACCTTACCTCAAAATAAAAAATAAAAGGGCCAGAAATGTAGCAGGGCCAGAAATGTAGCACAGGGGTAAAGCACCTGGGGTTCAATCTCCAGTGCCACAAAACAAATAAACAGAAGACAAAACTAATACAGCTACTGATGGTTTTTTGCTGGGCTGTAAGTTCCCCAAAGTCTGTCAAGTGCCTTCTGATCTCCTCCCATTCACGTCCCCACCAAACACACACTTAAAAAAATGTGTATGTACACACACACACACACAATGTATTTTTAAACTGAAATACACTTATCTTGAGGAGGTAGGCGTTAATTCAGTGTTTTTTCCTACTTTGGTCTCCAGCCTCAGCTCTTATAGCAGGTAGAAGCTCTGCCCTGGCACATTCCCAACTCTGTTTCCTAGTAATTCTCAGGGCTTTGTTAAGGCACAATCATCAGTGCCTCCACAGGCCGTATAAAGAAAACCACGTTCATAGTGCTCAGAGATTCTTAAAATGCATGAGAATCTTCAGAAGCAGCATGTGAAGAGTGTGCTGAGTGGCACTGTTTTACAATAATTACTTCATGTTGACCCAAGTTTCTTCCTTTTTAATTGTGGAAGTGTGCTTTGGAGTAGCCTTGAGGCTTTTGAGATGGGAACTATTCTTACTCCTCCAGTAACCTTTGCTAGTTTTTATTTAGGATTAGTGCTTATCTACTTCTCTGTGAATCTAGTTCCATCTATTTCCCATAGTATAAAAATTCTAAACATTTTCTGGTACTCTCATTGCTCTCTTTCTTCTTTTAATTTTTTTTAATACATTTTATCTTCATTTAGTATAGTAATCATACATATTTATGGAATGCAGTGTGACATTTCAGTACATGTATGTATTGTGTAATGATCAGATGAGAGTAATTGGTGTTATCAGTCATCTCAGTCATATATTATTCTTTATGTTGGGAATATCCAAAAATTCTTTCTCCTAGTTATTTTGAAATGTTCAATTAATTATTGTCAAGTATAGTTATCCTGTATTATAGAACATTAAGTGTTTTTTCTCCAGTTCACCTGCAACCCTCTACCCATTAACCATCTGGTTCTAGTTTGTCAGGCTATTATGGTTTTGTTCCTTTCCCTATATGTTTATGTTTATGTAGGGTCTGGGCCCATATGGTTGGTTAGCAGGTACTGGTTTTACTATCTTGATCCAGTCAGCCTTCACCTTCACTCAAAGCCTACTTTCCTCTCTTGTTCCAAGCATGACTCATGGCATCATTCATTCTGGTTCCACATAGCATTTTTGTCTCATCTTCTTTCATAGTGCCTATTCCATTGTAACATACAAATGTCTTATTTGTCTTAGATGTCTTTAACTTAGGTGTTTTATTTCAGTACTGGGGATTAAATCCAGGGTGCTTTTCCTTATAATTTCATGAGACCCCTTCCCCCCCCCCTTTTTACTCTCCAGCTTCCACATATGAAAGAAAACATATAATCCTTAACTCTGAGTCTTGTTTATTTCGTTTAACATAATTCTTTTCAATCCTTCTATTTTCCTGCAAATAACATAATATCATTCTTTTTTATGACTGAAAAAAATTCATTGTGTATATACACCATGTTTTCTTTACCCATTTATCTGTTCATGGTCATCTAGGCTTGTTTCATAACTTGGCTATTGTGAACTGTGCTGCTATAAAGATGGAAATGCACATATCACTGTCACGTGATGACTATAAGTTTTTAGGATGAATACCAAGGAGTGATGTAACTGGGTCATATGGTGGTTTCATTGCTAGTCTTTTGAGGACCCTCCATACTGAGTTCCATAATGGTTATACTAATTTACAATCCCATCAACAGTGTATAAGTTTTTCTTTTTCCCTGCATCTTTATCAGCAATTATTGTTATTTATATTCTTGATAGATTGTCATTCTAAATGGAGTGAGATGAAATCTCAATGTGGTTTTGATTTCCATTTATCTGAGTGTTAAACATTTAAAAATATATATATATATATATATATATAGTATATATATATATATATATATTTTTTTTTTTCTTTGAGAAGTATCTGTTTACTCCATTTGCCCATTTTTTTTTAAATTTTTTTTGAGTTCTTTATATATTCTGGACATTAATCCTCTGTGAGAGAGTAGCTGGCAAAGATTTTCTTCCATTCTATAGGCTCACGTTTCATGCTCTTCATTGTTTCCTTTACTTTACAGAAACTTTGTAAATTGATGCCATTCCATTTCAGTATTCTTGGTAGCATTTCCTGAGTTTTAGATGTCCTATTGCAGAAGTCATTGCTCTACCTGTATGTTAGAATGTAAATCTTATGTTTACTTTTAACAGTTACAAGTTTTCGGATCTAATTCTTACATTTTGGATCCATTTTGAGTTTTCCTTTGCACAGAATCAGAAATAGGACTCTATTTTCTTTCATATGTATAATATATATACTATATATTATGTAATATATAGTATATATAATATATATTGTATATATGTGTGTGTGCGTGCGCACACGCGCATGTTATATATATATTTGCCCCCCAACCTCACTTGTTAGAAAGACTGCCTTTTCTCAAATGTATGTTTTTAATCGTTTTGTCAAAGATGAGATGATTGTATCTGTGTTTATCTTTTGTGTGTTTGTTTTCTGTTCTATTCCATTTGCTCTCCCTTACCTGTTTGTATGCCAGTAGCATTCTGTTTTTGATACTAAAGCTCTGAAGTTTAAAATCACATAATGACTTCAGCATTGCTCTTTCTGCTTAGAATTCCTGTGGCTAATGTGGTGTTTTGATAGGAATTACATGGAATCTGTAGGTTGTTTTGTAATATGGCCACTTAACAATATTAGTTCTGCCAATCCATGAATCCAGGAGGACTTTCTATCTTGTGTCTTCTTCCATTTCTTCTTCTTCTTCTTCTTCTTCTTCTTTTTTTTTTTTTTTAGTGTTATATACATTTTAAAATAGAGGTCTTCCATCTCCTTTCTTAGATGTAATCTTGAGTTCTTTTTCTTCTTCTTCTTTTTTTTTAAATTTGTAGTTGTAGATGGACAGAATGCCTTTATTTTATTTGTGTATTTTTATGTGGTGCTAAGGTTCAAATCCAGTGCCTCACACATGCTAGGGAAGCGCTCTGCCACTGAGCTGTAGCCCTAGCCCTGTTGTTGTTTTTGTTTTGTTGTCTTTTTTTCTTTGAAGATATTGTGAATGGAATTGTTTCCCTGAATTCTTTTTCAGTTTATTTTCCCTGATTTCTTTTGAATGTTGATTTTGTATCCTCCAACTTTGCTCAATTTGTTTATTATCCTTAGAAGTCTTTAGGGTGGAACATGATGAATCTTCTAAGTATAGGATCATTATCAGTGATGATTTGACTTCTTTATTTCCTATTTATATTTCCTTTATTTCTTTCTCTTGCCTGATTGCTCTGGTTAGAGTTTCAAGAACTAAACAGCAGTGGTGAGAGTGGATGTCCTTTTTTGTTCTTGTTTTCAGAGGAAATACTTTCAGATTTTCCTTATTTATTGTGATGTTTGCTTTGGGTTTGTTGTATATAACCTTTATCATGTTAAATGGGTGGTAAATTTTGTCAAAGGCCTTTTCTTCACCTATTGATCATTATATGATTTTGTCCTCAATTCTATTTATGTTATGAATTACATTGATTGATTTGTGCATGTTGAACCATCTTTGTATCCCTGGAATGAAACCAACTTGGTCATGTTGTATGATTTTCTTAATGTGTTGTTGAATACAATTTGCTAATGTTTTATTAATGATCTGTGCATCTAAGTTCATCAAGGCTATTGGCCTGTGTAGTTTTCTTTTCTTGACTTATCCGTATCTAGTTTTGGTATCAGTGTGATACTCCTTTCATGGAATAAATTTAGAAGTGTCACACCCACTTTCTTTGTGTTTCATGGAATAATTTGAGGATGATTGTCCTTAAGTCTTTCTTTAAAAGACTGTTAGAATTCAGGTGAGTTTGTCTGATCTGGGTTTTTCTTTGTTGGAAAACTTTATTTATTTATTTATTTATTTATTACTGTTTTAATCTCATTGCTTGTTATTGTCTGGTTAGGTTTTCTGTATCTTTTTGGTACAAGTTTGATACTAAATGTGTCTAGAAACTTATCCATTCTTCTGAGTTTTACAATTTTTTGGATCCATCTGCCAGACTATTTTTTAATTGGAGATTTGAGACCAGTTAGAGTCAATATTGTTATAGAGGGATGTTTATTAATCCCCACCATTTTGATTTATTTCTAATGTTGAATTTGGTCCTCTTTTTAAATTTGCTCTCCGCTCTTCTAATGAGAGTCAGCCATTTGTAATCTCTGGAATTTGTTTTTGGTTTCTTTTGTGTGTAGTATTTTGTTAAGTATTTTCTATAGTTCTGGCTTAGTAGTCAGGAATTCTTTTGGTTTCTGCTTATCCTGAAAACTTTTTATTCTCTTTTAATTCTAAATAGTAATTTTGCTAGACCTAGCCATCTTGTTTGGCAGTAATTTTCTTTTGGGGTTTGGAATGATGTCTTCCAAGCCCTCTTAATTCTGCTTAACTTTCTTCTAATTGTAACCTGATATTTTCCTCTTGAGGTTTTTAAAATTCTATCCTTGTTCTGTATATTAGGCCCTTTAATTAGAATATGTTGAAGAAAGGTTCTTTTTTGTTCTAGTCTAGTGGGATTTCTGAAAACCTCTTGTATGTGGATGTTCATCTCATTCCCAAGGTTTGGAATTTTTTTTTCTTTTTTAAATTTTTCTGAAAAGGTTGTTCATTCCATTAACCTCTGTCTCAGATCCCTCTTTTATTTCAGTGGTTCTTAAATTTTGTCTCTTAATGTATATTCTCATTATTACTATTTACTTTCTTTGGTTAAGCCGTTGGAATACTGAATATATAAGACTGGCCTCTTTGTTTTCTGTCTTTGTTTTGAGATTCTGTCTTCTACTGGTCTACTCTGATAAGAGACTTTAAACAAAATTTTTACTTGATTTATTGTGTATTTCACTTCTAAGATTTTTGTTTCATTTTTTTCCCACATCTTTCTCTTTATTGAAATTTTCATGCATATGCTGTACTGACTTCCTCAATTCATTCAATTGTTTTTTTGTGGTATTTTGAAATTCAGTGTTTGTTTTTTCATAATCATTCTTATGAATTCTTTATCCCATAATTCATCTACTTTGTTAATTTGGGAGTCATTTGCTTGTGAATTATCAACCTTAGGGGAGATACCATGTTACCTTGTTTTTTCATATATCTTGTATCTCTGTGTTGAGTTGTGTGCATGTGTTAGAATGGAGTTCTCTTCTACTTTTATGTGAGGGCTCTCTTCTATTTTTATTTGAGGGCCTATTTAGGGCACAGACTTCTCTTGGTGAAATGTCCTAGGATATCAGATTCTTATAAGTTTTTGAATATATTTCCAAATGGTTCGTATTATAGTTTCCTGGCTCGTTCTTTGGTGATTATTAGAACACTTTCATATAGTATGTATTACGTCAAAACTTGAGGATCTTTCTTTTTCTGTCAGTCTCACAAGAGAGTTTATATATCTCACAGTTATGCTGTATATAACTGGGTATATGGGGGGTTACCCCCCCTTTATGATTGCTCTTCTAGATTTGACAATTCCATATGTTCTAAAAGGTTGTGGGACAGTCTAGGTTGTTGCTTCTCACAGAAGTGGTGTCTACAGTCTTTATGTTATTTCTTGCTGCTTTTACTATTTGAGATAATGTTCATGAGTGGGATCTGAGGCCCCTTCTAGCCATTCCTACTTGTGGCCTAGGCATTGGCTTGTTTTTTTGTTTTTTTCCTCCCTCCTCCCCTATTCTTTGTGTTGCTGAAGTTTGAGCAGGGTTAGGTTATATGTAGAGCAAGGTGTCTTGTCTGTAGCTGGGTGGGGGCTTAGCCACAGAGTATCTACCCTATGAACTTGTAGTTTAACACTAGATTACCAGTACCTCACTGGGCCTCAGGAAATTTGCCACTAATAGGAAAGTATATAACTCTGGAGCGTGTTGCACAGAAGCCCTGGTGGCTGCTAGGTTCTTCAGTGGTTGGCCTCTTTCTTACCCTTAAAATACCCTATTAGTTAAGAAAATACTCAAACAACTGACTTTTATGTTTGATAGTTAGACTTTTAAAAAATTGAGTAATTAATGCCTTAGGCTCCTAATTGGATTTTTTGGTGTTATAGCTGCCCTTCTATTTCAAATGATTATATTGACAAAAAGATACTAAAGTACAAAAAATTATCAAAAAAAGATTCCAAGAATTTCTAGAGATACCAAGATGAACTATTAAATAATGCCTTTATGCAGATAATATGGGTCTTGTTGTCTACAGTTTGCTTGTCTACCCCCTCCCCACAAAGAGAAACAAATTTTTAAATCAATAGGCCACATTTTCACACCCTACTTAAAAATACTTAATTTTACATTGAATCTGGATGAATAGGGAAATCAGATAGGTGCCTGGAGTGTGTGGCTATTGCGGGGACTAGTAGGAAACAACATTGCTCTAGTGGGCCATGAAGGCCCTTCTGTAAGCTTTACTCTTCCATTTCATGCAGATCTTTTCCCACACATATACCAAATGACTTGTAGATGAGGAGAAGCCATTGAAGGAAATTAAGCAGGATGACATGTGATTTGTATAGTAAAGAGATCACTCTGGCAGTTCTGGGGCAGATGAAATGTAAAATGAAATAAAAGATGGTGAGACCAATTAAGAAGCCATTTCTTTGCTTCATAGGCCATCATAGGTAGAGGCAATGGCAGTTGCTCTGGATGGACAGGGAGCAATCAGAGTAAGACTAAGGAACAGAATCTATGAGCCTGAGTTCCTAATCAGGTGTGAGGGCAAAGAAGAGTTAAGTGCACGTTGATTCTTGCAGGTCTGTGATAAAATATTGCCGTCCCCAAAAGATATTGACTTTAAGTACCTTCTTTGGCTTGGGAAAGAAAATGTAGCTATGAATGAAGAGCAGTTGTACCAACATTTGAACAGATTGTAGACCATTTTTATCTGAAGGAATGGAAGGTTGATCTTTTTGATCATTCTGCTTCCTCTGCTTTCTAAACCTGAGCCTGTGCTGTTCTATAACCAGTTTTTCTTCCTCCTCAAATATTAGTGCACAGATCTTACATTAAGTGAAGCTGTGTGATCTTCCCCATCTCTTGCAGCAAATGTACTGGTAATGTCTTGGGCTAATTGTATGCAATTTAATTTTCAGATTGTGGTAATCATTATTGCTGTTTTTATTTTCATTTTCTCTTCCCCAGGCATTGTCAGCTATAAATGTTCAATAGAATTATGCCCTTTGGGGTGATTTTCAATTTTCTCACTTTGGGAGGCGTATTCTTGTGTCAGTCATGAAAGGTTCAGATTTGGATTATTAAACACTTGAGCCCCTAGTTTTCACATTGGACCATTTAACACTTTCCATTTCCTTGTAAATGGAAAACTTAGCCTATCTGTATGCTGTTTGTGTGTTTTTGAAGACCTCATTTGATTTAGAAGTGTCTGTGCCTGTCCTAAAAACCTGTAGTCTTTGTCTTTTGCTGTATGGAAAGTCCTGCCACGAGGAGGTAAAGCATCCATGGGTGATTTACAGGAGCACCCTTGGGCCTTTTCCTGAGCTTTGAGCCAAGAGGAGCATGTGCTAAATAATTTGACTTTCCTAACCACAAGAAGCATTTAAGCATATGTCTGGTGGCGTGTGACTGTGGAAGTGTGTTTCCTTTAAAGTGAGCAGACTATATTGCCACAGATGCTTTCACCACTGGGGCCCCTGGAGGGTCAGGACTTGTTGATGTAATCAGTTTTTTCCTCCTCTAATAGCTATTATTCTCTGAAGTGTGGAAATTGGCTGAGTTACAGAGTGTGAAGTGATGTTCTTCTCTGTTTTAACCCTCCAGAAATGCATCTTCTGCAGACACCGTGTTAAGAAGGTCTCTGGAGCTTGCATCCAGTGTTCTTACGGCCGCTGCCCAGCTTCCTTCCATGTCACTTGTGCCCATGCTGCTGGGGTACTGATGGAGCCTGACGATTGGCCTTATGTGGTGAACATCACGTGCTTCCGACACAAGGTCAATCCAAATGTGGTAAGGTCACTGTCCCTTCTCAATGCTGAGACAACATCTGAATTCCCTCCTGTACCCAGACCTAGGTAGCATATTTTATTCTGCTGTGTTGCTCATTGTTGACATGTCCAGACTTTGTTTATTGGGGGCTGAAATTACACACAATTATTTGCAGATATTTGTACAAGATTCACCAGGGTCTAGTGTGCAGTAGACACAATAATATTTACTGAGTTGAATGAGTGAATAAGTAGATGAATAGGTAAAACTCTTTATGTCTATTCTTTATGTCCAATCTATTTACAGGATTGCTGAGCATTGTATTACAGGTTATACGCTACACATATCCAGGGTATGAGGGAGATCATTTCCTGGAGGACAGTGATGTGAAAAGCATCACCTGAGATTATGCAGCAAATAATCTGTGCAATTTATGCTGTGGACCTGATATTTTATTTCATTTCTCATAAAAGAAACAAAAAGCAGTAACATTTTAAAGGGAAAAAGAGGATAGCCAGGAACTCTGTGGAGCCTTGCTGCCTGAAATGGTGAAGTTAGAGAAAGAATAAAGTCCCTGGAAGGAGTGAGGACATTCTCATAAAGGAGTAGAAGAGAGTAAAGTACTCCTTTGTTTTGGTTTGGTTTTTGCCTTTTCCATTTAACTCAGGACTGAATTTAATTGTGGAAAATAGTGTTTGCAACCAAGTAACATGTAAATTTAAATTTTATTCAGTTTACCTGTCCTTGGTGGATGAAACCCTTCCTCTTTTTCAAAAGCTAGAAAAATTATGACAGTACAGAAATGGCTGATATCCCTTTTTTGGCTTTCCAATTCACTGTAATGGTTTTTGGCTACCAAAGATGAGGCAAAACATTGTATATAGATGCTAAGCTTTGCTAACTTGCCTCTTTCTGTTATCCCTGGGAGACTTGGCCATAGGCTATTTGCAGACTAATATGCTTGTCTTGTTTCAGCCTCTTGTGTACAGGCTGCCAAGTTGTCAGTATTGGCTTGTGGAGCCAGGACCCATCCACAACAAATCTCCCAGTTCTTTGTAATGATTCCAGCAATTTCCTTTGGCATCTTGAGAAATATTTGACATTTGTGGGTTGGGACTATGTGCAGATGTGTTCGAGTGCCCAAGAGTACAAAATGATGCCACCAACTGTCATATATATTTTAAAGTTATTTCCCATTGTTTCAGGTCACAAGTTACATGTACATTCATGCCTATTCCTTAGTATCTTGAGTTGATGTACTCTTGCAAAGAGTAGTATTGTGTTTGTCAGAAAATACATTTTAACATCTTTTAAAAATTACGATAGCAGCACAATATATTAGTATGGCACTTTGCCATTTACAGAGTGTAGTCAATAGTATTACCTCATTAGCTGATCCATGTGAGTGTGTTTTGTTATGTGAATAAGGTCTAGAGGCAGAGTGTTTGCTAGTCACACTTAGATCCTGCCAGTAAAAGCTGTACAACCTTGTCCAAATTTTTGTCTCTGAGCGTCAGCTCCCTCATTTATTAAAAAAAAAAAAAAATGGGATTCTGACTGTATTATTTTCAGTTCACAATACTCAAAAAATGAAAATTACATTATTGTTTTTTAATTTCTCCTTTTGTTGGTGCTGCAATCCTATACAAACTGCATTATTTTTTAAAAATTTTTCCTTTTGTTCGTGCTGCAGTCTTATACAAATCCTATATGAATAGTACTTTCCTGTTTCAAGGATAAGAAGCCCAAGTTCAGGGAGGTTCAGTTCCATGCCCAAATAGATGGAGTTCATGATCAGTGAGTGCTGGAATGGAAATGTCTCTTCAGCCCATACTCTAAGATTAGTTCAATTCCTAACTCTAAACTTGAACAGTGGTGGGGGAATCCATCCAAAGCCTTATTTGGGATCATACACTCCCATTTTAATATTCCAAAGCTCTGTGGTTACTGATGATTATATTGAAGTTGCTATTAAAGAGATCCAGCTGTTTAATCATGACCTCATTCCTGTTAACTCTGATGTGTGGTTCAGTCAGGTTTATGTTACTAATGAGTTTTATAAAGATGATGAAAAAGAAAATATTTGACTTATAGATGATTTTAAAACTACTGTATGCTACGAATCTAGTTTAAGCTTGGTATATTTTGTAAAGTGTGGTCAGAACATTATTTAATTTACAGCATTGCATGTAGTTCCTTCCTTCCTTCCTTCCTTCCTTCCTTCCTTCCTTCCTTCCTTCCTTCCTTCCTTCCTGTTCTCTAGGGGGAAATATTATGAATACTGGGTTTCTGAAAATACTTATCCATTCTTCTTTGGTTAGCATTCAAGTATGGATTCCTTCCCCCAAATTTCTGGGAACTAACAGGAAGGATTTATAGAATCTGGCAACTTTGGTTAAAAGCATTGTGTTTTCCCCTGTTGCATTAAATGTTCTTTATTTATAACATAAAAAATTTGAATTCACCAAAATATATTCCCTTTTGTGAATGATGAATGCCAGGGGAGATATGTTCCTTAGAATACAAATCACTTTGTCTATGTTGTGAACTATTCCTTGATTATTTGAGAGTAATAGATAATTGCTGAAGCATAGCAGTAAAAACTACAAAGTTTAGGCTTACTTGCTAGTCTGGCCCTGTTGATCTACAGAATGAAGGATGCCTGCACAGTTTAGGGGAAATGAAGTATTTTCATTTTTACCCATGTAAGTGTCATCATTCTTTTATTTTTCTGTTTCTGCCTATATTTGCTTTATCCATCTAAAAAGGACAACTTCATCGCTAATTCTACTATTCCTTTAGTATCATAAATTATTTTGAATGTGACAACTTACTCAGTGTTACTGCGTTTTCATTATAAAATCTTGCAGATGATGTTAATAAAAATTTTCTGATTTATTACAATGTACTGTTTCATCAGATAGTAAACATATTTTATAGAGAGGTTAGTATTTGTAAAAATAGGTGGCTTTAAAATTCTTAAGATGGAAAGGAGTATATAACAGAAAGTGCACAACTAATCCTTGTTATTATAACCTAACTTTTAGTATATATTTCTTGATGTTTTTATCAAACACATTTTTTTTGAATGGCACCTGCTGTTTCTCAAATGCAGGGTCTCATTTGGGACCTAGTAGTTGCAAGAAGCACCATTACACATTTGAAGAGATGGGGACTGGACTTCCACAGTGACCATGCCCTGGGAATGAAGAGAAGCATCTTGATTTTGGAGACAGTTTAGAGATAGACTCAGTTAATTGAGAATTAATTACAAGTGAGAGTTTACCTACTTTTAGTTAAACCTAATGCCAGTGAGTGTGGCTTCAACAGCATTGACACATCAAACACTATAGGTTGAATCCATCCTGTTTTATTTTTCTTCACTTAAGTATAGAACTCAACTGCATAGGTCAATTCTGCTTCCTTTAGTTTTTCTTATATCCTTTTTATAAAGGGAACCAAAATTCAGCTAATACTCATCTAAAGTAATCTGATTGGTATCATTTCCATAAACGCTCATCTCTCTGTCTTAAATCTAGATGTCTGTGTTTCACTGATGACAGAATTTTTATTGTTATTCTTTCTTTAATAATTTTAATATTCTCACTAATAATCTGTTCAGTAACATTTGTTATGACCAACGGCATTCTTCTCAGACTTGTGCATATAGTTATCTGGTATTTGAATATGGCTTGTGTTTTCTACATGTGTTTGTTTTCAAATGGCCTCCCAAGTATGCACTGATATTATTCAAAGATAAGCAGAGAATTCTTACCAAAGCAAAGGCATGAAGTATACAATTCATAAAGGATTTTTAAAAAAGTTACAGCTACGGTGATTTAAACTTGAATCTGATCAATATTTCTAAACCTAGCAAACATTTTTAAAAAAGAAGCCTCTCATCTTTCTATCAATAGAAGTGTTTTGTTGAGATCTCAGTTTATTTATCCCAGATTATAGAAAGTTAAGGTCAGCTTTTCCTGGGAGGAGAAATATTTAGCATAGACCTTTTGGTATATTTACATTTGAAACCAAACTGTTCCTTGTTCACCTTATCAGGTAAAGCCAATGAAAATAGAGATTTTTTTTTCTTTTTCTTTTCTTTTATTGGTTGTTCAAAACATTACAAAGCTCATGACATATCATCTTTCATACATTTGATTCAAGTGAGTTATGAACTCCCATTTTTACCCCAAATACAAATTGCAGAATCACATCAGTTACACATTCACAATTTTTACATAATGCCATATTAGTGACTGTTGTATTCTGTTGCCTTTCCTATCCCCTACTATC
This sequence comes from Marmota monax, assembly GCF_021218885.2. Classification (NCBI taxonomy): domain Eukaryota; kingdom Metazoa; phylum Chordata; class Mammalia; order Rodentia; family Sciuridae; genus Marmota; species Marmota monax. The sequence continues at coordinate 1,938,016 of NW_026692505.1, forward strand.
CCCCCTCCCCTCCCCTCTCATCTTCCCTCTCTACCTCATCTGCTGTTGTTTAATTCTCTCCCTTGTTTCCCCCCCTTCCCCTCACAACCTCTTATATGTAATTTTTTTTTAATTTTTTATTGTTGGTTGTTCAAAACATTACAAATTTCTTGACATATCATATTCCACACTTTGATTCAAGTGGATTATGAACTCCCACCTTCACCCCATACACAGATTGCAGAATCACATCAGTTACACATCCATTGATTTACATATTGCCATACTAGTGTCTGTTGTGCTCCGCTGCCTTTCCCATCCTCCACCATCCCCCCTCCCCACCTCTCCCCTCCCCTCCACTCCTCTCTCTCTACCCGCTCCACTGTATAACCCTGAGGGTCTCCTTCCATTTCCATGCAATTTCCCTTCTCTCTCCCTTTCCCTCCCCCCTCTCATCCCTGTTAAATGTTAATCTTCTTCTCCTGCTCTTCGTCCCTACTCTGATCTTAGTTACTCTCCTTATATCAAAGAAGACATTTGGCATTTGTTTTTTAGGGATTGGCTAGCTTCACTTAGCATAATCTGAAATAATGCCATCCATTTCCCTGCAAATTCTATGATTTTGTCATTTTTTAATGCAGAGTAATACTCCATTGTGTATAAATGCCACATTTTTTTTATCCATTCGTCTATTGAAGGGGATCTAGGTTGGTTCCACAGCCTTGCTATTGTGAATTGTGCTGCTATGAACATCAATGTAGCAGTGTCCCTGTAGCATGCTCTTTTTAGGTCTTTAGGGAATAGACCAAGAAGGGGAATAGCTGGGTCAAATGGTGGCTCCATTCCCAGCTTTCCAAGAAATCTCCATACTGCTTTCCAAATTGGCTGGACCAATCTGCAGTCCCACCAGCAATGTACCTGTGTACCCTTTTCCCCGCATCCTCACCAGCACTTGTTGTTGTTTGACTTCCTAATGGCTGCCAATCTTACTGGAGTGAGATGGTATCTTAGGGTGGTTTTGATTTGCATTTCTCTGACAGCTAGAGATGTTGAGCATTTTTTCATGTACTTGTTGATTGACTGTATGTCCTCCTCTGAGAAGTGTCTGTTCAGGTCCTTGGCCCATTTGTTGATTGGGTTGTTTGTTCTCTTATTGTCTAATTTTTTGAGTTCTTTGTATACTCTGGATATTAGGGCTCTATCTGAAGTGTGAGGAGTAAAGATTTGTTCCCAGGGTGTAGGCTCCCTATTTACCTCTCTTATTGTTTCTTTTGCTGAGAAAAAACTTTTTAGTTTGAGTAAGTCCCATTTGTTGATTCTAGTTATTAACTGTTGTGCTATGGGTGTCCTATTGAGGAATTTGGAGCCCGACCCCACCGACTGTAGATCGTAGCCAATTTTTTCTTCTATTAGACGCAGTGTCTCTGATTTGATATCAAGCTCCTTGATCCATTTTGAATTCACTTTTGTGCATGGCGAGAGAAAGGGATTCAGTTTCATTTTGTTGCATATGGATTTCCAGTTTTCCCAGCACCATTTGTTGAAGATGCTATCCTTCCTCCATTGCATGCTTTTAGCCCCTTTATCAAATATAAGATAGTTGTAGTTTTGTGGATTGGTTTCTGTGTCCTGTATTCTGTACCATTGGTCCACCCGCCTGTTTTGGTACCAGTACCATGCTGTTTTTGTTACTATTGCTCTGTAGTATAGTTTGAAGTCTGGTATCGCTATACCGCCTGATTCCCACTTCCTGCTTAGCATTGTTTTTGCTATTCTGGGTCTTTTATTTTTCCATATGAATTTCATGATTGCTTTCTCTATTTCTACAAGAAATGCCGTTGGGATTTTGATTGGCATTGCATTAAACCTATAGAGAACTTTTGGTAATATCGCCATTTTGATGATGTTAGTTCTGCCTATCCATGAACAGGGTATATTTTTCCATCTTCTAAGATCTTCTTCTATTTCTCTCTTTAGGGTTCTGTAGTTTTCATTGTATAAGTCTTTCACCTCTTTTGTTAGGTTGATTCCCAAGTATTTTATTTTTTTTGAAGATATTGTGAATGGAGTGGTTGTCCTCATTTCCATTTCAGAGGATTTGTCGCTGATATACAGGAATGCCTTTGATTTATGCGTGTTGATTTTATATCCTGCCACTTTGCTGAATTCATTTATTAGCTCTAATAGTTTCTTTGTAGAGTCTTTTGGGTCTGCTAGGTATAGAATCATATCATCTGCAAATAGTGATAATTTAAGTTCTTCTTTTCCTATTTTGATGCCTTTAATTTCTTTTGTCTGTCTAATTGCTCTGGCCAGTGTTTCGAGAACTATGTTGAACAGAAGTGGTGAGAGAGGGCATCCCTGTCTTGTTCCAGATTTAGAGGGAATGCCTTCAGTTTTTCTCCATTCAGAATGATGCTAGCCTGAGGCTTAGCATAGACTGCTTTTACAATATTGAGGTATGTTCCTGTTATCCCTAGTTTTTCTAGAGTTTTGAACATAAAGGGATGCTGTACTTTGTCGAATGCTTTTTCCGCATCTATCGAGATGATCATATGGTTCTTATTTTTAAGTCTATTGATGTGGTGAATAACATTTATTGATTTCTGTATATTGAACCAGCCTTGCATCCCAGGGATGAATCCTACTTGATCATGGTGCACAATTTTTTTGATATGTTTTTGTATCCGATTCGCCAGAATTTTATTGAGGATTTTTGCATCTAGGTTCATTAGAGATATTGGTCTGTAGTTTTCTTTCTTTGAAGTGTCTTTGTCTGGTTTAGGTATCAGGGTGATGTTGGCCTCATAGTTTTGTCAATTTTTTCAATTGTTTCTTTTCTTTCGATTTCATTAATTTCAGCTCTGATTTTAATTATTTCTTGCCTTCTACTTCTTTTGCTGTTGTTTTGCTCTTCTTTTTCAAGGATTTTGAGATGAAGTATGAGATCATTTATTTGTTGTTTTTTTCTTTTTTTAAGGAATGAACTCCAAGCAATGAATTTTCCTCTTAGAACTGCTTTCAATGTGTCCCATAGATTCCGATATGTTGTGTCTGTGTTTTCATTTATCTCTAAGAATTTTTTAATTTCCTCCTTGATGTCTTCTATAACCCATTGATCATTCAGTAACCTATCGTGCATTCTCCAAGTGATGTATGCTTTTTCCTTCCTTCTTTTATCGTTGATTTTCAGTTTCATTCCATTATGATCAGATAAGATGCATGGTATTATCTCTACTCCTTTATATTGTCTAAGAGTTGCCCTGTGACATAATATATGATCTATTTTTGAGAAGGATCCATGTGCTGCTGAGAAAAAAGTGTAACTGCTTGATGTTGGGTGGTATACTCTATATATGTCAATTAAGTCTAGGTTATTAATTGTGTTATTGAGTTCTATAGTTTCCTTATTCAACTTTTGTTTGGAAGATCTGTCCAGTGGCGAGAGAGGTGTGTTGAAGTCTCCCATGATTATGGTATGGTGGTCTATTAGACTCTTGAACTTGAGAAGAGTTTGTTTGATGAACATAGCTGCACCATTGTTTGGGGCATATATATTTATGATTGTTATGTCTTGTTGGTGTATGGTTCCCTTAAGCAGTATGTAGTGTCCCTCTTTATCCCTTTTGATTAACTTTGGCTTAAAATCTATTTTATTTGATGAGTATGGACACTCCTGCTTGTTTCCGAAGTCCATATGAGTGATATGATTTTTCCCAACCTTTCACCTTCAGCCTATGTATATCTTTTCCTATCAAATGCGTCTCCTGTAGGCAGCATATTGTTGGGTCTTGTTTTGTGATCCATTCTACTAGCCTGTGTCTCTTAATTGGTGAGTTTAAGCCATTAACATTTAGGGTTATTATTGAGATATGGGTTGTTCTTCCAGCCATATTTGTTTATTTCTGTTACTAAACATGGTTTGTTTTCCTCTTTGATTATTTCCCCCCCCCTTTACTGTCCTACCTCCCACTGTTGGTTTTCATTGTTATTTTCCATTTCCTCTTCCTGTAATGCTTTGGCGAGGATGTTTTGAAGAGATGGTTTTCTAGCTGCGAATTCTTTTAACTTTTGTTTATCGTGGAAGGTTTTAATTTCATCTTCCATCCTGAAGCTTAATTTCGCTGGATACACAATTCTTGGTTGGAACCCATTTTCTTTCAGTGTTTGAAATATGTTATTCCAGGATCTTCTAGCTTTCAGAGTCTGTGTTGAAAGGTCAGCTGTTATCCTGATTGGCTTACCCCTAAATGTAATCTGCTTCCTTTCTCTTGTAGCTTTTAAAATTCTCTCCTTATTCTGTATGTTGGGCATCTTCATTATAATGTGTCTAGGTGTGGATCTCTTATGATTTTGCACATTCGGCGTCCTGTAGGCTTCTAGGATTTGGGATTCTGTCTCATTCTTCAAGTCTGGGAAGTTTTCTCGTATTATTTCATTGAATAGACTGCTCATTCCTTTGGTTTGGAGCTCTGTACCTTCCTGTATCCCAATGACTCTTAAGTTTGTTCTCTTAATGTATCCCATATTTCTTGGATGTTCTGCTCATGGTTTCTTAACAGTCTTGCTGAGCTGTCTATGTTCTTTTCCAGTTGAAATACTTTGTCTTCATTGTCTGATGTTCTATCTTCTAAGTGTTCTACTCTGCTGGTAGTATTCTCCATTGAGTTTTTAAGTTGGTTTATTGCTTCCTGCATTTCTAGGATTTCTGTTTGTTTGTTTTTTATAACCTCTATCTCCCTGTATAGTTGATCCTTTGCTTCCTGGATTTGTTTGCATAATTCATTGTCGAAGTGATCTTTCATTGTCTGATTTTGCTGTCTAATGTCTTCCTTGATACTCCAGATCATCTGAAGCATGTATATCCTGAATTCTTTATCTGACATTCCATCTGCTGCAGCTGTTACCTCTTCTAAAGTTGCGTTGACCTGCATTGCTTGTGGTCCTTTCTTTCCTTGTCTTTTCATACTGCTTGCGTATCTTTCCTGCAGGCGCGGGCAGCGGCTCTGCTCTCTCCTTATTCCAATTGGGGTGTCGTGACTACCACGCCGGCAGGTCACTGGGCCTGTTCTGGGCGCTGGCGGCGGCTCTGTTCTGCCCCTACTCCAATTGGGGTTACGAGTGTACCACGCCAGCAGGCCACCGGGCCTGATCCGCCGGTCAGTTGCAGGTTTGCCTACCCTGCAGGTGCAGGTGGCGGCTCTACTCTACCCCTACTCCAAATGGGGTGACGTGACGTGTCTGTCGTACCGGCAGGCCACTGGGCCTGTCCCGCTGGTCGGTCGCAGATCTGCCCACCTTTCGGGCACGGGTGGTGGCTCTGCTCTGCCCCTACTCCAACTGGGGTGTTGTGGCTACCCCGCGTGCAGGTCGCTGGGCCTGCTCCTGGCACAGGCGGCGACTCTGCTCTGCCCCTACTCCAATTAGGGTGGTGTGTGTACCACGCCGGCAGGCTCCTGGGCCTGATCCGCCGGTCTGTCGCAGGTCTGCCTACCTTGCAGGCCCAGGCGGCGGATCTGCCCTGCCCCTCCTACCACGCCTGCGGACCCCTGGGTCTAATCTGCAGGTTGGTCACAGGTCTGCTCACCCTGCGGGCACGGGTGGCGGTTCCGCTCCGCCCCCACTCCAATTGGGTTCACGTGACCACCACACCGGCAGGGCCTGATCCGGGCTGGGCGAAGGATCTGCTCTGCCCCTACTCCAGTTGGGGTGATGTGTGTACCACACTGGCAGGCCACTGGGCCTGACCCGCCAGTCTGTCACAGGTCTGTTTACCTTGCAAGTGCGGGCGGTGGCTCTGCCCTGCCCCTCCTACCACGCCCGTGTACCACTGGGTGGCGGGTCTGCCCACCTTGCGGGCGCGGGTGGCGGCTCCGCTCCGCCCTCTCTCCAATTGGGGTCACGCGGTCACCACGCTGGCGAGCTGCTGGGCCTGCTCCGGGCGCTGGCGGCGGCCTGGCTCCTCCCCTCTGGCTGGACGACAAATCGAGAAGACTCGGGTGTTTGTGCCTCACCCCCCCTACTAGGAGACCAACTGTTTCTGTCGCCGGTGGTATTGATGACGTTCTCTCCTCCGCCGCTTTCTGATGACATCAGATCTCTGCCATGTTGGTATCCTATGCGAATGGAAGCATTTCGTTCCCCTTGCCGGGTAACCAAAGCAACGGGTGAGTCCTGACCGGCCCTCAGCAGGACCCGGACCGAGAAGTAGTTTCCGCGGGCTCCTAGCCCTCGGCCAGGGCTGTTCCGGGAGCCGGAACTCAGCCGCTTAGTGCTTGGTGTATGCTCTGATAGGAGCAGGGTCCAAGAAGCAGCCTCCGCAGGCTCCCCAGCCCTGAGCCAGGGCGGTTCCGGGAGCCGGAACTCGGCCGCCGCGCGCTCGGTGCGCGCTCCGATAAGAGCAGGTTCTAAGAAGCACCTAGGCACTGAGCCCGAGCAATCTGTCTGCAAGCCGCAGGTGAATGGCAGCCTGAAATTACCTGTTCTATGGCTGAATGAGCTGCGGTTAGTCGAACATAGGGATGGTGACGTCAGCTTTCCAACCTGGTGGCTGCTGGCCTCCTCTGTGGTCTGACCGGTGTGGAGAACCGAGATGGACCGCTTCCTTCCCCCGTCTCGAACCCAGAATTCAGCCCTGAGTACGGTGCTTGCACGGCTGGCAGAAACTGCAGCGCTGTATTCCTGCGTCGCTATCTCCTCGTTTCCCAGCGCGCGCTGCAGACTCTAGCCGCGGGGCGATTTGCTGAATAAGCAGTGTTACCCTCCGTGCGACAAACCTCTCGCATTTGAGTCCCCGTAGCCGATCCTCATGCGATGGAAATCCTTCCTCCAGGTTCCAAAGCACCCCACTATTGCTGGAAATTCCTAACAAGATACCTTTAGCCGTCCTGACTTGTCATACTCCCACACAGTGAAGCAGCACACGGGGGCAATGCACTCCCCTCGCCGCCATCTTCCTAATCGGATTATATGTGTAATTTTGTGTAACATTGAGGGTCTCCCACCATTTCCATATGCCTTCCCTTCTCTCTCCCTTTCTCTCCCCCCACTCGTCTCTGTTTAATGTTAATCTTTTCCTCATGCTCTTCCTCCCTGTTCTGTTATTAGTTGCTCTCTTTATATCAAAGAACACATTTGGCATTTGTTTTTTAAGTATTGGCTAGCTTCACTTAGCATAATCTGTTCTAATGCCATCCATTTCCCTGCAAATTCTACGATTTTGTCATTTTTTAGTGCTGCGTAATACTCCATTGTATATAGATGCCACATTTTTTTTATCCATTCATGTATTGAAGGGCATCTAGGTTGGTTCCACAGTCTAGCTATTGTGAATTGTGCCGCTATGATCATTGATGTGGCAGTATCCCTATAGTACGCTCTTTTAAGATCCTCAGGGTATAGTCCGAGAAGGGCGATAGCTGGGTCAAATGGTGGATCCATTCCCAGATTTCCCAGGAATCTCCATACTGCTTTCCAAATTGGCCTCACCAATTTGCAGTCCCACCAGCAGTGTACAAGTGTACCCTTTTCCCCACATCCTCGCCAACACTTATTGTTGTTTGACTTCATAATGGCTGCCAATCTTACTGGAGTGAGATGGTATCTTAGGGTGGTTTTGATTTGCATTTCCCTGACTGCTAGAGATGGTGAGCATTTTTTCATGTACTTGTTGATTGATTGTATGTCCTCCTCTGAGAAGTGTCTGTTCAGGTCCTTGGCCCATTTGTTGATTGGGTTATTTGTTATCTTATTGTTTAATTTTTTGAGTTCTTTGTATATTCTGGATTTTAGTGCTCTATCTGAAGTGTGAGGGGTAAAAATTTGTTCCCAGGATGTAGGCTCTCTATTTACCTCTCTTATTGTTTCTCTTGCTGAGAAAAAACTTTTTAGTTTAAATAAGTCCCATTTGTTTATTCTTGTTATTAATTCTTGGGCTATGGGTGTCCTATTGAGGAATTTGGAGCCCGACCCCACAGTATGTAGATCGTAGCCAACTTTTTCTTCTATCAGACGGCGTGTCTCTGATTTGATATCAAGCTCCTTGATCCATTTTGAGTTCACTTTTGTGCATGGCGAGAGAAAGGGATTCAGTTTCATTTTGTTGCATATGGATTTCCAGTTTTCCCAGCACCATTTGTTGAAGATGCTATCCTTCCTCCATTGCATGCTTTTAGCCCCTTTATCAAATATAAGATAGTTGTAGTTTTGTGGATTGGTTTCTGTGTCCTCTATTCTGTACCATTGGTCTACCTGCCTGTTTTGGTACCAGTACCACGCTGTTTTTGTTACTACTGCTTTGTAGTACAGTTTGAACTCTGGTATCGCTATACCTCCAGATTCACACTTCCTGCTTAGAATTGCTTTTGCTATTCTGGGTCTTTTGTTTTTCCATATGAATTTCATGATTGCTTTCTCTATTTCTACAAGAAATGCCGTTGGGATTTTGATTGGCATCGCATTAAACCTGTAGAGAACTTTTGGTAATATCGCCATTTTGATGATGTTACTTCTGCGTATCCATAAACAGGGTACATTTTTCCATCTTCTAAGATCTTCTTCTATCTCTCTCTTTAGGGTTCTGTAGTTTTCATTGTATAAATCTTTCACCTCTTTTGTTAAGTTGATTCCCAAGTATCTTATTTTCTTTGAGGATATTGTGAATGGAGTGGTTTTCCTCATTTCCATTTCAGAAGTTTTGTTGCTGATATACAGGAATGCCTTTGTTTTATGCGTGTTGATTTTATATCCTGCCACTTTGCTGAATTCATTTATTAACTCTAGCAGTTTCTTTGTAGACCCTTTTGGGTCTGTTAAATATATTATCATGTCATCCGCAAATAGCGATAATTTAAGTTCTTCTCTTCCTATTTTTATGCCTTTAATTTCTTTTGTCTAATTGCTCTGGCTAGTATTTCAAGAACTAAGTTGAATAGAAGTGGTGATAGAGGGCATCCCTGTCTTGTTCCAGATTTTAGAGGGAATGCCTTCAGTTTTTCTCCATTTAGGATGATGCCAGCCCAAGGTTTAGCATATATAGCTTTTACCATGTTGAGGTAAGTTCCTGCTATCCCTAGTTTTTCTAGTGTTTTGAACATAAAGGGATGCTGTACTTTGTCGAATGCTTTTTCTGCATCTATCGAGATGATCATGTGGTTTTTGTCTTTAAGTCTATTGATGTGGTGGATTACATTTATTGATTTCCGTATATTGAACCAGCCTTGCATCCCAGGGATGAATCCTACTTGATCATGATGCACAATTTTTTTTTGATATGCTTTTGTATTCAATTCGCCAGGATTTTATTGAGAATTTTTGCATCCAATTTCATTAGAGATATTGGTCTGTAGTTTTCTTTCTTTGAAGTGTCTTTGTCTGGTTTCGGGATCAGGGTGATGTTGGCGTCATAGAATGAATTTGGAAGAACTCCTTCTTTTTCTGTTTCTTGAAATAACTTGAAAAGTATTGGTATTAATTCTTCTTTGAAGGTTTTGTAGAACTCCGCTGTATACCCATCCGGTCCAGGGGTTTTTTTGGTTGGTAGTCTTTTGATGGCTTCTTCTATTTTTTCTTTTGTTATTGGTCTTTTTAAATTGTGTGTGTCTTCCTGACTCAATCTGGGTAGATCGTATGACTTAAGAAATTTATCGATATCTTCATTATCTTCTATTTTATTGGAATATAGGGTTTCAAATTACTTTCTAATTATCTTCTGTATTTCTGTAGTGTCTGTTGTGATATTGCCTTTTTCATCCCGTATGTTAGTAATTTGAGTTCTCCCTCTTCTTCTCTTCATTAGCATGGCTAAGGGCCTGTCGATCTTATTTATTTTTTCAAAGAACCAACTTTTAGTTTTTTCAATTTTTTCAATTTTTTTTTTTGTTTCAATTTCATTGATTTCTGCTCTAATTTTAATTATTTCTTGTCTTCTACTACATTTGCTGTTGTTTTGCTCTTTTCTAGGTTTTTTGAGGTGTAGTGTGAGTTCATTTATTTGTTGTTTTTTTTCTTTTTTTGAGGAAAGAACTCCAAGAAATGAATTTCCCTCTTAAAACTGCTTTCATTGTGTCCCATAGATTCCAGTATGTTGTGTCTGTATTGTCATTTGTCTCTAAGAATTTTTTTTATCTCCTCCTTTATGTCTTCTGTAACCCATTGATCATTCAGTAACATATTGTTCATTTTCCATGTGATGTAGGATTTTTCCTTCCTTCTTTTATCATTGATTTCCAGTTTCATTCCATTATGATCAGATATGGTGCATGGTATTATCTCCACACCTTTATATTTACTGAGAGTCGCCCTATGGCATAATATATGGTCTATCTTTGAGTAGGATCCATGTGCTGCTGAGAAGAACGTGTATCCACTTGATGATGTTTGATATTTTCTATATATGTCGGTTAAGTCTAGGTTATTGATTGCGTTATTGAGTTTTATAGTTTCTTTGTTCAGCTTTTGTCTAGAGGATCTGTCCAATGGTGAGAGCGGTGTGTTGAAGTCCCCCATAATTATTGTTCTGTGGTCTATTTGACTCTTGAACTTGAGGAGAGTTTGTTTTATGAACGTTGCAGCACCATTGTTTCGTGCATACAAATTGATAATTGTTATGTCTTGATGGTGGATGGTTCCTTTTAATAGTATATAGTGTCCTTCTTTATCCCTTTTGATTAACTTAGGTTTGAAGTTGATTTATTCAATATGAGTATGGCCACTCCTGCTTGCTTCCGAGGGCCATGTGAGTGGTATGATTTTTCCCAACCTTTCACCTTCAGCCTATTTATGTCTTTTCCTGTCATATGAGTCTCCTGAAGGCAGCATATTGTTGGATTTGGTTTTTTAATCTAGGTTACCAGCCTATGTCTCTTGATTGGTGAATTTAAGCCATTAACATTTAAGGTTACAATTGAAATATGGTTTGTACTTCCAGTCATGTTTATTTATTTATTTATTTTAGTTTGGCTAGTTTTCCCTCTTTGGTTATTTTTCTCCCCCTTTACTGAGATACCTCCCACTGTTAGTTTTTGGCACTATTTTTCAATTCCTCTTCTTGTAGTATTTTGCTCAAAATGCTTTGAAGTGCTGGTTTTCTGGCTGCGAGTTCTTTTAGCTTTTGTTTATCGTGAAAGATTTTAATTTCATTGTCAAATCTGAAGCTTAGTTTTGCTGGATACAGTATTCTTGGTTGGAATCCATTATTTTTCAGCATTTGAAATACGTTGTTCCAGAATCTTCTTGCTTTTAAAGTCTGTGATGAAAAATCAGTTGTTAACTTAATTGGTTTACCCCTGAATGTAATCTGCCTCCTTTGTCTCGTAGCTTTTAATAATCTCTCCTTGTTCTGTTTGTTAGCTATCTTCATTATTATATGTCTTGGAGTTGGTCTATTATGGTTTTGGATGTTTGGGGTCCTGTAGGCTTCCAGGATTTGGCAAAACATTCCATCTTTCATCTCTGGGAAGTTTTCTAGGATTATTTCATTTAATAAGTTGTCCATTCCTTTGGTTTGATCCTCTTCTATCCCAATGACTTGAGAGATATGGCATCTCATAAAAATTTGAGAATTTTGTTTTTTTATGAGATCCCATATCTCCTGGATAGATTGCTCGTGAGATTTAAGCATCTTTTCTGTGTTGACTATATTCTTTTCAAGTTGATAAACTTTGTCTTCATTATCTGATGTTCTGCCTTCTACTTGATCTAGTCTATTTGTAATATTCTCGTTAGAGTTTTTAATCTGGTTTATGGTTTCTTGCATTTCTAGGATTACTTTTTGGTTTGTTTTTTAAATCTCTATCTCCTGGTAAAGCTCGTTCTTTGCAGTTTGAATTTGTTTGTTTAGTTCGTTTTCAAAATATACTTTCAATGCTTGGACTTGCTGTCTCATGTCTTCTCTAATATTCCGTTCCATCTGAGTTAGGTATGCCTTGATTTCTTTCCCTGTCCATGTTTCTGATGCTTCTAGGTCCTCCTGTAGATTTAAGTTGTCCTGCATTGTTTGTAGTCCTTTTTTCCCTTGTTTTTTCCTGTTGTTCACGTTACTTTCCAGCTCTGTTTGACTGCTTTGTAACTGCTTTCTCCTATACATTTGTTTTGGCTTTGTATATCTCTGTTGTCTCTCCTTTGTGGTGGGAGATTATGTCTAGAAATGTTGGGCTTTATTGTACTTTAAAGCTGATTCATTCAGTTCATAAAAGGCTTCCAGGTTCTGTATGCATATAGTGATTTGTTGTTTGTTCTTAGGACTATATGTTTAGGTTAGGTGCTATGATGGTACGAGGGTTAGTATGTCTTGGCTACTTTAGAAGATTGCTCTACTGAAGGTGGATACTAACAGGCAATTGTATCATGGTGTTGGTAGTAGCTAGGTATTTAGGAGCCCTATAGACAGCCTCGAGACATTCACCTATTTGCATTTAGACAATTACACGTAATGGAAGACGTAATGCTTGGGATGAAAGTTGGGGGGTAGGGGAATGAAGTTGCTCTTCAAAAGAAAGAAGGAGAGAGAGATAGATTAGAGGAGAATGAAAAGAACAATAAAACTTGAAATGGGAAAGAAAGAAAGAGGAAAAGGGGAGAAAGGAACAGAGAGAGAAGAAGAAAAAAAATATTGAAGTCTTAGAGATCCATTTTCTTCTATTCCAGTAGGCGGAGCTGTGCCCTCCAAGCGGAGCTTCTGCTCTCTACCTGCCCATAGCAATCCCTGTATGGCGTCTCCTGGGAGAGTCTCAGACTTGTCAGTCCAGAGCCGTTTCACTTCTCCGGCCCTTACCCCCCTTCCTCCTGTCAGCCAGCCAGCCAAGTCCTGTTCACCAGAAGCGGTTCCCCAGAGATCTAGTTACACTTGCAGCCCCACCGCGTGTCCCATTTAAGCCCCAGTGCTGTGGTAAACTGGTGGCTAAGACCTTGGGAGTCACCGCTGGTGATATGGGGGGTTGGGGGTCAGGGATCCCCTCTGCTTCCCTACAGACACGGCCCCTGAGAGGTCCATGAAGTTTCCTGGCTGCTTGTATCTGGATGGGAAAGGAGTCACACACCTGTTAAAGTGGATTCTGCTGGGAAGGAATAAGGAATTCCGTTGGCCGAACTCCCATGATGTCACCTCTCTGCTATGGCGGGCCCCAGGCTCCTTGCTGGAGTATCCGAAGGGAGGGGTGGGACTGGTCCGTCCCCGGTTGGCTTCAGTTCCCAGCTCGCTATTTCATGAAGGCTTGGCTAAAGACTTCTTCCTGCCAAGCTGCTTCTTGGAGGCTAGCGGGACCCAGTCACGTTTGTTGCTGGCGGACGGGCCGGCAGCTGCACCGCGGAGCGCAGACTGTGGCTGGCGGATCTGGACCTCTGCGTCTCCTGGCAGGGATTCGCTCGTGTGAGGCAATCTGTCGCTTCAAAAAATCCTAGTAGCTCCCAGCCAGTCTCTCTTCAGTGGAATTTTGCTAGGAGATTCTCCGTTGGTAGAATCTAAGCGTTATCTATGCGTCTTTATGACCCCATCACTGGGGGGATATTGAAAACGCTGCCTCTCTGCCCGCCGCCATGTTGGATCTCCGAAAATAGAGATTTTTTTAAAATGTTGCCAACAGTATTAAATATATCCCATTACAAATTTTTAAGTCTTCAGCACCCCTCAATTTGCTTTCTTACTGCATTTTCATTAGCAATTTACTTGGGAAGGACCAAGTTGGTGAACATAAAGCCATTTTCCACTATACTTTCTGTGAGTAGAGCAGTACTTCAGGAGATCTTTAGTAAATTCCCATGTTCTGGGCTTATTTCCCCTTGGTAATTCCATTTTTTTCTCTCTTTCTTATCCCAGTGCAGGGAGAGCCTTAAGCTAACCCACCTTCTGCTGAGCCTGCCAATTAATCATAGGACCTGGTGTGGGATGTAGAGGGAAAGTTTCATGGACACCAGCCCACTCCTTACAACAACCTCTCAGCCTCTAGCCAGAGGGTCTTCTGTCTCTGTTGAGCCACACTTAGCCTACCCTCTGACCTCCCCATGTCTAGATCTCTATCAAAATCTGATCATTTGGTAACGGTCTTCGTACCAGTCCCACTTCTGGCAGCAGTTGCAGTGGTTGCAGTCCCACTTTCGAAGCTAAATCAAGTATTTCAAGAGATTTTTAAATTTGTGGGAAGAGACAGTAGGTGTTTCCATTGCAGTTTTTAATACTAATCAGCTGAGGATACAGAAGGTAATCAGAATGGAGAGACTGTGCAGAATAGAGCAGAGGCTGAATATCTTTTTTAAAAAATCTTTATAGTTGTCAATGGACCTTTATTTTATTTATTGATACATGGTGCTGAGAATTGAATCTAGTGCTGCACACATGCTAGGCAAGTGCTCTGCCACTGAGCCACAACCCCAGCCCTGAATATCTCAATATGGCTTTTGTTCTGCTCACTATTCCTTCATAGAACTATCCATTGCAACACAGTCTACACTGGTTTGATCATTACTTTGATTCAAATGAAAACCATATTTTGTACCATACAGTTGCTTTTCTTTTTTTTTTTAATTTCATTGCTGGCAGTTGAACCTAGGACCTTGGGCATGGTAGGCACATGCTTCACTGCTAAACTACAATCCCAGCCCTCCAGTTACTATTTTTTTTTTTTTGCAGGGGGCCGGGGGGGGGTGAGGTGTGGGGTGGGGTGTGGTGTGGATACTGGGGATTGAACTTGGGGCACTCTACCACTGAGTCACATCCCCAGCCCTTTTTTTTTTTTTTGTATTTTATTAAGAGACAGGGTCTCACTGAGTTGTTTAGCAACTTGCTTTTGCTGAGACTGGCTTTGAACTTGTCATCCTCATGCTTCAGCCTCCTGAGCTACTGGGATTACAGTCTCCAGTTTCTCTTTTTGGGGGGCATGTTTTGGGTACCAGTGATTGAACTCAGGGGCACTTGACCACTGAGCCACATTCCTAGCCCTGTTTTGTGTTGTTGTGCTGAGGATGGCTTTGAATTCACAGACCTCCTTTCTCAGCTGGTATTACTCCAGTTACTCTTTATGGGTAGTTTCTATCTCCATTCAATAGAAGATTTTACTCTTAACAAAAGGCTTTTTCATTTTAGGATCAGCAAGCCCGCATCCTCCTTATTTGGGGGCAGAAATCGGGGTCATTTCCTAGGTCACTGAGAACAATGTCTCTTTAGAGTACATCCTTTTCCCAGGCTCTGATTTCTTATCCTTTAATCTGGTTAGATTAAAGAACATAACTTCAGGTGTACTTCCCAAAAACATCCAACTGAACTTAAAAAACTTGTTAATACATGTTATTTGAGACACCTTATTTGATTTGCAAATAGACAATGCTTGTTTGCCTAAAATCCCAGAGAAGCCCCTGTGATAACTTGAAGCCTTTGGGGCTGAGGCATACACTATTTTTCAGTTTTTTAATATTTTTAATTGTGTTAACAAGCAACCTTGGTAAAACCTTAGTTATTAGGAGATATCTTGTTCATGAACCTCCACTATCAGAAACACAACTTAATAAACCAGAATTAAACAGTAAAGAACCAAAGGAAGATGGTATGTGCCTTTTATCATAAAGGTACTTTCTAGGTCTTAACTCAGGGCCTTGTTAATGTTTTTGTAGGTGAGATTCAAATGTGTGAATTAATTTAGCATATTTGAAATTTTAAAAACTGGGAGATTAGAGCTTCATATCAGCAAGAAGTAAAGGATAGCATGTAAGTTAGCTTGACTGAGATCAACAATTAATAGTTTGATGGGAAGTGAAAGTCCTCAACCCCTACCTTGAATCACTTTAGAGAGTGGACCATATCAGGGACTGTAATGGTGCAGAGCAGTTGGTCCTATTTGTAGTTTTGGTGTAGCAGATTTCCTGGGAAGCAGCAACTAAGGCAGATAGTTTATCAGGGAGTACCTTTGGGATCATCACTTGAGGTATGGAATGAAAAGTAGAAGAAGGGCAAAGGAAGTAAGCTTGGGCAAAGGGAGAAGTTGAGGTGCAGTGAGATGTCAACAGATACTTCAGGGGGTCCCAGAAGTAGCTGTAAAGCTGAGATGGCCCTTGAAGGGTAGGTAGAATTTATGGGTCTGTAACAACACATTGAGGACACAGGCTACCCCTGGAAAAAGGTATGAACTTCTGTGAGTTATCTCTCTCTCAGCCAAGGACAATTCCCAGAAAGGACTGATGCTGAGGACATCACCAAATAGCACACTCAGAATCTGGAATAGGAATCTTCTAATCCTGAAGAGGGAACTCAGGTTCAAAATACCCCAGCATAATCTAATAAGGGAAACGAGATTTTAGAATGATTTTGGAAAGATCACTATAAAAATGGTTGAACACTAGACTCTTTATACAAATGAAAAATAATCATTTTGTTAAACATTTGATAAGGTCTTATTAGATTTAAATCTCAGAAATCTGGGAAGTCAACTCACAGGGCCATAACTACTGATAATTCTGGATAGTTGAATTGTCATTGCACCACAAAGGATCAAGACTTGTTAGCATTTTGTGATAGGGGTATGGTCAGAATAATCTTGGCTTCAGGCACTCTTGTGTTCAGATTCCTGCTCAACCTTTTTATTGTGTACCCCTGTAAATCAATGCTGAGGCCTCATTGAGAGAATTATCCAGACCTCCAAGTTCTGATATTATACTGATGTGAGTTCAGTTGATATATATGAAATTACTTTTTAAAAAATCTTTTTAT